>NC_142068.1:69459375-70177500 GCF_059756535.1 Pantherophis guttatus | reverse complement strand
CTCATGTCGGAGGTGAAATAATTCTTTATGAGCGTTAACAAGGGCCAAGGGCACTCATTCATGCCCTTGGCCAGAATATCCAAACACTTTCACAGATTTACCACTTTTATTGGAACTGGTTATAGAAAAGAGTCTCCTTGTTTTTTCTTAAGTTATCATATTTGGTGTGTTTAACGTGAAGAACTCAGAACAAGAAAACAGGTTTAAATAGGAATACAGGAAGCATAAGAAAATAGTCATTTGACTTAATGTTCCGTTTTAGTTTTAGTTGTTATAGTTTTAGGTGTTTTAGTTTTAGTTTTGTTTAGTTTTTTTCAAAATCCCTGACTCGAAACAAAAATCAGTATTGGCCTTCTCCATTATAGGGATCCTGTCCTGTCTGTCCTGTCCTAAATGAATTTCCATTCACTTTTCAAAATACACCGAGATTCACAAGGTATGTCAAGGGAACCATACTTAACTTTTCACTTCATCATCATGTATGTCTGGAACATTGATTACAATTCTGTCCTGGACTTAGATTTCTTTTATCTGACCATTGCCATGGTAACAGTTCTTCATTTGTGGGAGATCATATAAATGGCCAGGTATAATTGTAAGGCTAACACCATGCCACGTTCTGTGTCCACCTATTGTCAGGTAAATATACCACATGCCCTGCCTGCTTATAATTCCATTAAATGATATATTTGAAATTAATCCACCATGAAATTTTTGAGGAGGAGGAGGAGGAATTGGTTTTATCCATAGAAGGCCTAAATGTTAACATATCCTGTGCTGATGGAGGGAAAGTTCTTTTGCAGGGTGAAAAAGGCTGTTCCAGGAAGAAAAAACATGAAGCTTTCAGTATCTTAGCTCCCTCTACTGAAGACAAGAAATGTGCAGATTTTTTTCCATTTCAGAAAAGAAAGGACCAACAGCCTTTAAGTAAACGAGTAAGAGAGTGAGTAGAGGTTGAAAATTGCAGTGGAAAGATGAAAGATGAAATCTGGACTGAGAAGGATCAGCTGAAGATTGGAGAAGGCCACAATAGGAAAAAAGAGGAAAGCAGACAGGCTTTCAAAGGTCAGTATGGTGGTGGATTGAGGCATCAATAATACTATTAGATTTAGTCTTTCCAATCCAACTAATGTTCAGTAACAACCCTTATTATGTCTCTGCCTTATGCCATAATACAACAAGAGGGTCCTATTCAGAAATGGGATTCATGCACCCCCTAAAAGTCTTTCTATCTAACTCATCTCTGCAAGAATTACTTTTTTTTTTAATTTGATTTATATGCCGCCCTTCTCCAGAGACTCAGGGCGGCTTACAGTGCGTTAAGCAATAGCCTTCATACTTTTGTATATTTATACGAAGTCAGGTTATTGCCCCCACAATCTGGGTCCTCATTTTACCTACCTTAGAAAGGATGGAAGGCTGAGTCAACCTTGAGCCTGGTGAGATTTGAACTTACAGTAATTGCAGACACCTTGACGTTAATAACAGTGCTTTAGTCTGCTGCGCCACCAGGCTCCTACTTGGGTAGATGTTGCTGATTGTTCCACTCTAAGCCTCCTTCCTGCCTTCCTCCCGGCCACATGATCAGGGTGGGATTCAGCCGGTTTGCATCGGTTCGAGTGAACCGGTAGCTTTGACGATCAGCTGGGCCCAGCTGCCCGCCCCTGCGCTATACCAACCTATAGTTCCTTTGTTTGAAGCTCAGCTGATAGGCACGGCAGAGCGGATTGCCGCGCCTCATTTGTTTTACTCACCGGGGCTGCAGTAGAAGGTAAGTTTTAGAGCTGTTTTCAAATGCACTGCGTGTACACGGAGATCCAGAGTGATCCAGAGTGGAGCATATGCAACCTGTTTCAAGCAAACCTACAGTTATGCAAAAAGAGAAAGCAAAGCAAAGAAATAAAACATATTGTTTTCTTACACAGACATTTTATGGCCAGTAGCAGTAAAGGGTTTTAAAGTTGTTTCTGTGTTTTGTTTTGTTTTGTTTTGTTTTGTTTTGTTTTGTTTTGTGTTGTGTTGTGTTGTGTTGTGTTGTGTTGTGTTGTGTTGTGTTGTTTTGTTTGTTTTGTTTTGTTTTGTTTTGTTTTTTTGTTTTGTTTGTTAGAAAAAGTGATCTGAAGAGTAGAAATCCCTCCTGAACAATAACTAGCAAAACAGCTACTTCAACAGAAAGAAGATTTATTTCAGGATATACATAAGGTGTAGAATGTAAAGCTTAGTAGCCACCTAATCAAATTCTATCATGCCAAGAGTCAGAGAACAATAGAGTTGGACAGACATATCTCATAGATAAAAAGTATGCATGATAAGGTCCTTGGGTTCACCTACAGTACCTCAAAATATGAGAGTGACACAAACTAGGAGAGCCATGCTGGCTTGGTTGTCATGCATGGGATATATCATTTAGCTGTTAAGCCGTACAGGAGCACCGTATTCTGCTGTAGAGTAGACCAATCCTAGTGGTAATGACCTGAGGGTGGCAGTTGAAGCTCCCCATTTAGTTCCATGTATTTTCTGGAGTATATTGTTCCTAATATTGATTTTGCCACCATATGTTCTAGGTGTATCTTGTAGGAGACGTCTAGTCCAATGTTACTCCAAGGTACTTTGGATGGGGATCATAGGGGAGCCAGTTGTTGTTTAAGTAGACCTTTGGGACTTCATATGTTAGTTTGTGGTTATGGTGGAAGTATGTAGTAACTGTTTTACTGTTTACTATCAATCAGACATTGTGGTAGTAGACAAGAACTAGAAGACAGTGGTGGTGATAAAGGAAGTGGTGACAAGTGACAGCAACATTAGGAGATGCTGAGAAGTTGGAGAAGTACCAGGGCCAGAAAAGGGAACTAGAGAAAAAGGTAATGGAAATAAAAGGCCAAAGTGATCCCAGTGATGGTAAGAGCACTCAAGGCTTTGATTCCAACAGATCCCAGGAACAACATCAAAGCTGCCTGTCCAGAAGAATGCAATGTTAGAAAAAGCTAAGATACCATGCAGAACCATCAAACTCCCAGGCCTCTGATGGAAATCCTGTGATTAAGGAAAGGTTGAGAAGGTAATTTGAGAGCAACAAAGAGAGAGAAAGAGACAGTGACAGAGAGAAAGAAAGAGAGAGAGAAGATAGAGATAACAATATAAGTTAAATATTAAGAAAATAGAAAAAAAATAAATAGAAAGCTTTAATAAGAGCTACAACAAAAACAAAACAAGATAAGAAGTCCCGGGCTGATCCGCATTTATTTATTCACCATTTTTATAACTCATCAAACTTCATAGACCTCATAGGAAGTACACAACCACCAACACAAAAACAATCATTAAAAATCTACCAAAAATATTCAATTCAAATTAGTGGCTGCTTATATAGCTGGAGACAAGAACTTCCAAAGTACAAGGCCATAACTGAGGACGGCTCCTTGGTTTATGTCCTCCTCATTTCATACACATTGGGCCTTTAAAATAGGCCTTCCATCTTAGCAGACGGGCAAATCCATAGACTTTTATTATATCCAGCCGTTATGGCTTTTCTTTCCCGGCACTCTCAAAGCATCAATATTGTAGCATTTGCAAAGGAAAGAATAACATTCACTTCTGGGAAAGTGTAGAATCTTCGGGGATTCTCTTTTTATTATTGAAGTACTGTTTGCATTTTCTCTGGAACCCTTTGAAACCATCTCAGTGTTTACCCTAAAGACATGCAAGAATGAAGTCAGAATTCTGCGGAATCTGCTCCTCCGGCATTTTCATGATCCCCTCAGCAGACCCCTTTATTTGTTTTGTAATTTGGTAGCCGTCTTCAGGCATTCCAGGATCCAAAGCACGCCTCATCTCACGCTCATATTTATGCTTAGGATTTGATGATACTTGAAAAGGGCTTATGCTTGCGTGCTTCTTGCAGAAAGTTTTGAGGCGAAGGCAAGATTTTCATTATCTCTATCTAGCAGAGCAGAACAAGTGCAGGAAAGGGACATATGGTACCTGATTCCAGCCTCGTGAGTGTGAGTCCAGAAACTTCTTCCACAGCACAGTTGGGACCCAACATTCAATCAAATCCCTTCCTGGCAGATTATAAGCAGTTTGACTGTGTTGAACAACTTCAAATGCTCAGAACCTTTAATAAACTTTCCAAAGGAAACTTGTAAGGCCATAAATCTGAATCAGGATGCATAACTGGTTTGGTTTTTTTTTTTTTTTTTTTTTTTTTTGATAACTTGACATATTGAAAAACCCACTTCAAAAACAAGATGAGGCCTGGACAAAAATTAAATATAATATTACAGAAGTATAGTTCTAAGGCAAATGTAGTAGAGCAGAGGTGTCAAACTCAAGGCCTGCAGGCTGGATCCGGCCCGAAGGGTGCTTAAATCTGGCCCACGAGGCTGGCCTGGAAATATCAAAGGACCGGGTCACAGTGCCTCTCCTGGCTAAAACGGCCCATGTGGGGGCCTCGCGGGGCTTCCATACGGCTGTTTTGGCTGGCAAAGTGCTGCAGAAGGTGTCTGTCCCATCTCCCCCCCCCACTCCCTGCCCCCCCAACTGGCCCGCGGAGGAGAACAACCTTGAAGAAATACAGTTTCCACCCCTGCAGTTGTTGTGGCCCGTCAGCAGCCTGTGCAGTTAGTAACTGATTCCAACAGTGAGAAGGCTGGTGTGGTGCTGTGCCAGCAACCTGTGCAGTTGGCACTTGAGTCGGATAATGAGGAGGCTGGAGAAGATGTGGTGCCAGAGGCGGGGATTCAGCCAGGGCCTTCAGAACCTCCAGAAGCTCCCCTAAGTGAAGAGGAAGAAGAGGAGGACCTCTTCTCAATGCATGAGCGCACAGAGCTGCGAAAAGGCAGGAGTGGCTCCTCAGGAGGAGGTCTCCTCTAGAGTAAGGCTTGGGGCTAATTGGCCATTCCCCTAGCCTATTTAAAGAAGGATGACGACTGATGCAATTTGCAGGAAACAACTTCGTTCACATTCCTTCGAGTCTTGATTACAGAAACGTTTGATTTTGGCTCTTGTTTTTCTCTTATCAGTTTTCCTGCAAATTGCTTCTGGGCATTCTGCCAACCACAGTAAGATTATGGTTATCTGAAATACTGTGCCTCAGAACTGAGTTATTATTCTTTGAATTCTTGTCGGCTGTTAATGAAATTAAATTAACAGCCCTTGTTCAGAAAAGACTGATTTATTGTATTTGTGTTTGAACAACTACTAAGAAAGCTCATTAGTAGTCTTTAATTAGTAAATTAAGGTTTGTACAGACTTTGTGTGTGCTGCGTTCTTTGGGGTCCATAGCTGGGGCAGAACAGTAGTAGCGGCTTTGAGGACACTTCTAAGTTTTTGAGTCACAAATTCTCCAAAGCTGTAAAGACAGTTTTAGGCATTATTTAGAAGTGGTATTCTGTCCATGTCCTAATCAATGTAAAGAATCTAAATTTAATAAATATCCTTATGAAACATTATGGACTGTAATCTTTCATTGGAAGAAGGAATAATTCTGTCTATGTTTCATGCTATCTCAGGAATATTTATCTTGTTTTAAATTAATTTAGGATATGTAATGTAAATTACAGGTAGTCCTCGACTTACAACAGTTCACTTAGTGACAGTTCAAAGTTACAACAGAACTGAAAAAAGTGACTTATGACCATTTTTCATTGTTAACAACTTTTGCAGCATTCCAAAATTCAGACACTTGGCAACTGGTTCATATTTATGACAATTGCTCTGTCCCAAGGTCATGTGATCCCCATTTGCAACCTTCTAACAAGGAAAGTCAATGGAGAAACCAGATTCACTTAACAACCAGGTTACTAACTTAACAACTACAGTGATTCAATTAACAACTTTGGCAAGATATGTCATAAAATGGGAGAAAATTCACTTAGCGAATATCTCACCAAAATGTTGGGCCCAATTGTGGTTGTAAAACGAGGACTAATCAAAATTACATATTCTAAAATTTAATAAACGCCTATGTAAATGAAGAAAGAATTTCACGATTTATCGGCGTAGGGACTCAACTCCCGAAGAGTACCACAAATGATTCTTGCTGAACAATTGTTCACAGGCCCAGGAAAAATCCAGTTCTTCAGATGTGTTGATGTTCATTTTGGGGTCTGCAGAATATCCTTTGGAGAATCCATTTCAATAAAGAGGAAACTTCAATGGAGTTCTTAGCAGACAAGTTAGGAAGCAGTTATTAGGGAAGGAGATCTTGATTTAAATAGATACAGCAGAATAAAATCAGGCATCTGATTTTGAACCGCTAATTCCGATGATCAGCTAGCTCCGCCCACCTGCACCCGCCCTATCTTGTCCTATATTTCCTTCTTTCTGGCTCAGCTGATTCGTGCGGCACAGCTGATTTCTACTTACCGGGGCTGCCTTAGAAGGTCAGCAGCTGAGCTTCAAATTGCTGTATTTTGAACGCTATGCGCAAACGCGTAAGGCGCATGCACAGAACCAGCTGTTAAACTGTTTGCAGCCCACCACTGATCTCCTCCGACATTCTCCAAATTCATTTTAAAACAGTTCTTCCTAATCAGGCATGAAAGGAATCCCTATCAATCTGACTGTAGAAATTAATTTATGGTTGAACTTTCATTCTGTAGGTCTCATTTGTTCTCCACATCTTCCATTCAGTTAAATGGCTTTGTTATATAACTATATTAAAGTAAAAAAAAGAAACACAACTGGGCTTGGAAATTATGTTTTCTATTCCCGATAGGTTTTATAATTAATGAAAGCAAACTGTGCAGAAAATGTTTTATCAAGTGACGGTTATGTTGTTTTTGATAATTTCTTGGGTATCTCTAACCATTCTATTCCATCTGATTAAGACCGTAATATAATTCTGATTTGTTTTAAAAATCCAACGGGTGATCTAGGAACACAGGCAATGCTTCTTAAAACGTCCAAACATTTGGAAATAGTCTTTCCAAACTGCAACCATTTCACCACATTATTCAGATTTTAGTTCATCAATGTTAAAATTTCATCCTACAGACCAGCTGGTAAATTCTGCTCTCATAGGACTCTTAATAGTACATTATATTAGCAGCTGCTCTACATGGAGAGAATGTCCATGATCTGCACACAAAGCAACACTAGTCAATGTCCTCGCATAAGGGAAACTCGCATCACAAAATTGCAGCCCATTTCATTTCTGAGACACAAATTTCACCAGATGGGAAATTATCATGTGGCAAAGGGACTGCAATCAATTCTGGAAGTCTATTCCATTCCACTATTCAAAAAACTCCAAATTATTTCCATAAATAATTAATCCGGGGCGAGGGGAAGATATCTATTCCCACCTTAAAGGGGGAGTTGATAGAGCTGATAGTTTATATTTAATATATTATGTATTCAATGTTTAGAGAGAGAAGAAACCGATCAATATTGATTTCAAAAAATGCATTCTAATGGCCACAATATCTCCTTTGGGTCTGTTCATGCCCAATGATCTCCTCATACAGCCTTTGCCTCTATTATCGTCACTATGTGAAGGACCCTTAGCTTTCTATCTCCATCCCTGGTGATCTAATTGATGCCATGGCTGCCCTTTTACGGTGTCTGGAAGCCATAAGGGTTTGGAAGGGGGACTACCGGTTTCAACTGAACCCTGGTAAGGTGTTGTGGCTCTGGGTACAGGGAACCTCAGGATCTAGATGTTTATCATATTGTGTTCTGGATACGACTGCACTATTCCAGACATCTTCTGTGTAATCTGAGAGTTCTCCTAGAAGTTGTGGCAAGGAGAGCCTTTGTGCAATTTGGTGTTGGGCCCCAGTTGCATTCTTATCTAGTCTTATTCTAGTCTAGTGAAGAGAAGAAAAGAGAAGAGAAGGACCAGAGGAGACATGATAGCAGTGTTCCAATAGTTGAGGGGCTGCCACAGAAAGGAGGGGGTCAATGTATTTTCCAAAGAACCTGAAGGTCAGACAAGGAATAATGGATGGAAACTGAACAAGGAGAGATTTAACCTAGAAATAAGGAGAAATTTTCTCTCAGTGAGAGCAATCAACCAGTGAAACAGAAGTTGCCTTCAGAAGTTGTGGGAGCTCCATCACTGGAAGCTTTCAAGAACAGACTGGACTGCCATCTGTCAGAAATGGTGTAGCGTCTCCTGCTTAGGTGGGGATTGGAGTAGATGGCCTACAATGTCCCTTCCAACTCTGTTAATCTGTTAATCTATTATCTGGCTTGTGGGCCGTGTGTGCAGTCATTCATGCCCTAGTCATCTCTTTCTTTGGTTACTGAAATGCACTCTATGTGGGCCTACTTCTGAGGTGAATTTAGAAGGGTTGTCTATTTCAAGTCAGACTGCAACTGTCACACAGAAAAACCTCTAAGAATGTCTGTTCAACACTGGGTTTCCTAAGAGAGGAAATAATGTGAATATGTTGAATAGTAACTCCCGTCCCTCCCTTCCCAGTGTATTGGCTTTGGTTACGCAGTTCCAAGTGTGAAACATTTTTATAAATGTAACAAGGAATTATTCCTTCACACACACAAAATAGAATGTTATGAAAGAAGAACATCTTCCTGCCAGCTTTTAATGCTAAGACATTATTTCAGAATTACAATATAGTCATTACTCATAATGCTGAATAGTCAAGAAAAGCATAATTAGGGGCATGAACCCTGAAATCACACACTTGGAAATTATCCAGTTGAATCTGGTGCATTTCTGTTGTTAATCATGTGTATTTGTTGTTGTTGTTGTTTTCAAACAACACTGTCACCAAAATATTTTTAGCTGAAGTCATGAATGTGCATGAGTTGCATTTAATAGATGCGAGATGGAATAGATTTGGAGAACTGAAGACTGTCAATCTGTCAATCATTTAGTAGGCTGTAATAAATAACTCAAGATGGCTTGTGCTTAAGCAGATCACAATTTGTGCTGTCAAATGGTTTCTCTGCTGTCATTGCTATCAATTCTAGTCAGCAATTAAGTATAACTTTTGCAATGCTATCAAAGATATTCAAAAGGAATATGCTTACCTTTAAAAACCTTTAGAAAGAGGTGATGTATTTATTTCTTCCTGGGGCAAAGGAAACATTTACACTAATGGTATTGGAAAATTCCTGAGAAAGATTTCCAGTTAATTTGTACCCAGAACATAGCAAGGCAATTCTTACATGCAGATCAGAGCTAATGTACCCACCACCCATTCCAGATAGCAATATATATATTTAAACATGAAGCATGCAAAATAGGAGAGCGAGAGAGACATAAACAACATACAAGAAATAAAAGGTGCAGATAACTTGATATCAGTCTACATTATTTATTTCTATATATCAAAAGCCACAGATCTTTACAGAGTCACTGAAAACCACGACGTGGGTATTTGGCATCAGGTGATCCTGCTCAGTTCTGACCCATGAAGAAAGCTATATAATGGATGGGGATGTTGTACTAAAAGGTACAGATCAATGGTGAAATCTAAAATTTGTTACTACCGGTTCTGTGGGTGTGGCTTAGTGGGGGGGGGGGTTAATGTGACTGGGTGGGCGTGGCCAATTTTTTTTTACTTTTAAAACCATTTTTTACATGTAAAACCATGTTTAAAAAAATGGTTTCAAAAGGTTCTGACAATCCCAGCTGAGTTGCCTGATCGTCAGAGGGGTTTTAAAAAACCCTCTGCCAATCAGGCAACTCAGCTGGGATTGTCAGAGCTTGGATTGTCATAGCCATTTAAAAGAAGTTTTTTTCTTTTAAATGGCTCTGACGATCCTAGCTGAATTGCCTGATTGGCAGGCAACTCAGCTGGGATCGTCAGAGCTGGGATCGTCAGAGCTTGGCTCGTCAGAGGCATTTAAAAGAAAAAAAAGCCTGTGATGATCGCCTGGCTCAGCTGGGCATGGGGGGTGGGGGCAGGGATTTTTGCTACCGGTTCTCCAAACTGCCCGCCACCATTGCTACCTACTCGCCCGAGCCGGTCTGAACCGGGAGCATTTCACCCCTAGTACAGATAGTTCTGGATTTACAATAGTTCATTTAGTGACCATTCAAAGTTACAACGGCTCTGGAAAAAGTGACTTATGAGCAACTTATGACCGATGCAGCATCCCCATGTTCACCTGATCAACATTCAAACCCAGCAACTGACTCATATTTATGATGATCATGTGATCACTTCAGACAAGCAAAGTCAACTTTATAATCATATAACTCGCTTAATCTCTATCATATTTTCCCTCTAGTTATGGGAGTTTTTACAAGTCACAGTACTCCAGATTTTTAAAGAGTTCAAGAAAAAAAAAGGAGTTGGGATTGATTTCATTGGAAAATTAACACTTTTTACACAACCCTATTTGTAGTGGTATTGCAGCTCTCTCTTTCTCCTCCTCCAAGTTAGCTTTTTTAAAATATATATAATGTAGAATTTTTCCCCCAATAGATTCATCTCTGCTAGAATGTTAAATGTCAGTACAAATATTTTGAATATACTGTATATAGCTTTTAATCATTTGTAATATGTAGGTTTTAATTTGGTTCTTTTTCCCCCCCACAAAAAGATTTAAGTTTCCTTGTGTAGGCTTTCAGCAGAAGATGTAGAAAGCATGACAGTGAAGTCAGAATAGAATAGAACAGAATTTTGTATTGCCCAAATGTGATTGGACACACAAGGAATTTGTCTTGGTGCATACGCTCTCAGTGTACATAACAGAAAAGATACGTTCATCAAGAATCATAAGGTACAACACTTAATGATAGTCATAGAGTACAAATAAGCAATCAAATCATATTAGGTTTAGGTTAGGTTTAGGTTTATTTGATTTGTATACCGCCCTACTCCCGAAGGACTCAGGGCGGTGAACAGCCAACAATAAAATACATAAATACACAAAATTTAAAAACCCAATAAAATCAAATTAAATTATTTGGCCCAGACAAATTAAAATACCCCAATAATTTAAAAACAGATTAAAATTTACATATTTAAAAAGGGAAGAGATCAGGCCAAGCCCACTTGATGGAATAAAAAGGTCTTCACAGCACAGCGGAAGGAGCGCAGATCCGGGATCCTCCGTATCTCCGGGGGGAGCTCATTCCAGATGGTAGGTGCCCCCACAGAGAAGGCTCTCCCCCTAGGGGCCGCCAGTCGACACTGTTTGGCTGACGGCACCCGGAGGAGTCCCTCTCTATGAGAGCGTACTGGCCGGTGGGAGGCTATTGGTGGTAGTAGGCGGTCCCGTAAATAACCAGGCCCTAAGCCATGGAGCGCTTTAAAGGTGGTAACCAAAACCATATTAGGAAACAGTCAATATAAATTGTAAGGATACAAGCAACAAAATGACAGTGAAGTCAGGCTTTGCATGCAACCCATTCTTCTACCTTCCCTGACTTCTAGGTTTTAGCTGAAGGTCGAGGTTTTTGCAAAGTATGATTAAAAAGGAGGGGGTGGGAGATACTGGTTACAGTACACGAGTGCGATCAAAGCTCTGCCTGTCTTTTTTTAAATGTGTGTTGCAATTTGTTAGAGCCCAGGAATATGCAATGGTATGTCACTATATGAAACAAAAAGGAAATGCAGGTAAATGCAATATTGCATCTAATTTTGGTCACCATGATGTAAAAAAGATGTTGAGACTCTAGAAAGAATGTAGAGAATAGCAACAAAGATGATTAGGGGGCTCAAGGATAAAACATATAAAGAACAGTTGCTGAAACTGGATATGTTTAGTCTTATGAAAAGAAGGACTAGGGGAGACATGATAGCAGTGTTCCGATATCTCAGGGGTTGCCACAAAGTAGATGGACTCAAACTATTCTCCAAAGCACCTGAGGGTAGAACAAGAAGCAATGGGTGGAAATTAATCAAGGAGAGAAGCAACTTAGAACTAAGGAGAAATTTCCTGACAGTTAGAACAATTAATTAGTGAAACATCTTGCCTCCAGAAGTTGTGAATCCTCCAACACTGGAAGTTTTTAAGAAGAGATTAGATAACCATTTGTCTGAAGTGGTGTAGGAGTTCCTGCCTAAGCAGGGGGTTGGACTAGAAGACCTCCAAGGTCCCTTCCAACTTTGTTAAATTATTAGACTGACAGATGAAACAAAAAAGAAATGCAGATCACTTTAAAAATACATAGAAATTGGGGGAAGAGAGTGATAAATCCCTACTCTCTTTGCACGCTGATCTGAGTCATCATGATAATAGAGTCTGATATGCATTTTTCTAAAACATAAACTCATTTGAGAGTATTTATTTATTTATTTATTTCCCACCTTTATTATTGCTACAAACAACTCAAGCAGGTGAACGTCTCCAATATATCTTCCTCATCGTATTTTCCCCACAACAACAACCCTGTGAAGTAGATTGGCCTGAAAGAGTGACTGGACCAAATTTACTTGCTTTCAAGCCTCACGCCTTAATCACTAGACCAAAATGACTCTTTACTTGAAAAGTTTCAAGTAAAATATGTCTATAGCTTATCTGCATTTGAATATTGCTTCCAAAGTGCACATTTTAAGATAAACTTTCTTCATGTTACAATTGAAATAACAGGGGTTTTATTTGAAGTTTTTAACGTCAGAACATTTAATTTCTTCTTCCTTCTTCCTTCTCTTTCTTCCTCCTCCTTTCTTCTGCCTCTTTTCTCCTCCTTCCTTTTTTCTTCCTCCTGTTCCTCCCCTTCTTCCTTCTCTTCTCTTCTTTCTTGCTCCCGCATGCAAACTAAATGTGGGAAGAATCACACCATTGTTCAGTTGTCTATCAATCATTGTTTACTCCCTCCATCCTAATAATAGTATTGATTGGAGTAAGAAAATAGAATAAGAATTGTATTGAAAAGCAGGAACCAACAATGCTTAATAATAGATGAAAACGCATGCATTTCTCTCATTATCTCTCCATATTATCAACAAAAGGGAAGTTTGAGCAATATTTATGGGTGATAGTAAAATTAGCATGGCAATACTGAATCTGTGGGTTGCACAGATAAAATTGGTAACGACTACAAAGCATGAAAAACATTCTTTTTCAGGAACACTTTCAGAGATGACGATGTGTCCACTTATCCTGTCCAACTTCTCATCTTCTCTCCGCGCCAACCAAACATTGATTTTGCAATTTTATAACCCTGGCTCATTGTCAGTTGCATGATAAGTAGTATTTAATGTGTCTTTTTACTACTTTGTGGCAAAAAGCAGCAATTTGATATAATGCTCTAATGAGCGCAATGATGAATGTTCGGTGGTAGAAAAGGATAGCAATACAGACTTTATTCTATTGACCTTGGGGGGGGGGTGTGAGATAATTTCATGCTGTAAATCAACCTTCTCCAATCTGGAATTTTCTGGAAATGTCAGGGATACCGTCCCTAGAATTCCTAGCTGGAGAATTCCAGATGTACAGTTCAGCAGATCTGATAATGACTAGTAATTTGGACACTGTTTATTTATTTATTTATTTATTTATTTATTTATTTATTTATTTATTTATTAGATTTTTATACCGCCCCCTCTCCCGAAGGACTCGGGGCGGTGAACAGCCAAAGTTAAAAACATACAATATAAACAATTAAAATACGTTTAAAACAGAATTAAATCTAAAATGGCTCCCCAATTTAAAATGCCTTACCCATACCCCTATAAAAAGACGAATTTAAAATTTAAAAATTTAAAATTTCCACATTTAAAAAGGGGGAAGATTTAGGCCAGGCCAGCTTGATAAAATAGAAAGGTCTTAAGCGCGCGGCGGAAGGTGCGCAGATCCGGGATCCTACGTATCTCCGGGGGGAGCTCGTTCCAAATCGTAGGTGCCCCCACAGAGAAGGCTCTCCCCCTAGGGGCCGACAGCCGACATTGTTTGGCCGACGGCACCCGGAGGAGCCCCTCTCTATGGGAGCGTACTGGCCGGTGGGAGGCTATTGGTGGTAGCAGGCGGTCCCGTAAATAACCAGGTCCTAAGCCATGGAGCGCTTTGAAGGTGATAACCAGAACCTTGAAGCGCACTCGGAAGACCACCGGGAGCCAGTGCAGCTCGCGCAGGAGAGGTGTCACATGGGAACTCCATGTCGCTCCCATCACCACCCGCGCGGCCGCACTCTGCGCCAGTTGGAGCCTCCGAGTGCACCTCAAGGGGAGCCCCATGTAGAGAGCATTGCAGTAATCCAGACGAGAAGTGTTGTGTGTCCAATTGTGACTTTTTTTTTTAATTAAAGACATGTTCCCATTTTACCATTATTTGAAAAGACTGAGATGTTTGATCATCATTGGAGATCAGTGGTGGGTTTCAAAAAATTTTATTACCAGTTCTGTGGGTGTGGCTTGGTGGGCATGGCATGCTTGGTGGGCGTGGCTTGGTGGGCGTGGCAGGGGAAGGATACTGTAAAATCTCCATTCCCTCCCCAATCCAGGGAAAGGTTACTGCAAAATCCCCATTTCCTCCCAATCAGCTGGGACTTGGGAGGCAGAGAATAGATGGGGGCGGGGCCAGTCAGAATTTTTACTACCGGTTCTTCAGAACTGGTCAGTACCTGCTGAAACCCACCTCTGTTGGAGATGCATCCTCAGTTTACATGTGTTTGAATTGGAAAACGCAGTGCTGAAATTATTACAGCAAGAGTCATCAAGGTAAGTTTAATCACATGGTTAAGTTCAACAGTACCTCACAGAGAAGCCTTCCCAGTTTAGGGTGTTGATCACATCTCCCACAATTTCTTGCCTGAGCCAGCTGGAAATTATAGGAATTGTTCCCCAGCATGTCTGCTTTAAGAGACTAATATTCTTCATCTTCACATGGATTGTTATCATGGAATCAGATGTGGCATTGTAGAACGTTGGTTCCAATTTCTATTCTCCGGAAGAAATCCATAGAGAGAATATTTCCATTAGATGTTCATCTTCTGTCTGAAGAATCCATCAGAGGAGAGCCCACAATTTGGTAGTAAATATAACTTTGTTTTTTTTTAATTTTTTTTTTATTATTAGAATATAAACACAGATATAAAGACAAGACAATACAATACAAAGACAAACAAAAAACCCACCACCTACAAACCCACCTAACATTCTACATATACGACGTCTCCTATGTCTCTCTCTTGCATCCAATAGGGCTCCCTCTCCTCGTTACCGGCCTCTGTTTCCTCCTCAATTTGGCTGGGGTCCAGAGGCACGTCAGCAACTGTCAGTTTTTGCTGACTCACCAGTGAAGACGGCCCCTCCGGCACATAGCTTGTGACAGCTTTCTCCATATCATCCTCCAACTCAGCATGCGAAGATAAATCAGCCTCCAAGGCCGGAGTCACAACGAGCAGATTTTTTACTTCCCTTGACTTGTGAACTGCCATTGATTAATGCAGGTTTCTGTTACATTGAACCCTTGGCTTGTGATCAATAGCATTTTTGTAGAACATAGAAGAATAGAGTTGGAAGGGACCTTGGAGGTCCTCTAGTCCAATCCCCTGCTCAGGCAGGAGACCCTATACATTTCAGATGGGTGGTTGTCCAATCTCTTTTTGAAAGCCTTTAGTGATGGAGTACCCACAACCTCTGAAGGCAAGGCGTTCCATTGATTGCTCTCACGGTTAGGGAATTTCTCCTTAGTTCTAGTTCTAGTTCTTAGTTCTAATTCTCCCTGGTTAGTTTCCATCCATTGTTTCTTGTTTTGCCTTTTAGTGCTTTGGAAAATAGTTTGACTCCCCCTCATCTTTGTAGGAGCCCTTCAAATATTGGAACAGTACCATCATGTCTCCCCTAGTCCTTCCTTTCATTAGACTAAGACATACCTTCTGCCGCGAATTAAAAACATGGCTGTTCGCGGCGCCTAGCCTGGACTGAGAGGGTTTTCGGTTATTTTAACGGGTTTTGATATTTGTTTATGTATATATTTTATGTTTTTATTGGTTTGTTTTAATTGTTGTGAGCTGCCCTGAGTCCTATGGAGATAGGGTGGCATATAAGTTATATTAAATAAATAAATAAATAAATAAATAAATAAATACATACATACATACATACATACATACATACATACATACATACATACATAAATACCAAATTCCTGTAATGGTTCTTCATATGTTTTAGCCTCCAGTCCCCTAATCATTCTTGTTGCTCTTCTCTGCACTCTTTCCAGAATCTCAACATCTTTTTTATATTGTGGTGACCAGAACTGGATGCAGTATTCCAAGTGTGGGCGTACTAAGGCTTTGTAAAGTGGTACTAATACTTCATGCGATCTTGATATTATCTCTCTATTAATGCAGCCTAGAATGTATTGCCCTTTTTGGCTTTTTTGGGTGGTGGTGGTGTCTTTTTTGTTCAAATGTTTTCACTTACATTACCTAACTTCTTTTATAATGGAACACAGAATGTTCAGTGCATTTTGCTTCAATGCAGAAATATATTTCATTGTCTCATATTCATCCCTATTTCACAGTCTACTGAACCAGAAGTGGAGTCTTCGGTGCCCTTGGAAAAGGACCTGGGACCAAAACATACTGGGGAATCCAATAAATGCTTCTCAGGCTGTTTGAGAATTGCCTTGTCTCCATCTGTCTGGGACAAGTTGTACTCACCCTCTTAGTTAAGATAGAAGAAGCCACTTTTCTAGAACAGAGTTCCATTTATTTTGTATTATGTGGCACTGAAATTCTAGTGACTGGGACAATGATGCAGTGTGTTAAGACTTTGGATTTTTTTTTTTTCAGTTTTCCACAGAGTTCCAGTCTAACAGCCTAAAAATGCTGTAAACCCATATAAACAGAAGGAAAGGATTCCCTTGATTAATATAGATGTCTATGCTATCCTTCAGAGCATAGATTCTCTGAAGTAATTGGTAAGTATTTTAAAGGAAAAGAATAAAAATAATACAGATATACTGCATATAAGCAACTCCAGAAGAAACAAGAGAAATGATATTAGATTTAAAAAAAAAATCAATTGCAGCCTAATTGTATGAATTAATACAATAAAATAATAACTTATTTTACAGAGTGATGATTTATTTAATAATAATTTCGGTAGCGACCAGAAAAAAAATTCAATAGTATAAGTTCACAGGATTTTCCGAGTGCTACCAAAAAGGGGACACTTTGTCGATGAATGGAATAAATATTGTCCATCCCTTGCTTTTTAGAAGATCTTGGTTCAAAAGTCACTATAGAAGTCATTTGTAGATCAGGTATTAAATCCAGATTTTTTTCCTTACATTACCAGTTGATACCAGTTACTAACTCACAAAACTGCTATTTTGATTAAACATTTGGCTATGCGCTTCATGGAATAAGTCCCTTCCATTCTACTAATGGAAACAATTTCAAGTGCTGGCAAATTCCTTCTCTTCTCTTCCCTTTTAAAATATGATAATGAAGATGATTGATTGATTTAAATTTGTTATGGCAGCCCACTCCAGTAGAATCTCAGTGGCTTTTACAGAAACAGTAAAAACAGTCATACATACATTCAATAAGTACAAATATTCTCAGTAGGCCCAAAAATGTGTTGAACAACAAGCCATATAAGTGTTAACGGTGAGGATCGTGTGTGTGTGTGTGTGTGTGTGTGTGTGTGTGTGATGTGAAGAGAGAGCAACTTTATTTCATTACCACATTCAAATATATTTGTTAGCATATATAAATGCCAATAAGTTGAATCAGTGCTTTGAATGGCAGGTAGAGAATTAGCATTCACATTCTCAGTCTTTGTGATCTTCAAGTGTCTCCTAAAATATGATGAATTAATTTTTAAAATGACATCTATTGTTCAGAATTATTTTTGGAGCTTTTGGGCACACCCAAGGGAGCCTGGAGCTCTTACTGAGTGTGTGGCTAGGAAGCTGTGATGTGGAAAGAATGAAAACTCTCCAGCTACATGACACATTCATTCAACATGCTCCTGGGCCATATTATTCGTGCCTATTCTAGGTATCATGATTTTTTTAAAAAAATATATATTTATAAAATATTTAACACGTACATCTCTTGGGGATAACTACCACATAATAAAAATGGGGCTTTTTTTGACATTTGATGATGAAATTGGAAGGAACAATTAGTCAACTGGTGATTAACTTTGAACAATTGCAGGAAACCCATTACCTTTCTATCAAATTGATTCCACTCTCAACCAGTCTTAACCAGTCACAAATCCAACCGACCACCCAGGACCTATATAAATGAACAAGACACTTCACCCAACCACCCCTCCCTCCCCACTGAAGATGTTACCTAGTTTGGTAACGAAACGTCCGGGATCCAAGCAGCAAGCTCGGAGGACAAACCTCGGCCTAAATGTACAACCCGAGCTACGAATATTCACTACAATCTCAAACAGTTCTTCCCACCATTGGAATATGCCTTCCTGTTTCTTAAATGTATTATTCCATGTTCTGCATAGTTGGACTATAGCAGGGGTGTCAAACTCAAGGCCCGTGGGTTGGATCCGGCCCATGGGTTACTTAGATCTGGCCCGTGGGGTTGCCCTGGAAACAGCGAACTACCGGCCTGAAGTGCAGCCCAAACCCTGTTTTCAGCTGCCACGATCTCCTGCACGATCTGCCAGCGAAAACGGAGCCTGAGAGGGCCATGTGCTCCATTTTCATTGGCGGGGGTTGCAGGAGGCCGTGGCAGCCAAAAACGGGGCTCAGGGCCTGGTGGCTCAGCAGACTGATAGCATTGTGATTAACACCAGCTGTCTGCAATTACTGTAAGTTCGAATCTCACCAGGCTCAAGGCTGACTCAGCCTTCCATCCTTTCTAAGGTAGGTAAATTGAGGACCCAGTTTGTGGGGGCAATAAGATGACTTTGTATAAATATACAAAAGGATGAAGGCTATTGCTTAACGCATTGTAAACCGCCCTGAGTCTCCGGAGAAGGGCGACATATAAATCAAATAAAAAAAAAAAAGGAGCCCATTTTTGCTGGCAGAACACTCAGGCCACCACAGGCGCCCCCGCCATGAATGACATTGAGCTGGCCATGCCCACCCCATCCCCTGGAGGTCAACACAACTCTGACGTGGCCCTCAATGAAATTGAGTTTGACAACCCTGGACAACAGTGTCTTAGCCACAAACCTCGCAAGTAAAAGCATTGCCCGATTTCAGCTTTCCAAGGTTTGATGCCTACAAGCATATATTACATCGACTACGATGATGTTAAGATAATGAAGCATTCGCTGTGCTGTCATGACAGAGCGCCCAGCCTTTCATGCATGCGTGGCAATGTCCATGCAAGTATATAAATGCCAGAGTATGCATCACAGTGTCATGGTGCATATTTGTTATTTCCCACCCACCCACCCCCCTTCCCCTGATGTGAACTTTTGGGCAAGTTCCAATATTCATGCCTCCACATATGCTAAAAAAAAGTGACAAAATTTCCCAGGTGGCACAGCCATCCAACAGTTAGAGGCTAGTTTTTTCCAAATTTCCTGAGCAATTATGAAGGCTCCATTCAAATCATGAGGTCTTGGTAGAACAAAACTATTTTTTTTTTGAAAAAAATATTTTTAAAAACAAAACAAAAGAGCCTTGGTAGTACAGGGGTTTAAGGCACCCTGTTATTAAGCTGGTTATTAAGACCAGCTGCCTGCAATTACTGCAGGGTTCGAATCTCGCCAAGGCTCAAGGTTGACTCAGCCTTCCATCCTTTCTAAGGTAGGTGAAATGAGGACCCAGATTGTGGGGGCAATAAGCTGACTTTGTATAAATATACAAAAGTATGAAGGCTATTGCTGAGCACATTGTAAGCCGCCCTGAGTCTTCGGAGAAGGGCGGCATATAAATCAAATTAAAAAAAATTAAAAAATAAAAAAACATAAAACATAAAACAAATCCATCATCCATTACAAATACAACCCGTGTGTCAGTCAGTTACAGATCTTTTGTGCATCATCCACCTATTCCAAATTTACTAATTATCTTATTTCTCATATTGTCAAACAAGTCAATGTTTGTCAATGTCAATGTCAACATCCTCATTTATCATTTATTTAACTGTTCCATTATTGCTTCAAAAAATTCATTTTCAAACATTGTATTTATAACATTCATATTTCATATTTCATTTCCATGTTTTATTATCCAACCATTGATAAAATAACTCCCATATCTTGTAATATTGTTTATCTTCTTGTTCTCTAATTTCAAATGTCAGTTTACTCATTTCAGCACATTCCATGATTTTCTTAATAATTTCATCTTGCATCAGTATTTTCTCATTTTTCCAGTTTTTAGCAAATACAATTCTAGCAGCTGTTAAAACATTCACAATCAAATATCTTACTTCTCTATTGTATGTTTCCGGCCCAATCCCTAATAAAAAAAATCTCTGGCTTTAAGTCTATGTGTTTGGGGGTTTTTTTGTCATTTTTTCCAACCATGTGTGGATTTTAGTCCAATATCTTTTTGCTTCTAGAACAAAACTATTTTGTCTCAGAGGCACAGATGCTAGTGTTAGGGTTCCAAGTAATAGTTCCACGTCAAGCAAAATTCCAAGGCAGGTAGATTCCTCAAAGAACAGCTTTATTGGAAATATCACATCGGCACAGATCTGGTGAAAACCAACTCTGAAGGGTCCCTCGGTTTTCACCTAATTAAAAGTGAAAGTTTTTCCCTCAATCCCAAACAATAAGTCACATGGCCCAATCAAGCCATCGTCCGTTGGTCTGGTGACATCACTCCTCCTTCCTCTGGCCAGGTGTGAAAACGTCCTTGGTTCCCAAGAGAAAGTATTTTATTTTGACTACACAACCACAGCTATCTTTAATCCCCGCTCCCTGTCCCTCAGTTCCAGTGTGGCAGCACTGAAGCTCCAAGATGGCTTCGGACAGGCCAGTTTCAGGGTTGACAGCTAGCAGCCGAGCTTTGGAAGACATTCTTATCCACTGGTGGTTTTTTTTACAGAAGCAATGGTAATGTTTAGCAATAAAGGCAACACCGTTGGACGAAAAACAGTAAAGTCACCTGTTAGTACTGCTTCTCAAATGCTTCCTGTTCAATAAATACAGGTAGTCCTCGACTTACAACAGTCCATTTAGTGACCATTCAAAGTTACAATGGCACTGAAAAAAATGACTTATGGCCGTTTTTCACACTTAACGACCATTGCAGTGTCCCCATGGTCATGTGATTAAAATTCAGATGCTTGGCAACTGACTCATACCGTGTTTCCCCGAAAATAAGATCCTGTCTTATATTTTTTGAACCCTGAAATAAGTGATTAGCCTTATTTTGGGGGAGGTCTTATTTTTTTGGGGTGCATGGAGGAAACCAGAGGAAATGGTGAAGACCGGCTGCTCATGCATTTAAATATTTTCGGGGAGGGCTTATTTTCAAGGGGGGCTTATTTTAGTGCATGCAATCAAAAGCCTGATTGGGCTTATTATCAGGGGATGTCTTATTTTAGGGGAAACAGGGTGCTTATGATGTTTGCAGTGTCCCAGGGTCATGTGCCAATTTTGAGCTCAATTGTGGTTGTAAATCAAGGACTACCTGCATGTAATCTTAAAAGGCTTTCATTTTCATCACATTACAGTTATAACAACAGTCATTGTTTCTTAATTGCTTGTGGCTCAAATGATCAGATGTAACTAAGCTGAGGTATACATTCATTCAATCTATGGACCCATCCAGAGGCGGTATTCAGCTGGTTCGGGCCGGTTCACCCAAACCAGTAGCGGAAATTATGGGTGGGCCCGCCCCCGCCCCCACCTGCTCTGGCTCTATGCCATCCTATTTAGGCACATTTATGAGGCTGGGCGCATGAGCCGGTCGCATGTGTTGACACGTGTGGATACGCGTGCTCTCACATTTGCGAACTGGTAGGGAAAGTAAGTGAATACCACTCCTGAACTCATCAGCTATGATTGCACTGGAAACGAGTAACATTATATTTCAGATCAAAGCATGAGACAATAATTACCCATAAATATCAGATAATTTTTATTAACTTCATCTCCTAATTTGAAAACGGCGCAAAAGCATATTCTTGCCTTTTATGTTTTAAAGAAATTATACAGTATTTCAGCAAGCACAGTAAGCATTCATTAGCAATACAGGCACGTCTCTCTATGTTTATGCGAAAGTATGAGAAGAAACCTTTCCCGGGTATACGTTGCATCCAGTGCAGGAGTCAAATTACACATTATATTTCCCCTTGTAATACCTGTTAATGAGAAGAATAATCCACACCAGTAGGTCAGGAATGTGATATGTATCTTCCCCTAATAATTCTCTCATCCTGGGTGTTTGACGGAACTGATGTATACAGTATTCATAAATATGCAAGAGTTTTAATGGTAACTATAGAAGGAGAATCTTTCTTAGTCCATGAAGGTTACACAATTGGATCTTCACACTTATTTGAGCAAGATGCTCAACTGGATGATGGCTTAGCAACTCCCAATTCTTTTGACCAGGGGCTGATTGACACAACCAATTTGCCCCACATGAGTGTTTTGGGAGGGCCAGAAGACATGATGCCATCCTTTATCAGCACATTGGAAGGCCAAATCTCCCCCATCTTTTCACATATTGAGTGCTGCCTGCTTTGCCTGTTACTGTTGTGGCCTGTATGCGGCCTGTGCAGCTAGTAGCTGATTCAGACAGCGAGGAGGCTGGTGTGGTGCTGCGCCAGCAGCCTGTGCAGCTGGCATTTGAATCGGACAATGAGGAGGCTGGAGAAGATGTGGTGCCAGAGGCGGGGACTCAGCCAGGGCCTTCAGAACCTCCAGAAGCCCCCTTAAGTGAAGAGGACGAAGAGGAGGAGCCTCTTCTCGATGCATGGGCGCGCAGAGCTGCCAAAAAGCAGGAGTGGCTTCTCAGGAGGAGGTCTTCTTGAGAGGAAGGCTTGGGGCTAATTGGCCACTCCCTTAGCCTATTTAAGGAGGAACGCTGACTGAAGCAATTTGCAGGGAACAACTTATTTCACGTACCTTCATGTCTTGTCTTGCTTCCTGCAAATTGCTTCTGGGCATTCTGCCAACCCTAGTAAGCTTTCAGTTATTATTCTTTGAATTCTTGGTGGCTGTTAATGCAATTAATTAACAGCCGTTGTTGTAAAAGACTGGTTTATTCAGTAAACTAAGGTTTGAACAGACTTTGTGTGTGCTGGTTCTTTGGGATCCATAGCTGGAGCAGAACAGTTACTCTTTATTTCATTGTGAGCATTTTTCCCCCCACTCCAGTTGACAGCTCTGGTCACTGCCCATCTATAGCTGTTTGGTCTGGGTTGATAAGATGCCTCTTCACATTTGAAGGGACATCAACTGGGGAATTTCTGGGGTGTTCTTTTCTTTTGTTTCATTAGTGAATCAGTGAAATGCTGGACCTCTGTTTTTCAGTTCATTCGTGGTATGGTGAAGATCTAGGCCCGTGATGGCGAACCTATGGCACGCGTGCCGAAAAGGTTTGCCACCACTGGTGTAGGGTCTCCTGCTTGAGCAGGGGGTTGGACTAGATGACCTATAAGGTCCCTTCCAACTGTCTAATCTGTCTAATCTGTCTAGGATTATTGGAAGGAGCTTGGGGCCTGAATGTAAGATTTTGGGACTCTGCATGACCGTTGAAGTGAAAAATTTCTGCCCTATAGATAAAACTTTAAGTTAGGTGGGTGATTATATTAGTTTTTTCTCAGGATAATGATGGCCCACAGCCATAACAATAATATATAATTACGAAGAATAGGTCAAATTATTTGATCTGCCTCAGAGATCCATTATTTTTAAACATGACTTTTAAAGGTTCGTTATTATGTAGAAAAGACAGTGGGAAGCAGCGATATCACTTCAATCTTCCCTCACTTGCCATTCTGACAAAGGGTATTGCTCCAACAATGACTCAAAGCACGCATTATGGTCACCGTAGGGACACCATCAAAATCTTCCAATTTGTAATGATTAATACCTGCGTTACAGGTATCATTTGCAACTGATCACTATAGGAGTCCTTGTTCTTTTTATCGTACTGAGTTTTTCCACAAGATCCAACATTTCTTGGATTTTGGAAAGGGACACAATATAGAGTACTGCGAGTGAGCTGTTACTTTATTTGATATATTTCTCTTAATTTTGAAACAAGCAACTGACAAATAGGAACTGAAACAGAATGGAAAATGATAAGACCTGATAATTTCATTGGAGTTTGGGAAACATTATCGATGCTTACAATAAAAATCTCAAGGTCCAGCAATTGTCCAACACCACTTTCTTGAAGTAAAAAGAAAGATACAGACCTTAGCTGAGAAATCCTATCCAAAAATATACTGAGGTGACAAAGAGATCCAGAAGAAATACAAAATAACAGAGTGGGAAGGACCCTTGGAGGTCTTCTAGTCCAGTGATGGTTAACCTTTTTGGCACTGAGTGCCAAAACTGGAACATGCATACACATGCGCACCAGAACGCCAGACCTCAGAAGAGAGCAGCTGGCCCACAGAGGTTTGCCATCACGGCCCTACACCATTTTTGACAAATGGCAGTCCAATCTTTTCTTGAAAGTCTCAAGTGATGAAACTCCCACAACGTCTGAAGGCAACTTCTGTTCCATTGGTTGATTGTTCTCACTGTCAGAAAGTTCCTCCTCATTTCTCTCTTTGGTCAGTTTCCATCCATTATTCCTTGTCTGGCCTTCAGGTGCTTTGAAAAACAGCTTGAGCCCCCTCCTCTCTATGGCAGCCCCTCAAATATTGGAACACTGCTATCATGTCTCCCCCCTGGTCCTTCTCTTCACTAGACTAGCCATGCCCAGTTCCTATAACCGTTCTTCATATGTTTTAGTTTCCAGTCTCCATATCATTCTGGTTGCTCTCCTCTGCACTTTTTCTAGAGTCTCAACATCTTTTTTATAGCGTGGTGACCAAAACTGGATGCAGTACTCTAGGTGTGGTCTTACTAGGGCTTTATAGAGTGGCATTAGTACCTCACTTGATCTTGATTGTATCCCTTTGTTAATGCAATTTAGGATTGCGTTGGCTTTTTTAGCTGCCGCTGCACATTGCTGGCTCATATTTAGCTGGTTGTCCACTAAGACTCCAAGATCCCTCTCACAGTCACAGCTATTAAGCCTGGTTTCCCCCAGTTTATATGTGTGCTTTTGGTTTTTCTTACCTAAGTGTAAGACTTTACTTTTCTCTACATTTTGTTAGATAGGACCCAGTGTTCAAGTCTGTCAAGATCCATCTGGATCTTGAGCCTATCTTCTAGAGTGTTAGCTATTCCTGCCAGCTTAGTATCATCTGCAAATCCTCTGGATTATTATTAATGTAACACACAATGAAAATTTTGAAATACAGTGAGCAGTAGTATACTATTCAGTATATTTAACTGATAAAAGTTCTGATTCAGTTTAATTTACATAAAGTTTCAGTGTTCTGGTTTGGCTCTCCCTTTTTATTCAGTCCTATCCATTTTTTAAGAGAATGGTCAATATGCTACTGAAGCACTCGTCTGCGGGAAAAAAGATGCTGTACATACCCTTATCACTGAGTTTTAGAAAGGAAAAAAGAAGAGAAAAAAATCCTCTAGTCTCCAACATCTCAGATTTTCATTAGTATTAGATTTGGTCAAGATAGACCTTAAGTTCATGCCCACAAAAGATCAATTTACTCTTTCATTCCATCCTTATAAATAGAGCTGCTTCGTATCAACAGCATCTAATAAGGCACAATTCTATTTTGTTTTGTGTTCTAAGAATTTATCTCTAGTCTGAAATATGACTATCCAGATAGTCCTAGCATTGCTAGGAAAGTTATTATCAGTCTCAAGCCCATAAAATATGATTTCCAAGTCGGAATGGAAACTTGATTCCAGCCCTTTTCAATTCTCATCTCAAGGGTACAAAAGAGGCATAACAATAAATCCAGAGATGTGCTGCCACATTCTCTAACGATGCTAGGGCACAGTCAGTCAAGTTCCTAATCTCATTCTGATCTTTGCTCGTTACCTTTTCCGTACATATTTAAACAGAAAACCTTTCATATAAATTGGCAAACAATGACATTGTGAATTGCAGGAAATCAGAGAACATTCTAAAACACAGAGAAAGTATTCTTTTTTTAAAAATCCAATCTTCCTATTTGAAAAAAGCAGTACAGTTTGGACTGGAATTGAAGCCACATCAGTTCTTTAGGATCAGCAATCATGTGGATCAGATTGAGGACAGGATTATTACGAGACAAAATGACAATGCTTCCTTGGATACAGGTTTTAGTATTCTGGAGAAACGGATCAAAAACGTGTGGGGAAGGGAAAGAGAGTAGGATGCCAACCCAGCTGGAGAAAATAGAGCCAGTGGAGGAGAAAGAACAAAGAGAGAAAGAAAAGGAAAGCAAGCCAACCTCTTACTAAAGAATAGACACCTTTTAAGGATGCAGATGGATTGGGGAGAAAGACTTCACAGGGACAATGTATCAATGTCAAGTCCATGAACTTCCCTCCTATTCCAAAACACATTAAAATGGTAATATTGAATTTAAATAAGACAATCAAATGTTGGCTCTGGAGGCCGCACAAAAGCAATTTGGAGTGGCATGTTGCTCTATTATATGTCTGCTGAGTGGGCAGGAGCAAAACCTGTGGCTGTGTAGAGCAGGGTGTTAAACTCAAGGCCCGCAGGCTGGATCCGGCCCCACAGGTCGGTTCCAGCCTGCAGGGCCATCCTGGTCTACCCAGTGCGAAGAGGAAAGATCAGGCCAGTGTGGCTTTGGCCCAGTCTACCCAATGCAAACAGGAAACATGCCAGCGGTTTGGAGAGTGGCGTCAAGATGGCCACGCCCACCCAGCTGGCCACACCCACCCAGCTGGCCACACCAACCCAGTCGGCCATGCCCGGCTGGCCCCCCAAGATCAACCACAGCCCTGATTCAGCCCTCAATGAAATTGAGTTTGACGCCCCTGGTGTAGAGCATCTAGACAATGGTAGATATTTAGTAAATGATAAATAAATCAGACTCACCAGATTCTGAGATGGGTGTTAATTTGTGTCTTCTAATCTTATTAAATTATGGAAGAAAACCTCAGGAAAAGGGCTGAAGGGAATGAAAGTTGAGCCAAGAGGGACTTAATGAGAGAGAAGAGACTCAGGGGAAACACTGAGATATTAAAAAACAACATTTTTTTTACCTTACCTAAGTTCTAGACCAGGGGTGAAAAACTCAAGGTCCCGTTGGCCAGATGTGGGCTGTGGGGGGCTTAGATCTGGCCCACAGGGCCATCCTGGAAACAGCAAAGGACCAGCCCACAGTGCCTCTGCCAGCGAAAACACCCCCCCCCCAGAGCTCTGTTTTCACTGGCAGAGCGCTGAAAACGGAGCCCGGGAGGCTGAGCTTTGTTTTCACTAGTAGAATGCTAGCAAAACAAACTACTAGCAAAAGTGGATCCCCCCAGCCCTGCCCGGGTCACCACATGTATCCCCAACACATGTACCCCCAACACAAGTGACGTCAATATGGCCACGCCCACCCTGGCCTCACCCATCCATCCCTCCGAGGTCAAACACAACCCTGATGCAGCCCTCAATGAAATTGAGTTTGACATCCCTAGTCTAAACCAAATACCTTCTTCATCTTGCCTCTATTTTCTCAGAGAGAATGGGAAGTTATAAGCAGGACAGGAGAACAGCCATTGTTCCATGGTAGCGACTGACATGACTTTGATCCATCTAACTCTTACTTCATGCTACCCATTTTCAACCTAGCACTAGGAGTTTCCAGCCTCAACTAAACAGTGAGGTGCAGGATTCAGCAACTAAGATGGAAGGAAGGAGTCAATAACTTTCACATTGTGTATTGAAGTAAGCAGCACTTCCCAGCCATGGATGTTTGGTGTTAATACTGCTTTAGAAATTGGAAATGCATATTATGATCTGCGAGTATGTTTTTTATAGAAGACAATAAGGGGGAAAAAATTGTTATTTTTAGCTGTTAGATTTCTAGCCTGTTTTTCTTCCAGCTCCCTTCTTCAATATTTCTCTGAGATACTAATAACCTAAACCTTCGTAGTAAGTTTCCATGACCAAAGCCAGACCTCAACCTGATATCCCTGTTCCAAGTTCAACACCTTAACTACTATCTAACACTGGCTCTCTAAAGCTTGCAATACCTCATATTCCCAAGTAATCTCCCATCCAAATTCAAACCAATCCTGACTCTGCTTAGCTTCCTAGATTACAAAGATCAAACTATGCGGCCACCAAGCTTTATCTGCAGTTTCCAGTTTCCCTCCAAGTTGTCATAGTACTTAAAGATTAATATCAGCCAAACAATATATAACAATATTTGTATTTAATGGATTAATCTAACTGTAATTAAATTAAAAACGTAACATTTACATTTTGCTCTAGTGTCACTCATTTTTAACAGGACAGGTCCTACTCAACCCAGACCTGAAAATGTTGGATAGCCTTCTTCATAAAGCATGACTGCAAACAAACACAAGACATGAGATTCAGTTGTGGAAGTGGATGTTTGGAAGATGCAGGACCCAGAGTGATTTTGACCAGATAAAAAGAAAAACAATGTAATTGTCAATGAATTTATCATAGATGGGGAAAGAAAGATTAAAAATATTGCATTTCCTCAGAGGAGGTCTGAGGAGAAAGTCAACAAAGTTTTGAAAAAGGAATTGATTGTGACTCCAACTATATTTGTAGTGGAAGTGCAGAAAATAACTCTTCAGGCCTCTTTAAATTTTCCAAGGTTGGCATTATAAAACCCTCAGCGCTTTCATAGATTTTGATTGTCACTTAAGTGCATAAAAGCAAGGTGGTTTTTAAAGGAGCTGATGCAATGCCTATCACATTAATTCCTACTGAAAGAAGATCTGATTGAGGCCCATATGGTTTGCATCTTGTATAAAAATTGCTATCTTCAGGGTTTAATTGCTAGACTCTCTTGATTGCATTAATACACAGCTCATTTATTTAAGTAGGAGTGGAATATTATGGATATTTAATCAGGAAGCATTGTGATGAATCAGTATTTAAACACACAAATGAATCTACCAGGTCGTTTCGGTAATACTAATCTAAAGGCACATTCTTGTTATTACAGGTAATCTTTCAGATTAGAAACCAGACAAAATAGCCTTTAAAATGTCTACAAATTGACTGATCTCAGCAACAATTCTGAATAGATTGTTCTTAGCAACAGCCTAAACAGCACAGCAGCAATCAATACCAATTTAGTTTGAACAGGATTTTCATTCAGTGTTTAATACACATGCACACACAAACACACGTTCTGTGCGTTTCTGTATTGTTCTGTGCAAGTCATTAAAAGTCCCATTTTCAAGCAACTAAGGACAGGCTTTTTCATTGGTGGATTCTATCTTAGAATAAATCTTAACCCCATAAAAGCAACAAAGATAATTAGGGGATCAGAGGCTAAAACATATTAAGAACGGTTGCAGGAATTGGATATGTCTAGTTTGATGAAAAGAAGGACTAGGGGAGACATGATAGTAGTGTTCCCAATATCTCAGGGACTGCCACAAAGAAGAGGGAGTCAAACTATTCTCCAAAGCACCTGAGGGTAGGACAAGAATCAATGGGTGAAAACTAATCAAGGAGAGAAGCAACTTAGAACTAAGGAGAAATTTCCTGACAGTTAGAACAATTAATCAGTGGAACAACTTGCCTCCAGAAGTTGTGAATACTTCAACATTGGAAGTTTTAAAGAAGGGATTGGATAACCATTTGTCTGAAGTGGTGTAGGGTTTCCTGCCTGGGCAGGGGGTTGGATTAGAAGACCTCCAAGGTCCCTTCCAACTCTGTTATTCTATTATTCTATTCTAAAACAGCCATGAATTGGGTCTTTCTAGTCACAGCAATCAGAAAGGCAGAGTGAAACCATTTCTATTGTCCAGTTGTCAATGTCCATGTAATAGGTATATAGTTAAAAAGAATATGGGCATCCAAAAATATTAAAATTGTTTCAAGGTCAAATTAATAAATGTGTTAATTAGAATAGTCCAAAAAGACATGCTTTAATGAAGTTTTGTTGTTGTTGTTGCTTTCCTGTGATTTACTTATCCTCCCCCACCTCCTTTTTTTTTTTTTTTTTTACAAATGCAGTGGGCCCAATGAATGGCTGGTTAATTTTGAACTTAAAATTTATACACAGTGTTTTTCCAGTGGTGAGCCCCATGCCTATAAATGGCCTCAGTTTAGTAGTAATAATTCAGTTCTGCTTAGCTTAACTAAAGATTGTTTCCCTATTGACTCAGGTCTGTCTCTGCTCCCTGACAGTAGTCTCTAAACTTGTAATTGTTAGTGCTTGTAGACTGATACCTGCATTCTCATGTAATTTTCAGGGAATCATAATATGGTTCTGTGTCTCATGCATTTTATAACCAATGCTAGCGAAAAGCTGGAAATTCACACACACAAACACACACACAAACATCCCTCAGCCGACAAATAAATAAAAATCCTAGTTTAGAATCCTATCAGGTTTTTAAAAGCTGCACTGATATTGTCCTCTCCTTAAAGGAGAATCCTAGTTAACCATGGAGAGAACATCTATGCTCTGACAGGGCACAATTTATAACATGGAAACTATGGGTGTGTGGGAAGAAATATATATCTGGTTCAGTTCCAAGCTGACGAAAAGAAACTGGAAACACGGACGCTGATTGGAAAGATGGTTTATTGATGAAACAGAATCACATGAATTTGTGGTTCTGGGCAGCTAACAAGTTGAGAGAGGGGGGTGTATTTATATTTTCTCTTGGGCTTTGTATTTGAGCTTTCTGTTCCTGTGTAAGAACATGTCCTTTAATATTCTATTGGCTGTTGTTAGAATCTTATAGGGTCATGTAGGGGTTATGTAGGGGTCATAGTTGGCTTTATAGGCAAAAGAGGAAATGCAAATCCTAGGTGTTTGTCTGAGCTAATTTTGTCAACCTTTTGTTTGTTGGTTATCTGTCTTGACCCAGTCTTTCTGAATGGATTACCAAATCTGCATTTCTAAAAGCTGGCCTCCTCAGTTTCTGCTTTGGGCAGGGAAACTGGCTTCTTAGTAGGCTGGCCCAATCTTTCTTAATGGGCACAAAATATGTGCTGGGGGTTATTAAGAAACACTTGGGGGCTGCTTTCTGTCTCCAAGAGCATGTTTCTCCATTTCTCTTTTAGGGAAATATAATATTGTGCCTTTTTTAATATTTCCCAAAATGTTTCATTCTTCTGGGGGTGGGTGCTAACTTTCTACAGGTTCAAGGTAAATGCTCAGCAGTCAACAAACCAGCCTGAATTGCCCACATTTACTGTAGTGTAATGGGTAATGTGGTATAGTGTAACTTTTTCTTGTTTGACTAGGTGAACCTTTACAACTGGCCAAGTAAAATTGGCCACTCAAATATAGGAGATATACTTGTTGTTGGAAGAAACATCCTTCTAGGTTCTGCTCCAAGTGGGGAAAAAGACACTGGAGACATGGAGACTGCTTGGAAAGATGGTTTAATGGTGGACAGGATCACATGGCTTGAGTTCCTGAACAGAAAAGGGGCAGATACAGTAAATCCTTGGGTTTTTATGCTCTCTCTGGCTCTGCATTTCCTGGCGCCCCGAAAGAGTATCCTGATTGGTTGTCAGAGTCCCAGGGGGTGGGGGTCTTAGCTAGCCTTGCTGGCTGATGGTCACATGTGCTTCCCAGGTCACATGTGGTGAGTTTCTGCTGCTATTGTGTAGAGGGCTAATCCTATCTTTGTTGGATCTTTGGCAATTCCTACTATGGCTCTGCCTGAAGGAGGCAGATCTTTGTTATGTAGAATAGACTGGCCCAGGCCTTAATGGCCCATTGACAAAGGGTGGGGGGCAGGAAGGTGGGAGCTGCTTTGTCTGTAAAATATGCTTCTCCATTTCTCATCCAGGGAAATATAATATTCTGCCTTTTTCATATTTCCTAAAATATTTCACTCTTCCAGGAAAGGGATGGGTGCTAACTTCCTACATACTGATGTGGTTTTCAGTTTTACAAGGTGATCATTCTAGACCTTTTCTGTGTATGTGTGAGTATGTGTGTATTTGTATATACACATATAAACACATATACACACACAAATACACACACACACACACACACACACACACACACACACACACATACACAGAATGCACTTTCCCCCCTTGTTTTATTCTTTGCAGAACTCGGATGAACTCATCTAATGCACAAAAGCTGAAAGAAATCAATAAGTATCAAGCTGTGGAGACCTTTAGCTTCTAGTTACCTACTTGACAAGAAAGACTGATGCTGACATTTCCTGAGTGATGAGGCAGGACAAAATTCTGGGCAGCAGAATTCATGAAGTACTTTGAAATCTAGCAGCATGTAATGCACAATAAATTGTGGTAAGCTATCAACACATGGAGCCTACGTCAAATGTATTTGTCATTTACCAAAATATTCTGGCATTATGACACCAAACTGAAGAAGCTCCTTTTTGTGCCTATAAGAATGTTCATGTTCACATTTTTTTAAAAAAACAAAAAAAACAACCACCTTATTTAATCTTTGTACCAATGTATTGTATACATTCTTTCTGGTAAAATTAAAATATATCCCTGTTAACTTCTATCAGTTTAATAATAATTTAACCACCATAGGATATCCAAAGATTTCTGTGATATAGTGAGTTAGATGTGGATTCTCATCCTTCACTAATGGTCCCTAGTCTGTGACAAGTCCTGCAAAATGTAAATTAAATTATTGCTTAAAAGGAGCTCCCAAAAGTGCTTTTTTTCAGGAGGCAACTGAACTTCCTTGTCAGTTTTTTCTTTTTGGAAGACGTTTCGCTTCTCACCCAAGAAACTTCTTCAGTTCTGACAGGATAATGGGGTATGGAAGGATTTATATTCCCTGCATTGTGGTAAAAAAAAAATAATAATTAATAAAAATATATTAAAATGGGCTGGCCCGACTCCCAACAGAGATTCTGGTACCAAAAGTGCTGGGGATTTATACTACTAGCTATATTTTTAGGGGAGTTTAAAGAAGACCATTGTGAAAATCTTTCTCTGAAGATATACTGTAACATATTCAATGTCTCTCCAATTAAGGAAGAAGATTTGATGATGATTGCTGCCAGATTTTTTTTTTTAATGTTTTAGCTGGTTCAGTTTTATAGATTTTAAAGTGATTTTTATAGGATTTTTAATTTTTGATTGAGGGCTGCCCAGAATTGGTTGAAAGATGGGCTCCTATTAAATATTATAAACAAACAAACAAACAAACAAACAAACACATACATACATACATACCAGTGGTGGGTTTCAAAATTTTTTACTACTGGTCCTGTGGGTGTGGCTTGGTGGGCAGGGCAGGGGAAGGATACTGCAAAGTCTCCATTCCCTCCCCAATCCAGGGGAAGGTTACTGCAAAATCCCCATTTCCTCCCGATCAGCAGGGACTTGGGAGGCAGAGAATAGATGGGGGCAGGGCCAGTCAGAATTTTTACTACTGGTTCTCCAAACTATTCAAAATTTCTACTACTAGTTCTCCAGAACTGGTCAGAACCTGCTGAACCCCAATTCTGATACATATGGATTCAAATCAATGGGAGACGATCTACTTCCTTTCAAATGTGCAATAAAAGGGATATCACAATCTGTCCCACTTTGTAGGGTCATGGATACAGTCTTCTTGATCCTAAAATCTGTAGAGATTCTCAGTCATCCAGGTCAAAGTTGTCCCAAGGGTGCTTTTTCAGGAGGCAACTGGACTTTCTTGTTTTTTCTTTGAAGACGTTTAGCTTCTCATCCAAGAAGCTTCTTCAACTCTGACTGGATGGTGGGGAATGGAAGGATTTCTATTCCTTGCAGACAGCTGGTCTTTTAGAGCAAGGGTGTTAAACTCAAGGCCTGGGGGTTAGATCCGGCCTGCGGGATGCTTAGATCTGGTCTGTGGGACCCTGGAAACAGTGAAGGACTGGCCCACAGTACCTCTGCCAGTGAAAATGGAGCTCGCGAGCACCACGGACAGGCCTCCCGAGCTCCGTTTCACTGGCAGAGGGTTGCAGGAGGCCATCGCAGCCGAAAACAGAGCTCGGGAGCCCGTTTTCAATGGCAGAGTGCTTGGACCACCACAGGCAACCCGACATGAGTGTCAACGAGCTGACTACGCCCACCCTGGGCACGCGCACTAGCCCCTCCCCCCAAGGTCAAACACAACCCTGATGTAGCCCTCAATGAAATCGAATTTGACACCCCTGTTTTAGAGGCTTGTTGAAGCACTTGGAGGTTTACCTGTTTCCTCAAGGTCCACCAGGAGTGTCCTGGATGAGAAGCAAAATGTCTTCAAAGAAAAAAAACAAGAAAGTCCAGTTGCCTCCTGAAAAAAATCACCTGTGGGACAATCAAGACCTGGATGACTGAGAAGCTCTACAGACATAAAAGGAGCTGTTAAACCAATTTAACACTGCAGTTCTACTCTGTATATGTCTTATAAGGTGAAAGTCCTAAAGATTCAGTTATGCTTCCTCCCAAGTAAATGCATCTTAGATTGCACTCCAACTGTAACAACAAAAATATTCTGTTTTAGGTAATCATTTTTAAAACTTCCAGAAAGATGTTTGTTACCTTGCTTTAAAGTTATCCTGCATATCTGAACTTCTAATTATTGAAAATATTGTATGATAGAATCTTCTTTAATATTGAGAACAGAACGTTCATTTAGGAAAAAAAAAACAAACCAGATGAAACAAGGTGATTGGTTTATATCAGTGGCAACATATGTAATTGCAGCTTTAAAGCAAAAATGAACTTGGCCTGAAATAAGCAAAATGAAAGCTTTTTTTTTTTTAAGTAATATTTTATACAATGCCATTCTCTCCAAATACATGTTTCTTTCTGCAACTTTCAAATATTTATGTTTAATGCAAAGCAAACTGTTATTATATCGAACTATCAGGACTAGCAGTAAGAGCCGAACATAAATCTCTGCATTTGATGGATGTCCTTGCTTGACCCATATATGTGATATCACCTAATAAATTCAAAGCCAACCATGACAACTGAGCTGGAGAGAAATATAAGCCATTTCTATTATGAATCACATGCTGGATACTTTGTTCTCTCCTTAATGGAGTTGTTTTGAGATGGATGGAGACTTCTTGGAATATTGTTCTTTCGTACAAATGTTTTTGTTGGTTCTACAGATGCACCACACCACTGGGGGCATTAATTTCTCTTCCTACTTATTTTGTTAATCCCTGGACCATCTTTTTCTAGAGAAATTGAGTTCTTGGCATCCCTCACAGCTATTTAGAATCAAAAAAGAAGATAGGCAGATACAGCTTTTGGTAGCAATTGGAAATGAATACACAATATAACCCTAAAATAGAGCAGTGTGAGTTGCTACAAAAAATGGAAAACACACAGGCAGAAACCTATTAGTTTTAGAAACAATGAAGCAAAACCAACAATACCCTAGATCAGTGTTTCCCAAACTTTTGACATATGTGTACCCCTTCTATAATTTTCGTAACGCTGAGTACCCCTCATAAAAAACATATGGTACTCTGAGGGTACGCGTACCACACTTTGGGAAACACTTAGATAACACTGCAATTCTCCGGCGTTTAAACAGCTCCGCGGCTCAACGTCAACTGTTAATGTTCCCGCAGTTTAAAAATGGCCGAACCCGAGCTGCGCGAAGGATGCGCAGAAGTTCCCGCCATAATGAGTTGCGATACGATGTACGATGGCCCCAGTTCCCGTGTAAAAACTGCAATACGTGCCTATTTCTTTCCTTGTTCTGTGGGCGCAGCTATGCACGGTGCAGTGGATATTCCCACGTGATCCCCACCAAACTCCGGTGCAACGCGTACCCCCACCAAACTCTTCCTGTACCCCTGGGGGTATGCGTACCACACTTTGGGAAACACTGCCCTAGATCAGGGGTGGGCAACTGTGGCCCTTTTACAACCTGTGGACTTCAACTCCCAGAATTCCTGAGACAGCCAAGCTGGCTGTCTCAGGAATTCTGGGAATTGAAGTCCACAGGTTGTAAAAGGGCCACAGTTGCCCACCCCTGCCCTAGATTTTGGCTATTGGTAGAAATTCACATAAGCTAGAAACTGTCTATGTCCCAGCTTTATTTAAAAATGTAGAAAGCTGCACAATCTTTAGAGAGTAAATTTACCTGTAGCAGAATCCATGCAAATTTATTAAGAAGTTAATATCAACAGAACTTTTAATTTAGTGCAGGATTGTACTAAATCCTGGGTGATTTAACCTATTCCTCATTTTAATGTTTATTATTTATGTAATACTGTATGTTTGTAAAAAGCCTTTCAACAAAAATATTCTTTTAAAAAAATAGAATACATTATTATCTATTTTGGAAGCATTTGCTCTAAGATGCCTTATGTTTGTGTTTGTTTTCCTATTAAATAGAAAAGTGGCATAGAAAACGCTTCCATACTTCCATAAATTACAAAGGACCGAACATTAGACATATTAAGGCTAATGTAAGTAGAATACTAATCCAAGGACAAAGCATTACTGTCTGAGAATATTCCACATAAAAATAATTTGCAGGGGTAAATTCATTTCAAAAGTTTTAGGATGAAAGGCAATTGAGCCATCATATTTTATTACATGAAAGGCACATCCTGTTCTAGGGTTAAGACCATCTCCAATTTCCACTTATCTACAAAAGTAGCTGATGTACAAAATACCCCGTATCATTTTTCAGGATATGCTTTCATTCTCTCTACATCTGATCCAAAAAGAGGCAGATATGCGATTGCTTTCTGCTGTCCTTGCTGCTCACCAGAGATCTAGCTGTCTTTTGTAAGCAACTAAAGAAAATTGTGGCTCCACTGAAGCCTGTAGTGGGGTAATCACCAGTATGTGTGATAGGAAATAGAGTGAAAAGTCCAAAAGAGATATTTGTGCTCTATTTCCAGGTCACGGGTTCAAACAATCAGAAAAACCTTTCAGTAAGGAGATCTTGAGGCATTGGTGAACCTATTTTGAGATGTTTTCTCATCTTCTAAACACATTGTGGGACTAGTCACACAGTCATTTTCCTCAGAAATAACTGAAACCATCATTTTTAAACGAATGGGTTGCTCCAGCATTATTTTCTTTAATGCTATTTCTTTAACAGGACACAGCAACTAAGTCCATACACAGAAATCAAGCAAGGTTTCTCTACCTAACTAAGGTGTTGTTTGAAGAAAACAGGAAGAATAAACAGTAAAGGCTATTTAAAAAGTCAGTAGTTCACAATCCGCTCCCAAGGTAATAATACCACCACTGTTATGGTAACAATCTAAAGGCAAAACTGGGAATTTTAGAAGTCTCTCTAAAAGAGAGACTTCTCTAAACTCTCTAAAAGAGTTTAAAACTGGATTTGGCAGTATTAAATGGCTCCATTGGCAACGATTATCCAAATGAATATGCTTAGAGGCAGTCCTTGGCTTACAACTGGTCACTTTAGTGACCATTCAAAGTTACAACAGACCTCCGAAAAGGTACTTACGACCTAGTTTCAGAGGTATAGTCACCGCAGTTTCCCTGCTGCTGTTCTCCATTATGACCTACAGGGACGCTATTCACCTCCCATCCTCAAAAGGCAACTGGACTTTCTCGTTTTTCTTTGAAAACGTTTTGCTTCCCATCCAAGAAGCTTCTTCGGCTCTTCACCACCACCCCCATCTTTCCCTCACCCCCCATCCAACTGGGTCTGGGCTAGTGGTGGGTTCCTCCCGGTTCGGTCTGGTTCGGCCAAGCCAGTAGCGGTGACGATATGACGTCACCGAACCAGTTCTCTCCCCACTCCCACCCACCTACCCACCCACCCATGTTATTCTTACCTTTTATTTGGTCCCACCCCCAATCTATTCCTGCCTCCTGAGTCCCAGCTGATGACTAGAGGGAAAAAAACTGTTTAAACTCTTGCCGCGGGGCTTCAAAGGGCCGTCCTACAGCTGATCAGTGTTAAAAGCAAACAAATGAGTTGGGTTGTAAGTGCGAGGACCTTCCAGAAATGACTCTGACCAGCTAGCCATGCCCACCTAGTCACATGACCTCTAAGCCACGCCCACAAAATAAGCCACGCCCACAGAACCGGTAGTAAAAAAATTTAGAACCCACCCCTGGTCTGGGCAGGCCGAGGTCTGCTGCCAAGCCAGCCATTCAGTCACGCAAGGTGACCTAAAGAAACTACCAGCACACAGAGGTTAGTTACAACTTGTGGGCTTTGCTCACCTAGCCAAGGACTTGCAGGATTCAGCCACAGATTTCTTTAGCTGCTTATAAAAGACAACTAAATCTCTGGTGAGCAATCTCTGGGCAGCAGAAAGCAAAAGCGTATTTGCCTTTTTAAAGATCAGACGTAGAGAGAATGAAAGCACATCCTGAAAAAGGATACGACTGGTATTTTGTACATCAGCTACATTAGTAGATAAGTGGAAATTGGAGATGGTCTAACCCAGTGGTGAAATCCAATTTTTTTTACTACTGGTTCTGTGGACGTGGCTTGGTGGGCATGGCAGGGGAAGGATACTGCAAAATCTCCATTCCCACCACACTCCAGCGGAAGGATACTGCAAAATTCCCATTCCCTCCCCACTTCTGGGGGAAGGATATTGCAAAATCTGCATTCCCACCCCACTCTGGGGCCAGCCAGAGGTGGTATTTGCCGATTCTCCGAACTACTCAAAATGCCCGCTACCGGTTCTCCAGAACCTGCTGGATTTCACCCCTGGTCTAACCTTAGAATCCTAACCACTGAAGGGACTTGCAGGTTTCATTTCTGGAGACCAACAGCACCCAATTTGTTTTTTTGCAGAGGAGCCTGCAGGGCTGATGCAAGGAGATGTTTAGCTTAGCTTTCTTGCAGAAGTGGCATACTTTTTTTTTTTTTAATTGAAAAAGTTTTCAAATACAAATTTCCCCCCCCTTTTTTTCCCCCTCTCCCTCCCCCTCCCTAACCCCCCCTCCCCACCCATCCCCCCTGTGACTTCTTCATAACAAAAAAAAACCCTAATTCATAACAGATTACTTACTCCCTCCTCTAGATATTGACCTTTACTTACTAAAAATATTATTAATATTATAACATCCCCCTTTATCCATACATATCAAAAAAAGAGAAAAGAAAGGAAAAAAAAAAGACATTATACTATGACATTATAAAATAACTTCTCCACTTTAAAACTATACGATAAGTCCTACTTTAACATTTAATCTTCTATATATATTACTATAACATTCCAAAGCGGCCTTCCCCATAAAATCTAGTTTAACATTTATTCCACTCTATCCATTTCCTCCACTCCCCTAAATATAACACTTAAAAATCCCTTTTCTTAGACTAATCAATCTACTAAATAGCTTATTCACCCACTATCATGCAAAATTGCCATACACAACATTTCTTAACATCTTTGATTCACTGCCCACACTTCTTAAAAATATATGTCTATATTTTCCATTATATCTAAATAAAAAAAAAGAAAAGACAATGACTTTAAATTTATAATCCATATAGTATCTTCTTTGAGGTCTTTCCACTGGATTGGTAGAACCAACATCCATAATCGGGTAACATAGCTTACTGGTGCAACAGTTTATTCAGGATCTTCAATCATATCTGCCCCCATCAGTAGTAAATATCTTCTTATATGTATAAAAGTAAAAACAACCACCCGAGTGACATTATAATTATATTCCATATAGTAATAATTATGGGTTTCATCAGGATTATTAATTCCCATCATCGTAGTGGGTAACAACCCGATCTTCTGCATGCCCCAGCATAATTCTCTTGCCTTGTGATTCAAGATAATATAATATGTTTATCAACACAAAAAGAAATTCCAAAATGGATAATTCAAATCCATCAGTTTAAGGCTCGTTTCACGTCCCCAGATTACGGCCATGCAGAGATCTGCCACAAACCTCAGGATGAGGTTATAAATATAAATCAAATAAATTAAAAAAAAAAAAGCATACTTTTTTTTTTAATTTATTTGATTTATATGCCACCCTTCTCCAGAGACTCAGGGCGGCTTACAAGGCGTTAAGCAATAGCCTTCATACTTTTGTATATTTATACAAAATCAGCTTATTGCCCCCACAAACTGGGTCCTCACATACTTCATGGCAACCTCATGCTATTTTTCTAGCAAATATCATTTCTTGGGAGACTCTAGGAAGTTCTGTTTTTTTTTTTTTTTAAGGAGGCTCCTTTTTTTCTGTGGAGGTTCTTTTTTTTTTTTTTAAGAACGCTCCATAAAGTCCACAAACAAACAGAGCCTGTAAAATGTACATTTTTTTTTAAGCTACGGTTTTTTTTAAAAAAAATATTTTATTTTTATTTACCAAAAATTTATATGCCGCCCTTCTCCCTAAGGACTCAGGGCTGCGAACACAAGTTAAAAACATACAATAATAAAAGATCAAAATGATTAAAACCCAGTTAAAACAACGACAATCAAAATAAGAAAAACCCAAGGATCAAGGTCAACCCATTTGTTGAAACAGCCAGGTCTTTAAGTCCCGACGAAAGGAACGGAGATCAGGCGCCGTCCGAAGCTCGGTAACTCATTCCAGAGGGCAGAGGTGCCCACGGAGAACGCTCTACCCCTGGACATCGCCAGCCAACATTGTCTGGCCAACAGTACCCTGAGGAGGGCAGCCCTGTGAGATTGAACAGGATGGTGGCAGGTGAGTAGGAGATGGTCCTGCAAATGCCCCGGACCTAAGCCATGTTAAGCCTCCAGAGGCTCCTTCAAGTGAAGAGAGTGAAGTGGAGGAGCCTCTTCTCAGTGCTCAAGCACGCAGGGCTGCCAAAAGGCAGGAGTGGCTACTCAGGAGGAGCTCTCCTCAAGAGTAAGGCTTGGGGTTAATTGGCCCCAAGCCTTAGCCTATTTAAGCTTGCACACAGTTAGCAAAAGCTCCTGGAAACAACGTTTGGTCCTACGCAGAGCATTTTAAGAGTGAGTTTTTTGTTACAACTTGGTTTCTGGGCTGATTGCCAACCCTTGTTGGACTTTGTTTAATCTCTGTAATTCATAGCAGGCTGATAAGGACATTTGTGGTTAAAGACTGCATTTTGAAAGGGGTCTGTTTGTATTAAACGAAGTTTTTGGAGCTATGTGTGTGTGCTACACTTCTTGGGACCCGTAGCTGGGTAGAACACCTATCCTATCCTTCTGCTTCATCCATTGACCTGCCAAATGATTTCTCAGTTGCTCCTATGAGCCAGGTACCATCTATTTCATACCTGTGTATTTGGTTTTTCTTGTATATATATGTGTATACACACACACACACATTTACATATACATGCACACACGCACTCTCTCACACACACATATATAATAATCACTGTCCATTTTGAATACATAGCAGAAAGAGGAAACTTAAGAGTTCACAAGGTTGATGCTATGTGGAACAAAACTGTGGCTGAATCTGGATGTTCTGTTTCGGATACCACAAAACGTCCTCCTGGAAGGTAACAAGGAAAAGAGGTCATGAAGAGGATGTGTAGCATCCCAGATAATACTACAGACCCTACTCAAGCATTGCTTACATGCTATGTCCTGGAGAGAAGGAAGTGAACTACCAATAATCTTTTCCGCCTTCCTCACCATTTAGCCCCAAATGGAGTGCCATCTTTCTTCTCACTCTTGTCAATATTAGTTAAAGGAGAGAGAGTGAATTCTGTGCCCCAAGGCATCTTGCATAGCGTCACACAATATTTGCAGCACTCTTTTAAAAGCAATTTCTTGTTATCCTTCATCTGTAATAACATTCCCTAATGCCACAGTATATCACAACTGTACATTCATCTTTCTGTCCTGATCACTTTCTTTCTCTTTATTAAAGGTTCAGATAATACATTCTGTGGAGTTCCCTCATTCTTGTCTTATGGTATTCCCTCCTGTCCCTTGTTGTATACAAATATTGCCAACTTCCCAAGTTGGCAATTTTTGTAAGCAACATACACAAAGCAGAACAAAAAACAAACAAACAAACAAAAAGAATAAGCTGCCTAATTCTTTCCTTTTACATAATTATTTAATTCCAAATTGCTTTTCACAAGTTTTGTTCTCCCTTTCAGATTTAGGGCCAAATGAGGAGAAGCTGCAAGATTTTTGTATTTTTTTTAACCTACTTGAAGTAGAGAGAGGTATTTTAAAAAGGACAGAAGAAGAATGATTGAAGCAGCTTCTTTGAATGTTCCTTTCTTCTGAGTCCTGATTGTGAGGATCTTGAATGGGAAAAATCATGGAGATAAAAATAATACCATGGATACTTTGAATCCAAGTATGCATGATATGCATATTCATGACAGCATCAAATATCATTTGTGAATGGCAGTATGCATTCTGATCAGGGGTCAAATGCTACTGGTTCGCACCGGTTTGGGCAGACCGGTAGTAATAAAATCTACCGGTTCGAGCAAACCAGCTACCGGTTTGTGCGAACCGGTATTTCCGATGATCAGCTGTGCCACGTAATTTATGTTCACTAGAAAGCAGGAAATCCTGCTTTATAACGAATCTAAATCGTGCGGCACAGCTGTTTCCCCCCCCCCACTGTTCTACTTACATTCTTAAGCCTCCTTTTTCTGCACAAAGCGTGCGTGTGGTGTACACTGTGTATGCGTGTCCACCCAGTGTGCATTTGGTGTGCACTGTGAATGTGCAGGCAGCAAACTGATGGCAAACCACGGAGGACTTCACCACTGAGTCTAATTAAACCACAAGAATTGTAAGGAAAAATAGGCTTCCCATATTAATTGAACTGCCAAAACAAGGGGGAAAAAACAGGCTTACTTGGCCTTTCACATTTGCACGTCACATGGAGAGAAACTAGAAAACTGTAATTCTACTACAATCTTCTTATGAGAGAATTGACTTTTAGAGCATTCCTGATAATCAAATTAAGAGGAGAAAAAAAAACCCCAATAAACTTTCATTTTTGAGTGTAATTGAAATGGCAGAGTCTTAAGTGATAAAGCAGTCATCTGAAATTCCCAGAAGAAGAAGAAGAATGGAATGAAATTCTGTTCTGATCCTTAACTTAATTATCCTTGTTTTTATGGCTTTTCTCATCTTATAAAGTTAGCTCAGTTGTTCCATAACAGTAGGCTTCATAAACAACAACCAAGTTGTCTGTTCTGTTCATTCTGTTCTGTTCTGTTCCGTTCCGTTCCGTTCTATTCCATGCCTTTATTTTCTATGCAACATTAAGAAAACTAACTTGCTGCTTACAATGCATTAAGCAATAGCCTTCATACTTTTGTATATTTATACAAAGTCAGCTTATTGCCCCCACAAACTGGGTCCTCAATTTACCCACCTTAGAAAGGATGGTAGGCTGAATCGACCTTGAGCCTGGTGAGAATTGAACTCGCAGTAATTGCAGGCAGCTGGATGTTAAATGCTGCCTTAGGAGGCATTAGCCTCCTACGCCACTCAGGCTCCTTTATTTGGCATGTTCATCTGAATCTGATATGCATCATAGTCGATATGGATTAGAATATAATACATAAAATATTGGAAATTGGATAAGCTGAGTAGGGGTCAAAGCTAGTTACGAGCTCTGAATGAACTGACTGATTCCATGTGATGCAATCATTACTTTCAAAAAATATGTTGTATTGATTTAATGAAAAAAGAGGGAAATCAGGAAAACAAAATGGTTAACAGCAGAAAAGAATTTTCATTGGACTTGCAATAGATAAGAAAGTGTGTGTGGGGGGGTTGTGTGTGTGTACACACACACACACACACACACGAATGACCAATTTCTCTGGCAGTGCTTGAAATGATGACAGCGTTGAATGAAGGGACTTATAACTGGTTCTCAAAATTCTAGCCTTTGCAATGTCCCCACAGTCAGATGAACAAAATTCAAATGCTGAGCGACCAGCTCAGACTTATGACCAGTTGCAGCCTCCCACAGACTCCCGGTCGCCACTTGCAATCTTTGCTGCCAGCTGCCCATAAGCAAAGTCAACGGGGAAGTTGGCAAGGAAAATTGCAAGTCGCTCAGGTATGTCTCTCCCCCACAGCCTTTCTTTGCTCATACACATTCCACATCCTCTTTCCCAGGGGTGAAATGCTATTGGTTCGGACCGGTTCGCCCGAATCGGTAGCGATGGTGGTGGGTGGTTCGGAGAAGCAGTAGCTACGGCAGCGTGAGGCTCTGCCCACTCACCCAGTCGTCGTTACTTCCTGGTTTTAACCAGGAAGTAATGTGTTTTTTACCCTCTGCGCATGCTTAGAACTGTTTGTGGTGCGTGCACTTCCGAACCAGTAGGGAAGATAAGTGGATTTCACCTTCGCTCTTTCCCCAGCTCCCTGCACTGGCACACATGTACTCCAAGCCCTCTTTCCCTGGGTCAATACACACACACATACACACACACATAAAGCACTCTGTTTCCCTGGCCTTCCTCCATTTGCACACATGCATATACTATGTGTCTTCTTTCTCCAGCATTTCCAAGTACCTGCTACACTGCAGCATTCCCCTCCCTCGTGTGTTGGCTGGGCTGGGCCTCCCAGGTCTTCCTCTACCCTATGCAGCACCCCCACATTCTTTAACTGGAACTCCCTCCACTTCCTGATTAATGACCTACACATACTTCACAAGTCAGAAAGAGGGCTGAGAAAACATCTACAGATTCCTTCACTTCCTGGACATAAATTCTTTCAACTCCTTCCCTCAGGATGCTGCTATAAGGCATTGCATGTCAAAACAACTAGACATAGGGACAGTTTTTTCCCTCATGCCATCACTCTGCTGAACACCTAATTCCTACAGTATTGTCTTATGTCTAAGGATATTTATCCATATACTAGTAGGGCTGTCTTACTATATCCTTCTCATCTTTCCTGCCAACTGCTCCTATTAGTATCTTACGACTATATTACTTTGTTGTTTTGTATATACACTGAGCCCACAAATACTTGCTGATGTCATCGATCCATCTTGTTTTAGGTCTCTTTCATAGACATTTTTTATCAAGTGGGGTCTATTCTATGACTGCCTTGGTCCATCAATTCTTCTTGCTATGTGACCAGCCCATTCCCATTTCAATTCTTTTACTCTCTTGATGATATTGTATGCTTTCTGTTCTGTTCCCCAGGCATCTGGCTCCACTGGGAACAGGCAGATAAACTCTAGCAAATAGGTTTTCATGCAGATTATATTTATTTGGGAATCCTTGAACACATAGACTTACAATTATGAGAAGTCACTGTGAGGTTCATCCAATATTTCATAATCTATCCCATTTCCTAGTGTAAAAGGATGGTAGTTCTGACCCCCTGTTCAGAAAGCATGTTTTTTCTTCTGAGTAATTCCAAATGGCCCAGTCTTTGTTCTAAAACCCAGGCAGAAAGCCTCAGTGGCCAATCAGACACACAGATATGGTCATATGTCCTGGACTACATTTCCCATAATACAACCTCTCACTACATCTCCCACAATGCAATCTCTTAAGGAGACAGCTCTTAATCCTTAAGGTAACTAACTCACCACAACTCACTATCTGTAACAGCACACTTTCATTTGTTCACTAATCCATGTGCAGGTCTTTCTACCTTGCCTTGTGATGCTAAGCAAGTATCAGCAAATATTGCAGGCCCAATTGGCAAAAAAAAAACCTTAAGACCATACTGGTTGGAAACATGCAGAAGAGGCCTTCATCCTGCAGTGGATAGACAATGGCTAGAATGATGGTGATAATGATGATGACGATGATGACGATGACAAATGATGTACACTGAGAAAGCACTGATGTACAGTTCTTATGCACTGGAAACAAAATCCTTGTGTGTCTAATCATACTTGGCCAATAAAGAATATTCATCTGGGGTTAGAACAACCAGGACTCCCCGGATTGCACAATCACCTAATGTTGTGCTTTGCAACTGCATCATTTAGCAGCAGCAATTCCAGTCCCAACTGCAGTCATAAGTCGAGGACTTCCTATACCCATGATGGCAAATTTATGGCACGCTTGCCACAGGTGGTATGTGGAGCCATGTCGCCTGGCATGCCAGCTCAGCTCTGGGGCGCATGCACGCACCGGCCAGCTGATTTTCGGGCCTTCTGGGCCCACCAGAAGTAGGGAAACAGACTGTTTCCTGCCTCCGGAGGGCCTGGGGTGGGGGGTGGGGAAGGCCCATTTTTGTTTCTCACCTGGCTCCAGATCCTCTCTATGCATCTGGGGAGGGCAAAAACAGCTTCCCCACCCCTTCGGAGGCCATCCGGAGGCCTAAAATGGCCCGTTTCCAACTTCCAGTTGGACAGGAAGAATCTCTGGAGGCTGGGGACAGCAAAAAAGTCACTTCCTGTCCAACCTGAAGTTGGGAAACGGGCCGTTTTGGGCCTCCGGAGGGCCTACGAGGGGGTGGGGAAGGCTGTTTTCGCCCTCCCCAGATGCATAGAGAAAAACTGGAGCCAGTTGAGAAAGAAAAACGGGCCTACCGGGCCATTGTGTGCCAGGAGCGGAAGAGAGGGGGGGTCACGTGCACATGTGCGGAGCGGAGCTCATAGAATTATGGGTGTGGGCACGCACATGCACGAACCTCCCTTGCCCCCCTTACTGGCACACGATGGCAAAAAGGTTAGCCATCACGGTCCTCTGCTTCTTTTGTAAGTTCTAAGACAGACCAGATGTATGCTTTCCTCAGGTTTTCTGGTTTTGTTATCAAAGGGTAGAAAATTTTCTAGCAAGAGAGGGATCATAATTACCAACGTATGAAATTTTATTTCTACTGATTGAACGTGTTCAAATTTTATATTAATCTATAAAGCATACAAGGGATGAGATCAAATAAAAGAGCGATTTTTTTCTGAAATATTGCTGGCAACCGTCTAATGTGGTTTGCTGGACGTTTGCCAGTAGATCTCCAGAATTCTGCATAAAAATGATAAATTCATCATGTAATGATTAATAGAGCAAGGAGCCAATTGCAAATTAATTAGTGGTTTTGAAGTCCTTCTTAGTCAAAAACCAAATATTGATTGCGCTTTTTAAAAAAATCTTCTCTTTTTCTTTCTTACACACACACCGAGAGAGAGAGAGAGAGAGAGAGAGAGAGAGAGACAGACAGACAGACAGACAGACAGACAGACAGACAGACAGACAGACAGAGGGGGGGGACAGAGAGAGACAGAGAGAAAGGAAGGGAGGAAGGAAGGAAGGAAGGAAAGAAGGAAGGAAGGAAGGAAGGAAGGAAGGAAGGAAGGAAGGAAGGAAGGAAGGAAGGAAGGAAGGAAGGGGAAAGAAGAGAAAATAACAGAATGACAAAGTTTGAAGGTCTTCTAATCCAACCTCCTGCTCTGGCAGGAAGCCCTATACTATTTCAGACAAATGGTTGTCCAATCTCTTCTTAAAACCTTTCAGTGTTGGAGCAAGAGAATATTTCTATTAATTTCATTCCCAAGTAATGTCTTGCAGAACTTTATAACATTTGGTCTAAAAAGATCACAAGTACAGGTAATCCTCAGTTTATGACTACAATTGACCTAAAATGTCTATTGTTAAGCAAGACAGTTGTTGAAATAGTACGCTGAAATGTGCAATACTGACTTGCAGGATTTATACTGACCTGCATCAATTAAGTTGATTTTCATATTGTCAATGGAATCAAGACATCTCAACCCTAGACTGTAAATAATTGACTGTAGATTGGTTAATCTTTTATCTGAACTGGGGCAAGAGAAAGGAAGTTTTGTCTGATGAAATACGTAAGGCACATTATCGCAGCTGTACTGTTGAGTTGCTAAGAAGATCCATTAGTTCATTAAATATTTTCCTCCCCTCCCCCTAGGATACAGAGGAATTAAACTGATTCCATTTCATTAACTCTTAAGCAATACTTGAACAGAGTAGGAAGGGAAGGGATTAACAGTTATGCTACCCACAAGCATTCAAAAATTGTGAGCCAAGTACTCCAAAATTATAGGATTTTAAAAATTAATACCATTTTATTAGGTTTTAAAGCCTTTAGGTTGATTCTTTTCCTCTCCCAGGCTTATGTAGATCTGGAGGGTGCTAAGCTCGGTTTTTGAAAAGTGACTATTCTGAAATGGCGTTCTCAATTTAGGGACTTGCATCTTGAGCAAATTATTATGTTGGCTTTGTGAGTGAAATGGATAAAAATGTTATTTTTAAATATTGTTTTTAATTTGAAACATGTCTTTCTAGAACTCGGTCTTCAGAGCAATTTGCCATATAAATTAAGGCAGTGAGATGGATCCAGATTTAGTCACAATTAAAACAGCATCACTGAAATAAATTTAAGTTACTTACGTTCATTACTCATGAGGTTTACTTGAAGAGGTGCATTAGTGTGATTCCTTCCGTAGGAAAGGAACATAAACATATATTGGCGTGTTTTGCACGTTCCTCCTGTCCAAGTCATATTCTGCCTTGGGAAGGAGGCCAGAGATGGGGCTGTTCCTCACAGTTGTAATTTATTACAATTTATTTCAATAGAAGATAATATCTGTAGTTTAAGATAGAACTGTTGAGTCCTTGATGCTCTCTGATAAGAAAATATCTGTAACTCAGGATTCAGATGTGGAGTCCTTGTTGCTTGATGTTACCTAATTGGGAAATTGGGAAATTGGGAAGGATTCACTGGAGAAGAGCCTAATGCTGGGAAAGACTGAGAGCAAAAGAAGAACGGGACGACAGAGAATGAGGTGGCTGGATGGAGTCACTGAAGCAGTAGGCGTGAGCTTAAATGGACTCCAGGGGGATGGTAGAGGACAGGAAGGCCTGGAGAAATGTTATCCATGGGGTCATGATGGGTCGGACATGACTTCGTGACTAACAACAACAAATTGGGAAATGAAATATCTGTAAGAGCATACCAAGCTCAAAGTGTCTATGGAGATTCTCAATCATCCAGGTCATAGTTGTGCCAAAGATGCTTTTCAAAAGGCAACTGGATTTTCTTAGTTTTTTCCTTGAAGATGTTTCAATTCTCATCCAAGATGCTTCTTCAGAACTAACAGCTTCTTCAGTACCTACCCTTCCATCCCCCATGCCCCACCATCCAGTCACAACTGATAAAGCTTCTTCGGTGAGAAATGAAACATCTGCTTCCTCAAAAAACAGTCCAATTGTCTTTTGAAAAAGCACCCTTGAGACAACTATGACCTGGATGACTGAGAATTTTCATAGACATTCTTCAGAGGTGCTTTTTGAGAAGCACCTTTGGGAGGTGCTCTACATTTTATTTATTACAATATTTATACACCTCCCTTAGTCAAAACTGCAAGATTCTGTTATTGTAATTTTAACAGTAAGCATGATGTTAGGACTCAAAGTTTGTGCATCTGGACAATGTCAGAGTGTTGACATCATCATCATGAGACAATATCTATCGAAACAGTGATCCGGCCATCTTCTCTGCTATGGAATTTTTTAAAAAATAATAAATTTTATCAAAGAAACACAGCATTAAGAGAGTCACACAGTTGCCTGCCATAGATATATGCTCTCTGCATAAATTTAAGTGGTAATATTATACAGTTAGCTGAATCTAAATTAAATTGAGACAATAATAATGATAATAAACTATAAATATATAAATATAATAAAATAAAAAATAAATTTCCTACCAAAATATTTGTACATTTTTGAAAGCAAATATGCAAAAATGGAAAACAGTTCTAACAGCAAATGGGGAGAATATTGGTGAAGTCAACATCAGACGAGGAATCTTCCAAGGGGACTCACTTTCACCACTACTGTTCAACATCACATTAATTCCATTGACAATAATCCTACGAAACACAAAACTGGGATACCAAATCTCAAGCCAACATGGCAAGATAAACCATCTACTATACATGGATGACTTAAAAATGTATGCGAAAAGCCCCACTGAACTTAAATCAATACTCAACACAGTTCAACTGTTCAGCAGCGACATCAAAATGAAGTTTGGACTTGAAAAATGTGGTATATTATCCATGCAGCAAGGAAAAAATAGAACTGGGAAATGGAAACATAGTAAAGGCATTAGCAAAGGATGATGGTTACAAATACCTAGGCATATTGGAAGCAGATAACATCTTGAATGGAACATTCAAAGAGTCAACACAAAAGGAATATGTTAGGAGGGTCCGCAAAATATTAAAATCAAAGCTGAATGCTGGAAATATAATTAGAGGCATTAATACATGGGCAGTTCCAGTGATATGCTACTCAGCTGGAATCATCAACTGGACTTTGGCAGAACTGGAAAACTTGGACTGGAAAACGTGAAAACTTTTCAATATGTACCATGCTTTACATCCACAAAGTGACATCGATAGGTTGTACCTGCCAAGAAAAATAGGTGGCAGAGAACTATTGCAAATCCATCAAACTGTAGAAGAAGAAAAATGAAGTTTGAAGTTGAAAAATGAAGTTTGAAGTTGAAAAATGAAGTGTGAATCAAAGTACAGAAAAATTGCTGCAGGCTGTGAAAACAGAGAACATTATAAAAACAACAGAAACAAAGGCAGAATATAAGGAAAAACAGCTGGATGACAGATTAAACAGATGGAAAACCAAAGCTTTGCATGGACAGCACCTGAAAAACATTGAAGGAAAATGTGATGACAACTTGACATGGGCATGGCTTAAGATGGGAACCATCAAGAAAGAAATGGAAGGTTTAATACTGGCTGCTCAAGAACAAGCACTACAAACTAATGCCATTAAAACAAAGATACAAAAATCCACTGACAATCCAAACTGCCGACTTTGCAACAACGAAGTCGAAACTGTTTCACATTTAATATGTGAATGCAGCAAAATCGCACAAACTGATTACAAAGCTAGACACGACTGAATTGCTAAATTAATCCACTGGTCATTATGTAAAGAATACGACTTACCTGTATCCAAAAAGTCATGGGAACATAAAGTGGAAAAAGTTATAGAAAATGAGAAGGTGAAGATCTTGTGGGACTTTCGAATACAGACAGATCGTCACTTGGAACACAACACGCCAGATTGTGTTCACAGTTGTCGAAAACCAAAATGTACAGTTTATTGACATCGCAATACCAGGAGATGCCAGAGTCGAAGAAAAAGAACTGGAAAAAAATCATGAAATATTGCGACCTGGCCATCGAAACTACACGGCTATGGATGAAACATGTAACTGTGATGCCCATTGTCATCGGGGCACTTGGTACCATGTCCAGGAATTTTATAACGTACATCAAATTGCAGCTTCCTGCAATAACACCAGCGGAACTGCAAAAAACTGCACTACTTGGAACATCGTACATCTTAAGAAGGTACTTGGTTGATACCTAGGACGCTGGCAGCAACCCATATCAACCATTAGCACCAGTCAATGGTATTTGTGATACATTTTTGAATGTTCAGTTGACTGAGTTTCATATTTAATGAAAGTAAATAAACTGCATCTGACTTCCTTTTTATTCCTAAAGTATCCCTGTGAAGTAGGCCGAGTTGAGAAACAGTAACAGCATTCCAGAGTTCTCCATGGCTGGGTGGCTGTTTCCTATATGAAGTTTCACATATTAAATTGAATAGAGGGAATATGGTCTTGCTAAATCTCCTGGACCCATCACACGTAATACCCTCCTAGTCCTTCTAGTTGGGATTTGGCCTTTGGGGGAATGTTTTACAGAGTATTATGGTCTTTCTTGTTGATGAAGTTCAGAAGTTGGTTCTGAGGGATAGTTGTATAAGTCAACATCTTTTTTTTTTTTTGTACTAAGTTTTTATTTTATTTTATAACATACAAAAATTCCAATTTCAATTGAACAGTGTGTTGTCTGGGTATAAATCATTTTAGGAAATAATAAAGTGTTCACAACAATATTCCTTGTTAATATAAATAATAATAATAATAATAATAATAATAATAATAATAATAATAGTAGTAGTAGTAGTAATAATAATAATAATTATTATTATAATTAATTATAATTATAATTATAATAATTGTTTAACCAAGTATAAGTCAACATCTTATGCATTGAACAATCACCCATGTTCAAGAAGAAGCGTGGTAGCTCAGTGGCTTAATGACACTGGAGAAGGTTTGTACTCTGGTAGTTTGAGTTCTAACACTGCAAGGTGAGTTCTCATCACTTGCCTCAGCTTCTGCCAAACTAGCAGTTTGAAAGCATGTTACATGCAAGTAGATAAATAGGTACTACTTTGATGGGAGGAAATGGCGCTTTGAGCAGCGATACTAATTCAACCAGTGCCAGACCTGCCTGAATGCGACGCCTGAATCTCAGCTGACATTGGTGGTGGGAAAAGTCCCAGATGCTGCTACAGAATGCTGTTAAGTCTTATGAGCATGGAGCTCATAAGTCCATCCCCCTGTGGTGCCCTTGGATAGCGTGCAAGTGTGAATAGAACAGACCGACAATCATTGGCAACCAAACAACAACTTTGCAAGACTAGCATTGTAATCTTCTGGCTAATGTAGCATTGCTCTATACTAAATAAATAGCCATCTTCAACAACTACATCCTAAAAGGCCTAGAGTTCATTTTAAAATGGCTTTAATCAGAACTAAACTATTACCCTTTATTGATAGTGTACAATTACTTTCTCTATATCATCAGCTAAAGAATGGCCTGGACAAGATAATTTGAGAAAATGCATGTTCGTTTTCCTCCAACTTATGTCCATTAACTAATTTGTATATGCAAGAGAAAAGGGTCCTCTTTTTATATCATGGAACAAAAATCCTTTCTCATCCTATAAGGCTGGCTTTCAATTAGCTATCAAATGCATATTACAATGGACTATTAGGGTGAATCACTGAATCAAGGCACAATTCATCTACAATTTTATGTTAACAGCCCTTACGCTAACAGTATGATTGGCCTGCTCGTATCTTGATATTTTAATTTTTTAATATAGAAAAATATCTGTGAGGATTGGTAGAAGTACCCTATCTATTTAAAGGGTCATCCTGTTCATTCACAATGATCTAATGGCTGAGGGAAAAAAATCTGAAATACCTGCTTTAGTGATTTAATTGAAATGAATTGTCTGTGGAGACTCACCTGATAGATAGTGGAAAACATTTTGAATAACAAGCAATTTACCCTGAGTTTAGTTTTGCTTTACTGTGTTTGGGCAATCAATAGAAAGATGCAGTTGTAAGTATGAAGTGATGTTGGGTGCAAAATCAAATCATCTCTGAGCTCAGTTCTGCTTCTGGTTAGTTTTTAAATACAATCAAACCGTCCAAGCTTACTTTTAATATCTTCCTGTTTTAAGAACAGGAATCTTCAGATATTGCTGAAATATAAGACATCCAGATTTTTTTATGGTTCAATATATGCATGAAACCCAAAATGTTTATTTCAATGATTACCATATTTTTCGGAGTATAAGACGCACCGGAGTATAAGATGCACCTACCTTTTTTGGTGAGGAAAAGAAGAAAAAGAAATCTCCCTCTGCCTCTGAGCAATTTTGCCTCGTTGCAGCAAACAGCAAACAGCCTGCTTTACTTTCATTTTCATTTTCAGCATAGTTTGATTAGCACAAGGGGAAAAAAATCTGCTCCAGCAATTTACCTCTTTGCAGCAAGCAGCAGAGCCCTGTGCAAAAAAGCTGAGATCAAATCAGCTGAGAGTTGGGAGGCCGATCCAATCAACTTGTGCTAATTAGGCTGTGCTGAAGCTGAAAGGAGCTGTTTTTTCTTCAGCCAAAAAAATGCTTTTAAAAGTAAAAAAAAAAAAGCCTCTGATGATCGCGTGGCTCAGCTGGGATTGTCAGAGCCTTTTAAAAGCGTTTTTTTTCAACCTCTTCAGCCAAAGAGGTTGTAGAAAAAAATGCTTTTTAAAGTTTTTTTTAAAGTTGGCCACGCCCACCCAGTCACATTACCACCACCCCACCAAGCCACGCCAACAGAACCAGTAGTAACAAATTTTACATTTAACCACTGGTGTAGAGGATAAGGAGCAGCTCTGCAGATGTATTAATTAAATTGGAGTTGAAATCTTCCTTCTGTCTTCAAGGTCAATTTTTGAATAAAAAATTTTTGAATAAAGATTAATTATCTTTTTTTCTCTGTATGCACATTATATGATAGCTTCCTCTCATCCTTAGTTTTTGCAAGAATCATTCTCTTATATGGCTTTTTTCAGCCTCATCCATATCCTGTTTCATTTAAAAAGCAAACTTTTTCACAGTTCCCATTAGTACAATATGATAGACTTATGTGGCACCCTGGGACATAGTTATTTTCTTTCTATTCCGAGTAGTTTCCAGACTTCCTTTCTTAAATCCACTTCCCATTTATCCTTTTGGTGATTAATCTGTCTTCTAATCATTGCTTTTGGTTCTTTCCTGTCCTGCTTGCTGTAACTCTTGCATTCTTGTTTTATTTATTCATTTCCGCCCCTTTTCTCTCAGGTCCATTTTCCCCAGGATATAGTCTTAACACTACCAAAAAGTTAATTTGTCCTGCATTTGGAATTTCTCATCACTCTCTCATTTCTTCATCATAAACAATCCAATCAATCATGCTTGTACGTTCATATTCATTTGCCATGTGAAAATATAGAATAGAATAACAGAATTGGAAGGAACCTTGGAGGTCTTCTAGTCCAACCCCCTGCTTAGGCAGAAAAACTGACACCACTTCAGACAAATGGTTACCCAATATCTTCTTAAAAACTTCCAGTGTTGAAGCATTCACAACTTCTGGAGGCAAGTTGTTCCACTGATTAATTGTTCTAACTGTCAGGAAATTTCTCCTTAGTTCTAAGTTTATTTATTTTATTTATTTATTAGTTCGATTTATATATGCCGCCCTTCTCCGGAGACTCAGGGCGGCTTACAATGCATTAAGCAATAGCCTTCATACTTTTGTATATACCTGCTTAGTAGGGCTTTTTGGCCCCCACTGAGCGGTGTTCTATTTTATACAAAGTCAGCTTATTGCCTCATAAACCGGGTCCTCATTTTACCTACCTCGGAAGGATGGAAGTCTGAGTCAACCTTGAGCCTGGTGAGAATTGAACTTGCAGTAATTGCAGGCAGCTGGCAGCTAAGTACTACTTTAACAGCAGCAGTTTAGTCCATTGCGCCACCAGGCTCTTCCCAGAGAGTTGCTTCTCTCCTTGATTAGTTTCCACCCATTGCTTCTTGTTCTAGCCTCAGGTAGTTTGGAAAATAGTTTGACTCCCTCTTCTTTGTGGCAACCCCTGAGATATTGGAACACTGCTATCATGTCTCCTCTAGTCCTTCTTTTCATAAGACTAGACATATTCAGTTCCTGCAACCGTTCTTCATGTGTATTAGCCTCCAGTCCCCTAATCATCTTTGTTGCTCTTCTTTGCACTCTTTCTAGAGTCTCAACATCAAAACAGTGAAACATAACTCAAAACAAAATCACAAGAGAGGAACACATCAAGATGTTACAAATAATGCTACCATCTTGCAGGCTACATATTACCATAGTGGGGTTGAAAGATAAGTTAGATCAGTGTTTTTTTAAAAAATTTGGCAACTTTAAGATTTCATGCTGGCTGTGGAAATCTGGAACTTCAAGTCCATATAACTTAAAGTTGCCAAGCTTGAAAAACATTAGATCACACATAGTAACCATACAGGTCCAGAAAAATAAACATTAGAAATAGAGAGATATTAAGGTGGGAGTGGCTGTCCCCAGCTCAAGTTAAAGTAAAGCTAGTTTTAACTTAAGGATGTTCACATTATGCTATGCAAAATAGTATCTCTAGAGCAGGGGTGTCAAACTCGATTTCATTGAGGGCTGCATCAGGGTTGTGTTTGAAGTCTGGGGGCTGGGGGTATGGGGCGTGGCCAGGGGCCATGGACATGGTGGGCATGGACGTGGGAGGGCGTGGCCATGATGGGCATGACATGGGAGTCATGTCAAGGGCACCTGTGGTGGCCAATTGCTAAGGCAGGACTTCTCTGAGACCCTCTCTCGCTCTCATTATAACCTTCCTTCCTTCTTCTTTTTCCTTCCCTCTTCATTCTCCTTTCTTCTTCCTTCCCCTCTTTCCTTATTTTTCCTTTCCATCTTTTGTCTTTCCCTTTCTCCTTTCCTTGCCACTTTTTGCATGCTGAAATGCAAAAGGGGAAAATTTTGTCCTTTTGTTTTGTTTTTAGTTTGTTTTGCTAGCCCTCTGCCATTGAAAATGGAGCTTTTTCAGCCTGGACGGCCTCTTGCAGGCCTCTGCCAGCAAAAATGGAGCTGGTGGGGGGCTGCGCATGCCCTCCATTTTTGCTAGCAGAGGCACCGCAGGTAGTAGTGGATTTCAATTTCGTTCACTACCGGTTTGCTCACGGGCGCGGGCATGCACCGCTTCTGCGCATGCACAGAGATGTCTAGGCAGGTGGGCGGAGCCTCCCACCGCTGCCGCTACTGGTTCGCCCGAATCCAGGGCGAACCGGTAGCAACCCACCACTGACCGCGGGTCAGTCCTTTGCTGTTTCCAGGCCGGCCCTGCAGGCCAGATCTAAGCAACCCGCCAGCCAGATCCAGCCCACAGGCCTAGAGTTTGACATCCATGCTCTAGAGATTCCTGTGCTAGTATTCTGAATCCTACCAAATGGCAAATACATTCTGTTTGCTGACAAACACTTGAGATGCCTTCAGCCATTTTCCATGTTTAAAAACAAATCCCAAAGCAGATAATGAAATTGGTAGTTTTTACAAAGCTGTACTGTGTTTATGCCGCAACAATTGAACAAATCTACTTTTCTAGAAACTATTTCAAATGAAAAGGCAAATAGCATTCATACTCATAATTCCATTGTGTTCATGAGTGCTATACTTTTCTCATAGATAAATATTTTGCTTTATTTCAGCACAGCAGGTTGAATGCCACTTTTGAAGGCATATGAAATCCTAAATAAATTTCTTTCTTTTCTTTTCTCTTTCCTTTTGTTTTATTTATTTACTGCTTTTAGTCTTACTTTAGCTCGCAGAGATGATGGATCATAAACACCATTCTTTCCATGATTGCCAAGAGTCTCCTTGTGTTTGATTGGCATCGCTTTGTGCTTTATTTGTAAAGACAACTTTGAAATTATCTCTGTCTGTATTTTTCTTCTGTTCTATACAAAAGAAAATGGCAATGACAACATCAACAACGCAAACATCATTGTGTGTTTGGGACTAACAGTACAATAGGCAATGAAGTTTAGACAAGTTCCCAATTTTCATTCATGATCCCTAAATATTAGATAGACGTCCATTAATACATCGCTGTATTAGAATTCGAGGCTTGTGAAACTTAATATAGAGAAATAAACTGTTCTCTTTGGAAACTAAAGAGGGGATTATACAGAAGAAGAAAAGGAACAATAAAATAACCTACTTGACTAACATAATGTGTGAATTGACCAATTATGAAAATAGGCTGGCAACAATTCTGCAATCAGCAACATTTTCTCATTGCCATCGTCAAACTAGAATCGTTCCCAGCTTTATCCAGAATTAGGTTGTTTGCACAATATAGAAGCATAACCAAGAATGTGAGACTGGTGACTAGCAAATGTCACTTTGGCCTCTTTTTTTTTTAAAGCCTTAATGCTTATTTTAATGGCTTTTCCTCTAAAAATACATATTTCTTTGCATATCCCAAAGGTGTTTTTTTTCAAGAGGCAACTAGACTTTCTGGTTTTTCTTTGAAGACGTTTCCCTTCTCATCCAAGAAGCTTCTTCAGCTCTGACTGGATGGTGGGGAATGGACGGATTTATACTCCTTGCAGACAACTGGTCATTTGCATTCTTTTAGCGAGTCATTAAGGCCACCTGGAGGTTTCTCTGTGTCCTCGGGGTCACCTCAGTGGTGCAAATGGCTGTGGAGCAGGGGTGGGTTCTAAATTTTTTTACTACCGGTTCTGTGGGCGTGGCTTATTTTGTGAGTGTGGCTTGGAGGTCATGTGACTAGATGGGCGTGGCTAGCTGGTCAGAGTCATTTCTGGAAGGTCCTCGCACTTACGACCAGTCCTTGCACTTACGACCCGACTCATTTGTTTGCTTTTAACACTGATCAGCTGTAGGACGGCCCTTTGAAGCCCCGCGGCAAGAGTTTAAACAGTTTTTTTCCCTCTAGTCATCAGCTGGGACTCAGGAGGCAGCAATAGATTGGGGGTGGGACCAAATAAAAAGTAAGAATAATGTGGGTGGGTGAGGGGGTGGGAGGGCGGGGGGGAGAACCGGTTCGGTGACGTCATATTGTCACCACTACCGGCTTGGCCGAACCGGACCGAACCGGGAGGAACCCACCACTGCTGTGGAGCCTTCTTGGAACTGTTGAAAGGACTATGTTGTAGATTGGAGATAGATGATGTCATATCCCTCCCCCTCTGTTGAGAGAGGGCTGTTCAATTTTGACACAGATGGCCTCTTTGAAGACAGCAAAGTCCACATTTTGGGCAGAGAAGACCACTGGTTTGAAAGAGGGGTCAAAGAGGCCATCTATGTTCATATGAAAAAGAAATTGTTTTTGGCACAGTTAGCATAGGTCCATTTAAAACACTGGCCAATATGTAAATACAGGTAGTCCTTGAGTTACGACCACAATTGAGCCCAAAAATTATGTTGCTAAATGAGACATTTGTTAAATGAATTTTGTCCCATTTTACAACCTTTCTTGCCACTTCTGCAAGCGAATAATTGCAGTTATTAAGTTAGTCACACGTTGTTAAGGGAATCTGGCTTCCCCATGGACTTTGCTTGTCAGAAGGTCGCAAAAGGGGATTACATGACCTCAGGACCCTGCAACCGTCATAAATAGGAACCATGGGTCAATAAGCGTTAAAAAGGTCATAAGTCACTTTTTTCAGTGCCATTGTAACTTTGAAGGGTCACTAAATGAACTGTTGTAAATTGAGGATTACCTGTAATAATCTGAACCTGCTCAAAGTGAAATGACCTTAGAAGACAGTGAATCAATCTTCTTAAGGATCTCCTCTAATATGTGTCATCAGTTCCTAAGGTCACAATAGTGCATCATGTGTTTTCACTGGAGAACAAACAAAGGCAGATAAAAATATATTTTTTAAAAAAATCCTTTTTTAAAAAAATGTAAGGTAGGTTTCCAAAATTTAAAACAGATCATAAAATTTTAATTTCAATTTTTAACATTTAGGTCAGATTTTAAACTTTGTTTTTGAAGTTGTTTCATTAAAAAATAAACGTATTGTATCTGGAGAATATTATATTTATATTTATTTTCTTTTAATGTATCTGGAGGATATTATATTTATATTTAATTTCTTTTAATAGTTCTAATTTCTCTGTATTCTACCTCCTAAAGTGGAGTGGAGAGAGAATTTAACAGACTGGCATATGATTTGTCCCAAAGCCTGCAAAGAAGGCCAAGAAATAGAGAATTTGGGCAAGGAAGGAGAACAGGAAAGAAAAATGAAAGTAAGTAGGACACATCAGTTGATGTTCCAAAATCCCGCTGAGTAAGCGTAATCTTGACATTTTGGGGACAATTTAACACTTGTCTCTTCAAAGCTGAAGATCTCAGTTTATTAATATCCCATGTTGTAAAGAAGAGAGCCATTATATATTATTCATATTTAAAGAACAAAGTGACAAAAAAGTTGACCCTATGCATCCATGCGTATTGAAATTCAAGCCAAAAGAAAAATAATAAAAAAAATAAAATAAAATAAACAAGAGTTACTTTTGTTGAGGACAACATTTTGGAACAACAGCCAAACTTTGATTCAGTGGGCTTTCTTTTAATGGATAACATTTCTCTCAGGTCTGGATGAAGTCCTTTAAGTGAATGAACCAAAGCCCACTTAACTTCTTTTGTTCTCAGTTATTTATTTCATTTGTGCTATTGGTACCCTGAGATGCTTTGATATTTAATCAACAACCAGGAGCAGCAGATACAGAATAACAGAATTACAGAGTTGGAAGGGGCCTTGGAGGTCTTTTAATTAAGGTGACCAGATTTTAACATTGGTAAAGTGGGACACCATTGACGGGGGGGAGGGGTTTGGAGGCACCAGTCTACCCATTTGTTTTTGGAGGCACCGGTCTATCTATTTGTTTTTCAAGGGCCCTGGTCTACCACCACACTGCCTTTTAACACTGATCAGCTGCAGGGCGGCTCTTTGAAGACCCGCACAAGAGTTTAAACAGTTTTTTTTCCTTCTAGCCGATTAGCTGGGACTCGGGAGGCAGCAAATAGATTGGGGCCAGGGCCAAATAAAAGGTAAGAATAATGCGGGGGGACCAGCTCCCGAACAAAGAAAACTGGTTCGGTGATGTTATATTGTCACCGCTACCAGCTCGGCAGAACCAGGCCGAACCGGGAGGAACCCACCACTGATGAAGATCTTTAGATGGGGTTGCGCTGCCCCAGACATACCCAGTGCACAACTTAGGGGTTTCTCCTGGACCTGCGACTCCTGCTCAAAGAGGAGGTAGCTATTGAGACTAGGAGAGCCATTGTGCAACTAAGGGTTGTGTGACAGTTGCCCCCTATCCTGGATCAGGAGTCCCTGCCCTCAGTCACACAAGCCCTGGTCATCTCACATTTGGACAATTACAACATGTTCTACACGGGCTACCCTTGAAAAGTATTCAAAAGCTACAGCTGATGCAGAATGCAGCTAGGTGGACAGTTCTTGGGGTCCCTAGGATGACTCACGTTACACCACTTTTTCTCCCACTGCACTGGTTGCCAGTTTGCTTCCAGGTCCAATTGGGTATCACCTTCATAGCATCAGTACAGGCTATCTGAGGAACCATCTCACCCCAATGGGATTGGCCTGCAGACCCTGTCGGCCAAGGGTTTCCAGATGGCAGTGTTAGGGTTAAGGACTTTGTTTGCTGTGGCTCCAGTCCTTTGGAACATCATGCCTTCCAAGGTGAGATCCATACCCACCCTCCTGAAAGGGCTGAAGACCTGAGTGACTCTACCAATTGACCCAACAGGTCACTCTGGAGGTTGTCAATGGATTAAGATAAGATCCTACCTCCCCATTTTGCTCCTTTCCTTCCCATCTTGTTAGTTTAAACCGATTTTAGTGTTAATTATTGTATTAAAAGTCAAAGGTTTTAGTTTGTTTACATTTTTGTACATAGAGTCATCTCTAGGCGAGATGGTCAGCATGTAAGTTTAATACATACGCACATACTACGCATATACATATACAATATACATACAGTATTTCTTAGACTTGACAACTTTGAGACATGTAGTCTTCAATTACCAGAATTCTCCTACATGCTGCTTGGGGAATTCTTAGCATTGAAGCCCACATGTCCTAAAGTTGCCAAATTTACAAAAAAACTGCTAAAATAAATTGTAAAAGTAATTCCAAATGTCTAACACACAATTTTACAACCAAGATGGGAACGCATATAAAAATCATTATTTCAGTCGTACACCAGCATAAGATGGCATATAACAGTACAAACAGCACTACAAACCATCTCCGCGGCAATGGAAGCTTGGTATTACTAACATAATACTGTTAGCATTTTACATCTGTAAGTTGTAGTGCTAATGCCAAGCGAAGAAATAAAATAGCAGAAAGATACAATATAAAAATAATAAACGGTATGTTTATTTCAGTATTAATTTGGCTCCAAGTTATAAAATGTAAATGTTCATATAATGTTATCTCGGAATTTACAAAATTTGCCAACTTTTGTTCTCAACTAATTCCTGGTGAGCTTTATGAGCTGCAACAGAAAAAGAAACTGCTTTCCATATAGTTTTATGATTATAATCCATCAGTGGCATTTGCAAGTATACCGGATCAGTGGTATTTACAAAACAGCTCAAGCGATTTTGTAAAGATCGAAGGAAGCTGCTCCATACACTCATTTTTGTCCAGTCTCAGAAGGACACAGGCACAACATATGAGGGATCTTCTTACAGTTGTTCTCTGGGAATGCAGAAGAGAAAGCATTCAAATGCATTAATGTAAAAACTGTTCTGAATTTAGGGTCTTCTGATTGCATGAGGTGTACCATATGACTGTCTAGTACCTCCAGTTGTAAGGATACATTACAGGCAGTGGTGGAATTCAAATAATTTAACAACCAGTTCTCTGCCCTAATGATTTCTTCCAACATCCAGGTCACCAAAATGCTCAGAAAGCTAACAATCGGTTCTCCCGAAGTAGTGCGAACTGGCTGAATCCCACCACTGATTACAGGTACTCCTTGACTTACAACCAGTCGCTTGAAGTTACAACAGATCTAAAAAAAAGGTACTTAGGATTTAAAATTATGATGGCTGCTCACACACCCTATGGTCGTGTAATCGTATTTTGGGTAGTTAGCAACTAGCCTGCATTGGTGGCCATTTGTAGGATGCTGTGTAAATTGTGACTGCAATTTACACTGTTTTACTGTTTGCTTCAGGTTTTCAGCAAAAAAGTGCCCATTGCAGATAATGGGTTCACTTAACAGCCATTGTATGGTAATGATTTGTTTATGGACCATAGTGATTTACTTAATGACAACCCACAAAAATATGTCATAGAATTGGGTTAGTCTCATGACTTAACTGCCAGTATGTCTTATGACTGTAATTACAGGCTCAATGACATTCATAAATTGAGGACTATGCTGGATGCAAGTCTTTTTTGTATCTCCAAGCCTGGTCAGAGCAAAAAATGGGCCTTCCAGTCCCACCGGAAGTTGGCAAACGGTTCCGGAGGGTCTCCGGGGGAGTGGGGCAGGCCATTTTCGCTCTCCCCAGGCTCCAGAACCTCTCTAGAACAAAAAATGAGCCTACTGGGCCCACTGTGCCATCACATGCCAAAAGTGGGGGGAGTGCAGGGGGGTCACGCGCGCATGCGTGGGGGGTGGGGCACATAGAATTATGGGTGTGGGCACTTGTGCGCACAACCCCTCCGTGCTTCCCCCACTTTTGGCACGCAATGGCAAAAAGGTTATGATTAAACAAGGACAGCACTAAAGGTGCCAATTTCAGCAGAAATGTAGATTGGATTTGGTAGATTGGAAAAACATCAAGGATTTGGGTAGTCCCATAGGAGAAAACGACATCTTTTAGCTCTTATTACTGTATCCTCCAAGAGCAGTTGGGGGTATTGGTTAAGACACCAGACTAGAAACCAGGGGACTGTGAGTTCTAGTACTTTGTTAGGGACAAGGCCAGCTGGGTGGCTTTGAGCCAATTACTTTCTCTCAACCCTAAGAAGAAAGACCACTTCTGAAAATCTTGCAAAGAAAACTGCAAAGTCTTGTCCAGGCCATTGCTAGAAATCAGGTCTGACACAAAATTAAAAAAAAAAACCCTCTTCTAGTCTCACTGAACTTGACCAAAGGAATAGGACCATCCCCACATTATTTTGGGACCTGGAGTGTTGACTTTAAAAATGTAACCTAAAGTTGCTCTAGAGCAGGGGTTTCAAACTCAAGGCCTGGGGGCCGGATCCAGCCAATGGGGTACTTATTGCTGGCCCATGGTGCCGCTTTGGAAACAGTGAAGGACAGGGCCATGGTGCCTCTGCCAGTGAAAATGGAGCTTGGGAAGGCTCGCGAGCTTCGCTTTCGCTGGCAGAGGGTTGCGGGATGCCGTTGCAGCTGAAAACGGAGCTCGGGAGCCCGTTTTTGCTGGCGGAGCACCCAGGCCATCACAAGTGTCCCCGACACGAGTGACATCGAGCTGGCCTTGCCCACCCCAGCCCCCCGAGGTCAGACGTAACCCTGATGTGACCCTCAATGAAATTGAGTTTGACACCCTTGCTCTAGAGGTATGAAGCCAAAGCACCTATACCAGCATTTGCACTAATCCCAGCATCTGTGCCAACACATTGGCTTGACATAGCTTCACAGCAGCTGACATATGGCATATCACCTTTAGATCTTGGTAATATAATTGTTGCAGTTTCAGTTTTCAAGGTATTTGGGGCAAAATATAAGGTATATGCCTTTTTAAATCCAGAAGAATGAAATGCCTCTCCAGATATTTAATGTGTGTTTCCCACTCAGTTAGTGTTCACTTATACTCCACATATATGTCTTGTTCTCCTGGTGAAATTCATAATTTTTGCAGTTTTCTTTTCATTAACATCCAAATTCTTGCAGAGCTACATAACAGATTTTAGGGTTCTTTTAGAAACAACAGGGCTTCCAGAAAAAAAATGCCCTCACCATCTGCATATACTAAATATTAATGAATCTTTTCTTTATCTTAGCAGGATGGAAGTCCAAAGGATTTTAATAGTTAATCAAATCAATATAGCAGTCTGAATAAGAAGACAATCTGAGTGCAACTCAGCTTAACTTCCTCATGGGTGCTAGAAGTAGTTGGTAAGGTGTGACCTGCATCTAACTTTCAACTAAATTATTATCACATAAAGTTTGCATCAAAAATAGCAGGGTGATTGAAAGATGGAAATTTGAGGGAGTGGCAGAAAGGGGTTAATACTTTTATTTGGGGTGGGAAGAAACCAAGAGTGAAATTGAAAATTATACAGGATGTACGTGAGAGAGGAGGTCTTAAAATGCCTAATTTAAGATTGTACTATGAAGCAGCTGTCTTATCACAAATTAGTGACTGGTTTAATTTAACTGAAGAGAGAATGTTAAATATAGAAGGTCATGATCTGTTATATGGATGGCATGCTTATCTGTTATATGAAAAAAAAGTGGATAAAGTGTTTAAGGGTCATATACTTAGAAATGCGTTGTTGAGGGTTTGGAAAAAGTATCAATATAAGCTAAACTATAAGATACCTATATGGGCAAATCCCAGACATGCAATAGAAAATATAAGTATAGAACAAAAACAGGAGGTGATTACTTATAAAGAACTTCTTTTTATGGAAAGGGGTAAATGGCAATTGAAACCTTTAAATGTATTGAAAGAAGAAGGGATAATCTATACTTGGTTTCAGTATAGTCAGCTTCAAGCTAGATGGAGGGAAGATCAGAAAATTGGTGTCATGCAAAATGAGGAAAACCTGGTAAAACAGATTAGAGATCAAAGTCAAATGAATATTAAAAGGTTGTATAATGGACTATTGGAAATAGATTCAGAAACGGAATTGGTTAAGGATTGTATGATAAAATGGGCACAAAATTTTCAGGAACCAGTGATGATAGAAACATGGGAAAAGATTTGGGTTAGAAATGTTAAATTTACGCAAGCACAAAACCTGAGAGAAAATTTTTATAAAATGTTTTAAAGATGGCATTTACATCCTAAAAAATTATCATGTATGTACCCAAATTTGCAAGCTAAATGTTGGAGATGTGAATGTGATGGTGCAACTTATTATCATATATGGTGGATTTGTAAGAAAATCAAGGCATTTTGGATAAAAATTTGGTGGGTGATACAGAATATCCTGAAAAAAGGTTGAAATTTACTCCTCAATTGTTTTTATTGGGTATAACTACGGATTGTACATCATTAGAGACTAAACTGATTTTAAACTTAATATCAGCAGCTAGGCTGTTGGTAGCGCAATATTGGAAGAAGGACTCTTTGCCTACTATTGAAGAATGGACATTGAAAGTAACGAATTTACCGGAAATGGTAAAATTTCAGCGTATTTGAAGGACTATATACAAGAAAGATATATATCGGAATGGAGAAGATGGATTGATTATATTCAAAATAAGTATCAGACAAGAAAATATCAAATAGCTTATGAATGAATGTTAAACTTTAGAAGTATTATGTTATCTATAGTGGAGTTAAGGTTTCAGGGGGGGATTTGGTAGTTTAAGAATAGTTAGGTTAATTTAGCTTATGGTTGTTAATTGAAATACCCTGTATTTTGCTCTGGGAAGTCTGGGGGGGGAGGGTGGGATGGGAAAGGGGGAAGGGGTGTGGGGGTGATGGGGAGGGAAAAAGGATGGGGGGAATATTGGGGGGGGAATTTTCTTTGTAAAACTTTTTAATAAAAAAAAATAGCAGGGTTTTAATCAGTCATCGGAGTCTTTGCTTTTCCCCACGAAGTTATAGGGAAATGCTGTAAATTCAAATCAGGAGTGAAATCCAAAATTTTTCCCTACCGGTTCTGTGGGCGTGGCTTGGTGGGCGTGGTGTGGCTTGGTGGGCATGGCAGGGGAAGGATACTGCAAAATCTCCATTCCCTCCCCACTCTGGAGCCAGCCAGAGGTGATATTTGCCGGTTCTCCGAACTACTCAAAATTTCCACTAGCGGTTCTCCGAACTGCTCAAAATTTCAGCTACTGGTTCTCCAGAATCTGTCAGCACCTGCTGGATTTCACCCCTGATTCAAATGTGTCCTTGGCATCAAGACAGTGAGCTGGTGGATGGAGTAGGACATTTTTTTCTTAGGTACAGCAGAACTAATAGAGTTCAAGGACAAATTCATATTAACCATATTCAATTACATATCCATACAAAATGAGAGTAGGGTGACAGCAAAAAAATTTGAAATGCTCCAGAAACAAACATGAACGCTGTCACTTTATACCACCCTACTCTCACTTTGAAGCAATTATTCAAAAGAAAAAACTAACCCTGGTTTTTTTTCAAAAATTATCCAGTGGGATCAATGGTGGGATTCAATTTTTTTTACTACCAGTTCTGTGGGCGTGGCTTGGTAGGCTTGGCTTGGTGGGTGTGGCAGGGGAAGGATACTGTAAAATCTCCATTCCTACCCCACTCCAGGGGAAGGTTACTGCAAAATCCCCATTTCCTCCTGATCAGCTGGGACTCGGGAGACAGAGAATAGATGGGGACAAAGAATAAGCCAGCTGTTCATTGCACTTTTCAAACAGTCCAAAGAGCATCAGAGGTGGTATTCAGCAGGTTCTGACCAGTTCTGGAGAACCAGTAGCGGGACCAGTCAGAGGTGTTATTTATTGGTTCTCCGAACTACTCAAAATTTCCACTACCGGTTCTCCAGAACTGGTCAGAACCTGCTGAAACCCACCTCTGAGTGGGATGCTCTTTGGACTGTTTGCAAAATGCAATGAACAGCTGGCTTATTCCGGTGGCAATCTGTGAATCAAATTGGGAAGAAAACAATGGAAAAATCAACACCAAAATCCTCAATACGGAGCTGAAGAAAACAAAGAAAGTTTGCTACCCACCGTAAATCTTGTTTTTGTGGACCTGAACAGAGTGCAGAATAATAATTTTTATTTCTGGTGTGACTGGTTTGAAAGGAACGAGGTGTAACTACAGTATAAGTACTGTGTCCAACTCATTTGCTTGCTAATACTCTCAGGATAAGAATCAATTGCTGAAGGAGTACATTATGCTATATCATCAGCATCAAATGATTATCTCTCCATAATGCCAATTATAATGAAAGTCAGGGCAAAGCGTAATTGAATTGAGAAATATATATTTGGGGATGAAATATAGGAGTGTTTGTTGGAATCACTTAATTATTTGTGTTTGCAGATTACTAAAGCCGTAATCCAACATTTAACAGAAGTAACTTTTAAATTGGTATAGATACAGTATTACTTTCAAAACTGAGGAACAATTTGGTAACTTGCAGGAAGATACAGATGAAGACAGGTTTATTACTCTTCCAGTGATGGATATTTGGAGCTTACTCAGGTTGAAAATGTCATTATTATGTTTGTCACATAGCCAACCAGATGTTTAGATTGGATTTGACATTTTTATCCTTTTATTAAGTCTTCCAAAGGACCTGGAATAGGCAGATGTTGTTTGATGGTGTATTATTATTATTATTATTATTATTATTATTATTATTATTATTATTATTATTATTAAATCTTTAGTGAGATTCACAGCCTTTGAGGCTGGTTAATAGCTCAGCAGCTCGAGTCCTAACCAAGGACCTAGAAACTGTTAAGGTATCGTCGGAGGATGTAAGCTGTTCCGAGTAAGTCCGGTAAATTTAGAATTTCTAAATAGCGGGGTAGCCCTTTGGGTATTGCTCCAAGGGCTCCAATTACAATCGGGACAACACACAATTTCTTTTTCCACAATCGCTCAACTTCAATTTGTAAGTCCCGGTATTTTGTGATTTTTTCTTGCTGCTTATCTTCAATCTTTATATTATTATTATTATTATTATTATTATTATTATTATTATTATTATTATTATTATTATTATTATTATTATTATTATATGAAACTCAGTCAACTTAATAAATAATAATAATAATAATAATAATAATAATAATAATAAAAAAACAATCATTTATAAAGAATTTAAATATATATCTACTTCTTTTTAAATAAATTTTTTTTTAAAAAAAAGAAAGAAAGCAACTGGATTGAAGAATATAAAAAGAAGATGGGGGTTGAACTCCATAGCAAAAATTACTTGAATCATTTATTTAATCATTTATTGCTATAAAACTCCTTGCGTGATCTTAACATTTCCATTTGTTAAATGAACATAAATCTGAGGGAAAAAATTGACTCAATGATTACTTTCTAGGCACCCGAATCACAATAACTTGTTTATTTGTCTATTTGTTTTAATTTAGAAGCTGCTGACTCCAGATAACTCTTGGTGACTTACCTTAAAAAAATAAGAACAATAAAAAAGCATAGTTCATAAGCACCCAGAAGACAAATTTTGTATAAGAACAAAATGTCCTACAGGGACTGAACTACCACACTCCCCCAAGTCTCTGCTGACTTTCTGAACATTATTGGGGAGGAGCCATGTAGATCTTGGGGGCAGAGGGGAATGCAATTCCAGAAGGCAAGGGCTATGACAAAGAAGAGGGCCTTCCTAGGTCTTGATAGATGACCTCTTTTATGGAAGGCACCCGAAGCGTCCCTCTCTGCTTGATCTCACTGGACAAACAGAAATAGAAATAGACCATCATCAATCACGCAGTCATGTATCACAACTTTTCTACTTGCATTGCAGCATTGCATGTGAGTAAACAATACATGTTTTATTACTTGTCCTTTGCTTCTCATAAGGGTAGTTTCTAAAAACGACCTCTCTTCTCTGAGCTTGAAAATGATATAGCTTATACCAAACAAGAGTATGGCTCCTTTACAGGCATGCAGGTACAAAAATGTGTATGGCACCTTGCCTATTTTGAATGTCACTGATCTTTACTAGAAATGATTAAAAATCTTCCTATTAAATACATTGCAAAATAAAGAAATAAATTGAACCATTTGTTAAATTAAACTTTCCCTTTTACTATAAATTATAACAGCTGGGATTAAACTCAATCTGGAAATTTTAAACCAGAGATTTTTGCGTATCTCTTTGAGGATCCTTGTTTTTTGTTTTTTTTTACTTTTTTTTTTTTAGTTTTCCAGGATTGTCCCCCAAATATGAGACCATTAATGGGGCAAATGACAGGAAGGTAAGCATCTTCATTGCCTTAAGAATTTGTTTGATAAAGCAAAAAAAAATTTGGAGGAGGATTCATATTTTAATACAGAAAATTTTGAAAATGGAGATAAAAATGAAACCAGATTTTTTTCTTTTGGGCTTAATGGAAAAAGAACTGGAGAAAAAATTTGGAACTTTGTTATTATATATGTTGAAAGCAGCAAGACTATTGTATGCACAATAATGGAAGGACACTTTGATTCCTACCATAGACAAATGGTTCCAGAAGTTGATGGAGTTGGCTGAAATCGCAAAACTGACTACTTTGATTAAAGAAAAGAATATAAATACTTTCATTTCCACATGGAGACCGCTTCTGAACTTCGTGCTTGATGTGGAGAAGAATGAAACTCTGACTTTGGGTTTTACCAATTTCAAAATTTTTTACTACAGGTTCTGTGGGTATGGCTTGGTGGGCATGGCTTGGTGGATATGGCAGGGGAAGGATACTGTAAAATCTCCATTCCCATCCCACTCCAGGGCAAAATCCCCATTTCCTCCTGATCAGCTGGGACTTGGGAGGCAGAGAATAGATGGGGGTGGGGCCAGTCAGAATTTTTACTACCGGTTCTCCGAACTACTCAAAATTTCCGCTACCGGTTCTCCAGAACTGGTCAGAACCTGCTGAAACCCACCTCTGATACATGAATTCATTTGCTTTCAGTCATGTAATCAAAATGCTCTGAACAGGGACTCTGATGGACCGACTATTTTAATTAATGCATCTGAAGAATTTATCTAGCTGGGTTTCAACTTCTAATCCCTCTGCCTGATGTCTTCTTCTTGACTAGCTCCACTCTTGTCGTACTATAAAAGCCAAATAAGAATTTATTCTATTTCTTGACAGCTTCTCCACCTGTTGGTGCTCCACCTCATCCAGAAAGCAATACTTGACATACTTGCATTACACAGAGCTCTGCTGAATGTACAGTATAAGCTGCTCTACAGTCCAACTTGTGATTTAGACTTTCGCATTCGGCTTGGATGGAGCTAGGATAGTTATGACATCAGGGATAAAACCAGGAATCCAGGGCTAATATCCCTGCTGTACACGAATTCTATAAATTATATAATTTCTACAAAGTTTAATTAATTCTTATTTTCCCTAACTATCTTTGTGCTAGTGAAAATTAAACCTAAAGACTAGTCTATGTGAAAAGAGAAAGAATATACAATTTAATGAGTGATGGGGCATTCAGGATTTAATATTGTCAGTTCAAAGCAAAACTTTATAGGACAATAGCCACAATATTACAATCAATAATCCACAATAATGCGATCAAACCAGTCAGTCCTAGAGGAGATCAACCCTGACTGCTCTTTAGAAGGCCAGATCCTGAAGATGAAACTCAAATACTTTGGCCACCTAATGAGAAGGAAGGATTCACTGGAGAAGAGCCTAATGCTGGAAAAGATTGAGGGCAAAAGAAGAAGGGTATGGTAGAGAACGAGGTGGCTGGATGGAGTCACTGAAGCAGTAGGCATGAATTTAAATTGATTCCAGAGGATGGTAGAGGAAAGGAAGGCCTGGAGGAACATTGTCCATAGGGTCGCGATGGGTCGGACATGACTTTGCAACTAACAACAACAACATCCACAATATCAATTATTTTGACCAAGGTGGTATCTTACATTGTTTAAGATGGGAAAAAATCTCATTGTCAGGGAACATTAACCGTTACATAATGTATTGGATTTGATGTGAAATGTTGATGTTTGTGAAAATGCTTTCTCTTAAATAACTTTTCAAAGCAGCTCTTGCACCAGCATTAGAAGAGAAAGATGTAGAAAATGACTGCCGACTTTCCAGCTTTGGCTCGCATTTTTGATTCTCTGTGGCTTGCCTTTCTACATCACCCCTTGACTTTGTGGATGGAATTACTCATACAGCTATAGTGTATGGTGATTTATGTCCAAGCACAGTTTGCCTTAAATAACTTGGCATAACTTTAACACTACGCCTCATGAAATGAAAAAAATCATTTCCCCATCTGCCATCTCAAATCAAAAGCTCCACTCCAGATAATTGAAGGAGAGAAATCTGGACAAACTATCCTAGATACTGAGAATGGGACAATAGCTTTTTCCCCAAGTTCCACTGGATTAGGTAGAACGGTAGTTAACACCTGACATATTGCTATCCAGTAAAAACAAACAATGTGCTTGGAATACATGATAAAACTTGAGTTTGTTTCTAAACAGATGGGCGGTAAATTCACAAGCTTGGAAAGTAGTTTATCTTGAGTCCATGAAAACATTAAGGTTATTAAAATTCAAGCTCTCAGATTTGAAATATGGAAGCACTGGGAAAAAAAAGTATTACCGTATTTTTCGGAGTATAAAACGCACCGGACTATAAGACGCACCTACCTTTTTTGGTGAGGAACAGAAGAAAAAGAAATCTGCCTCTGCCTCTGGGTAATTTTGCTTCGTTGCAGCAAACAGCAAACAGCCTGCTTTACTTTCATTTTCATTTTCATCATAGCTTGATTAGCACAAGGGGTAAAAAAATCTGCTCCAGCAATTTTCTTCCTTGCAGCAAGCAGCAGAGGCCTGCACAAGACAGCTGAGAGCAAAACAGCTGAGAGTCGGAAGGTCGATCCAATCAACTTGTGCTAATTAGGCTGTGCTGAAGCTGAAAGGAGCTGTTTTTTCTTGCTGTTTGCTGCAAGGATGTAACTTCTGGGAGGCAGAGGCCAAAGAGTGGGGGCCAGTGGGTGGATGGGGCTACATTTGGTGTATAAGATGCACCTAAATTTTCACTCCCTTTTAGGGGGGGAAAGGTGCGTCTTATACTCCAAAAACCATGGTAATTATTTCTCACAAAACCAGAATTATGGCCTTCGGAAAAAAGGAACCAGCTCATGATAAACTCATAAACTAAAATTTACAAACTGAATTATTTAATACTTTTCACCAAATCCTCAGAAGTAATTTAAAAATTAATTGTGGTGGAATGTATCCCAGAGTCAGCTGGTTCCCAAGGAGCAAAGAGACCACATAGCTTGGAATCTTTGATATGCAGAAAAAGCGCAAAGACGGACTCTCCTAGCACATCTCATATACAGTAGTTATGCAAATAAGACCTTTAGTCTGGCAAGATTTCTGTCTATAGATAAGCAGCAGTAAAGAAAGTATTCTGAAGTAACTCTTCATGTCATTCTTGGATCCTTGGGCCTGACATGAACTTACCTTTGGATGCTGAACAGCTGAAGCCTTTGTTAATTTACATGGAATCAGGAAAGCTCTTTGCCATTTGTTTTTAAAATTAAGATAATGGATCAGAGGTAGGTTTCAGCAGTTCTGACCAGTTCTGGAGAACCGGTAGCAGAAATTTTGAGTAGTTCGGAGAACCGGTAAATACCATCTCTGACTGGCCCCGCCCCCATCTATTCTCTGCCTCCTGAATCCCAGCTGATCAGGAGGAAATGGGGATTTTGCAGTAACCTTCCCCTGGAGTGGGGAGGGAATGAAGATTTTACAGTATCCTTCCCCTGCCACGCCCACCAAGCCACACCGACAGAACTGGTAGTAGAAAAATTTGAATCCCACCACTGTAGTGGATGTCTATAGATTATGACCAAGAGGATTATTTTTGAAGCCCCATGTTTATGGAGATTCTCAGTCATCCAGGTCATGGTTGTCCCAAAGGTGCTTTTTCAAAAGGCAACTGGACTTTCTTTGTTTTGGGACTTGAAGCCCCAGGTTTCTCAAATCTATCAAGTCCTTTGCTCCAAGACTTTTAATCTTCTGTCTGGTTCTTGAACTTTGGCTACTTTTATTCTAAGCAGTCTCGGGTGGTTAAGGATATGGTGGTACTTGATACCGAATATAAATTGCCCTTACACACTGACAATGTTACAGCAATTCAATACAAATATGCCATGTCATTACCAGAGCAATTTGGTTGTAGAGCAATTTGGTTTATACTCTGATTATACAATTAGTTGGAATAAATCTAATTTGCTGTCTTTAGATATTTATAGACTGCTGCATGAAATCAGGATTTACAATTTGTACAGACCAGTGGTGGGTTGCCCCCGGTAGTAAAACCAGCGGGAGACTCTGCCCACCGCCCCGGATTCATCATAGGCAATCTGCACATGCGCAGAAGCAATCCCGTTGCGAACCAGTAGTAAAGGTAAATAGAACCCATCCCTGGTACAGACTCTATAAATTATTTCGGCTTATGGATGTCTTGAAATATACCTGTAATACAAGATGTTAGATTTAAAATGTCTAAATCTATAGATGCAATTTAAATAGATATAACCCTATAGTTAAAACTTCCTGTAAGCTACTGGGGTAAGATTAATGTTATTATAATGAATATTAATTCATAATTAATGCCTATTACAGGATGAATTCCAATGTTCATCCCCATTGGATATTTTACCGAGAACGGTAAGTGTATAAGAAAAATTACCTGGCTGGCTAAACTCTTTGAATATTTTTGATCAGTCTGATCAAACTTACGATGAAGCAGCTTTATCCTTCCAGAATTTTGACTATATCATTGGGCTTTTATTTTAATATTGATATTCTTTTGGAATGATGAATATTCCCCTCTCTGGGCCTCTCTGAGAATAAGTGTATAGCATCTCTGATGGGTCATTTTTAGGGTCCATGTACATCGAACAGGCTCTTTACTTCAACTTTGGGAAGCTGCCAGATATATTTCGTTAATAATAGGTATATGGCTACATTTTGATCCTATATCACATGAAAACATTGATACTATGCAATAACCCTACTTTGAAAATAGAGGAAACATTTTCTTGGAATGTTTTGGACAAGCAAAGCAAACCCTTAAATCAGTTGATTTCTAATAGTTCCTTCAAAGGCTTCAAGAGATTGTGTTTTGAACATGATTTACCTAAACATTTTCTTGGCAGTATTTTCAACTGTACTAATTAAATATGGTCCAGTTACTTTAATGGCTTTTGAAGCAACTGCAATTTTAAGAACCTTAAATGAGGCAAATCGTGGAGAAGAAACTGTGCGGTTACTAGCAGTTGGTACCAACTTTATAACACATAACAAAAAAAGATCTGCAACGCTAGAACAAAACCAATTTAATTTTATAAGAAATTAAACATAAAAGTCAACATTAGTTATAGGTCTTGGAATGAAGAATTGGATTATCCGATTTTGGAGATAATATACTTACAATTTAATAATGAAATGAATTCATTAGAAAATACTATTTATTGGACTCCTCAAATGATGTTTTAAAAGGATGCTCATATGATTTGTGAGGCTGTTGAGAAACCATGGCACAAAGGACCAACTGATTAACCATATGGCAATATTACAATTCTTAGAATTGTCTCCAAACTAAATAGCAGCCATAAAGGATATAAATGTTGATATACAGTAAATTTCTCTAAAAATATATGAAGCATTGGAAATCCAAATAACCAATCACTCAACTGAAACAGGAGAGAGTTTTAAAAATTTACGGTACATGTTACCCCTCTTCCTAATGTTTAGATGTCTTTTTTGTTTCGTGTCTACTTTTCTAGCTCCCAAACATGGTCTATAATGATGTGGTGTAACTTGGACTGATTTAAGATAGTTTCTGAAATGATAAACAAAATGTAATAGTATTGTAAATAAGTAGAAGATCCTTCTTCCCACCCCCACCCCCCAAAAAACCCACAAGAACTATAAAGCACACTTAGACTGCACCTCAACCAATATTTTCTCCTCTATTTTTCCACTCCCACAAACTAAAGCAGATCAAAGCCATTTTTTGCATCTCTTTTTCCCAATTTGAAAAAAAGATTCCAGTTATGTCAGCAAAAATCCATTAAAGCCTCTCCTTCAAACAATGAATTTTCGTTTCTCAAGACATTTACAAATACAGTAAGCTTTTATGTTGGAACACTGAACTTTATTTAAAATGGTGAACATCAACACATTCTGTAACAACAGTTACAGGAGAGACAAATTGGTGCAGAGGGACCCGTGATTAGATAATAATTGCATCAACTGGCCTTTAAGACAGATTTGTCTTAAAGGGCCATGTTTTATTTCATATAAACTATTTTATATGTTTTATTTCATATAAACTAAATTAACTTTCTTAGCTTCCACAAAACACCCTGAGTGTATGATCAGGTGGGTAATCTGAAGATTTAAACTGTCGCAAACTCTCATGTACATCTTTTCCTAGGACTTAAATAAACAATGATGGTTAAACCTTGTACAGGTAGTCCTCGACTTGCAACAGTTCCTTTAGTGAACGTTCTAAGTTACAACAGCACTGAAAAAAGTGACTTATGACCTTTTTTAACACTTATGACCATTGCAGCATCCCCCATGGTCACGGGATTTACATTCAAATGCTTGGCAATTTATGACGGTTGCAGTGTCCTGGGGTCCTGTAACCATCTTTTGCGACTCCTGACAAGAAAAGTCAGTGGGGAAGCCAGATTCACTAAACAACCATGTTACTCATTTAACAACTGCAGTGATTCATTTAATAAATGTGGCAAGAAAAGTCGTAAAATGGGACAAAACACACTTAACCAATTTCTCACTTAGCAACGTAAATCCTGGGCTCAACTGTGATTGTAAGTCGAGGACTGCTTGTAAAACCAGGAGCACAAATATACATACCTTTGAGTAGATGACTCTGAGGAATAAAATGGAGGCACAGCACTTATGTCATGGAATCAAAATATGCAGATTGGGCCTGTGACTCATTAGATCCAAGTACTTGGACAAAATCCACCATGCACATTTTAGGATCAGATGATACACTTCCAGATTTTATTTTCCAATCCTGTACTTTCAACCCATAAATAGGGCATTTATTGAGCCTATGCTAATTAGTAATCTTCGTTTGCTGATTTCTTTATAAAACAACAGTCATACGCTCCCACAGAGAGGGGCTCCTCCGGGTGCCGTCGGCCAAACAATGTCGACTGGCGGCTCCCAGGGGGAGAGCTTTCTCTGTGGGAGCACCTGCCCTCTGGAACGAGCTCCCCCCGGAGATACGGACGATTCTGGATCTACGTACTTTCCGTCGGGCCCTTAAAACTTTTTTATTTCATCAAGCCGGGCTGGCCTAACTCTCCAATGGTGTAATTTTAATTTTAATTTTAAATGGGGGATTTTAACTGTCAGGCCAAATTGCTTACTATAGTTTTAAATTGTTTTTATATTTTGTATTCTATGTTTTTTATCTGTTCACCGCCCTGAGTCCTTCGGGAGAAGGGCGGTATATAAATTTAAATATTAAATTATATTAAAAATTAAATATTTTAAATATTCCTAATTACTGCCTGAAGGTGTTTTTTAGCTATCTGTTGACATTTAATCTTGAGCGATTTACCCATGAGAAAACTTTAGAAGTATCTGTGGGGGATCAAAGAAGCCAAAATGGGGCTTGCAACTTCTTGAAGCCCTGCCTTTTTGTTTTGTTTTGTTTGTTTATTTGTTTGTTTTTAGTTTACAAGCCATCTTAAAAGGGAGGGGCTTAGGAATATGGCTTTCATCTTGATTTTTTGACTCCCTTCCCATGAACATCCCTGGAACACTTAACAAAACTGGAATAACTAACTGCATTAAAACGCACGTATTAACATGCTGAAAGTATCTTCTTTTGCGAATTAACCATAGCCTTACAATTTTCTAAAACACTTGGCCCCTTTTGGTACTTATCAAAACGGCTAAATGTTTATTTCCCACTTCACATTTGGAAACTGTTCCTTGAAAATTGATGCAATATAAAACTAACGTGTGATTACAATTCTCATTCAGCCCCTCAACCAAAGAAAGAAATTTAGAAAAAAAGTCAACAATAGAAGAGGGAGGTGGGTGGGTGGACCAAAACTATGAAACTGAACTAAAACTGTATTATTCTTTGCCCATCTGGCTTCCTTGAAAGAAACAAATATGGATAGGTTATACTGATGACAATTTATTCCATTTGCTTGGCATATAATTCAATCATCTCTTCCCATAAAGGAAATCTTGATAGTGTTAGAAGTTACTTTGCTATCGTTTACTGAAATATTATAAAATTATCCTACTGGTGATTTCCATGAGCTCCTTTGGTGTTTTCATTTGATGTTGTTTTGACATACGAAGAAAAGCATCACACTGGGACGATGCCTTTTGTCAAACCTGACCCTTTGCCCCGCCTTCCCAGTGGACGCTGCTGGATCTGAGGACAAGTTACACAAGGACTGTTGTTAAAGTCAAAAGACTGATGGAACAAAGTTGGACGTTCCTCAGAGGAAGTCGAAGAGCTGATCGTCTGCTACTCTTCCTATGAGCCAAACTACTTATTGCTAATGTTATTTGCTTTATGAAACAAATAAAAAGGGGCTTATTTATGCGCAGCTAGCATTTGTTCTGCTAAGAGAAACAAAATAGGGAAAAGAAAAAGAAAAGAAAAATGTCACTGGATTGGCAGGATTACATTTTAATACTGTTAAACCAAAGTTCATAAACTTCCTTTACAATATTCCCTCGCAAAGTCGATCGGGAGCATTTTATTCACCCTACAGGTTTTCTTCAATGCCTGGATTTGCAGCAATTTCCACTGATTCACAGCCCCTTGTCCATATATGATCGTCCCCATCAGCATTCAATCATAAGTCGTGGCTCTTCCTTCTTGAGTAATCAGAGTTCCTCCTGTTTCATTAAAAAAAAACAAACCACAAACATTCAGACTCTATGTAAGTTTTAACTGTTCGACTATCTCCTAAAATAGCAGATTTCCCCTTACATATTTTCAATTTGGGGTGGCTGAACCTTGCACGATGCCCAACAAAGACCCCCATGCCAGATGAGGTCAGGTGTGCTTGGTGACATGGATGTCTACAGAGGGGGCCAGAGGAAAAGAAATAAGATAATGATTCAAATGATGTGATCACAAATAATTGCATAACTACATCATCTGCATGACATCGTGATGCAAGGGTCAAGATGTTGATGTTCTCTTGACTTCTTCTGGATGAAGCTAGAAGTGGATCATGATATCATTTCCCCATTCAGAGGGCAACTGTGTTTTACTCCCAAGGCCCATGAGACTGGCAAACTTAGGAAAGAATAATTGGATTACTGTAAAGATCTTTATAGTTAGCAAGGCAGTGTAATAGAATTTTGAAAGTCTGCTAAAGCAGTTCCCCAGATAAATTTAAGATAAATGCCTAGCTTAATTAAGGCAGAGTTACTCTGGGACTCCTTCTCACACTTATTTCCTGCCCTAGGTTGAGATGTCTCTTTTATAATGGCCATTTCTTTCTCCGTGTTCCTAGATGGCCTGCTAGATGTGCCATAATATAATCAGCCACTAGGTAGGTTTCCATGCTGTACTTTGGGGAAAGATACACTTCAGCTACCTCCTTTACTCCAAATGAAAAAAAGCTGATGGAACTGAAGAGCTAGACAGGATGCTAATCCATCATCAGGATAAAAGACAGGATATTCTTAAGGTAAAGGTAAAGGTTCCCCTGCACAGTCGTTTCCAGCTCTAGGAGGCAATGCTCATCTCAGTTTCAAAGACGAGGAGCCAGTGCTGTCTGAAGACGTCTCTGTGGTTATATGGCCAGCATGACTAAACGCCAAAGGCGCACGGATCACTGTTACCTTCCCACCGAAGTGGTCCCTATTTTTCTACTTACATTTTTTACGTGCTTTCGAACTGCTAGGTTGGCAGAAGCTGGGACAAGTAATGGGAGCTCACTCCATTATGCGGCACTAGGGATTTGAACCGCTGAACTGCCGACCTTTTGATCGACAAGCTCAGCATCTTAGCCACTGAGCCACTGCATCCCAGGATATTCTTAGACACTTCCTAATTAAGAAAATTGCAAGAATCCTGCAATCACCAAGAGAAGTTCATCAACACATTCGATTTTTTTAAAAAAAGACATAAAATTTAAAAAAGACGTATTTCAAACTGGAGACGAATTGTTGGGGGGGAAAGCCAGAAGGGGAAAAAATATAGTACAGGAGGTTAATCTGGTATTTTAGTCAAAAAGAAAAGTTTTTCCATGAAAAGTTTTGCACCTACACTTAGGAAATGTTGACCTCATTGGCCTTTGCAGGAGGGCTCAATAAAATCAAGATTACAGTCATGCAAGCAAAGCCCCGTCCCATTGCCCATTTCTGTGTTGACACACATATAAAAAAAGTGGCATTTTATATAGTTGTGATTGTTACCCTTGACTTATATTTTTATACATTTCTCCCCTCCCGGGACACATCTGAATGCTATATTTTGAGGCATACATAATATCCCCTTACTTACAGAAGGGGAGAGTTTTAAAAAAAAGCAATACGGGCAATTCAGCTTTCATGATAGTGTTGTGTTTGAAATATTACATTAAAGGGCCTGGTGGCTCAGCAGACTGATAGCATTGTGATTAACACCAGCTGTCTGCAATTACTGTAAGCTCGAATCTCACCAAGGCTCAAGGTTGACTCAGCCTTCCATCCTTTCTAAGGTAGGTAAATTGAGGACCCAGTTGTGGGGGCAATAAACTGACTTTGTATAAATATACAAAAGTATGAAGGCTATTGCTTAACGCATTGTAAGCCGCCCTGAGTCTCCGGAGAAGGGCGGCATATAAATCAAATTTAAAAAAAAAAATCAAAATACCCAATATTTTGATCGTAAAACTTCAAATTGCAGAACCGTGATTTCAAGATCAAAGCATTTCTATAAATGATCAGAACCATGTTTTTAGCTTGAAATGCTTAGAATGCAAGACAAGTTGCTTCCCTCTGTCCACTGTTATAATCATCTTTCCATTATGAAAGGTATCACAAATCATATTCAAAAGGTAATAGAAATTGGAATAATAAAAACATACATTTTCTTTGGCTTAACAAGAGCATAGACAGCCTGTTCCAGAGGTGGGTTTCAGCAGGTTCTGACCAGTTCAGAGAACCGTAGCAGAAATTTTGAGTAATTCGGAGAACTGGTAGTAAACATTCTGACTGGCTCCCGCCCCCATCTATTCTCTGCCTCCCAAGTCCCAGCTGATCGGGAGGAAATGGGGATTTTGCAATATCCTTCCCCTGGAGTGGGGAGGGAATGGAGATTTTACAGTATCCTTCCCCTGCTACGCCCAAGCCATGCCACGCCCACCAAGCCACGCCCACAGAACCCGTAGTAAAAGATTTTGAAACCCACCACTGGCCTGTTCGTTGCAGTGGTTAAGGCATCAGGTTAGAAACCAGGAGACTATGCATTCTTGTCCCATCTTAGGCACAAAGCCAGCTAGATGACCTTGGGCCGGTCACTTTCTCTCAGTCTTGGAAGGAGGCAGTGGCAAACCAGTTTTGAAAAACTTTGCCAAGAAACTGCAGAGACTTGTCCAGGTTGCCTCCGAGAATTGGACACAATTAAGCATAAGGTGGGGAAAAAAACACATTTTTCTACAAATTAAGATTAATATGAAAACTAAAATGGTTTCCTTAAACCATGGTATCAGTTTTTTTTAAATACAAACCATGGTTGGGTGAGTAGAGGAGAAATCATAAGCTTGATGTTCGCTCTTACTTGTTCTTTTTGCATTGACATAACTTAGCACAGCCTTTCCAGTCAAGATGCTGTTTAGAAAGGCAGATTTCAGTTGCCCAAATTCTCTAACCAGCATAGCTGTTGATGAGAATTATGAAAGCTGGAAGTCTACAAAACTAGAAAGCTCCCACAATAGGAAGCATGGTTGAGCATGATGTATATTTGTGGTCAATATAAAGAACAACACTGATAAATCAAGAGGGAAAACCATTCCATTATCTCTTAACAAAAAAAAAAGTTTCATTCACTAGAACACTAATAAAACTGACCTTTTAGGTATTTTAATATTTTAAAAAAAATACAAAAACAGAAAACAGAATAACAGTTGGAAGGGACCTTGGAGGTCTTCTAGTCCAACCCCCTGCTTAGGCAGGAAACCCTATACCACTTCAGACAAATGGTTTTCCAATCTCTTCTTAAAAAGTATTGGAGCATTCACAACTTCTGAGGCAAGTTGTTCCACTGGTTAATTGTTCTAACTGTCAGGAAATTTCTCCTTAGTTCTAAGTTGCTTCTCTCCTTGATTAGTTTCCATCCATTGCTTCTTGTCTTGCCCTAAGGTGCTTTGGAGAATAGTTTGACTCCCTCTTCTTTGTGGCAACTCCTGAGATATTGGAACACTGCTATCATGTCTCCCCTAGTCCTTCTTTTCATTAAACTAGACATACCCAGTTCCTGCAACCGTTCTTCATGTTTTAGCCTCCAGTCCCCTAATCATCTTTGTTGCTCTTCTCTGCACTCTTTCTAGAGTCTCCACATCTTTTTTACATCATGGCGAAGATCAGCAAACACCAAGTTTGATGTTTTTCAGCTGGTTCACATGTTATTAGGAGGTCCTCCAAACAAATAAAATACAGATTTATAAACTCATCCTGCACATCTTCCCCAATGCCTTTTCAACCTACATTTTTCCACATCTTCACCATCTGCAGATTCCCAAATGTGTTTAGCATTGAACTGGAGCTCATTGGGAAGCACCTTTAGCCAGTCATGAGTTTGTCTAACCCAGGGATGTCAAATTCAAGGCCCGGGGGCTGGATTTGGCCCGCAGGGTGCTTAGATCTGGCCCGCAGGGCTGCCCTGGAAACAGCAAAGGACCGGCTCACGGTACCTCTGCCAGTGAAATGGAGCTCAGGAAGGCTGTGCAAGGCTCACCCGGGCTCCGTTTTCAGCAGCAAAGGCCTTTTATAGCCTTCTGCAAGCAAAAATGGAGCTTGGAGGGCTGGCGCAATACATGATCTGCCTGGCCTCCATTTTTGGCTGTGATGGCCTCCTGCAGCCCTCCGCCAGTGAAAACAAAGGCCTGGGGAGGCATCATGCTCCGTTTTCGCTGGCTGAGGGCTGCAGGAGGCCATCATGGTTGAAAACGGAGCCTCGACGAGTGACGTCAAACTGGCCACACCCACCCTGGCCATGCCCCCAACCCACCCGGCCCCTGAGATCAAACGCAACCCTGATACGGCCCTCAATGAAATTGAGTTTGACACCCCTGATCTAAGTGATTTGATATTTCAGAGGACAAAGAAGACCAATCTTTCTACTCTGCCAGTTGTTCAGCTGGATTGCTTCTCCCCATTAAAATCCCACCGGTCCACAAAACCAAAAGAAGAAACAGTCTTCAGTTTGTGGCGGTGCAAGCCCAATAAAGCATTTTATTGAGTAAATCCTGAACATATAGTAAATGCCATTAATTCTCTCTTGGAAATGTTTCATCACACTGAGATTTTAGGATGAGGCAGGTTGTCCAAGGAGAAAACAAACAATGGATTTCTTTCTGGGAATGCAAGATTCAGCCATGGCTGAAGCAGGAAGAAAGATTTTTTTTTTTTTAATGTTTTCAAATGGTAGCCAAGAAATTGAGTTCTTAGGATTTTGCACCTTTTACTGCTGGTTTGGTGTTGGAGTAGATTGGGGTGAGATGGCTCATTATTCTGAGGTAAAACATCTTCAGTAAAGGTGTCCTTGTCAGCTCCTCCACTTAATGCCGATATTGTCTACTTTTTCCCCTTTTATATTACTTTTGCTTGACTTTTTTTCCTGCCTCAATGAGGAAGGAAGAAAGAAGAGCATTCCTTAAGAAAAAAATAATTGTGTAAAAGAAGCTCAATTATCAATTTCATCACAAAATTATCCAAGAAAGATCAGCCAAGAAGATATCAAACAAATTTCAGACTAGGTCTCAAAAACTGTTTTTCCGCACCAATAGTGGAAATTATTTATTCCTTAATTATTGGCCAGGCAGAGTCAAGCCCTTTTAATTACCATTAATTGCTAAACAAAGCTCCCAGGGCCAGAGGATATATCAATTCTGATCCTACACAAAATGAGGAGCAGAAATAAAAAGAAGTAGCAGTATAGTTTTTGCATTTGTCAAAAGACTTTTTTGGAATCTCAAATCACAAAGCTAATCTTATCACTTCGCCATCCCTTCAGTGATTCCAAATTAAAAAGTACCATGATTCATTACTCTTGTGTTTTTTACTCTTCTTTTTGTTTATATATTGGTTGGTGCTAAGGCATAATGTGCTCTGGGCTCCAGTGTAATACTTGAACCTAACCTCTGTGGATTGTAAACTTTATAAGTGAAGTTATGTTCAATAATTATGGCTTTGTGTGATGTGTGAATGCCATCTTGATTTACTACCTGAGAAGCAGGCATGGTTCCTACTAAATCAGAAGTTATGTCTGCAGCCCAGGGAATTCCTAAAGCTGTTAATTCTAGCTCAAATCTTTGAGAACAGTCCCAAGTAAACAATGGAGGGGCTTTATTGGAAGTTGGAATTTGCAAAACATTTTTTTGTCTGGAAGTGCTTCTGTTTTCTGAATATATGTCAGGCTTGACTTCTGCAGGTTAAAATAGTCCTAGAAAATCAATTAAAGGGGAAAAAAACCCTCTTATTTTAACAGATCATTCACTATCTATCCTCTGGATGTTTAAAGTAGGAAACCAGTAAAAAAATCAATTAACCATGACATACAGTGAAACAATGTTTTACATTGCGTAACTCGGTTATTGTTTATTTATTTTTACTCAAACTTTCTCACAAATGTTTTTTGAAAGGCTTTTCAAAACAGGAAGCTGATTAAAAGATAATATTAAACAGATAGCATCAATCCAGCTCAGCAGCCGACCAGCCTATATACTGAATAAATGAAAGGTTTTTGGCATGTCAGCAGAAAGAGAGTACAAGACAACAAGGACTGAAAGTTGCCAGCATGAAGGCCAATTCTCCGTTCATACAAGACCTTCTCTAGCGGTGGCAGAATTAAGAGAGGGCCCTTCCCTTAAACTCTCACATCTTCCAAGGGTTTTATATAGCGCAATCCACACTTTGAATTGTGTCTGGAAAAAGCACAAGTCAATGAAGCTATTTTAATCAAAAAGTCTTATGCTTTACATGAAGACCCTGCAATGCACTGGATCTGAAGGGAAAAAGTTCTCTAGAACATTTGCAAGGGCACCCATACCAGTCAATGGCAATTCTTTGGTCTTTTCCTGGATGTTGCAGCAGCTATGCATGGCAAATCCACGATCCTCTGAGAAACCACAATTGATTTTAGGAGTAGCTATGTGAGTGCCCAATATTCTCTAAAGCAGGGGTGTCAAACATGATTTCATTGAGGGCCGCATCAGGGTTGTGTTTGACCTTGGAGGGGGGAGTGGTGGGATGGCCATTTGGGCATGGCCAGCTTGATATTACTCATGCCAGGGACACCTGTGGTGGCCTGGTCGGGGCTGGGAGGATCCACTTTTGATATCCTGTTTTCCCCAAAATAAGACATCCCCTGATAATAAACCTAATCGGGCTTTTGAGCGCATGGCAATAAGGCCAAGCGCTTATTTCAGAGTTCAAAAAAATATAAGACAGGGTCTTATTTTTGGGGAAACACAGTAGTAGTTTTTGCTAGCCCTCTGCCAGCGAAAAAGGAGCTTGGGAGGGCCCGCCTGAGCTCCATTTTTTCTGGCAGAGGCACCACAGGCCAGTCCTTCGCTGTTTCTAGGGTGGCCCCAAGGGCCTTATCTAAGCACCCCATGGGCTGGATCTGGTCCGCAGGCCTTGAGTTTGACACCCCTGCTCTAAAGCATCTTTTCTCCTTCAAATCCCAAAAGTGATGCAGCCCTATTCATTATGATTACTCCCAATCAGCAATCTGCCGGTAACATTCATAAGACACATGATATTTACGAGAAACAGAATGAGGGAGAAGTTGAAACCCTAAGAACATCACAGGTCAACAATTTCCCAGCATCATTGGAAACATTATCTCTCTAAAGGGATATAAAAGAATCTCATGCAAGTTATCAAAATAGTCATCATACATGAGAACACAAGAGAACAAGGATTTCCAGGGCTTAAAATATGCCAGAGCTGCCAAAAGTGGAATATTGGAAACTAGACAGAAATTATGAAAAATCAGAGGGGATTTATTTGAGAGTTCTTTCCTTGTAATGAAATCTTGGCACCATCTCTTCGAATATGAAGGAAATCACATGATCTTACCCAGAAGAATTTACTAATATCTGTTCCTACTCAGCCAGTCTTGTAGCCACTTTTACAAGCCAAGAAGAGCAAGAGTGAAGCTTCTACTGTCTCATATAAACTTTAGACTCCAATTTTGCCTGAATTCAAGCAATTTGATCTACCAAGTGTTGTATGAATTGTTTACAATAGACTGCTAAGTAGTTTATATCTTGGTCTGGGTATCCAGAATCCAATCGGCTTTTGAACATTGTTGGACAACTTAGTGTAGACAACATAGTGCCTAGGAAAAAAAATGACATATTCACTACAATCTGTGCAACAGCTTGGACCTTAGAATAGGTTCTAGACCATATTCTGTCTGATTCTATTTTTCACTAATGTTGCTCCTGTCATTATCCCACTGCTTTCATTGTTAGTTCTACTGACAGAAGAGGGCACCTAGAAGAGCTCCTGTCCAACAATATCTGATTCAAGAATTCAGCCATTACACCTTTTTTTTTTTTTTTTTTGGTGCTACAAGTATTCAAAGGTGAACAGGTCTACCTCTATCCATGCAATCTCTTTCAATCAGCTTTATAAAATAAAAGCTGTATCAATAATTTTGGAATCTAAATATCTATTTGCTAATGCATTTGTGTTCCACAACGGTATCCCCTCAGGGCTAGCCACGGTACTATAAACAGGATATTAACTCCATATTAAGAATGAAGCTTTAATCTTGCAAGTCTGGTTTTTTTCCCTCCCCTCATTCTGATATCCTAGTGAGCCAAGGAGGGGCCATCCTCACTCTTTTTCTAACACTGTTTCCTCTCCCAGGACTCAAGCAATGCTTCTATCCTTTTTGTTTTTGTAGTGATTTCTATTTCTCTCCAGGCCATCTCCATGGCTCTCTGCATTGAGGCCACCTGGGCTGTCTGAACTGGGATACTGTCTGGGAGCATTCAACAGTCTATGGTGCTCGTGATTCATACCCTAATTTGTCTCTTCTGATATTATTCCCGAGTAGACAGAGTAGTCTGGATCTTATAGATATGCAATAGCCTAGTAACCTAGATTTTTAACTTTCTTACTCGTTTCAACAATTTAGGATGTCCTTCACTTTTTGTCAACTTTCCCTGTAACTTCTCCAAACATAAGACCCCTTTTTAGTGTCTCCATGACTCAGTGGTCCCATAAATCAAGAAATGTCTAGCAATCTATTTTTAGATTGTTTGATCTATACTTGGTTTTATTTGGAATAGAAAGTCTATGTGGGAACCTGAAAGTTAAGTGTAATAAAAGGGAAATGACCTTACAGAACAAACTCTGGTCTTTCAGCAAGCTTCAGGGCCTCATGCATGCCTGCAGCCGAGAGTTTACGGTTGATGTTCCTATATCTACATTGCAGCAGATTGCGGTAGGTGGTCCTCAGGTCCCGATTGAAGAAGGCATATATAAATGGATTAATCAAAGAGTTGGCATAACCCAACCAGAGAAATGTCCTCTCAACCCACAAAGGGATACAGCTGCAAGAGGTCCCACAGATGAAGGGTCTAGCAGTAGAAAGGATGAAAAATGGCAGCCAGCATACAGTAAAGGCCCCTACAATTATTCCAAGGGTAGTGGCTGCTTTTTGCTCCCTTTTGAAGATAGAAATGTTCTTCCGTTCATGCTTAAGCAGACGTGAAAAATTGGTGCACTCTTCAGATTCCTTGTGCAGTTTCATGATGCCGTTTGCCGAAACCATCCCTTCATGTTCGTTGGGTCTTGGGAAACCAGCAAATTTGTGTTTGGCTGCACTTTTCTTGGCAGCTTTGTAGATCTGATAGTACATGAACAGCATCACTGACATGGGGATGTAAAATGCAACAGCAGTAGAATAAATTGTGTAGCCAAAATCTTGGCTGATTAAACAGACTTTGTTGTCATTAATATTCTGAGCCCATCCAAACAGCGGGGGCAAAGTGATGGAAGCAGACAGCAGCCACACGCAAAAAATCATTTTAGCCATACACTTTCCATTTTGTCTTACAGGATAGGTGAGGGGTCTAGTTATGCCAAGATACCTAGAAAGATAAAAACAAACACCAAGGATTAGTCTATGTTCATTGTTGGTTTGTGGTCTAGAACCATTTATGCTCCACATGGTGAGCTGGACAAATCATAATTTGATCAACTGATAAATCTTTCTCACATGCAGGTATGCACACACGTGTTCCAAAATAGCACACTTCTTTAAATACACACAGTTTCTAAATTATCAGACTACAGAGTACAAACTGCCTAATCGGAATTCTATCCTTCAGCCTGATGTTCCCCAATTACAAATGTAGAAGGAACCGCGTCAGCAGTGAAATGCACTTACCTTCGCTGCCGGTTCAGGAATGTGAGCGTGTGCGCACACGCGCGACTGTAGTGAGAGCCTTCTCTGCATGCGCAGAGGGTAAAAAATGGGATGTAATGACATCCTGGCAGGTGGGTGGAGCTTCCCGCCGCCATCACTACAGGTTCGCGCAAGCCGGATAGATCCGGATGGATTTCACTGCTGAACCGAATGCTCCACAGAGAGTGCTCTATTATGCTATGGTCAGCATGGATTCAAAGCTCTATCAATATTTCTGGAGTAAGAAATTACACCCTACTTTGCAGGATTGTTTTTTAAAAGGTCAAAGCTGGTAATTTTTTTATTTACATGAATGCCCACATCGGCCACATACACATCTCTAGAAATTAAAAAAGGGGAGTGGCTGCAGTTCTGTGCCTTGTTTAAAAATAGCAATAGCAATAGCACTTAGACTTATATACCACTTATAGTGCTTTACAGCCTCTCTAAGTGGTTTACAGAGTCAGCATGTTGCCCCCAACAATCTGGGTCCTAATTTACCGACTTTGGAAGGATAGAAGGCTAAGTCAACCCTGAGCCGGTGAGAATTGAACTGCTGGCAGTCAGCAGAATTAGCCTGCAAAACTGCCTTTTAACCACTGTGCTACCACGGCTCATAATATAATACATCTCTAGAAATTAAAAATGGGGAGTGGCTGCAGCTCTGTACCTTGTTTGAAAATAATAACAGCACTTAGACTTATATATCGCTTCACAGTGCTGGGCCTACCTCTTCCCCCTCCTACCATGAAGGAAAAGGAAAAATAAAAGAAAGAAAAGAAAAAAGATAAGATTGTTGTGAGCATTCAAAGAAGCTGTAGGGAGAATAGCAATCTCTCCCCCTCCCAATTTGCTTTCTGGTAAATGGAGGTTGGTGCTTTTTTCATGTCCATCATGGAAAGCATTTTATGAGGGTGACCAGAACATGCTCTTAACAAACCCAATTTTCTCCCCAGTCTGCATCTGATTGTGTTATCTGTTTTCAAGTTATGAATGACTTTGGCTTCCTTCTTAGCAATGGGAAGTATTTCAGTAGTAGAAAACTGGTTCTGCAAGCAACAAGTCCAAGCTTCTTTTTCTTCTTCCCTAATAAATTGGAAAATTGCTACTGAGATCCTGGATACTCCCAGTCATTGTCAAAGCTGTGGTGGATGAAACAGAGATTGACAGTCATAAAATGGCATTCTGTCCTATTACTGGGGAATCCTGGCATTGACTCTATTTCCTTAAAATAGCTATGAACTGCTTACACCGAGTTGTTTGTAGGGACAGAAACTGTAATGGCTATTTCCCAATAACAATACAATACATTTATGTGCCATCCTTTGACAAACATGGTATAAGTTATTAGTCTTTTGCAATGATCATAACACTAATAATAACATTCCATAATGAAGCATTTCTACAGTGTTTTCAGTACATAGATTGCTTAACAGTTCATAACTCTGGAACATACACAAGGCTGATCAAAGGATACCTTTAAGTCCTCAACCCATTGTGAAATGATCCCATCCTGGACTGAAATTAGCATCTATTCTGATGTCAGGCAAACAATGATGTCCAACAGGAAGTAGAAACAGGGGCTACTATCACTCTAGCCAGAGCCAAGAGTGAGTTGAGTGCATGGATGTCAACTCCAGAGTAGGAAATCAAAATCATGAATAGAGTAGAATAGAGTAGGGTAGGGTAGGGTAGGGTAGGGTAGGGTAGAGGACAATAGAATAGAATAGAATAGAATAGAATAGAATAGAATAGAATAGAATAGAATAGAATAGAATAGAATAGAATAGAATAGAACAATAACTTTTTTTTTTTAAATACTTTATTGAATTTTCCAATTTTTTAAAAAGACAATGTACAATCACAATCTTGATCCGAGGTGCAATGTTTACACATTTCATAGATCAAACATTAAGTGAATTTCATCCATAGCTATACAATATACAGTTCTATACAATTCTCTACATTTCTATACAATTAAGTCCATTTCGGGTGTCTAACAAATCGTAGCCTATTATCATATTTTTATCCTATTCTTTAACCAGTTATACCAAATTCCCCATATTTCATAGTACTTGAAGTTCTCTTCATTTTTTAGCTCGCTCGTCAATTTAGCCATCTCTGCGCACTCTAGAATTTTATTTATTAATGCTTCTTCAGAGGGGGTAGAGTTGGATTTCCAGAGTTTCGCAAAGGCTAATCTAGCCGCAGTAATAATTTGAATTGCCAATTGGGTTTTATTGTTGTCGAGACCATCTTCAATCATACCTAGGAGGAAGGATTCCGGGGCCAGGGCTATCTCTTGTCCCATTATTTCCGAGAGCCAGAGTCGGATCTTTAACCAAAACTTTTTGGTCTCAGGGCAAGTCCACCACAGATGGTAAAAGGTGCCGACCGTCTTTCCACATTTCCAACATAAAGCAGAAGAATTTGGAAATATTTTGGCCAGCCTGTCCGGGGCTAGGTACCACCTATGCAGCATTTTGTAGTGATTTTCCCTGAATGTTACCGATTTCGTTATTTTATTGTAACTTTATTGTCACTTTGAACGTACATTGGCATACATTAAAATGAAATTTTGTTGCATACAGCTCTCAAAGGCTCACCACCTCCAATATATACTACATAACCATGACAGAATAAATAAATAAATACAAAATTATGCATATACCCACATATATTATGTGACAGAGAGAAACAACACAGTCTAGTTCGGATGTGTACATGTACGTGGCGAGAAAAACGAATCTTGCGAGTTTACCAGATGGATGGCATAGGGAACAAAGCTGTTACAGAATCTGGTAGTCCTGCTAGAAATACTTCGAAACCTCCTCCCAGAAGGGAGCAACAGAAACAGACCGTAAAGTGGTTGTGTGGGTCTCTAACAATGCTTTGCGTGCTAAGCACATAGCGCTTATAAGCAGCATCCTGAATGACAGGAAGTGAGTTTCCCATAATCCTCTCGGCTGTCCCTACCACTCTCTGAATGGACTTTCTCTCTGAGGCACTGCAGCCACCAAACCAAACAGTGATATGCAGTTTGTTAAAAAAAATACTCTCAATCATGCCTCTGTAAAAAGTGGCCAGGACAGAAGGAGAAAGATGTGCTCTCCGATGCAGGAAATACAGATGCTGGTTTGCACGCTTCACTAAGGATCACATGAGGAGAGACCAGTTTAGATTGTTAGTTATCTGCACCCCCAGATACTTAATACTGTTGACCACATTTACAACTGCATAATACTATGAAATAATACTATGTTTATTATAAGGTAACAGTAACAGATTCTTGCAAGTCTGAATCTGACTTTCCTTGTCTTTCCATTTATCTTTGTGAGAACTAGAAAAGGTTTTGTCTGAGATATTTTCTGATATTACCTTTCTGCCTCAGACACAGATTTCCTTTATCTAGTTGTTGTCTTGGTCTTTCTCCTGTCCCTCAAGGTCATTCCTTCTTCTGATTACAATAGGTTACCATCAGATAGCAGCACTCAGTGCTCTGTGACTTCATTGCCAATCATGAATTCTGGTCATTCCTTCTTGCTATCAACAGGTTTCTTTTAACTGTTTTCTATTTTGCTATCTATCTCAATATGATAACACTTAAATTTATATCACACTTAGACTTATATACTGCTTCATTGTGCTTTACAACCCCCTCTGAGAAGTATACAGATTCAGCATATTGCCCCCAACAATCTGTGCCCTCATTTTACTGACCACAGATGGATGGAAGGCTGAATCAATGTTGAGCTGGTCAGGATTGAATTGCTGGCAGTCGGCAGACTTAGTCTGCAATATTGCATTGTAACCACTGTGCCACCATGGTTCATCCAATTCTGGTGCAAAGAAGATCCCAATTCAGCAGAGATTTGAACCAAAGATTTTAGTAATTAAGCCTAATGTCTCATCCTAAAACTAATGGCTTAGGACCTGGGTACCTACGAAACCGCCTTCTGCAATCAATAAACTCCCACCAACCAACACACTCCCACAGAGTGGGCCTCCTCAGGGTGCCGTCACTAAAGCAATGTTGACTGGTGGTTTCCAGAGAAAGAGCCTTCGTACTTTCCATTGTGCACTTAAGACCTTTCTGTTTCACCAAGCCAGCCTGGCATAAATCTCTTCTAATTGTTCTAAATCTTTATGCTGAAGATTCTTAACCGATGAACCAAACTGGCTTAATCATCTTATATTCACATTTTATATGTATGTTATTTTATCTGTTCACCGCCCTGAGTCCTTCAGGAGAAGGGTGGTATAAAAATTAATTAATTAATTAATTAATTAAATAAATAAATAATACTAATCTAGATTCAACCCATACCCAACTTTCTTCCTGGACCTTAGAAATCAAATTTGATTTATTGGTCTTGATCAGTCATAGATTTAACCTGTTTCTGAATTCTTTCCTTCCTCTCCAAAATAAACTTAAGTTCTGATTAGAGCATTTTCCCAAAACCAAAGTAAGGGAGAAGAGCTCATTTATTTTATTCTTAATAATCAAAATAATTATCTGATCAGCATACTATTAATGCTCTTTCGATATTGAATGCCATGTACTATGGTACTCAGCTACATTGAAATACAAACTTAAAACAGGAAATATTACCTAACACTTGAAAATAGCAATGTGCAAGAAGCATGAGAAACTTGCTGTTATGTGCACATTATTTATTTCTGATTGGAGTTCTTGAGAATGCAAAGTCAACAGCCACTTAATTCTGACTCAGTAGTTAGAACTGAAACAGCAACGTTTACGCTGGCTTGGGCATGTCATGAGAATGGCTGATGGTCGGATTCCGAAAGATCTCCTGTATGGAGAACTAGTGCAAGGAAAGTACCTTAGAGGGAGACCACAGTTGTGATATAAGGATATCTGCAAGAGGGATCTAAAGGCCTTGGGAATGGACATTAATGACTGGGAAACTTTGACCTCTGATCGTTCGGCTTGGAGGCTAAACATGCAGCATGGCCTTCTCCAATTCGAAGAGAGACTTGTACGGCAGGCTGAGGCAAAGAGGCAGTCCCGGAACCAGCGAAATCTGGGGGCTGGGCAGGGAACGGAATGTATCTGCCCTCAGTGTGGAAGGATTGCCACTCTCAAATTGGCCTTTTTAGTCACACCAGATGCTGTCCTCTTTCCAGAGCACGATACCATAGTCTTTTGAAACTGAAGGTTGCCAATGATGATGAGTTAGAATTATCACTGTTAGTTTTCTTAGTCTCAATACACTTCAGGAAATAACTCCTTTGTTTGTATTGATTTGTGAATCTCTCAGCTTTTTCTTCAAAATGTTTCATCCATTGCTTTCAAATGAGAATAGGAGAGCTGAGGTCCTCCAGATGCTGGATGACCAGCGTCCAGATTTCATAGGAAATTCAGATTTCACCCAAAACATTTTTGATGCCATTCCTTTCAGCTCTGTGCATCATTTTATATCTCACAATTCTGTTTATTGCAACTGTCAAACTGACTTATGTAAACTGGCTTAACTAAATAGATTAATCTTTGAAAATATTCACCTTTGATATTTAAAATATCAATCTGAAATGCAGTTAAACATTTTCATTTTGTTTAAATGAATATAATGGGTTTTTTTGGCATTGTCAAGCTGCATTTCTTTCATGGTTTGGTTAGTTCACATGTCAAAAAAAAAAAGGACAGGCAGTAGTCATGTGGTTTTTTTTTTTTTTTTTTGATATAATAATTCCACCTTCAATTAAACAGTGTGTTGTCTGGGTACAAATATCTTTGTAAAAAGATAATCAAGATTTACAACAATATTCATTACATTAACATTAATTCTATAATATTGAAATAATAATATTAAACATAATAATCATAATACTTGCTTCTCTCTCTTAACATGTGGTTTTTTTATGTTAGATATAGTGCACTACAAATACTTTAAATCGTTGTTCTCCTACCAAAAGAAAAACACCAGTATTAGTTCTGATATTAAATCTGCCATCCGTCAAAAATAGTGTAGGGTTTGCTTGGGTGGTGGGTTGGACTAGATGATCTACAAGGTCCCTTCCTACTCTGTTAATCTGTATCTGTAAATCAGGAGAAATAGCCTAGGACCGTGATGGCGAGCCTATGGCATGTGTGCCGGAAGTGGCACACAGAGCCATCTCTCCGGGCACGTGAGCCATCGCTGGTTGCTCTTCCGGGTTATGGCGCACCGGTCAGCTGGTCTTCACACATGTGGGAGCGCCAAAAACCGAAAGAGCAACCGCCCGGTGAGCATGTGCGTGCTGGAAAGATGATCTTCCGGTTTCCAGCACGTGCATGCGCTCCGGCCACCTGACTTTCCGGTTTCTGAAATGCACATGCACATGAAGACCAGCTAGCCAGTGCGAATGCGTGTACTGGAACATCATCTTCCTGGCATGTGCATGCACATTGGCCGGCTGCTCTTCCCGGCACATGCATGCGCTCCAGTCACCTGTGTTTTGGGTTTCTGGCGCGCATGCACAGGTAAAGACAAGCTGGCCAGTGCATATGTGTGCGCCAGAAACCGGAATATCATTTTCCCGGCACGCGCATTTGCTCTGGGCGGCTGCTCTTTCAGTTTCTGGCGCTCCCACACATGTGAAGACCAGCTGGCTGGTGCACCGTAACCCGGAAGAGCAACCAGCAATGGCTCACATGCCCAGAGAGATGCATGCACCGAAAACAAAAGATCATCTGCTGTTCCTGTTTCCAGCATGCGGGCATGCACGTGCGCTCCCATTTCGGCACTCAGTGCCGAAAAGGTTCGCCAACACTGGCCTAGGATTTTGCCAGTATCAAAGGATAAGAGGGGAAAAAAAAAAACAGAACTCTGTGTTTGGTTTCTAAATTGATAAGTAGTTCATTAGGAAATCATTGGTAGGATCCAAATGCCATTTATTATGCTCCTTAGGAACAAGTAACTTTTATAAATGGTCTAAGAATAAAATTAATATCAAGAAAATTATATGGAAGCAGTTACCAGAAGTCAAAGTCAACTCAAGGGCATCCTTATCTTTTTTTTTTTTATTGTATCAGAAGTAAAGCCAGTCTTTTGTGGAAATATTACTATTCGAAAGATCATTCCAATAATTGAACAGTTACGCATATTAATAAGGTTTCTACAGAAGTAGCTGAGTTTTTTCTTGCTGCCAAAAACCATCCAACCACCTTAAAGTCCCAACAATTTTTTTATTCTACCTCTAGCGCTGTTGCCTCAATCTTGCACAATGACGACGATATCCTCTAATTGCTACAATTCTCACAATTCCCTCGGACCCTTTTTTGATTGCTTTAGAAGAACTCCCATCCAAGACTTTCCTTTGTAATCATGTTTTCTCACTCTCACTGAAGAGATGAAAAATAATAAATGCCAACAGGTACAAAGCATGAGCCAGTCCCTCTGTTGTCTTCTCTGATGTCTCTGTAGATATTATTGTAATATTGCTACTTGTCTCTTGTAACAGCTGTCTGATTTTTTGTTGTTGCTTCTTTGAGAGATCTTTGTTTTTCTTGACGTTTTTCTTATCCTTTTGTCTTCCATTATTTGTTCTGACATCCAATTTGCTTTCTTCTGTTCCTTGGTCTCTCTTTTCACATTCATCCTTAACAACTTACTTGATTTCATTCTACAGTTCCTCTGGTTTCTATCAATGAAGTTCAAAGTGATGCCCTATGTTTGCCTTGAAGATGGTACATATTGTTGTGGCCCGTTGGCTGCCAGCAGAGCTAGCAGCAGAGTCAGACAAGGAGGAGGGGAAGCCTTGGTCAGCTTCGGAGCCTTTGAAAGGCTCTGATGAGGAAGCGGAATCAGAGGCAGATGCAGAGCCGGGGCCTTCTGTCCGCCCCCAGATGGAGAGGTGGCTGTTTTCAGGGCCTGAGCTGAGTGAGCGGGAGGAACAGATGTGGCCCATCCCAAATACGCATATGAGTGGAGAGGAGAGGAGAGGAACGGAAAGCAATAAGCCGGCTCTCTGGGAAAAGAAGTCGTAGACGCTAGCCAGCCCCTCCCTGGCTCGGAAATAAATAGTAGGGGTTTGGGAGTGGCCTGTTATCACGGACAATCATTCCCTTTCCAGTGTACATCAATCAAGTCAGATTTCTTTGCCAGAACAAGGTTTGTCGGGACTAATTGCTCTGTATTTGAGGTGCCAACTGAGTCTCCCTGCTGGGAAACAATAGGTAGCGCATTTGCCTCAGCCAGTGTGAACTGGCTGAGGCAAATCATTGAAGGACTTTTTTTATCATGAGTTCTCACGTGAACAGAGACTGTTCGTGCCCTGTTTCCTAAGGGAAAAAGACTTTCATTTGTGTCTAATTATTTTTGGTTTTGTCTATCCAACGTGAATACAGATTATTTGTGCCCTGTTGTAAGAAAAATGGCTTCTTATTGCTTGTGAAGGCTGGATCAGAACCCGTATATATGTGTTGTGGTCCGCCGGCGGCCTGCAGAGCTGGCAGCAGAGTCGGACAGTGAGGAGGTTGGGAAGGAACATGGGCCAGTCCTGGAGCCTGCGGAAGGCTCAGACGAGGGCTCTGCATCAGAGGCAGAGAGGGGGCCAGGGCCATCTGGTAGTTATGTGCTGACTCCAGAGCCTCCGGAATCTGACATCAGCGAGGCAGAAGAACAGTGTGAGCTGTTCCCAGTGTGCGCATGCGCAGAGCTGCCAGAAGGCAAGAATAATTAAGGGGGAAAAGGGTGACTCAAGAGTAAGGCTTGGAGTTGATTGAATGCGAGTCTTTGCAGGAAGCAATTAGTTCATGTAGTCTGTTCAAGCTCTGAGAAGTCCTGTTTGACTCTGTGCTATGTTTGGCCTTGCAAAACTAATTGGCAATTAGGTCTCTGGCAGAATTTCAAGGGAGATAAAGGTGGGTGTTTATCAACATTACCCTGAATGACTGTGTCAACTTGAGCAGACATCTGTTGGAATCTGCACAGAATGTTTGTGAATCATTACGGGCTGTGAATGACCATAATTCACAGCCGTATCAATAAAAGAGGTTTTTTGGGACTAAGATTGTGATTTATGCTTTCTCAGAAAGCCTAGGTCAGAACAATGTGCTCAAGACAGTATGCGGTCTATTCCACAGTCAGCATTTTTGCTGTTATAACTGAGTTCTTCTACATCCTTCTCCCAATAACATAACACTCATTTCCTGGTAAGTCTATTTGGTGATGTCCGTGTATATAGGCAGGCAGCTTAGATGATCTTTACAACTTGGGTGAATATGCTGAGAGTATATTTTCTTGGCACATCTTCTTGGCCCTCTTTGCTCATCCTTCACACACACACACACACACACACACACACACACACACACACACACACACTGAAGCAGCACAGCCTGACCTGAGAGGGGGTCCCTTGTTTTGCAGAGCTGCAACTATCATTTGCTTCCTCAAATCCAATGTTGGTTGAATTTTAGATCTCCTAGGTTCCGACCAATATCAAGGTCATTGGAAAGCACCAAGTTGTGGAAGGCTGATTTAGTATAATAGAGAGTTCTATCCCAAGACCTGATGTTAATGAATAATTATAACAACACCTTTCTTCCCAACAGTTTTTTAAAAAAAATTCTGTTAGGTAAACATAATAATAAAGCTTGGGTGCTAAATACATTCTAAAGTTAAGGTCAGGCTTGTACATAGCAATTTCTACAGTCCTTAGCACTGCAAGTTAATGGATTCAAATATAAAATTTGAAAAAACTGCTGACATGATTAAAGTTATATCAGTATAAACTTACAGTAGTTTTATGAAATGTAATACTTACAATTCAAGTACAGTAATCTGTATAAAAATGTGTTTTTTACGCCAATAAGTCTATTTCAGCTGCAGACAATCTCTAAAAACTAAACAAACATCTATGAAGCAGTTTTCAAATTACTGCCTTCAATATATGTACATAAACTCATTTGTTTTAACTTAAAATGTTAAGTAAATGTTAAAATGTTTTTCTTCAACTTAATGTAAACTGTTGGGTTTCTTCTGCTGGAAGTGTACAGAAGAAAAAACATATTAATCAGTCATTTTGTCACGTATGGGGTAAAATAAACTGAGTCTTTCAACAGAATTATTTTCCTTGCAAACAATGGCAAAGGACAGCAATGCTTTATTTTAATCTGTAGTCTTTAATGTTCTATATTTCATTGCCACCAAGACTGGCAGGAACATCTGGAGGTAGGGGGAAACATCTGCAAAAAAAAAGGATGGATAGGCACAGTGCCTATCACTACTGCCACTTTTTGAAAGTTAGCAAAGACTGAAGCTAACTAGTACAGTGTCCAGTACCACTGTCCAGCGATCCCTCAAATGACTAATAGGAAACTGCAGAGAATAGTATTTAATCAGTGACCTATCTCCATCTATATTTATGTTTTTGTTGTGCTCGTTTGTGATTTCACCTCTGCCCCAAAATCTGAGTAGTGGCTACAAGAGGGAGTTGCAAAGCCACAAAGGCATCTTCCTTTATCTGCCAATGATGGTGGTTAATCCTCTCCAAGCAAGGAGAGAGGTTGGCATGAGCTCAGAGCTGAAGACCAGCCAAATTTTGGCCATGGGGGAAATGTCCTGCCCTCAAGTTCTTCCTCATTTCAGTATTTCTAAGGAAAAGGGGCCTGGTGGCTCAGCAGACTAAAAGCATTGTGATTAACACCAGCTGTCTGCAATTACTGTAAATTCGAATCTCACCAGGCTCAGAATTAATCTGCAATACTGGTAGCCTTGGTAGCCCTGGTAGTGCAGCAGACTAAAGCACTGTTATTAACATCAGCTGCCTGCAATTACTGCAAGTTCAAATCTCAACTCAAGGCAGACTCAAGATTGGCTCAGCCTTCCATTCTTTCTAAGATAGGTAAAATGAGGACCCAGATTGTGGGGGCAATAAGTTGACTTTGTATAAAATATACAAAAGTATGAAAGCTATTGCTTAACGCATTGTAAGCTGCCCTGAGTCTCTGGAGAAGGGCGGCATATAAATCAAATTTTAAAAAAAACAAAAACAGAAACTGTTTTGAATGTGATTTATCATATACAACAGGGTGCTGCAGGGAATCTGAAAATAAATCCATCCATCTGTCTGTCCGTCCATCCATCCATCCATCCATCCAATTAATTTAGAAACTGCCCATCTCTCTTATACTCAGTTAACTGACCTGCTGGACCCAGAAGATAGTCTAAGATCATGATGGAGAACCTATGGCACACGTGCCAAGAGGTGGCACACAGAGCTGGTCTTTGCAAGTGCTGGAAAACAGCCTGAAAACACCCCAAAACCAGGCTATTTTCCAGGCCGTTTCCAGGGTGTTTTCCAGGCTGTTTTTCGGGCCAAAAACGGCCTGAAAAATGGCCTGAAAACGGGCCCAAAAACGGCCTGAAAAACTGTCAAAAAGGGCCAAAAACCAGGCATGCGCACGCCAGCTAGCTGGTGTTCGGCACTCTGGTGCATGCACGTGCATGTGTTCCAGTTTGGGCACTCAGTGCTGAAAAGGTTCACCATCACTGGTCTAAGATTAATGCAGTATTAATACTACCGTATTTGTAGAGGTGTCCCGAGACAACTACCTTGCTATTATGTAACAATAGCAAATTGTTAATTAAATTAATCATTACATTTTTTGATTGCAAGGGGAGATAGAATAAGGTTTGTGGGATCTCCTGTCTCACATGACAAATTCCTTAGTTGGCTCTAAGTACATGACACAACATGACTTCAGGCTGGAACTGTTATTGACTGTACTGCAAAATGTTTTGGGTTGTTTACATTGTTCCTCTCCTCTTGGAGACTTTATTTTGTCAACCGGGACATCCTGCATTGCAGAACAAAACATGCAGAAAGCATTAGGGATTTACCTTCAAAGTAAATACTAGTTTCAGAAGAGAAACTAGTATTTCTCTTTTGAAAATCATTAGGGATTTGCCTCAATACTTGTCAGCCTTGTAAGATAGACATGGAAACACCGCTACAGTGCATTCAGAAAGTATTCAGATCCCCTTCACTGTTGTCCATTTTGTTATGCTGCAGCCCAATTCTACAGTTGTTGAAATTTAGTTTTTTTTCCTCATTAATCCTCACTCACTATCCCATAATGATAAAGTGAAAACAGAATTTTAGAAATGTCTGTAAATTTATTAAAAAGAAAAAACTGAAATATCACATTGGCGTAAGTATTCAGATCCTTCACTCAGTACTTTGTTGAAGCATCTTTGGCAGCAATTACAGCCTCGAGTCTTTTGGGGTATGATGCGAAAGCTGCGGACACCTGAATTGGGGGATTTTCTGCCATTCTTCCTTGCAAATCCTCTCAAGCTCAGTCAGGTTGGATGGCAACCGTCGGTGGATAGCCATTTTCAGAGATATTCAATAGGGTTCAAGTCAGGGCTCAGGCTGGGCCACTCTAGGACGTTCAGAGTGTTGTCCCTAAGCCACTCCTGTGTTGTCTTGACTGTGTGCTTAGGATCGTTGTCATGTTGGAAAGTGAACCTTTGGCCCAGTCTGAGGTCCTGAGAGCTGTGGAACAGTTTTTCATTAAGGATATCCCTGTACTTTGCTCCTTTCAGCTTTCCCTCAACCCTGACCCATCTCCCAGTCCCTCCTGCTGAAAAACACCCACATAGCATGATGTTGCAGCTGCCATGTTCCATGTTGAGACGATATTGGGCAGATGATGAGCAGTGCCTGGTTTTCTCCAGACGTAACACTTAGAATTGAGGCCAAACAGTTTAATCTTGGTTTCATCAGACCAGAGAATCTTTTTCTTCACAGTCTGAGAGTCCTTCAATTGCTTTTTTGCAAACTCCAAGCGGGTTTTCATGGGTTTTGCACTGAGGAGAGGCTTCTGTCTCGCCACTCTGCCATAAAGCCCAGAACGGTGGAGGGCTGCAGTGATGGCTGAATATTTTCTCAATGCACTGTAAATAAGTTAATTCTACTTTATAGTAGAGTTACGTTAACACAAACTTGCAAATCTGGAAGTATATTTCTCCCCCTGTCCCCTTTGCAGCTCAAGAAACTAGGGAAGGTGTCTTCTGAAACTCTTGCCCCATCCACATTCAAGTTGCAGACTAAATTGACTTTTATCTGACCTTTCCTTTGGCTGCCTGCCTCTCTTTGCCTTGTCTCTCAAGTCATTTCCACCTACTAGTACAATACACCAGCAGGAGAGGTAGTTCAGTTACTCCTCCAGCATCTGTTCTGTGCCATTCATTACCAGCCTCTCTTCTGATACAATTTACATTTTTAAAAAAAAAAATCCAGTTACATGTAAAGAGGCATTTAGCATTATAAGAAACTTGGCCAAAATGCTTCTGAAAGGCCTCTTTACAACCTTATTGGATTGATTGATTGATTGATTTTCTGCATAATGCTTCATTATGTCAGTGGGATAGGGGACATATATAGCAAAAAAACCAACAACAAATATTTCAAATAAAGACCATGACATATCCATCTTGGTCAATGCCTCAGCTTTCAAGCTGCCAAGATTTTGGGGATACTATATCCAGATATGAGGTTCCAGAGAACCCTTGGCTGGTGAGGAAGATCCCAAGCTCACAGCTGAAGGGAAGACTTGAACACAGATGTTGTGTTGTTTTTTTCTTGCTGCAATGCTACAGTATTTAATTTCCTGAAATGCACCAATTACAGTCTGACGAAACTCTGTGAATCTTTGCAATCTTGGTTGGCTGAGGACATGTTAAATTGTATATGTCTGTCTATGGCTCATCCCATCCAAGACTGACTGCTCCATGCTACCCAGATGTGGCTACAAAGAATAGATTTAAGGCCCAACAGGTTTTCCACCTCCATCCTCATTGCAACGGAGTGATGCACCTTTATTTTGAACAGCACATTTACTCAATGGATCCGTAAAGATGCAGGTTGGATCAAACTCTCTGAAATACACACTAGAAATGTAAATCTTACTAGAATCTTTCTTTGCTGCTTGTTCAGAAGATGGCCAAGAAAAGATGGGATGGAACTCCTCCAAATTCCTGAATTATAAAGCCTTATAATGCTGTTATAAATATTACATATGGACACACAGTTTTCTCAAAATTTCACTTTTAGTATCGCTTCAGTACTTAAAATCGCCTCCCCTTAATTACTGCCATTTACATTTATGCCTTTGTATGGAATTTCCTGGATTCTTCTCCTCAATTATTTCTATAATTGTTTAGAATTCATTTTAATGCTCTGGATAATGGATTTTTAAAAGCATTCTTGGCATTAATGTATTTCCTCCATTAAAGACCTGGGGCAGGTTTTTTTTATTCCTTTCTCTCTCATTCATATTTTTCTCCTTTTTTTGTCATGCTCACAGATTCCTTCCTTCCTTCCTTCCTTCCTTCCTTCCTTCCTTCCTTCCCTCCCTCCCTCCCTCCCTCCCTCCCTCTAGTGTACAGCATATTATACATGGATTTGCAATATATATTAACATTTCCCCAAGATTAAAAAGACCAATAAAATATTTAAAATATTTATATTCAGATATCAATGTCTAATCCAGACATTGGCCTATGGGCCAAATTCGGCCAAAGATAGACAGCCATTCCAGAGACGGCGAGGGACTAGCCCTGGCCCCAGCACACCCGCCACCCCTACCCAGTTGGCTGCGATGACCAGGTCACACCCACCCCAGTCCTGCAAGGGCAAACAAAATCCTGATACGGTCCACAATGGGATCAAGTTTGACACCCTTGGTCTAGGCCAGGGGTGTCAAAACCTGGCCCCTTGAAGAGTGGTAGACTTCAATTCCCAGAATTCCCCAGCCAGCAACTTGCTCATATTTATAGCGCATGCTGAATGGGGAATTCTGGGAGTTGAAGTCCACCACTCTTCAAGGGGCCAAGTTTGGACACCCCTGGTCTAGGCCATCTAACTCTCAAAGTACAACATTATTTACATGGGGAAAAAAAACAGATACTGGATCAATATATGCCCTCAACTTAGAGCCGGTCATGATGTGATCTACAATTTGACATGGGACACACAGTCACACTGAGGGTAGGATACTATGCTCCATTTAAACAGCGAGTCCAAGCAGATGTGTGTGAGATATAAATCCTATTCAGGATTGTTCATTGCTGGCATGGTAATTCAAAGCCTGGCACTCATTTTGTGGAGTCACTGGTATGCCTTCTTATAAAGACATATCCCTCCTTTCATCTCTGCATGACTCTTCTTTTCTGTCATTTCATCCCTTTCAGGAACCTTCTTCTTTTAGCTCTCATTTTAAAGTTTGTTATAATTTCCATCGGATGACAGAATTGCTTGTGCAGTAGCCTTGCCTTTTTGCCCCTTTTTCTCTCTGGGGAGTGAGGCTGAAATGATGTTTAGTTTTAACTCCCAAGAGTGGTGTGCTGTCCTCTCACATTTTCATCTCTGCCCCCCAGTTGCGATGCTTCTTTCTCTGTGATTGCTAAAATCATAAATGCGTGTATCTCTGCACACATCTGCCTGTGTTTTACTCTTCACTGCCGATTATACAGAACACTTCCCTTTAGATAACACAAGAGGGAATACAAAATTGCTGATTTTGCCATGTGACAATCAGCGGGCAAACAGGATGGATGGTAGCCCAAGTGAGATAACATGCTGTTGCCAAGAAAAACATCCAACATTACAAAACACATTCTTTGAACGTTGGGCTATTTGAACAGCTGCTTTTATTAAGAGATTGTCTCAGTGCAGTACTATTGTGAAACAGAAGTGTACTTTCTCCCACAGCAGCTAACCAGGATTACGACTGTGTTGTATATTTTGCCAAAAAGTTAATGAAAAGGCTGTCAGCCAGCCTAGACTGCTGTCATCTGCCAGCACCGCTGCAGTTTGAAAGCAACATAAGCAGGGTGGATTAAAATCAATGTGTTTTTTTAAAAATTAAAAAAAATCAGATTTTTTTAAAAAAAATTAAATAGGATTTTTTTATTTTTATCACATTTATTTTAATAAAATGCTTTCGGAGTAAAAAAAATCTATCTAAATATAGTTTTCTTTTTAAGATACATTAATAATTTAGTTTATTCAGCATGAAACGGAGCTTAGTTATGTAGCATGAGGCTGTATATTCTGCAATATTGGGACTGCCGGTGAGTCAACAGCGGGTCAGAGGAAGGAGCCGCTACGGGACAGAGATAACAGTTGCTCTTTTAAAATTATGATTTAAATCGAGTTGATTTAAATCAAGCATTTTGACTAGGGATTTAAATCATGATTTAAATTGACTTGACTGAAATCAAATCCACCCTAAACGTAAGGAATGAATTTTCCTGAAATTAATAGTAGGAAGGAAAGATTACAATAAGATTTGCCCATGTAACAACCTGCCCTGCCATTTGGGCTGCAATGCCCCAAAACAGCATTCAATCTTCAAATATGTTCACATTAATTCATTTGTTCAAGCTAATAGAAGGAGAAGCTTCTTGCATGGTGATCCTCGCTTAGGAAGTTTCAAGCTGGGGTACAAATGGGTTGAAGTACAACCTACTGCTAAATAAGAACAAGAAATCCAGTGAAATCTTCTCAGCTTTCCTTCTTTAGTTTAGTTTAGTTTTTTAGTTTTTATTATATTTGTATACAGCCCTTCTCCCGAAGGACTCAGGGCGGTGAACAGCCATGATAAAACAACATACAAGACAAAATTTAAAAAACATATTAAAACAATTCAATCTTTGGCCGAAATTAAAATTTCCAATTAAAACCATTTTAAACCACTTTTAAAATCCAATTTAAAATCATTTATCCCGTCAGACCGGCTTGCTAAAATAATAGGGTCTTCAGAGCACGACGGAAGGCGCAGAGGTCAGGGATCTTTCGTATGTCCGAGGGCAATTCATTCCATAGGGCAGGAGCCCCCACAGAGAAGGCTCTCCCCCTGGGGGTCGTCAGTCGACATTGTTTGGCCGACGGCACCCTGAGGAGGCCCTCTCTGTGGGAGCGTGACAGTCGGTGGGAGGAAAACGGTGGCAGAATGTGGTCCTGTAAGTAACCAGATCCTAAGCCATGGAGCACTTTAAAGGTGGTAACCAACACCTTGAAGTGCACCCAGAAGATCATCGGGAGTCAGTGCAGCTCGCGCAAGAGGGATGTTATATGGGAGCGATGTCGCCCCCATTATCACTCGCACGGCCGCATTCTGGACCAGTTGGAGCCTCCGGGTGCTCCTCAAGGGGAGCCCCATGTAGAGAGCATTACAATAGTCCACACAGGAAATGACGAGGGCGTGAGTGACTATGCGCAAGGCGTCCCGATCCAGAAAGGGACGCAACTGGGAAATTACTGCTTGGATGATAAAACAAACATTATTTTGTTTTCAGAAAACTGTACAGGTGGTTCTCGACTTGCAGCAGTTCATTTAGTGACCTTTCAAAGTTACAATAGGACTGAAAAAAGTGACTTTCTACCGTGTTTCACACTTATGACCGTTGCAGCATAGTCACGTGATTAAAATTCGGACGCTTGACAATTAGTTCATATTTATGACGGTTGCAGTGTCCAGGGCCATATGATCTCTTTTTGTGACCTTCTGACAAGCAAAGTTAATGGGAAAGCCAGATTCACTTAACAACTATGTTACTAACTTAAGCACTGCAGTGATTCACTTAACAACTGTGGCAGGGGCACAGGTCATAAAATGGGGCAAATCTCACTTAACAAATGAATTTATTTCAAAAGTGAAATTAATCTTACTTAGCAACATAAATTTTGGGCTCAATTATGATCATAAGTCAAGGACTACCTGTAATTTAACAATGATACAGACATCGGCTTTCTCTTCTTCGGAAGGCAAACAGTCTCATTTGAATCAAGTTTGATATGTTCAAGTAATTATCCTAGCAACAGAAAGTCAGCTGATATTTTCTTCTGGATTTTTTTTTAAAAAATCCCTAATCTAGCTTGCAGCCCTAGAATTTCCTTCTGATGTTCCATCCAGGGGCTAATCAGATCCAATCTCATTTAGTTTATGTGTTGGCTAAGTGAGCAAGCACATTAAATTATAAAATCCTGTCTCATGCCTGCAATTTAATAATAAAGAAGCCCAGTAAAATAAAAATGGTTTTAGAAGATTCTACAGGAGCCTGATCTCCAATAAATAACCATTAAGCCCTAAAAGGCTACAGTAGTATAGAAGCTGTGGAAATTAGGCCATATCGGATTTTCATAATATTACCCCTCTTTTCCAAAATGTTCAACTCTTGCAAACCATTTTAGGGTATTCTTTAGCAAAGTTGGCTTGTTAAACAACCATATCAGCCAGGACGCCCACATAACCACTTCCTTTCAAATATGAAAAGGCAACCTGGAACAAGGATATCAAAGCAGCCTCTATGCCAGTGATAGCTAACCTTTTTGCCATCGCATGCCAGGAGGAGGGGCCAGGGGGTACGCGTGCCCACACCCATAATTCTATGCACCCGGCCCCTGCATGCTCCCCCGCTCCTGGCACGTGATGGCCCAGTAGGCCCGATTTTCTTTCTCACCTGGCTCCAGGGCCTCTCTAGGAGTCTGGGGAGGGCAAAAACGGCCTTCCCCACCTCCCACAGGTCCTCCGGAGGCCGAAAATGGGCTGTTTGACAACTTCCGGTCCCCTGGAGGCTGGGGACAGCAAAAAACGGGCCTTCTGGTCCCACTGGAAGTTGTTAAATGGGCCGTTTTCGCCCAGGTGAGAAAGAAAAATGGGCCTTCCCCACCCCCCCAGGCCCTCCGAAGGCAGGAAACAGCCTGTTTCCCTACTTCTGGTGGGCCCAGAAGACCCGAAAATCAGCTAGCCGGTGCACTGAGCTCGCGTGCCCACTGATATGGCATCTCCACTTGCATCCATTCCACTAAAATCAGTTCGTATTTTAGAGAGAATTCATCTTCTGCCACTAAGTGCTGGTTCTAAGGGCGGGAAAATCTACATTCCAACCACTGTCATCTTTGCAACTTGAATGGAAGACTTCCATCCTAATTATAGATAAAATTATATAATTATATATAAAACATGATGGCATCAATTATTTACAATTAATTAATTAAAAGCAGGGTTGCATCAATTCTTCTGAAACTATGTAAGAGAAGGGTGGATCGGTTATTTCTTGATCACAATGCAATTCAGAACCGAGTAAGCCCCAGAATTATTAGCTTGTTTCCTGTGTATCGTATTACATTTTGCAGGATTTTTTATTGGAAAGGAAAGCACATTCTTAATACAAAGTGGTGCAGCAACAACAACAACAAGCATTAATAAATTAAAAGCTAAAATTAACTCAAAGGTACTTGTTCACTAATTAGGAATATACAGCAGCCAGAATTACCATTTGAGATGAAATTTATGTAAAAGGAATCATTTATATAAAAGAGAGAGAGGAATGGTATTTTTGGAAGTGATGCTTCCCGTTGCTATATCTGCAGTTTTAAAGCATAATATTTTCCAAGTGCCAATTGCTGCCGTTCTCATTAAAAAGCAATGGCACACTAGCACCATCATAAGTAAACAATATAGAAACGATTATTGGGGAGGATGGTGTGGGTGTATGTGTGTGTGTGTGAGAGAGAGAGAGAGAGAGAGGGAGGAAGGGAGGGAGCAAGGAAGAATGTTTTTCTGGGATACATTCAGTAGAGAGGAAGAAGGGGAAAAGTATGTGGGACTCCTACAATTTCAAATAATTGAGTGAAATCCAAAGAACACGAAATCTACTTTGTATCTCATGCTGAGGCTAACCTCAGAAACTGCGTGGAAACCATGTGAAACCATGCGCACAGAAGCCAGGGCTAGAAAATGCAAGGGAGCCGAACATTTTCTCAACCTGCAGGAGAGCATCAATCTTCCAATATTTCTTTAGAAGGATGCTATCATTTTTTAAGAAGTGGAGAAAGGCTAACTATCAGTAGGCACATGAACTAAATGGGCTCCTGAGCCTTCTTTCATTCTTGTTGTCCTGTGGGTGTTTTTGTGAATATAGTTGAATTACAAGGAAATTTAAATGTATTTATATACCCTGGGGATGTATACACTGTACAGTCCATTAAACTGGTTTGTGCACTAAACTATCATTTACAAACTATCCTGGGTATATATATATATCAAGGCAACATCAATCAAACCATATGGGAGCACAACACAATGTGTGAATATTTTTACTCCCTCCATTTCCCCTAGGTTTAACTTTTTTCATAATTGCATCTGTAAGTGAAATTGAATTTGGATAAGCATGTTTACAGAGAAACATATGGCATCCAAATCCACTTGAATTAAATGGATTAATTGTTGAGCACAACTGCTAATTCCTTAACCATCAGCTCAAGGAGAAACTTGGTCCTCTCGGCCATTACCTGCATTCATATCTACTTGCACGAAACTCTCCATCAGGTTTCCCCAGTCAGGGCTCAGCAGTCAATCTCCTAACCCTTCATGGCTTAAACCACTTGGTTACGCTTGGCGGTATATTCACAGACCGTAGAAAGTAAGGAAAATAACCTTGACAGATAGTCCAGATCTGTTCTCAAAAGTGTCTAGGGGAAAAACAAGAAGTCCAAAACAAAAACAAGGTATATACAAGTGATTCAGGCAGACACCTCTCTAATTCGCAATTATTGGGATGGGGAATAAAGCAGTCAAGCTTGCCAGATTCTGTTACTATAGTCAATATGGCATATAAAGTGGATTTGGCATTCTTGTGAAGGGATTTTTTTTTAATTTGGTTTGCATAGTGGGGCTGACAGAGGCACAGCTTCACGAGATTAGAATTTTTACAAATGAAGCCACGGCCACTAAAAACAGTGGAGTGGCCAATGCAGGCGAAAAAATGCAAACTTACAAAACACAAAATACAAATTAGGTGGACATGACCTTGTAAATGGCCCTCACTCTGTCAAGGACCTTAGAGTACTCATTTCTAAAGATCTAAGGGCCACTGTAACAACATTGCCAAAAAGTCATTAAGAGTTGTTAACCTAATCTTGCATAGCTTCTTCTCTGGTAATATTGTACTACTAACTAGAGCAGTGATGGCTAACCTTTTTGCCATCGTGTGCCAGGAATGGGGGGGGGCGGGGGAGGTTTGCGCATGCGCGTGCCCACACCCATAATTCTATGTGCCCCGCCCTGCGCATGCACGCCCAACCCCTCTCCCCCCTTGCTCCTGGCCCATTTTTCTTTGTCACCTGGCTCCAGATCCTCTCTATGCATCTGGGGAGGGCGAAAACAGCCTTCCCCACCTACCCCCAGGCCCTCCGGAGGCAGAAAACAGCCTGTTTCCCTACTTCTGGTGGGCCCAAAAGGCATGAAAATCAGGTGGCCGGCACACACATGCGCGCCAGAGCTGAGCTGGAGTGCCCACTCATATGGCTACGCGTGCCACCTGTTGCACGCGTGCCATAGGTTCGCCATCACAGAACTAGAGCATACAAAACATTTACTAGACCAATTCTCGAATACAGCTCATTTGTCTGTAACCCGCACTACATATCGGACATAAATACAATTGAGAGAGTACAGAGATATTTTACGAGAAGAGTCCTCCATTCCTCTACCCGCAATAAAATACCTTATGCCACCAGATTTCAAATTTTGGGTTTAAGACAATTTAGAACTATGCCGATTTCTGTCTGACCTAAGTGTAGTACATAAAATTATCTGCCACAATGTCCTACCTGTCAATGACTACTTCAGCTTCAAACACAACAATACAGGAGCAAATAATAGATACAAACTCAAGGTAAACCGCTCCAAACTCAACTGCAGAAAATATGACTTCAGTAACAGAGTGGTCAATGCCTGGAATGCACTACCTGACTCTGTGGTTTCTTCCCCAAACCTTAAACTGTCTACTGTTGACTTCACCCCATTCCTAAGAGGTCTGTAAGGGGCGTGCATAAGTGCACCAGCGTGCCTACCGTCCCTGTCCTAATATTCCCTTTTACTCTTACTCTTTTCATGTATTCAAATTATGTTTATATTTTTACCTGTTATCTTATATATGCTTGACAAACAAACAAACGAACAAACAAATAAACAAATAAATATAAAAACAATTTTTAAAAAATGATCTCAGGGATTAAAGTCAGGACTTCTTCCTCTCTTCCTTTTGAATTATAAAATGGCACAGCTGCTAATTGTGAGAGATTTTGTGAAGAAAAAGATGTTAATTTCTTTACACACACACACCTCTTCCTCACGTCACAGTTTTGAATGAGGAATGAGTCAAAATGGGCTACTTCTGATAAGGGAATAAGCATTAACCATTGTGTGCATCAACTCTTTTCATTGCAAATATGAGTGGGAGGTTCATTGGAATGCATAACAGTCTACTATTTTTTTTTCTTTACCCTTAGAAAAACAAATAAGGATATGTAAACTGAGAGATTATGACTTCTCCAATAAATGACTTAGAGAATTATTATATATTTATGGCTGAGTAGCTGTTACATATTTATGTGATGGCCTGTCTTAACCCACACACTGGAAAAAAAGAGAATCTAAAGCATCCTAAAGAAAATAATAAAATTACATCCTACTCAGGTGGTATGCTTCTTTCTTCTTTCCCGTTATTTGGCTGACAATGGCAAAAGGCAGAGATAAACACACACACACACAGACACACACACGTTTACACACATACAATTTTATTGTTTATCATTATTTTACTAACTGAAGGAAAAGAAACAGATAATTACCAGTTTGCAGGAGGGATACGTGAACGAGAAGGGAGACGGAGTTTTAAAAAAAATAGTGCAATTGAGAAATTGTGGTCTTTAAAGAATAAAAAAAGACTGAAATGTGAGTGTTGTGAAATGAAAAATCGAAAAAGAAAATAATAATTTAGAAACAAGGTACCGAGGAAATTTGGCAGTTGGTTGGACACTGTGAGAAGAAGCTGCTGGACTGGATGGGCTAGGGGTCCAATTCAGCAGGAAAGTCCATATATTCTTAACATTTTGCAAATATGCAAAGCACAGGAATAAAAAGAAGGATGGGGGAAAAATTAATTGGTCATGAGTCCAGTCACACAGAATCGTTCAAGATAAATATCGAAATGTATACGTTCCTTTCCACCTCCCCTCATCTGAAGAAAAGCTAAGATTATTGTATCCAGAATTCTTCTCTTCCATCCCCAGTATCTTATGAAAACAAACATTAAAAGATGTTTAATTCCCTCTCCTTTGCAAGGTGTGTGTATGTGCTTGTTACTATAGCATTACGATTTGCAGCAAAGCAGAGCTCCAGAGGTGGATTTTCATGGAATATTGGGGACTGGGACAGGGTAGGTTAAATGACCATCTTGCTAGCTTCAACATTGAGTTGCTCCACTCTTCTCCTGGTTTAAGCTTTGCCCCAAATCACAACTTTGGTACCCAACATGTTAGATGACAATATGAGATGATGACAATATGAGATGATTCTTGGTTTATACCTTGCTCTCCTTAAAGTCACACTCACTGAATATATTTCATCCTAAGAAAGCCAACTGGAACCTGCCCTATCTTCTCATCGTTCCCACCACCCATTTCCTTCCACTTATGACTGTATGACTGTAATTTTGTTGCTTGTATCCTTACGATCTATATTGATATTGTTTCCTGATTGCTTATTTGTACCCTATGACTATCATTAAGTGTTATACCTTATGATTCTTGATGAACGTATCTTTTCCTTTATGTACAGAGAGAGTATGCACCAAGACAAATTCCTTGTGTGTCCAACCACACTTGGCCAATAAAAAATTCTCTTCTCTTCTCTTCTACATATCACAGTGCATAGTCCAAAGAAAGTAATTGTGCAGCCCTCTTGAAGTTGTGAAATCTTACACCTAGTCAGCCCTGGTATACCACAAATCCATATCATGTGTTCCCTAACAGAATGAATAAACTGAATGAATAAAGCTGTTAAAGCTTTGACTTTCAACAAGAGAATATTGTACAACAGGGGCTGGAAATTTATAACTTACCAGACTGACCTGCTCCGTCTTCTTTGCATTAAGCAAAGACCCTCTTTATCTACCAAAGAGAAATTGATGTCTAGAGATTTTTTAAAAAAACTTTTAGGATCAGAGAAAGCCTAGATATAGACCCTGGACTGCACAGCATTCCCCATCTTTATCTGGAATGGCTAGAAATGGTTCTGCCTATCTTTTTTGAGCATGACTTTGAAGCAAGAGAAACATGAAACTGTAGCACTTGGCTACAAAGTTACAAACTCCATTGCTGAGCATAACTCCTAGTGATTTCAGGGAAATTTCCGTGTAGTTTTTTGGCAGCAATACATTATCTGTTTAACCATTACCTTCTTTCAGGATGTTTTCCCATAAATCAGAAATAACATACAAAAGGGTTATTAAGTAACGTAAATATTATTTAAAAGAATTATGATCTGGGAAAAACAGAAATAATTCTTGTCATGGAGATATATGTATATATTTTCAGAAGACAAATATATATATACTTGTATAGAGAAGTAAAATTGGAAAAGATTTATTATCAGACTGTCCAAAAGAGATTAGACATATTATATAAATAGATAAGTAATCTAGCTGATACTAACTTTCAAGAAAAGTTGGCAAAGTACTATTTGTAATTATTTATAACATTTTTGAACAGCCCATCTCTCTCACAAAGGATCTTCAGTTAGAATGATTAAAACATATCCAAATATAACCATGTATGTTAAAGATGTAAAAAAAAAGATGTATTAATACATATTTGACAAGATAGACTTTTTAAAGCAATTGTTCAAATATTGTACAGTAAAGACAGAACAGTCTGTAGAATTCCACTAAATCTCTAAACAGTATTTTTGGGAGCAACGAATGATTAATTAGAAATAAGATTTTGTGAAGATCGCATGTTGGTAACATGTATTTATTTCCTGTAAAATGATTTAATTCAAGCTAATTTAATTTAATGGATTTTGAGGCTGCCAAACTCTAAAAAGACTGTGGGTAGCTTAAAATATTTAAAATATATAATTGAGGGGGAAAAAACATGGTTGCTTGAGTAAAATCGTGTCAATAACATTCCCAAATATTTGATAGGGGCTCCGCAAACACCAGGGGCTCCAGAAGACAACCAGATCTTGAGGAACTTCAAGAAGACTTAAGAGAGTAGGAGCCACATCTACCTCTAATTCCAGAGGGCAGAAACCACAACAAAGAATCCATCTTCCATCCCAAATGTTAGCCTACAGGGAATTAGGTGAATGAAACTTATAAATCTATGTTTTGTAAGAAATTAGCCAGCAAAGCCATTTCAAGAAAACTATTTATTTGTTTGGAATCCCCAAATCTTACCCTCTGGTCTGGGGCCCTGGGGGTGTGTGTGTCCACCAGTGGACTGTTTCCAGGCCCATTTCCAAGTACTACCGGTAGTTTTAATTTTTAAGCCCCAAAGAGCTTGGAACTGGCTTACCTACAGGAATATTCAACTAAGTTAGTGTTTCTCAACCTTGGCCGCTGGACGATGTGTGGACTTCAACTCCCAGAACTCCCAGCTCTGCTGGCTGGAGAATTCTGGGAGCTGAAGTCCACACATCGTCCAGTGGCCAAGGTTGAGAAACACTGAACTAAATGAAGGCTAAGGTTATTGCCCAAGCCTCCTCCATCAATTCAGAAAAGATCAAGGATACCCGAGAAGGCTTTCAGTGATAGTATCCACTTTATCAACTATCAACCCAGGAGTACCTCGGGGTTATTTTATCAAGGCAAATTGAAACTCTTTTCATTCTCTTAACTACTGTAAAAAGAAAACTATTTTAAATCTTGATCTTGTTTTATTTTTCCTCCTGAATTTACTTTTGATTTATTATATGCTGCTTACATTAAAGTGCCCGATGTTATTTTATAAGTTGTGTTGTTTTATTATCCCTCTTTTCTTATGGTTTTATATATACTTTAGAAACTTTATACAAAGTTATAAGGCCACCAAATAACGATTATTCTGGACAACTGAAAAACAGAACCATCCACAAAACATATGGTCTCAATTCTTTCTTAGATACTTTCATTTATACCAGGGAGGGACGAAGTCAGATTTCTCGGACTCCAAATACATCTCAATCATTGGTAAGACATCTGAGGTAGATGGAGATAATGATTTTACTTCCCTGATCTACATAATCCACAATGTACTGAACACAATATTAATTTTATTTATTTTTCTAAAATAGATCATGTTTTCCATCCATCACAGAGTTAAGCATGTTATCATTGTTTTCAGGAAACTTAAGCATGCTTAACTGTGTTGAATTATGGCTCCTATTTGTCCAGATATAAGGAATGCAATAAAAAATCATCCTTGTAAGGGGTGAATGAGGAAAGAAGAAACTATTATATAAATATGCCTAAGCCATCCAAGACCACCAAGCAGAACCAGTAAATATCTGCTAACTTGTAAAGTAGAAGGAAAAAAACCTTAAGAGTATAAACTTCAGATAATAAATAGATGAAGATATTGAATTTATTTTTGCCTGCCACAAAGATTCTACTCCAGCCAAGTCATGTTGGAGAATCTACAGTTCTACAGAGTTCATCTATTCCCAAATAAGCATTTGTGTAAGCATAAGGAGAACTGAGCATCAGGAGAACTGAGATTTACTGCTGAGTCCTGGAACAAAACAATATTAACTCATTGTTTCCAGAATATTCTGTAAAGAATGCAACCATGTAATCAGTGTAACTGAAACTTGACCATGATAAATCTTTTCCTTTGAGGATCTTCTCCAGCCATTGGGAATTGAAAGACATTTTTAATTTATTTATTCCTTTCTCAGAAGTATTTTGGAAGAGGATAAACAACATTTATAAGAAAGAGGGGAATTTTGCTCACTTACCTTAATTCTATAGCCCATTCCACCCTATTCTACAATTTCAATCACATAGCAAAGGTTACCACAAAGGACAAAGATTGAAAAATATCACGACCTTTCAGAGAGATGAGTGAAACCATGAAGGAACATTTTTATCATGTTTAGTAGACATGTAAAAAAAAAGCTTTAAAAATGGACTCCAATACATACTTTTGATATAGAGGATCTTAAAGGTCAATATTCAATTGAAGTTGGGAATTTTCCTTTTAGGATTAATGAATGAATAGTTAGAAAAAAAGCCATGGAAGATTATTTTGTGGTAAGATTATTATATGCACTGAAATGGAAAGATTCAACAGTACCCACTACGTAGGAGTGGCCTGGTGGCTCAGCAGACTGATAGCATTGTGATTAACACCAGTTGTCTGCAATTACTGTAAGCTCGAATCTCACCAGGCTCAAGGTTGACTCAGCCTTCCATCCTTTCTAAGGTAGGTAAATTGAGGACCCAGTTTGTGGGGGCAATAAGCTGACTTTGTATAAATATACAAAAGTATGAAGGCTATTGCTTAACGCATTGTAAGCCGCCCTGAGTCTCCGGAGAAGGGCGGCATATAAATCAAATTTAAAAAAAAAAATTAAATAAATTGACATATTTGATCAGAGAGAATAAATTATCTACATTTATTGGTGACTGGAAGCCTCTTCTGGACTTTTTGTATAAAAATGGAGGGAAAAATGAAATTGTGATCTATGGCTTTGATGAATAGACAGGACAGATTATACAAAGGAGAGGAATATGACGCAAGTTTGGAGAGAGATGTAAAATATATTTGTACTTATAATGATAATTTGTGCTTATAGTTGTATATATTATAAAATATATTTGTACTTAATACTATAATAAATATAATATAAATATAATATAAATATAATAAATATATAATATAATATATCAATTATATTTTATACTTATAAATATTTTATATTTGATACTTATAAAAGGAGATGGAGACACCCTAGTACCTGCTGATTGGAGGCTATAAAGCAGGGGTGTCAAGCTGGCAGCACATGGGCTGGATGCGTCATGCATGGGCCACGCCCACCCCAGCTCCGCAAAGGGGAAAACATCGCAAAAGTCATGTGACAGTAACGTGACGCAATGAGTTTGACACCCATGCTATAAAGGATGATGCTGGGATGACCATGGCGAATCTGAAGGAGACAGTGGGAAACACGGAAGGGCATGAAGACTGTTGATCCATAGAGTGGCTGAATGTCAGACATGACTCAATGGCTGACAATGACAAATATTGAAATCCACTTCTTTATATCTTTTCTTGTCTGTCTTAGTCTATTTTTCTTCAATATTTCTTCTTTTCTGGGACATTTTACTTTGATCTCTTTCTTTTTTTCCTCCTCATGTTAGCTTGTTTTAGCCCTTTCCTTCTTAAAAAATTAATACAAACAATATACAGTGCGCAATCATAGTCTGCAGCCTCTCCCAGGGCTTATCATCAGTTTATTAAGTTATAGCTGTGAGGCAGTGGTGGGTTTCAAACTTTTTTACTACCGGTTCTGTGGGTGTGGCTTAATGGGCGTGGCTTGGTGGGCGTGGCAGGGGAAGGATACTGTAAAATCCCCATTCCCTCCCGATCGGCTGGGACTCGGGAGGCAGAGAATAGATGGGGCGGAGCCAGTCAGAGATGGTATTTACCATTCTCTGAATTACTCAAAATTTCCGCTACCGGTTCTCCAGAACTAGTCAGAACCTGCTGAAACCCACTTCTGCTGAGAGGGTAAAAGAATGAGTATGTAAAGGAAAGGGAAGATGATATTCTTGTGGACCACTTACTCAATGCAAATTTGAAAGCTTTCCAAGTTTCATAGTCAGCCCAAAAATGGAAAACCTAAACCGTTGTGCAAGGGTATCTCTGCATTATATACTATTTTAATAAAAGTTACAATATTACATGTGGTCCTTCCCCAGCTATTCTCACTTCCACCCTGTGTGTGGATGCTTGTTTTTGGAATATCCAGAAAACCTATGCAGATAATCGGCAATTCCATTGAAATTGGCTTCCAAAGAAATTTCTTGTAGATCAGCGAATGCACTTAATAAAACATCCTTTGTATCTATTTAAAGGGGAGTAAGGAAAGTAGGAACAGCCAATTCTTTACATACAGTAGTTATACAAACTACCAGAATCCACATTTATATTTAAAAAAATGACTATTCCAAATACCATGTCACCAGAAGAGAATAACAACTTTTTAAAATTATTTAAGACTGTATGGTGACAAATGTGACTTGCTGACACATTCCCCCTTGAGATTTAGGGTAATGTCATGTCTTTTCCAAGTCTACCTGTTCATGAAAAAATGTAAAAATAGGAATTTCCCAAGGTTACTTTGCCCAAGAAGTTTATTCAACTAGACGATCTTTGGTGGCAGACATGCTTGAAAATGTAGCTTTACGATGGTTTGAATAGAGGTGAGTAATCCCAAAGAAAAAGATTTATGTAAAGCAGAATGGGCGTTGGTCTTACCTGATACGCCCTTTCTGTGATAGGTGGGCACGGCAGTCATGCCTGGGGAGTGACACTGCCTTGCTCCAATGAGACCGAGTCTGCTGTAAAGTTCTTAAGTCCCACCTCTTCCTGTGTAGTCCAGTTTTGAGACGAGGTAGATCAGCAGACTGTCGTGTCTGGAAAATTAGAACATACATGAGATTGCCACCCACCCCCATGCCTGGGAACGGCCCAACAGGGAGGGGCTGACAGCTGTGCCCACTATCACAGAAAGGGCATATCAGGTAAGACCAACGCCCATTCTCATGATGGTGGGCACGGCAGTCATGCCTGGGACATACCAAAGCCAATGTCCTATAGGCTGGGATCAGGCCGGACCCGGGAAGCAGTCTCCCGATGTACTCCTTGCAACACTCTCCTTCCAAATGCCGCATCAGCCAAGGCGTAGGTATCCAACCGGTAATGCCGGATGAATGGAGTAGGAGAGGACCAGGTGGCCGCTCTGCAAACTTCCTCCAGGGGGGCCCTGGTGGACCAGGCCGCTGATGTGGCTGCGCTCCTTGTGGAGTGTGCCGTAATATTCCGGGGAACCAGCAAGGCCTGGACTGAATACGCCGTAGCTATGGTAGCCCTGATCCACTGGCCAATGGCCGAAGAAGACAGCTTGGCGCCCATGGACGAAGGCTGGAAGGGGACAAACAGAGCTTCTGTGCGACGGAAAGAAGATGTGCGGACAATGTAGATCTTAAGGGGTCTGTGAACGTCTAGAGTCTGTCATGTCGGTGCTGAGGAGAAGGGCAGAAATTGGGGAGATCTGTGAAAGACAGAATTAATCTTGGGAATATATGCCGGATCCAGATGCAGGACCACCTTGTCCGCATGAAAAATACACAGATCTTGTCTGACCGACAGGGCCGCCAATTCTGAAATCCGGCGGGCCAAAGTTATGGCCACCAGGAAAGAGACCTTGAAAGACAGAAATTTGAGGTCCACCTCCCGAAGAGGTTCAAAGGGGTGCCTAGTGAGTGCTGACAATACCTTGGTAAGGTCCCAAGTAGGGAACTTACTGGAGGCCTTACTGTGTATGACTGGAGGCCTAAGGTTTGTAGCTCCACGTAAAAAACTGTGAATCGAAGGATCTTTAGACAGCGATACAGCTGATGAGTAAGACAGAATAGATGAAATCGCTGATACCTGGCGTCGTAGAGTATTCGGAGAGAGACTTGAAGAGAAACCATCTTGTAGGAAACCAAGGATCTGAACTACTGATGCTGACGTGGGAATAATACTGCGCTGCCTACACCATTTGGAGAAAGCAGTCCATGTGGCGTCGTAAATATGAGTTGTAGATCTGCATCGAGAGGCCTGAATGGTTGTGATGACATCCAGCGGAACTTGAGCCTCCATCAAGAGGAACCGCTCAATCTCCAGATGGCTAGCTAGAAGGACTGTGGATCTGGATGAACTAGCCGTCCTTGTAGCAGCGACACCTGACTGTCGGAAATCCTCCAGGGAGGGGCCACCGACAGGGACACTAGGTCCGCGAACCAAGGATGGCGAGGCCAATGGGGGGGCCACCAATACCAGTTCTGCCCCCTCTCTGATGAGTTTCCGGACCACCTTGGCTACCAGAGGGAACAGAGGAAAGGCGTAGAGAAGGATTCCTTTTGGCCACGGGCTGCATAAGGTGTCGACTGTTTCCACCCCCTGAGCTGGGAAACGGGAAAAGAAACGGGGTAGTTGATGGTTGACTGCTGAAGCGAACAGATCCACCTAAGGATGGCCGAACCTCCTGGAAAGCTCCTGGAACAGACGAGGGTGTAGGCTACACTCTGCCGGGTCGATTGGATTGCGGCTGAGGGAGTCCGCTTGAACATTGGACACCCCCGAAATGTGTTCTACCCGGAGAGAAATTAGGTAGGACTCGGCCCAGAGCCCCAGCCGAAGAGACTCTTGAAGTAGAGCTCGGGAACGGGTCCCTCCCTGCCTGTTTATGTGTGCTTTGGCAGTGATGTTGTCCGTGAGGACTAGGACATCTCTGCCCTGGACCTGGGCCAGGAATCCCTGAAGTGCGAGGAAGATCACCCTGAGTTCTACGAGATTTATGTTGAGGTCGCATTCCGGAGGGGTCCATCTGCCTTGAATCATGTGCATCTCCAGATGAGCTCCCCAACCTACTAGGCTGGCATCCGTCATTATAACTAACCGTTGCGGTTCCAGGAAGGAGCAGCCCTTGGAAACATTCTCTAGTGTCCACCATTTGAGAGACTCGATGGCATTGGTGGTCAGATGTAGGAGGGAGGTTGAGGGACTGTTGAGGTTCCGCTGATAGGATAGAAGAAACCACTGCAACTCCTGCTGTGAAGACGAGACCAGGGTACAATACCACAACCGGATACCATCTTGCCTAGCAGGCTAGACAAGCTCAGTAGGGAAGCTGACCTGGACTGAACAAACCTATGGGCCATATCACAGAGACTCTTGTCGATCCTGGGATAGGAAAACCTTAGCTGACACCGTATCGATTACAGACCCTAGGTGCTGAAGACGGGTAGGAGGAGTCAAATGACTCTTCTTCCAGTTAATGGAAAACCCATGAGTCCTTAATATCTCGAGAGATGTGGCCATGTCCCAATGAGCCTGAAGCTCAGATCGGGAAAGGATGAGTAAATCATCCAGGTAAAAAAGAATCCTGATCGGAATGGAGGAAATGTGAGAAATAAGGGCCGCCATAATTTTTGTAAATGCCCTAGGTCCATGATGGCGAACCTATGGCACGCATGCCCAAAGTGGCACATGGAGCCATGTCACCTGGCACACATGGCATCGCTCGTTCCTATTCCAGGTTTCTGGCATCCATGTGTGCATGACAATCAGCTGGCCTTCATACATGCGGCAGTGCTGGATACTGGAAGAACTGGTCTTCCATTTTCCTGCATGAGCATGGGCACTGGCGAGCTGATCATCATGTGCGCATGCATGCCAGAAACTCAGAAGACTAGCTGACCGTCGTGCATGCATGCACCAGAAACCAGAAGTTCATTTTCGGGTGTACACATATGCCCTGGGCAACTTCTCTTCCAGGTTGTGGCCCAGATGAGTGTGCAGGTGCTTCCTTTTACGGCACTCGGTGCCGAAAAGGTTCACCATCACTGCCCTAGTTGCTGAAGATAAACCAAATGGAAGAGCTTTGTACTGGTAATGTTTATCATTGTAACAGAATCTGAGGAATCTACGATGGGCAGGGAGAATAAGAATGTGTAAGTAAGCTTCCGTCAAATCAATAGAGGACATAAAATCTCCCTCTCTAATCGCTAAAAGAATAGTGTGGAGAGATTGCATCTTGAACCGGTGGTAAATTATATACCGGTTCAAAGATTTTAAATCTAGAATAGCCCTCCAATCCCCCGAAGGTTTTTGCACTAGGAATAAACGGGAATAGAATCCCTGACCCCGTTGAAGAGAAGGGACGGGCTGGATGGCTTTTATCAGCAAAAGATGTTCAACGGTTGCCATAACACGAGCACGTTTGGCTCTATCCAAGGAGAAAGGACAGGGCAGAAAACAATTGGGGGGGTTGGAGCGGAACTCAAGAGCTAGGCCGAATCTAATAGTATCTTTAACCCAAGAATCTGAAACTGTGTTATCCCATATATCAGCAAAAAAGGATAACCTGCCCCCAATCCTAGAATCAGGAGGAGAATTAACGGGCTCGGCGAAAAGGCCGGCCTCTGGAGCCTCTGAATGGTCTCCTGGAGGAGAACCTGTGCCCCTGTCTGACCTGAGAGTCCTGTTGTTGAGATCCTCGTGGATGAAAAGACCGAGTGGAACGTTGCTGGTAGAAACTGGAATCGTGGGCCCGAAAGGATCCCGCATGAAAGGAAGTCTGTGGGCGGATCTCCGACCTCCTAGAAATAGATGGCAAGATTTTACGATGGTCTTTAGTCTCAACCAGGAGGGGTTCTAGAGGAACCCCAAACCCCTTCACCCTGAAAAGGAGAAGAAGCTAGGCGCCATTTGACTCTTTGATCTGCCTGCCAATTTTTGAGCCAGAGGAGACGCCAAGAAGTAACTGAAGAACCGATAACCTTAGCAGAAAATCGAGCTGCATTGAGGGTGGCATCTGCAGAGAATTCCACCGCTGCCAAATTTTTATTTAAGTCCTGGTGAGACCTATGATCAGTGGCTGGAATTCTCTCCTGGAGTTGTTTCAGCCACAGGATGGTAGCGCGGTTGAAGAAAGAGGCCGTAGAAGAAGCTTGACAGACCAGGAAGAAGCCTGATGTCCTTTAATGAGATTTCACTCCGCTCTTTTGTCTTCCGGGTGTAAAACCTCTTCTGCCGGGCCTGAAACTGGAGACGATGAAGACAAAGCTACTACAGGAGAATCCACAGAAGGAACCTGTAATATATTGGAAAAGTCAGTTGCCAAGTTATAGAAATGTTTGTCCAGTGAATTAGGAAGAGAACCTGTACTTGGGAAGTTCCATTGTCTCTGAACTACATCTGAAAACAGTTTGGGAGCAGGAACAACTTCAGCTTGGACAGTGGGTTCCAGAAAAAGAAATGTTGTTGGATCAGAGGACAAAGAAGAGAACCAGAGCTGGAACTGGGGACACCCATACGTGTAGTGGTTTGAGCTTTGAATAACAAGGATCTAAACATCTGAGGTTTGAATAGGCCCACAAATGCCGGTTGGTCTGGTTCTAGGCCTTCATCCTCAGTAAGTTCTTGATCTGGAATGATCTCACCCTCAGACAGTGAATCCTGACTATCAGATTGAGGAGAGTCATGAGCCTCATGATGACTTACAGTACTTCTGGACTCTTGATGCCGATGAGAATGGCCCTGATGGCTCTGCATCTCTGAAGCCTCAGAAGGAGCCCGCTGATGAAGCCCTTCAGCAATACCCTGGCGGATGGCCATAGAAATGAGGGAGGCTAGAGCAGGAGAAATTTCTGGAACATCTTGGGCAGGAGAAGAATGATCACCCCTCCCCAATTTCAGAACCTGACTGAGCAGGAGCAGTCAGATCAACATCTTGAGTTTCAGCTTGATTAATGCTGGACTCTGCTGTGGATGCTGGAAAAACAGTGGAAGCATCTGCCAAATTTGTATCACCTTGCAATGATCTATCTGGAGATAGAGAAGGTGTATGAGATGGCTGTGATCTAGTAGCTTGAACATCTGTGGGAGGAGCCATTACAGAGAGGGAGGAAGACTGGGATGGGCCTGGAGCTTTGTTCTTATCAGCTTGAGCCTTTTTAAAAGCCCTTTCCATGGCTCTGTAGCGTCTTTCCTCATCTTTAGAGGATTTAGATCCTTTAGAAGCAGATGATCGAGCTATTTTAGTAGAAGGGGGTGTTTGGGAAGAACAGCCCTCCCCTGGGTCAGGCCCATGCTGCTGCTTTCTTTTGGAAGACTGGCGAGAAGCCTTAGAAGGAATAGCGTCGGCCATTTTGAATTTCCAATTTAAATTTCCAGAGATTCTTAAAGACACACAAGCCTCCCATAGCACAAATTAGAGAAAACAGCCACCAAATAATAGATTACAGGAGCCAAACTGACAGAAAAATCCCAAATACTTGCTGTTGTATGCCTTTTGAGATCGCTAGCCGTCTGGCTTGGCGCGACAAACACAGGCGTGGTAGGAACTTCGCCCCAATCAGCTGTAGAGCCGAAGCCCTTGAAACAGCTCACAGCCCTTCAGAAATCCTCCAGAATTGCCAAAAAACAGCTCCACAGGACTCCAAATAATTTTTCTGGGCTCAGAAATGCCGCGGAGCAAGCTCGTGGGCGGAAGAAATTTTTTTTTAAAAAAAAAATGGTTCTGCCAGCCGGCAGACCGAAGCCGCTCAAGAGGCTCAGAGCGGTTTCTAGCAAAAGCTTTTCTCGCTCCAGTTAGAAATAACAAAAATAAAATAAAATAAAAAAGCAGAATAAATACTCTAAATATAACAGAGAAACTACAGACACGACTGTCCCAAAGAAGACCGAGTCGAAAAACTGGACTACACAGGAAGAGGCGGGACTTAAGAACTTTACAGCAGACTCGGTCTCATTGGAGCAAGGCAGTGTCACTCCCCAGGCATGACTGCCGTGCCCACCGTCATGAGAATCAGACAGCTACATAATGCCTGAGTCCCATTTTGAATTCTTTGGGGGGGGGAGGGAACTACTATATAAACTGATATTTCTCTGCATTAAAGATTCCCATCAGACCTTCAGGCGGGGTTAAATCCAGTAGGTTCTGACAGGTTCTGGAGAACCGGTAGCAGAAATTTTGAGTAGTTCAGAGAACCGGCAAATACCACCTCTGGCTGGCTCCAAAGTGGGGTAGGAATGGAAATTTTGCAGTATCCTTTCCCTGCCACGCCCACCAAGCCACAACATGCCCACCAAGCCATGCCCACAGAACCGGTAGTAAAAAAAAATGGATTTCACCACTGCCTTCAGGCCTGGATTTTGTTCCTCTACTTACAAAATCAGGGTGTCAAAGGAAGAAGTTTTAATTCTTTTCCACCCTAAGATTCCCAAAGCAAAATGCTTTTCTAAATCTATTTGCATTTTAGCTGAAGACTGATAGCAAAATAATTAAATTTCTCCTCCTCGCCTCCACTTATCCCCTCTCCACGTGCTCTTCAACAAAATAATTAAAAATTTTAGCTATATATTAATTGTAATGATGAAATTAACACTAAGTTAAATTTGACCCTGTTTTGATATCTTTAAAATCATATGAGACACAAGGTGACTTCTTGCATTCTCAAGATTATAAAGCAATTCAAGGGTTAAGAATGAAACCAGAGAAACAATAGATCTTAGTCTTCTGAGTTCTGATGAATAAGATATCCAGAGGATTCAAGAAACTCTGATAGTTGTAGAAGTATGAAAAAGTTGCAAGATCTAATCCGGGTTGGTCACCAGGACCAGAAGTTTAGTCTTCTGAGCTTTCGGACTCGTACTGGAACCTATCCCCAAGGAACTTCTCCCTATTACACATCATCCTTAGTGAAGCATGCAAACCAGCATCTGCCTGTCCTGCGTTGGATGAGGAGAGCACATCTTTCTTCTTTTGTTCTGGCCATTTTCTACAGAGGCACAATTGAGAGAGTTTTAACTGCATTGCTGTCTGGTTTGGTGGCAGCAGTGCCTCAGTTAGAAAGTCCATACAGAGAATGGTAAGGACAGCCGAGAAGATTATAGGAAGCTTGCTTCCTGTTATTTAGGATACTGCTTATAAGCGCTATGTGCTTAGAGGTCAAAGCATTGTTAGAGACCCCACACACCCATTTTACGGTCTGTTTCTGAGGCTCCCCTCTGGGAGGAGGTTTCAAAGTATTTCTAGCAAGACTACCAGATTCTGTAACAGCTTTGTTCCCTATGCCATCCATCTGGTAAATTTGCAAGATTTGTTTTTCTCATCATGTACATGTATACGTCCGAACTAGACTGTGTTGTTTTCTCTTTGTCATATAATATATGTGGGTATATGCACAATTTTGTATTTATTTATTTTGTCATGCTTATGTATATTGGAGGTGATGACCCTTTGAAATCTGTATGCAATGAAATTTCATTTTAATGTATGCCGATTAGTGTACATCCAAAGTGACAATAAAGTTATATGTGTGCTTTGGGCTATTCTATGCATCGTATTTATGTGGTGCCTTCCTATTGGTTGATTGATGGGTTGATGGCCAGCGATTGGCTGTTGTTTCCTTGTGCTGCCAAGTCCTCAGCTCCTAAGTACATGAGAAGCTGGTGTAAATCAGCATTCCTTTTGACCGACAAGGGGTCCGTTTCAGGGGTGCTATTCAGCAGATTCTCACAGGTTCTGGAGAAGTGATAGCGGAAATTTTGAGTAGTTCGGAGAACCAGCAAATGCCACCTCTGGCTGGCCCCAGGGTGGGAATGGGGATTTTGCAGTATCCTTCCCCTGGATTGGTGGGGATGGAGATTTTGCAGTATCCTTCCCCTAGGAGTGAGGAAGGAATGGGGATTTTGTAGTATCCTTCCCCTGCCATGCCCACCAAGCCACGCCCACAGAACCGGTAGTAAAAAAAAAATTGAATTCCACCACTGGCCTGTTTCCCAGGCTTCCATCATTTCCCTGGTTACCTTTGTACCTGCACGGCCAACAATCTTAGTAGCTGAGAAATTGAACGTATGTTGTTGTTCGTTGCAACGTGAGGCTATGTATGAAAAAGTGTTTAGAAGAGAAGAACTCTTAAGTCTGTGAGAATCCAGAGATAGTTCAATGAGAACTGAGCGCTCCCAAAAGACACCTAACGCAGATTGATAACTGTGGAGGGAAATGCCAACTTCTGAAAGAGTGATACGGAAAGTTGAACTGAAAGACTGTAAACAGCCACACTTAGCTGTTTGTCAATTCTAACCTTTTTAGGAGAGGTTTAGGTTTAGGTTTAGGTTTATTTGATTTGTATACCGCCCTACTCCTGAAGGACTCAGGGCGGTGAACAGCCAACAATAAAATACATAAATACAAAAAATTTAAAAACCAGATAAAATCAAATTAAATCATTTTGGCCCAGACAGATTAAAACACCCCAATAATTTAAAAACAGATTAAAATTTACATATTTAAAAAGGGAAGAAATTAGGCCAAGCCCGCCTGATGGAATAAAAAGGTCTTCACAGCACGGCGGAAGGAGCGCAGATCCGGGATCCTCCGTATCTCCGGGGGGAGCTCATTCCAGATGGTAGGTGCCCCCACAGAGAAGGCTCTCCCCCTAGGGGCCACCAGTCGGCACTGTTTGGCTGACGGCACCCGGAGGAGTCCCTCTCTATGAGAGCGTACTGGCCGATGGGAGGCTATTGGTGGTAGTAGGCGGTCCCGTAAATAACCAGGTCCTAAGCCATGGAGTGCTTTAAAGGTGGTAACCAAAACCTTGAAGCGCACCCGGAAGACCACCGGGAGCCAGTGCAGCTCGCGCAGGAGAGGTGTTACATGGGAACGCCATGTCGCTCCCATTACCACCCGCGCGGCCGCACTCTGCTCCAGTTGGAGCCTCCGGGTGCTCCTCAAGGGGAGCCCCATGTAGAGAGCATTACAATAGTCCAGGCAGGAGGTGACGAGGGCATGAGTGACCGTGCGTAACGAGTCCCGATCCAGAAAGGAAACTGGCGAATCAGGCGAACCTGATAAAAAATCAATATTCAATACAGCATTTTTCTTTCTATCCAACATGAAGTTCACTAAAACCATTCATATAATCAAGGGTGGGTTCTACTTACCTTTACTACCGGGCCGCACGCGCAGAAGCATTTTCATGACATCAGGGTCAATGGGCGGGGCCTCCCGTCGGTTTTACTACCGGTTCTATAGAACCGGTGCAAACCGGGGGCAACCCACCACTGCATATAATGCTTTAAAATGGAAACCACTACAAGGCATGGAAATTATTTCCTGGATTCTACTACTGAGTTTGATAAAGAAAAACCATGGTAAAATAAGCAGGCTAGGGTAAGGTTAAGATCACCGCTAGTCCTTGACATACAACAGCTCGTTTAGTGACAGTTCAAAGTTACAGCAGCACTGAAAAAAAGTGACCTATGACCTGTTTTGACACCCATTGTAGCATCCCCATGGTCACGTGACCAAAGTTCAGATGCTTGACAACTGAGTTGTATTTATGACAATTGCAGTGTCCCAGGGTCCTTTGATCACTTTTTGCCACCTTCCCACAAGCAAAGTCATTGGGGAAGCCAGATTCATTTAATAACCGTGTTACTAAGTTAACAATTGCAGCAATTCACTTAACAACTCTAGCAAGCAAGGTCATAAAATAGGGCACAACTGACTTAACAACTGTCTCACTTAGCAACAGAAATGTTGGGCTCGATCGCTGTAATTCAAGGACTACCTGTACATCACACACCAGAGTCTTGTTCTACCATAGAGCAATGTTCAGCTTTGAAACCTCTGTAACCTCATGTCTTTGAACTCTGGTACTTATTCTGCAAATGCCTGCCTGGAGCAACAATTTTCATTTTGTTTCTCATTCACATATTCACACCGCTTGTGATATTAGAAGAAAATTCAATTAACCTTTTAATAATCTGCTTCTGCTTAGTTAGCGGCTAACAAAGAGGACTGTACAAGCTCATGGATATTTTCTGTGACAACTTCCCATTAGCCAAGCCAATTATAAAATCAGCCCTGCCATCAAGGCCATTTTTGGGATAAGACATTTTTCCTCACTCCCCAAAGCCCAACTGATTACTTAACTTCTTTGCATCACCTCTAGTATCATTCTAGGATGGCTCACTTCTCAATATTGTGTCTCTTCTGCGGTCCATTTACGGCTCAACTGAAATGAAAAGACAAAACTTACAGCTAAAACTCCAACTTACTATATGAATTGGCATACTTCAAAAAAAAGAGTCTTTCTTTTCAAACTGAGGAGAGATCAGAGGTGGGTTTCAGCAGGTTCTGACCAGTTCTGGAGAACCGGTAGTGGAAATTTTAAGTAGTTTGGGGAACTGGTAAATACCACCTCTGACTGGCCCCACCCCCATCCCCCCATCTATTCTTTGCCTCCCGAGTCCCAGCTCATTGGGAGGAAATGGGGGTTTTGCAGTATCCTTCCCCTGGAGTGGGGAGGTAATAGAGATTTTACAGTATCCTTCCCCTGCCATGCCCACCAAGCCACGCCACGCCACACCACACCCACCAAGCCACGCCCACAGAACTGGTAGTCAGGGTGGATAAAAATCAATGATTTTTTTTATTTAAATCGGATTTTTTTTATTTAAATCGGATTTTTTTTATTTTTATCGAATTTATTTTAATAAAAAACTTTTGGGGTAAAAATCTATCGTAAGATAGTTTTCTATTTAAGATACATAAATAATTTAGTTTATTCAGCATGAAATGGAGCTTAGTTATGTAGCATGAGGCTGTATATTCTGCAACACTGGGACTATCGGTGAGTCAACAGTGGGTCAAAGGAGTAGCAGAGATGACAGTTGCTCTTTAGAAATTATGATTTAAATCGAGTTGATTTAAATCAAGCCTTTTTACTAGTGATTTAAATCATGATTTAAATTGTGATTTAAATCAACTCGAATTAAATCAAATCCACCCTGCTGGTAGTAAAAAAAAAATTGAATCCCACCACTGGGAGGGATGTAACAGCAATGAAGATATCTGAAAAGGGGTAAATTCATAAATAAAGAGGTAGTAAGGATCCTTCCACTATCTCTAATACCTTACTAATTGGCTGATAATCAGGAAAAAAAGACCAGTTTCCTTCACCATGCACATCTGTTCCAGGCAAGTTGAAAAAAAGGAATGTATCCCCATCTAAATGGAGGGGGTTAGTCAAGACAAATCAGAGATATCACAAAACTTGTTCAGCAAAAAGAAATCCTTGTAATCTACAGTGCTGAACCACGGCACTGTCCTGCACACTGTCACAAAGTCAGCAAGATTAATTTCCAGGAACCGAGTATCCCTTCTTTGCTATGAATTTAGATGACGCAGTGAGTGAAATCATGCATTCTGCTAAGGCCAAAATTGTGGTTTCATAAGCCACAATGGTGGGATTCACACAAGCCACTAATCCAAAGCCAAAGAAATCCAGGATACCGTATTCGTTAAGTGTTGGGACTACAAACAGGGAGTTCCTACGTTCAAATCCATCCTCAGCCAAAGAAGCCCACTAGGTGACTTTGAGCCAACTACTTTGTCTCAGCCTAATTCATGTCACAGGGTTGGTATTGTAGAAAAAAGCACCATCTTACATTCCTGAATGTAACTTGATATTTATGGCATATAAATATAACTTGAAGAAATTGAAGAAAGTTAACACCCAACCCCTCTTAGAAGAATGAAATATTCTAGGAAATATTAAAAAGGCAGAATATTAGATTTCCCTGGATGAGAAAAGGAGAAACATGTTTTTAAAGACAAAGCAGCTCCCTGCAGCTCCCTGCCCCCCACTTCAGATCCAGGGTGATTGGATTAAGACATGGCCCTCAAGACATGATAGGATTAGCCCTCTACCCATCTAACAGCAGGGCTCACTGCACTGCGATGACACCTAGGGACATTACATCAGCTCACAGTTCAACCATACTGATCTCAGACCAACTCCTAGGATTTGCACATGACCCCTACAGCAACCAATGGGATACTTGCCCTTACACAGGAACAGGAAGTTCCAAGGCAGAGCCCAAGAGAGGGTATAAATATATCTCCTCCATGTGTTCAGCTACCTAGGACTTCAAACCCATGTGGTTCTGTTCACCATTAAACCTTCCTTCCAAGTAGTCTCCATGTTTCCAGTGTCTTTCTCCCCACTTGGAATTGAACCCAGATGGACATTTCTTCCAACAAAATCTAAATAAAGAAATAAATGAGTAAGCATAAACCCAACTATTTTGCAAGCGTTGGGCATGCAAATCTGTCCAGGTCACCTTATCACAGTTACTGCAAGATAACAGAAGAAATAAAACTAAAAAAGCTGTGAAATTTTGGTAATAAAAAGACCCCAAATCAAGAAAAAGCTGTATTTTCTCCTCAATGCAAGTTAGAGTAGACTAAAAGAAGATGACGACTTCTCAGAGCCCCGAAAACAGGCTTGGTGAAATTCCCAGAGACTTCAAATAATATAATTGGCAATTTAAATGTTCTGACTAGCTGACAGTCACTGAGTGACAAAATTTTGATTCAGAACTCACATTTCCTTCCCATTTAAATCTTGTACTCTTTTTTTCCCCAGCGTTTCCCTCACTGTGAACAAATTTCCTCCCTTCCATTTCTCATGCTTAGTTGTTAGTGATACAATAGCTGCATATTTACGCAATGCATTTTTGCCCTGAAGATCTCTTGCCACAAAAGGAAACCTGACATGAATGTTTCAATTCATAGAAAAAGAAAAGAAAATGTTAATCTTGGATTTCATTCCCAAACTGATAAACCGGGTAACATTGTCAGTGCTGAAAATGCAGGAAAAAAAAGATTTACTTGTTCAGGCAAGGGACATTCTTATTTATTTTATAGATATTAGCAAGGTTGTCTTGTGAGATAGAAGCTGATTCAGAATGCATGGCATTGCTGGCTTCCAAAGGGCAAATGGTCCTGAAAACACAGGATTCTGCATCATGTGACATACAAAATACACAATGATACAAGCAAGAGCTTCTCTCTTGCAGATGTTGGTGCTCAATGCTGAACATCTACAGGAGCCTACCTCATTTGAGCAAAGATTCCAGGGCTTATCTGAGGTGCTGACATGGACTCCAGTTTTAAAAGCCTGAAAGGAGTTGGGAAGAAAAGCGAAGACTATAGGGGACCTAATCACGAATTACAAGTGCCAAGGAAGGACTATGCAAACCTCAGTTGGCTACAGAAAGGCTTGAAAAACAACAGACACGCTAATGTCCATTTTAATGCATGAGGCATTAAGGCCATGAAGCAGTGCCTTTTCTAGAAATTCTAGAATGTTTTTCATCTTTTGTCTTGACTAAGGATACACAATGTTCCGGACAGAAGCAAACATCTGTATGCCAAACAAGCAGTCTGCATCCAGCTGAATGGGTAGAAACCAAACCACCCAACCAGCATAATTTAAGGGTTTACATAATTTGATTCAGTTATCATCCTTTCAGCTTCAAAACAAATTGATTTGATTACACACTGGACTGGGTTCTGACAGGGACCACCTCTCATTTCCAGGATTTGAGAGAAGATCAATTATAGAATGAGGAGAATTATTTGTCTCTTTTCTTTTGAAATTCTGAAGTTTTTTTGTCTGGGAACAAAAGCAGCAGAAATAGTCAACGTTGAATCTGTCAATATTATTGGGAATCAGACATGGCCACTATTACCATAACTAACAGATATCAGCAAGCAGGAGCAAGAGGACAGACTTAAGCAAGCCTGAAAAATGACCCTGAATATATTTGGACTGAGAGAGATAATTCCAGCATCTGAACCAACTTGCATCTGGATGGCTGACTGCCTTATTAGAAGCAGCTGCAACAGATAACAGACCTAAACAGGAGAGGTGCTTCAATTTGTTAAAGGGTGACTGCTGATCTTCTTGCTTACGGTAGCTTATGAAATACGTTGCACTCCACACAGCTGAGACACTATGGCAATTAAGGACCCCTTTCTTGATACAGGAGGATCTACTGGGAGCTTCAGTTCATCCAGACTTTCACTACAGTAGTGGTATTCAGGCGTGGGGGCAACTTACAAGGTTTTGCAAGCTGCAATAAAGTCCCTTGAACTATCACCTAAGGACTGGAAAGGGTGCTGATGTTGTTGAGCTTGGTATTTTTCAGTCCTTAATCCCATGTTTTGGGGGGGATGGGTGGGTTAAAGAACGAGACCGGGAGTTTGAGGTTTCTGGAGCTCATTGGGACCAATTATGGGGATTTGGAAAGGTGAGTTTAAAAGATGGGGATGGAAGCATATTGGTTCCTAGGGGGCTCTCATTCTTATTTGCATTCTGCTGCCAAAGTTCATCTATTTTAGTGATTGGAATTAGGCTTTGGGTGGACAGGAAAGAAAGTGATATCTCTCTGCTGTAATTATTTGCTGAAAATATGACACTTCAGTGCGTACCAAAGCATTTAATGTATGAATTCCTTTTTAACACAACTTGATATGCATAATTATAGCTTATGGATGAAAAACTCTCTCAAATTTTAATGTGGCCCCGTGTCTATTTGGTTCACTGGGGCATAGAAATGTATTATATCAACCAAGGTTTAAAGTGGCAAGAGTGTTTCAGGTTGCAGTGGATGCCTCTGAACGTGTAAAGCTTTAGAATTGTTCTAATTATCTAACCGTGTATTTTTATATCATCAATGTTAAAAAGATGGGAGGGAGGAGAGGAGAAGTTAAATAAAGAAACAAAAACATCTCTGCAAGGACAGATACTTTCAACACCCACACACAAGGAATTGTGTTGTGTATTTCTTTGTAGGTCTTCAGTTTCTACAGTTAAACAACCTGTAGGTCTTCTAGGAAAATTTGGTCAAGAAATGCCACCCATCTCAGCAAAAATTCTTTACCTGTAATACATTGTCTTACATTCCAAAACTAGTATATTTCTCACCAATTCAATTAAACCTGAGTTAAATTGTGTTATTTAAAGCAGCTTCCTGAATTTCTGGTACCAAGGAGATGAGCAAGGTAGAATTACAGCGTTGCTGAAAAGCTAAACATTTAAAAAATCTTTTAATTCCTTAAAAGAATATAGTTTATTTTTAAATAACATGTTGATATGTCTCGATTATTAACAACCTTGATTACTTTTTCAAGTACTTTTGAAGAGCTAATACAATTATTGCCAAAACTGGCTGCTGTCTACTTTAGTTATTGGGTGCAGATCTGGCCCATAGTCCATGGGTTATTCATCCCTCTTCTGTCCAAATACACATACCTTTTATGATATGTTAACCAGCTGTTGGTTTTGTTCAGTGTTCATCATGTGCTTCCATTCACTATGGCAGTGATGGCTAACCTTTTTGCCGTTACGTGCCAAAAGCGGGGGGGCGCATGGGGGGATTGCGTGCGCACATGCCTACACCCATAATTCAATGGGCCCTGCCCCCATGCATGTGCACGTGACTCCCCCCGCACTCCCCACACTTTTGGCATGCGATGGCATGGTGGGCCTGTTTTTCGCCCTGGGGGTGGGGAAGGCCATTTTCGCTCTCCCCAAGCTCCTAGAAATCATCTGGAGCCTGGGGAGAGCGAAAAACGGGCCTTCCTATCCCACCGGAAGTTGGCAAACGGACCGTTTCCGGCCTCCGGAGGGCCTCCAGGGGGGAGGGGAGGCCATTTTCACCCTCCCCAGGCTCCTAGAAAGCCTCTGGAGCCTGGGGAGAGCAAAAATTGGGCCTTCCCCACCCCCCCTGGAGGGCCTCCGGAGGCAGGAAACAACCTGTTTCCTGACTTCCGGTGGGCTTGGAAGGCCTGAAAATCAGATGGCCGGCGCACGATTGCGTGCTGGAGCTGAGCTAGGGCAACGCTCGCGTGCCCACCGATATGGCTCCGTGTGCCACCTGTGGCACGCGTGCCATAGGTTCGCCATCACAGCACTATGGTTTCCCCTGAAGGTTTTTCTTACTTCTTTAATGAACTGTATCCTACATCTGGATGAATCCTCTGAGTTCCTCTTCCAACTTCTCCTTACAAATATTGCAATTCTTGCATTGCTGAGATGAGAGTTAGATTTCTCTACAGTATACCCTGTCCTAACTAAAATCTTAATCTTTATCTATCTGGTATTACTTAACTTTTAAATAAAATCAAACAACACAACAAAGACCTGATCTAGATGTATTTCCACTTTTTGGGGCAGAAACACAACTCTCTTATTTAAACAGTGTTATTATTTAAGCATTTAGCAAATCTCCATGAAGAGAACCATGGAGAATGGGCTCCATTTCATTTCTTTTATCCTGGGCTGATGGAGAAAGTCTGCATAAAAACTGTAAGCATTTCGGGGTTGATAAGATTCCATGCAGATGTTTCCCATTAATATAGGTGGTTTCATGTTTTAAAAAAATCACATTTGCCAAACATTTAAATAGAGCTTCAATCTCAATTTCAAATGAGCTAGGCATTTAAAACAAACAGCCAAATCACATATAAAATGCATAAAAGCGCTGGGTCCATTTTCAATTTCACGCATGAGTGCTAGGGTAATACCATTAATCATATTTAACGTAACTGTATTAAACTAAATATACCCTGAATTCAGGCATAGATTTCATCTATGTACCTCATATATTAATACAAAGCTGGGCATAACAGTACCTTCTCCTGCTGCACATACTCAGAGATGCACATTTTAAATTTACACCTCTATATAAATTCTTTACGATACCAAATAGGCATCTTTTTCACCCTGCTTTTTTCAAAAAAACAACCATTTCCTAAGGCGACGTACAGTAAACGATGAACAGATGTATATACAAAAAGAACCCTCGATACAAATAATGCCTATGTTTTATTAATGTACCTACATTAAAACCATTTTGAAAGCTTTAGGCAGCAGTCCTGTGCATATTTGCTCAGAATTAAGTCAAATGAAGATTAGTTAGAATTATTCCCAGGTAACTGAGCACAGGCTATGATGAGTAATTTGCACAATCCAGGGTCTGATAGCTTCTTCCTTTTAAAGGTACGGGTTTATGTAGGCACCAAAGCACACAGATTACTTCCTGCCATTTCTCTCATTTTTCTGAGAAAGCAGGAGCAAAAATACAAGTTCAGAATTTACCAAACCCCCACCCCCTCGCAGGTAAATGTTCTCCAGCCCGACCAAAGTTGCCCAAACACAGCAATAGACCATTAGCAATCCATTGGGCGGGATAGCCACCTGTGGCTGAAAAATAAATTTATCAGCCAAAACAATTTTTTTCTCCAAAAGGATACTGATTTGCATAAACCTTCCACAAACTGGTGGTCCATCTAGAGATAATTACAGTCATTGAAGCTAATGCATGTCATGTAACACATCTGGAACTCAAGAATAATAAGATTAGGTAACCTGGCAGAACTGCTCAGTTGGTATTCCAAGTGCTAACTGCCTAACTGAAGAACAACTTCAAATATTGTTTGGTTTTTTTTTAGAGAGAAAAACCTAACTTGGACTAGAAACAATATTTTAAAGATCAGACACCTCCACGTACAGGGATGACTGAAAATTCAAACACTGGATTGTAGCAATAATGTGTTTTTTTATTTATTTTCTACATTTTCGTTCTGCCTTTCTCCACCATATGCATGATAAAACAATGCTCAGTCCAAAAGCAGCATATAAAAACAGTTTAAAAGAACAGATGTAATATGGAAGGAAATCATCTTGCCTTCCATGGGTAGAAAATTGATCATCTATGATGCAGAAGAGAAGAAGAAGAAGCCCGTTACCTACAGGTAGTCCTCAATTTATGACCACAATTAAGCCCAAAATTTCTCTTGCTAAATGAGAGAGTTGTTAAGTTAATTTTGCCCGATTTTATGACCTTTCTTGCCACAGTTGTTAAGTGAATCACTGCAGTTGTTAAGTTAGTAGTATGGTTGTTAAGTGAATCTAGCTTTCCCATTGACTTTGCTTGTCAGAAGGTCACAAAAGGTGAATACATGACCCTGGGACACAGCAGCCATCATAAATATGAGTCAGTTGCCAAGTGTCTGAATTTTAACCATGTGTCCATGGGGATGCTGCAAGGGTCGGAAGTGTGAAAAACTGTCGTAAGTCACTTTTTTTCAGCGCTGTTGTAACTTTGAACGGTCACTAAATGAACTATAGTTCATTTAGAGCTGTAGTTCATTTAGAGCCTGTAGTACAGTGGACTAAAGCACTGTTATTAACATCTGCTGCTTGCAATTACTGCAAGTTCAAATCTCACCAGGCTCAAGGTTGACTCAGCCTTCCATCCTTTCAAAGGTAGGTGAAATGAGGACCCAGATTGTGGGGGCAATAAGATGACTTTGTATAAATATACAAAAGTATGAAGGCTATTGCTTAACGCATCGTAAGCCGCCCTGAGTCTCTGGAGAACGCCGGCATATAAATTAAAGCAAAAAAAAAAAAAAACTGTTGTAAATCAAGTACTACCTGTATTTCACTGCATGAGTAAGGACTGTAGAAGAAGACTACCAGCCCATAAATCCATCAAAGCAGAAGTTGAAGCTGCTGTTTCATGAACAGTAGCCTCATTTGCATGAGTAGTAGAGAAGATTCCTAGGTTATTATATAGCAGGACGAAGTAGATATCTACTCTACTTCTAGATATCGTATTTCAGTTGTAAATAGAGCAAGGAGAAGGACAAAAAGTAATTGAATCAGCTCTTTTTGCCTACTAAAGATGTGAACCTAGCTGGAGAAGAAATCTCCATTCCTTGTTTAAAAAGTCCAAAACGTATTAGCAGGGCTATTTTTGTGTAAATAGTAATATAATCCACTGTCTACCCTAGTTAACTAACAGATTATTAATCCTTAATTCTGCAGATCTTGCCTCTCTTCCATTACAAGTATTTTTTTACAGTGTTCCATAACAAAATCCTTTTTTGTTATCACCTGCAAAGAAATTGAGCTGAGAAAAAGTGGGTGGCTTAGTAACTCGAGGAATTCCCATGACTAAGAATGGATTAAATAAGATTATCCTGGTTCCAGTCCGACCCTTTAACTGGCCTTTAACTGGTTATAAAATAGTATTTAAAGCCTAATATGTATTGTCAAGAGCTACATACAACTAGATTTTATGAAGCCAACCAATATACTTTTAAGGGGATGCATCAACACTTAAAATTCTCTCTTACATCCTGGACCATGAAACTTCTGGGGACCTCTGGTCAACCTCTTGGCATTCACCACTATTAACGCCCAACAAACCACTTGCCCTTCTCTTTTTTTTAACTTGCAAAAGTTTCCTTTACTTCTGAAGAAACTTTAAAGAAAAGCTGCCAAACTACAAAACAAAGTAACTGTATCTGCTGACGTACTCTGAAAACATTAAATGGGTCCTCTGGAAAGCACTGGAAATCTCCAACCAACAGCAAGCATGCCAGGTACATTTCAGCCGTGTATAAATTAGCCCTGAGACTGGAAGGAAGCACTTTAAGAATATCACTGGTAGCCTATAAATAAATAATCTAAATAGCTGTATTATAATTAATGCTTCCACTCCAGCTACCTGGAGGGCAAACTGTACCAGGGTTAAAACCATTCCCCAGGCTCTGGAACTGAGCTATTTTATGAAAGAATGGCTTCTTTTCAAAATTTTGGTAGCCACCAGGTGATAGAATTCAAAATACTGGAATGTTATATTCCTCATCTAAATGATAAACCGAATACACAAAGGTTCCACGGTGATCTAAGCAAGCAGCCATAGATCTATGCAGAGTTCTGAATTGAGACAATTAGACCCCGGGGATGGAGAAGACAAATTGTAGGCTTCTTGCAATTGATACATGACTTGTATGCCTCTAGCAAGACAGCCAAAAAGAGCCCTATCATTGCTTTAATAAAATATATGGCCACGTTACATGTCTGCCTCTTACTTCAGCCACCTCCAGGCCCCCCTTGGATTAGCCTTTTATTTGCTAAATGGTCTGAAACTCTTCTTCAATAAACTACAAGTGTGTATTATGCAAATATATTCCAAGCCATTTTTCCTCTCTCTCATAAATGCTCCCTAAGATTTTATGGGTTGCAAATTGTATCACTGCATGAGCCTTCAAAGTGGAAGGACGTGAGATGGCTTTGCAGACAATGAAGTCTTGGCTCTAAAAGCCTAGTGGCTTGATCTTGTTCATTGTTATATAGAAAATGGCCTCATCAACTTCAACAACTTCATCATCAATGGCCCAAGGATATCACCTATAAAAATCTGCATTAATATTAAGTTGTCAGTGTCATGTAAGTTTTATGACAATAGCTGAATTTCTGGTTTTTTTTTTTTTTTGTGCCAAACACATGCTATGCACAAATATTACTATATATTGCTGAAAAGTAATATATCCCCCCTCCTCCCTCTCTCTCTAGTTAAGGAAAATAATTTAATTTCTCCTTTCCAATTGGAAATTTCCATTTCATAACTGATTCTTTTTTTTTATTGTTGTTCCAACTTTTATCTAAAATTGGACAATGAAGTATTTGCATTCTGCTCCCTTGGGAAGGGAAAGAAGGTAAAAGAAAGCAAAGAGAAATGGACTATAAGGTAAAGGTTCCCCTCGCACATATGTGCTAGTCATTCCCGACTCTAGGGGGTGGTGCTCATCTCCGTTTCAAAGCTGAAGAGCCAGCGCTGTCTGAAGATGTCTCCATGGTCATGTGGCCGGCATGACTAAATGCCAAAGGCGCATGGAACGCTGTTACCTTCCCACCAGAGGTGGTCCCTATTTTTCTACTTCCATTTTTTCACTTTCGAACTGGTAGGTTGGCAGAAGCTGGGACAAGTAACGGGAGCTCATCCCGTTACGTGGCACTAGGGATTCGAACCGCTGAACTGCCAACCTTTCAATCAACAAGCTTAGCCACTGAGTCATAGCATCCCTTAAATGGACTATAGATAGCCACCATTTCAAATGGATAACCACACTCGAGAGTAATGGCACCTTGCAAGAGTTTCTAAGTACTGTGCCACCTGTCTGTGGATGTCTGCAGGGTCAAAAGGAACAAGGAATGACATGTGACTTTTCAGTGGCAGTTATGGATGACAGTTCATCTCTCCAGAAAATGCTCTGTTCCAGACTTCTTCTTAAGATGGCTGCTGAACGGTAAGGACTTCTTTTTCCCTTACCGATGATCTGCTGATTTGTGCTGCTCCCTAATTTTGAACAGGATCACTCAAGAATGACCCAAAGTGACTTTTGGACGATTGTGGACTCAGTTAGGCTCTTGAAGATTCCCATTCCCTCTAGAAATGATCGCAGTTACTAGGCATAGAAATCTTCCTGTACAACGTTGTGTTATGTTAAGCACACCTGAATTTTATCTTTTACTTTTGAATTTATTGTTTCATTTTACTTCTGGCTTTAAAAGTTGACTAATGGCTGATTGCTGATTTATTTCAACCTAGAAATAACCTAGATTCTTAATTACCTTCCCCCCTCCCTTTCCTTCTTCTTCTTTTTTATATATGTTGTTCTGGATAATCTCTGCCTTTTCTGCATGGAAGCACAGCTGGTGTGGAAGGTGAAGAGTTTTTTTAGATTCTTACCACTGAATTTCTGTACTTTTTGAATTTGCAAAATATTTGGACTTTATTTCTATTGATTTTTTCCCCTATAACTTTGGATTGAAATATAGAGGAAAACATCTCTTCTTTGTTCCCTGATTAAGCTTCATGGATTAAAATGACTGAACAGCGTCTGAAACCTAAGAAAGGAAGATGGGGAAATATGCAGTTTCTAGCTAGTTTTCCTTTTAAAAAGTTTGATCAGCTGATACTGATTTTGAAAAAGAAACTCTGGATGAAGATATACAAAAGGACTCTGACCTAGTTCCAGATCAAAGAGATACTCCCACCGCTGGAGGAGTAACAGCGAGTACTTCATCTGCTGTTCTGAAGTTTTTAAGTCTATGTACTAAGTCTGTGTATAGGGACATGGTGGCTCAGTGGCTAAGACACTGAGCTTATCAATCAAAAGGTAGGGAGTTCAGCGGTTCGAATCCCTAGTACCGTTATTTATCCCAGCTTCTGCCAACCTAGCAGTTCGAAAGCATGTAAAAATGCAAGTAGAAAAATAGGGACCATCTTTGGTGGGAAGGTAACAGCGTTCCGTGCGTCTTTGGGGTTTAAATGATCTAAGCATATGATGGTGGATTTTTTTTTTTTTGTTCTAACAGTGCTAGAGTCTGGTTATTCACTTAAATGATACTCAAAACTATTGTAAGGATGTCTGGATTTGAACTGCAAAGCAGAAGATGATCATTAGATGGCAGCAAAGAAATACAACTAACTCTTTGGTGCCACCTAGCAGTTGAATCAATCCTACTGATCCATGAAATAATGCATGTGGCAATCAAATTCAGCCTTACATCTAAAGATGATAGACAGATAAATAATCATTTCGGCTGTCCAGATATGATAGCCCGCCTTCCTATTATTCAGCATAAAATAAGCAGTAACATATTTATTTTAAAATTGAACAGCTAAAATTTGAAAAGTAAAAGCCTATAACAATGTAATTTTATCTCTCTGTGTTCATATATATTATATACTAATTTTATCCATATTTACCTAAAAGCAAGCTTGAACAAACTAAATGCTCCAGAAGTACATTACAGCAGGGGTGCTATTCAGCAGGTTCTGACAGGTTCTGGAGAACCAGTAGTGGAAATTTTGAGTTGTTCAGAGAACCGGCAAATACCACGTCTGGCTGGCCCGAGAGTGGGTGGGAATGGAGATTTTGCAATATCCTTCCCCCAGGAGTGGGGTGGGAATGAAGATTTTGCAGTATCCTTCCCCTGCCATGCCCACCAAGCCACCAAGCCACACCATGCCCACCAAGCCATGCCCACAGAATCGGTAGGGAAAAAAAATGAATTCCACCACTGCAATACAGTCAATATTTAGCTTCTTAAATGTGTTAAATGTGTCTCTGGATATACCATGAGCACAAGAAACAAGAAGCCTATGCCTCTTTCTTATAATACTCCTGAATAATGTAAATATCTTTTCTGTGGAGCACAAGTAACTTGTATTACATAGGAAGAGAGGACTAGATTTGTACAAGAAATGATCTGGTACCATGGACAGGAGAAAAAACATATTTACTGTATCTCTTCTCAGACAAGAATCTTCAATGAATAACTGCTATAACTTCTACCCACTATAATTTATTTTACTTAAACACCAACCAAAATGTACCTGGGTGGCTCACAATATAATAGACAATTAAAAATACAAAACATGATGGGATACAGGCACTCTGCATAAAAAGGTAGACAAAAACACATTCAACTAGGGACTCCATCTATCCTAACTTAGTTTGGGAGAATAACCAGATCTTCAAGGGCTCATGGAGCACCAACAAGATGGGAGCCACATGGATTTCAAGGGGATTCCAGAGACCAAGGCATGGAGATAGAGGTTTGCTTCCTGATAGATGGTACTGTTTAATCAAAGGGACCCAGAGTGTATTGTCAGCTCCTCTAGGTAGAACCAAGTATAAAATCAAGAGACCGAAAGGTTAAAATGGCTTTTATTGTAATTGATTCTAAAAGCAGAATTTTTGCAAGTTTGATTGTGCTGAACCTCCTCCCCTTCCTTATCATTCAGTGAATGAGGGAGGTTTCTGTCTGAGCTTCTTCTGAATAGTATCTGCACATTCTGTTTTAAAATGCTTCAATCCTTTTTGCCTAGACAGCGGCTTCTGCACAGCCCCATCAAGGGGCTGGTGGGGCGGGTGGTTATGGGCGCACCTCGTTGTGCCCGCGTGACACCCCTCCTGCGCGAGCTGCACTGGCTCCCAGTGGTCTTCCGGGTGCAATTCAAGGTGTTGGTTACCACCTTTAAAGCGCTCCATGGCACAGGACCCGGGTACCTTCGAGACCGTCTTCTGCCACCAATAGCCTCCCACCGACCAGTCCGTTCCCGCAGAGAGGGTCTCCTCAGGGTGCCATCAGCCAAGTTATGTCGGCTGGCGACACCCAGGGGGAGGGCCTTCTCTGTGGGAGCCCCAACCCTGTGGAATGAACTGCCCCCGGAAATACGTAAGATCTCCAACCTCCGGGTGTTCCGCTGCGCACTGAAGACCCTGTTGTTCCGCCAGGCAGGGCTGTCAATATAATAATTTTTTAATTGGGGTATTTTAATTGGGGTTTTAAATCGGCCAAATCTATTTAATTATTTTAATTTTTAATTATTGTTGTGTCTTGTGTTTTTAAATTGGCATACACCGCCCTGAGTCCTTCGGGAGAAGGGCGGTATAGAAATAAAATTATTATTATTATTATTATTATTATTATTATTATTATTATTATTATTATTATTATTATTATTATTATTATTATTATTATTAAGGTCATCTTCCTTTCTGTCTACACACACCAATTCTTCTGGCACAGAAAGCATGGGAGATCGGCAGTCCATTAATGAAGCTTGGCCCTATGCCATGTGAGGCTTTATAGGTGATGACCAGCACCTTGAATTGCTTATGCAAAAGTGTTTTTGGTTTCACGGCACACAATCAGAAATCTATAAAAGGCAATCTAGCTGGTATCTTAAATTCATCTACTGTATTTAAATTAAATTGCTTATGGCCAAATCCTTGGAGTAAATTCCACTTACCTCAGGAAGTTGGCTTCTGTGTAGTCAGACAGAGAACTGCATATTCAATCAGATTTACTGTTTTGAAATGTTTGATGAAGAACTGGGCATCAGATTTAAAAACAAACATTTTTTTAATAATTTTAGCTGTAAGAGTGCAAATAGCAAGTATTCCATGTTCATCTAAAAAACAAAGAATGTGCAAATTTTATTTCTCCTGAGCAAATTTGTTTAATACTCATTTATTTAACTGCAATTATATTGACCTCGGTGAGGCTTATTTCTCATTCTTCATTTACAACTTAAGATCAGAGATAAAAACAGTCAAATAAAATCAAGCTGTTAAAAAATTTGGTAAGATTTTGTTTGTTGTTTTGTTTGTTTGCCTCTGCTGCTGCCACAATAAATTTGTCTACTGTATAGTTGGCTTCATAATTTGAGCTGAAAGTAAAAAGAAGGTATAAAAATCATCGGAGGCATTTAATACAAGGGGAAAGTCTGATATCTTTTCGAAGATCCTTATAAAAGTTGCAACAGAACAGGACTTGTTAGATTGATCGATTTTCCTGGAATCGCTAAGATAAAAGTGCTGAAACAGGAAAGCTTACATAGGTGACAAATAATAATGTGGATAGGAGGAGGTGTTCCGAGCCCCGAAAAGGTCCTTCTTCAAGCTAGAGAAAAATACTAGCCTGGGGTGCTGCTAGGGCTCAAAAGAGGGAATTGGGTTTGGAATAACTTGGTGTTGTTCTATCAGCTTTTTGGTCTGAACATCGTCCCAGGTTTGTAAGGAATTTAGAGGCACTCCAGCTGTTCTTAATTTTTGCTCTACTGCCTTTGTTCAGAGTGAAAGGTAATTATCAGCTCAGCGTAGCAGGAACAACTCTGTAAGCAAAAAATCTGATCTCAGTATGCCACCAATAGTCTCCATGTCCTATGTTTAGATCTGTGCATGCCAGACTCAGGCCAGCTCCTGTGTTGGGATACCCTGTGATGCAGCAAATAACAACAATAGAAACACGGTTTGTATTGTCTCTAGAGTGTTTTTCTTCATATATCTGTATTTTGGCTAGTGTTCTAGATTCAGTAAGGATTTAGCGCTGGAGGTATCAGTTCACTTGCAGATGTATTTCTGAGAAGACAATAGGGTTACACTATTAATACACCACGTTGGCAATCCTTTGCATATCTGCTAAAAAAGTAAGCCTCACTCAAATCAAATCTTTAACAGGGAAATCATTTTCAAAGAATCTTTAGAAATAACATGCCTCATGTGTGGATCATTCAGCCCATATTCTAGCCTAGGGGTGTCAAAATCAAGGCCCTGGGGCCAGATCCGGCCAGTGGGGTGCTTAGATCTGGCCCGCAGGGCCATCCTGGAAATAGTGAAGTACTGGCCTGCGGTGTCTCTGCCAGTGAAAACGGAACTTGGGAGGGCTGCGTGTGGCCCTCTTTCACCGGCAGAGCACTCGGGCCTCCACAGGCGCCCCAATACGAGTGACATCAAGCTGGCCACGCCTCCCCCCCGGCCACACACATCCCTCCCCCCCCAAAGTCAAACACAAACCCGATGCAGCCCTCAATGAAATCAAGTTTGATTTCTAGCCTATCTTCTTTGTGCTACTTTCCCCCAGAAATCTATTTTTGCCCTGAATTGGCCAGTTCTGTGCCAATGTAGTGCAAAATACAACATTTAGCACTTTGAATTCCCACTATAGAAAAGTACACACTATTTACATAAGGGAAAAAAAACCAAATATGGATGGATGGATGGATGGAGATACACACACACACACACGCACACTCAGCATAGACATCTACAGCTTGCCATCAGAACCCCAGAAATGACCAACTGTGCATTATGTTTGCATTGCAACAATGCTTTGTCACTTGTCTCCCTTTAAATGCCTATGTCTATTTGCACTGTAAAACGGACTAAAAATCCATTAAAAACCTGACTAGCCTCAATTCATGAAATCTGGTTGTGAAATTGATTAGCAAATCCATCAAATACTAAAACAAGGAAAAAGAGTAGGCAATCCCCAATCAATAAAAACCACACCTGAACCCCTGAGGCGTACAGAAATTGCTTAAATTGAATATATAAATATATGAAAAGTAAAATCAAAATTAACATGCCCTAAAATTAAACATATTTAAATTATTATTTTACTTAAATTATTATGTTACTTTAAGCTTTACTTATTCTCTGCAATGCATTAAAGAATATAGATTCAAGGAAATAGCTTTACAACCCTAAATATTGGGATTATAATCATAAATCTCCAGATATACACAACTAATGCTCTCAAGAGTCACAATATGGATGGATTTCTTTTCTAGAAAAAAAAATCTTAAATGTAACATATAGAGAATTGAAGTATAATATTTGATATAGAGTTTTCTGTCTAACAAAAGAAAAGCTATTTTTTACTGACTGTGGATTTAAAGGCAGAACTAGCAACGGCTGTAATTGACAAATGCAGTGGTGCTAGTCTTCAAACAAAATGAGACGTGTGCCTCGTGTTAGCCTTTTAGATTCTATGTTTTAATACATTATCTTCAATTGTCCCTTATTCCAGTACTTGGAAATGAAATGCAGACCCAGTAACTCTTTTTCACACAGCAAAAACTTCAAAAGACTTTCTCGGGTTTCATTTTATTTCAAACAACTCCATATTGATGGGCTTAAAGTGATTTATTTATTTATTTAAAACATTTATATTGCTGCCCATCTTTCAATCAATTCTGGGTGTGTACCACACAAAGATTTTAAAAAAGCACATTAAATCATTTTGAAAACTATAAAATCAACTACACATAGTCCTCAACTTACAACAGTTCATTTAGTGACTATTCGAAATTACCGTGGCAGTGAAAGAAGCGACTTATGACCGCTTTTCACACTTACGATTGTTGCAGCATCCCCGAGGTCATGTGATCAAAATTCAGACGCTTTATTAGATTTAGAAGGGCACGACCTACAACACGGCTGGCATGCACTGCTTTGGAGAGAGAAAGCGCAGCAATATAAGTATTTTAAGGGACATTATCTAAGGCGAATATTGCTGGAAACCTGGGATATATTTAGAGGAAAATTCTATACTAAGATTCCAACCTGGTTCTCAGCAATAGAAGCGACGACATACCCAACAGCTCTTAAACAGAATAAAATTTTTAGATATAAAGATCTTGTGGATGCTCAAGGGGGATCTAGGGGAGATTTGGCTGACAAAGGAATCAGGCTAGATTGGTGGACCTACGCTACAGTTCAATCTCATTACAGGAGAGATAGAGATAATTATGGGATATATGTGATGGAACAGAGCTTCGATAAAATATTATTGGGAGAGGACCATAAATACATAACCAAAATGTATGCACAATTGCTTGAGCGAATGATAGGAGAGGAGGTTGTAAAAGATACTACAATTGCCTGAGGGAGGAATTTTGGGTACTCAATTCCTTTAGAAAAATGGCAACAAATGTGGGGGGAAAATATTAAAATGACCACAGCAACGTCTTTCAAGGAAAATGCATATAAAATGTTGTATAGGTGGCACCTCCCACCAGCAAGAATTGCTAAAATGTTTCCAGGTGCATCAGTTATGTTGGAAATGTGGGAAAACCAGAGGTACATATTTCCATCAATGGTGGCCTTGTATAATGGCAAAAAAGTATTGGAGAAGGATTAGGAATTGGATTAAGGAAATTACTAATGTGGACCTTTAATGGAAACCTGAGATATATTTACTAGGTATTCGCCCAGAGGGGCTGAGTAAGAAAAAATGGTATATCACTCTACATATTTTAGTTGCAGCTAGAATAGCATTCGCCCAACAGTGGAAAGAAAAAGAGATACTGGCTAGTGCCCAAATTATAAATAAAGTATTAGAGTGCGGTGAGGCGGATAGAATGACGTATATGTTGAAAGAAAAGGAGGATTCTGAATTTTTTCAAAGTTGGAACAGTTGGTATCAGTGGTTGAATAAAAGGACTGAGATGAAGTGAGGGCCTAAGTCAATATGAGGAAAGATATATTTATCTAGATTGAAAGATAATTGTATGAAAATCATATTTGGAGATAATTTACTTTATTCTGTGTTGTGGGCATAATTATTTATTAATGAGGGCAGGAATATTATCTGCCGGGATAGATGTGTTTGTATGTTTAGTGTTATGAATGGGGGAGGGAGGGAGGAGAATGTATGGTTTTTGTTTTTATGTATAATCAATGTTTTTGTCTTATGTTGATTTTAAACTTGGAAAAATTAATAACATTTATTTTTTTTAAAAAAAAAATTCAGATGCTTGGAAATTGACTCATACTTATGACAGTTGCAGTATCCCAGGGTCATGTGGTTACCTTTTGTGACTTTCTGACAAGCAAAATCAATGGGGAAGCCAGATTCATTTAACAACCCTGTTACTAACTAACAACTACAATGATTCACTTAGCAACTGTGGTCATAAAATGGACAAATCTCACTTAATAACTGTCTCACTTAGCAACAGAAACTTTGGGCTCAATTGCGATCGTAAATCAAGGACTACCTGTAGTTAAAACATAAATCATTAAAAACAACAAAAAACTGGTTCCAATCCATGCTAACATACCATCATCTAATCTCTCAACACTCAGGGGATTAAACACCAATCCAAGGAAAGCTACCTTGCCAACATATCAGAGCTCCTTTTGTTTTTTACATGTATTTGTTTGTTTATATCCCACCTTTTATTATTTTTATAAACAATTCAAGGCGGTGAACATATCTAATGTTCCTTCTTCCTCTTATTTTCCCAACAACCACCCTGTGAGATGGATTTGGCTGAGAGTGACTAGCCAGTTGGCTTTCATGGCTAAGACGGGAATTGAACTCACCTTGCTTTCTAGCCTTAAAGATCTTGAAAGATCTGAAGTTTCAGCTTCTATTTCTGTTATGAGGAGAGCAGTATTGCGGTTCAGAAATCATCACTCAAATCTAATAAATGTCTAGTCATATATTAGGACTTCTTAACTACTTCTAAGCAGGATAATTATGTGGCAATTTACTAAGAATTTCATCCCACATATCATATCTTGGTATTTACTCATTCCGGGCAATCTATTTCTCACATATGCTATCTCTTTTCATTATTTACCTCTTAGTTGAAATACAAAAATGAAACTAAATTGGAACTATTGAAAGTAGCTGTTTAAAACTCTTGTGTTGCGCACAGCTGAGTATTTCGTTTTCCTAATTTTCAAGAAAGCAGCTTTTGAGGGGGGAGCATCCATCTGCCCTTGGGATTTTTTCTGTACACTAGAATGAATCCATGATGGTTTTTCATTTTTAACAAATTCAGTCCCGCCTCACCCATCCAAGCATAGACAGTTTTAAAAAACCTAATTAGTGGAATTAATATCGTTTTTTGATGTCGCTTAGTCTTGAAATAGAAAGAATAATGGCAAGAAATTAAATATGTGGTTGGCTGATTAGGTATGGCTCCCTCCTGTCAACCTCTCCCAAAAGTTCATTTAATTTGATGATAACTGTGCTTTACCGATGTTTTCAAGTAAGAGGCAAAAAATATATTCTATGAATTCCCATTTAGTCATACACAAGAAATTCATGGTTAAGGTGAATGCCTGAAAAGTACTGGGACCTTTCTATATGAATCATAAACTGCATAATGAATCAGCTGCATAAGGTGTCTGAAAAAAGGCAAGCATAATTTTTAAAATGCACCAATGGAATCAGAATTTCCAAATCATGAGAAGCAGTGGTTCCGTTCCATTCTACAGTGGTAGTCCCCACTTTGAGTATGTTAAAATATTAAATTTAGTAGCTGGAACAGTAAAATGTACAATGGGCCAAAACACACAGTTGTAGTTGGTTGGTTGGAGAGCGCCGGCTCCCACATGAGGCAATCTACACTGCGATTGGTTGCTGTGGGTGTAAAGGGGGAGTTTCCTTTTTTCCCGCCTTTTTTCTGTGTGGTCTGTGTGCTGTTTAGATTTACCTCATGATGTTCCCGACTATCTTGTCCGGTGTAAATATAAATGTAAACTATATTTATTCATATAAAACTATGAGTTTGTGTCAATGTCTCTGACTTCATTTGGACATTTGCTGCACAACTCCCTGACAGAGTACTAGGTCCGATTCTAGATAATGACACTTAAAAAAGAATTCAGACAAAAAGAACAAAAGAGATCAGCGAAGTGATTGACAAGGATGATTTGAACACTCTTGAGAAAGGAAAAGGAGCAGTATGTGGCTTCTTGAATTTTTTCCAACTTCCTTAAAACTTCTCCGCTGCTAGATCTATTGACCAGGAGGGGAATTGAAAATGGAGAAGTCTGCAACATTCCAAGCAACAAAAATGTATCGGGAAAATATTTATGGATTTTTTTTTTCATCCACAGCTTCAAGCTGGATATGGCCTACTTTTCAACCTGATCTTTCATTTGACAGTTTCTCCCCCTGGACTAAATCTGGCCCTATTCTGTTCAGTCTTTGGAAAGTTACCCAATCCTCTTTATATAATTTATTTTCAACATTCTATTGGATTGGAAAGAACAACAACATGGAGAGATTATGCGAGACATGACTTAATTCTTTCTAACACTTTCATCAGCAGTAGGCATAAGAGTATTCAACATTTTCTTCTGATTGCTTGGGTATCTCTGAAAATTATTCCATCATATGACATCTGCAGGTGTTTCTGTGTACATATTCCATAAAGGCACAGATGTGGCTCAGTATCTACTGTCCTTGGTTAGGAAGTACTGTACATCCTATGAATAAAAAAAAAAACCCTAACATTTGTTCAACAGTGGAACCAATTTCTGAGGGAAGCAGGGGACCTACATTGCTTGATACATTTGAACAAAGTAGAACTTCATTTTCTTAAGAAGATCTTAATTAGTATTTCTGTACTGAGCAAAGCTGGATTCAATTATCAGTTCCGTGATTTGCTGTCTGAACAGTCTACATGTTGGACAAAGTTGGGGGGGGGGAGTGTTGAAAGTTATGGTTCAGATAATCAACTACTTCTGAATAATAATCCAATTTTGTGTAATGATTAAGATGCTGAACAAGAATTATAGTCAGCTGGTGACTTTGGGCCAGTCACTCTCTCTCAGTCCAGGTTATCTACTAGGGTGATTGTTGTGGGAAAAATAAAGAGGTGGGAGTATTATGTATACTACTTTGACTTTACAAACAGAGGTGGGATGGCATAAATCTGCATTTTATTTCAGATCCAGTCCAATACAGACTAGAAAGATAACTGCCAACTAAGAAGCATGCCCTTATATTTATGGATCCCCTGGAATGAGATTTGTTCAAACGTACATCTCACATTTTGAAATGATGAAGGACAAGCCAATGTCTTACACTAGTGAGAGCAGGGTAATATTTAAGTTGACAAAAATTATGTCCAGGCCAATTTTGTGTAGTGGTTAAGATGCTGAACAAGAATTCTAGGCACCAGCTGGTGACTTTGAGCCAGTCACTCTCTCTCAGTCCAGGTCATCTAATAGGGAGATTATTGTTGTTGTATTTACAGTGCTGTAAATTACAATAAGTTTGATCTCCTTCAAAATTCTCCAATTGTAGGCATGTTTCAGCATTTGTAATCATGATAGCAGCAGAGAATGTGAAGCTCATTATTCCGAGTCTACATTAAGGCACATAAAATTAAGTGAATGAGAAGGAAGGTTATGGTAAGTGGTCTTTGTGGGGTACTGAGATGAAAGTGGTTAATTTGTGGCTAAAGAGTGCTCATAATTCCAGGACAAATTTCTTAAAGGACATTCAGTAAATCAAGCAGGATGATTAAGAACAAGAATCTGAAATTTGCCATTTTCTTGAGTTGGTTATATGGCAGTATTGATGAAGCTGTTATTAAAATGATCTACTACATTTGAATGTACAGAACTCTTTGAAGATTAAAAATTTGGAGATGGGGAGGATTCCTAGAAAGGTACATTATGTATAGTTCTAATCGGTGCACTGCAAAACATATTGTAAAGCCCAAAAAGGCATAGGAACAGGCAATTAAAATTATTTGGAGGCTAGAGCAACTTGCATATGCATGAATATTAAACAGCATTTGAGATTATGTGGTTTGAAACAATAGGATACATGATATCTCAGTGTGGAAAATATGAAGAAAAAAAGACATTTCCTCATCCTCTTTCTTACCCAGCGCTAAGGACTTGAGATTCCCAATGAATCTCAATGCCCAGGAAATTTAGGACCAATAAAAATAAATATTTCTCTGCTTGATGCATAACTATGGAACTGATTGCCAGCAGGTGCCAACAAAGGTCACCCATTCAGATGGTTTGGAAAGTGAACTTCATCTTGAAAGAGAATTTATCTTAAATCCACAGCAGAAGAAAATGACTCGTTGCCTTGTCTCCTACTTGAAAGGTTTCAGGATACATTGGCTTGGCAACTCTGCCCCTAGAAGAGTGAACCAGATGGGCCTTTAATACAATGCAACATTATTTTACTACTTTCAAGACACAGAAGAGAAGCAATATGAGTGGTTTGTGTAGGAATCAGAATTACAGAAATAACTGTTATGGGAAAATAGACAAGTTTGAAGGAGGATGTATCCTAACCACCTTCCTTGGCTGGATTGGATTTTTCTAGGCCTGTATTTTAATGCCTTTGCTGAAGTTGTTCCTTGTTAAATAATCACAACCTGATTTATTATGGAACATCTGCAATATGAGAAATTAACTTACCTCTGCAGTAAGGTGCTTTCAAATCTCCTCGCTCACCTCTGCCTGACTCATTCCCAATTTACTCTCGTCCTTCTTGCCCTCCAAAATTCTGCTGACCTGGATTCTAGAGTGTTAAAGTGTCCTTATTTTGAATAGAAACCCTGAGTCATCATTTTTCAAGGCCAGCAAACATGTCCAAGACTGGGTTCATGTCCCAGAACAGAATTTGCCCAGGGCTGTGGAACTGAGATCTACAGAGCTTTTTCTCCATCCATGGAGAAATAGAAGAAAAACTGACTTCTATAAACCAAAAGTGACCTTTTAAAGCAACCCCTCTTATCTTCTAAGAATAGAACGTACTTACCATTTCTTATTTACAGAAATGGGAGCAACTTCAGAGTTAGTGAAAATGCCCATTTTAATATAAGCCTTTAATTCTTTTCCATTTAATTATAAGATTTTCTGAAAAGTCACCATTGCAGTCGAAAATATACAAAGGCCAGTTACAATATTAAAACTCTATTTTAGAATACTTAATCATTTTGTTCATTAACATTCTTTGTGGATCCACTAATAAAGTCTGTTTCAACCTGAGATTAACCCCTAATGATTTCATGAACCCATCCATAGAGTTTTCTCAGTAACCATACCAAAGTATACTACCTTCTCTCAGAATGATTTTTCAGCTTTCCACGATATACACTTGGGATTCTTTGGCAGCCTCCCATCCAATTTCTAATCAAGTCTGACTCTGCTTAGCTTCCACCTGTGAAGCCTCTTGCTTTTAGCAATCTTTCTAGATAATAAGGTTCTGCCCTGTGGGGGATATTCTATACTTCCATACACGATCACTGTGAGGATTCTGAATTGCTGCAATCTGGCTGTAAAGGTCAGGCTATAAATTGTACTGGCTTTGTGAGTCTTATGCAACATTTCTGAGAGTTTATAACAGGGAGTATCCAATCTTGGCAACTTTCAAGATTTGTGGACTTCAACTTCCTGAATTCCCCAGCCAACATGGAGAACAAAGTCCACAAGTTTCAATTTCAATTTTCAATTTAATTCAATTTATATGCCGCCCCTCTCCGAAGACTCAGGGTGGCTCATAATACATTTAAAATCCTAATAAAAAACATTTAAAAATTAAAAACATTAAAAACATTAAAACTCATTCATACCATTCATGGCCAAATCTCGCCAGATCGCAAGAGCAAGATCAGTGGCCCCAGGCCTGCCAGAAAAGCCAGGTCTTCACTGCTTTTCGGAAGGCCAATAGGGTGGGGATGGTCTGGACCTCAGGAGGTAACTGGTTTCAAAGAGCTGGGGCAGCCACAGAGAAGGCCCTCCCCCGTGGGCCCACCAGCCGGCATTGTTTAGCTGACGGGACCCAGAGGAGACCAACTCTGTGGGATCTTACCAGTCACTGGGAGCTATGCGGTAGAAGGTGGTCTCGAAGATAACCTGGCCTTGAGCCATGTAGGGCTTTAAAGGTAATAACCAACACCTTGAATTGTGAACGGAGACCAATAGGGAGCCAGTGCAGCTCGCGGAGAATTGGTGTAATGTGGGTGTACCTAAGTGCACCCACGACAGCTCGCGCGGCTGTGTTCTGGACTAACTGTAGTCTCCGAACATTTTTCAAGGGTAGCCCCATGTAGAGCGCATTGCAATAATCTAACCGTGAGGTGACAAGGGCATGAGTGACCGTGTTAAAGTCTTAAAGTTGCCAAAGCTGGACATCACTGGTTTATAACCTACAACCTTCACTAACTATTGGAAGTCAAAAGTGGCCATATGTCTCCTTTTCCAGGATGCCCAGTAGACATGGCCCATCAGCTGTGTGTTCAGTTTCAATGTAAAAGAGAACTTTGCAAAGAGAGATTAATATAGGGAATTCCTCCACAAAAGTAGAAAAACTGCAAGAAGCTCAAGAAGTCTTACCTCTAAAGGAATACAAAAGGAATTTAAAATCTTCTGTCTTTAACAATGATAAATTAACTGAATCTACTTCAGTTGGGAAGTTTAATATTGGAAAAAAGGAATGTGTAGATTCATAGCCATGGCTGACTTTTTTTTTTTTTAACCGTACCCCGACAACACCTCTGGTGCAGACATATGAAAGCATTTGTTCCTTTATTTTTTAAGGTATTAGGATTCTTTTCACAACCCAGAGCTCACCTTTTATCTCTATTGTTTTCCTCACTGTCAAAATTTAGATTGAAATTTAAAGAACCTTTTAAAGAATTTGATTGAATTTGATTATGATTTGGTCAGGAAACTATAAAGCATCCTTTGGTGAAATAATAAAGCATGACTCCCCACTCCATCCCAATTCTGCTGGGAGTTTTCCCTAGCCTGATACAATGGATACAGCAACCCTAATTCTCACCTACAATGACTTTCTCCAATCCTGGAAAATAACAGGTTAAGGAAGACTGGTATATCGAATCACACATTACAAATTGTAAATTACATTTAATAATATGTTGTAATAGTATATAGTACACATGACATCCTATTTTACTATGCTATCAAAACTCTCAGGATTTCTGCAAGAATTACAAGCCTATTTTACAATGTTGTGGGACGGTGAAACAATTCCTGTTAATGATCATTAAAAAAAAAGACATATTTCATTTCATAGTTCTCAGAACTACCACATAACACCTTTCTCTCGATTGACATGAATCTCCAAGATTAAAAAAAAATACTTCTAAACAGGCATGGATGCCAAAAACACTCAAAAGATTTTAATGTTATTTTACGGGGTTTTGTTTTTTGGTGCGGCATATGCATAAGGAAGCATCAAAAGAAGAAGAAAGTTGTACTCTACTGGATAATGGCAGAATAAAACCTGTTGATTATCCAGCACTTGGAGGTATCCATTTCTGTGCAGAACCAAGCTAATGGACCAATCTATCAAGAAGGATTCTGTTTACAATATTGCATATTCCTGGGCAGATATCCTGTTTCTAACAATGCAACTTGATACTCATGAATAGTTTACACCAGGCCATGGCTATGCCTGTAGCCAAAATTAGCCAAATACCTTTCATCTTGTCATCTGGTGGACTCTGAGTGACCTATACAGCCATAACTGTGTTAAAGGAATAAAGACGATTCAGGTGATCATTGATAATTGAACGAGCTATTCTGGTGGGTTTCCCTGCATCCTCTTTTCTTCACATCAAATATCCATTCTTTTGCCTTTTGCCTTTTACAGTTTACTGTAGTTTTCTATTCTTTTCAAGGTTATAGCAACTCAAAAGAGACCCCTGCTGGATTGCTTACAAAATCGATTTTCAACTCCAGTCAAACAATTTACACTTCCGTGCAAACTTTTCACACCTTTTGCGGATAAACTCACTTAACCTCATCAATAGTTCATGTTCTCCAAGATAGGCAGATAAAGAAATAAAATTGATACTTCAGTGGCAAAAAAAAAAAAACCAACTCAAAATCCACAAGACTCCTATTTGATGGCAGGAAAAACTTTTATTAAGTACATCTTTAGTTTTCTGGGAATGACAATACCAGGAAGGGTTCCTTAGGGTGGAACCTCTAGAAAGGTTTGAAGCGCATCAGATAGATTAGCCTTCCACCGTGTTTCTATGAACTCAGACATTTTCTGAACAAACTTGTTTTGCGTCTACAGGTGTTCAAAGCCAGGTTATCATTTCAGGATGGTGAGTGCAGAACAATTATTCTCGCTCCTTAGGATAAAACCCCTAAACCCTTCACACAGCCTGAAAGAGGTTCCAAACCTATTTTGCAGGTGGCCTCAGGCTTCTATTTAAAAAGGGGTGGGGGTTTGGCTATTGTTTATCCTCAGTACAATTCTAGATAATTTCTCTTACAATCAGCCCTGTGTATGTATATATCTGCGTATGGATTTTTAAAAATAAACCTTAGCATTGCATGATTAATAGACACACCCATAATTATCGAGTGATACAAACTGGGATGATTATAGGTAATCCAATTAAGGAATCCTAAATGGGTGATCCTTTGCATTGAACTCAGGATGAGTTCAATGCAAAGGGTCGGGACTCGATCGTTGACCCCTTTTTACCCAACTTCTCCAAGCTTCGCGTGATCTTTTCTTTCCCACCGAGAAACCCAAATCTTCAAGCGGATTATACTAACAAGGAAAGAGCGACATCCGGAGTAGCGCGGGAAAACCCGAAGCGGTTTCAACCCGCTTCAACAAAAGCTTGCGCGCCGGCTTAGACGGCGCTCCCTTCCCTCAAGCCAAGGCTTCCACGTGGCCCCGGGCTCAGCCTGCCGAGCCGCCCCGCCGTCGGGGGCTTTCGCTTGCGCGCCCTCCTCACCTGTCGATGCTGATCACGCAGAGAGTCATGATGGAGGCGGTGCAGCACATCACGTCCATGGCGATGAAGACGTTGCAGAAGCCGCTGCCGAAGATCCACTCGCCGCCGATGAGGTCGGTCACGCTGACGAAGGGCATGACGGCCACGGCCACCGACAGGTCGGCCAAGGCCAGCGAGACGATAAGGTAATTGGAGGGCTGGCGGAGCTTCTTGACGAAGCAGACCGAGATGACCACCAGGCAGTTGCCCGCGATGGTCAGCAGGGTGATGAGCGTCAGGGCGGCTCCGATCACCACTTTCTCCACGTTGCCATAGCTCAGGATCTGCTCGCCGCACTGTGTGTCGTTGCCGGCGTCGCCGAAGCCCGGGCTGAGCGCGCTGGGACCGCCGGTGGTGCTGCCCCCGCCGACGCCGCCTCCGACGCCGCTGCCGACACCTTCGCCTCCCCCTCCGGGGCCGGCGGTGACCCCTTGCAGAAGTTTCCCGCCTATCCCTAAACGGGGCGGATTCAGTGAGCCAGAAATCATCCTCGCCCCGCCGGTGCCGCCCAACGGCCGGGGAGGCTCCGGCGCCAAGGAGTCCAGGGCGCTGCTGCTAGCCAAGACGGGGCAGCTGCTGGCGCCGTGGCAGACGAAGACCATATTGAGGAGGGCTACCCACGAAGCCCACTGCCGCCAGCCCGCATGCCCGCCTCTCCACGCGGCGGCGGCGGTTCCCAGCGCTCCGGCGTCCCCGGGCTGCTCCCGCCCACGCAGCCAGCCGCTCGCTCCGGGCCGCCGAAGCTGCGCCTCTCTCCGCCCGCTTCACCTGGAGCCGGAGCCGGAGCCGCGCGCAGAGGCCAAGCGCCACTTCCCCGCCGCCGAGGGCTCTGGCATAGTCTGCGGGGCTCCCTCCGGCGGGCGGCGGCGCGGACGCAGAGCGAGGAGATCCGCCTCCACAGGGGGCAGTGCGAGCTCGGCGTCAGCCCAGCTTCTTGGTCCGAGGGCCGGGACCTCGCGGCGCTTCGACGGCAATGGCCGGAATCCCAAGTCGTGCCAGAAATCGAGAACTTTGCGGAGCGCAGTAGCGCTTCTGGCGGGGCACCCGTCGGCGCAGGCGGTGGGGAGGGGGAAAAAAACGCTCCCGGGTGGAGGCTAGTCCGAGGCGTATCTCCCCTCCGGACGGAGCCCGAATCGGGGGGCCGGTTCTGTTCCTGAGCGCATCGAGCGTGCGCTTCAAAAAGTCTGAAGCACCGCGGAGAGGGTTCCTTGCAAACAGACCTGGAAAGCTGCCTTTTCTTCGCTGCTCTCCGCTAGCCCGGCGGCTTTTTGCAGCCTCCTACGGGAGCCCTGCGATTTATACCGGTTTTTTCTTTACCGTCCTCGAATCGGTTGTGGACATTTAAGTGCTCCCCGCGCGGCTGGACTTTCGGGTGGTGTCACAGGCAGCAGAGGAGCGAGGCGGTCCAGCAGTTTGAATGCCGGACTTCAAGCCGGCGATTTGTGAGTTTCCTGGCTTCGCTTCTCTTCCCAACCCAGCCGCACCTGCGGATGGGGAAAGGAACCCCGTGGTTCGTAACGTTAGGCAGGGCGGGATTTGGCCATCTTTGGCCGCTTTCTCCCAGCCCATCTTGTTCCCTTCCGATGTGGTCACTGGGATACGTTTCTTTAAATAGCGATGTATCTACTGAGGATTTCCAATCCCTTCCTCGGGGTCTTCCCTTGTTCCTGGAGCTGCCACTGCAGTGCAGAGATGCTAGGCTTTTTTTAAAAAAAGAAAGTTTATAATAAAAGAAGTATCTGGAAAAAGAGCAGTCTGGTTGAATTTTTTTTTTTAAAAAAAAGGTTCATCATTTAGGAGATCAGCAGACCAATGTTAAAATAATAATTAAAGACTCTTGATGCTTCAGGAGATAACTAGACCCACGTTTAAAAAAAAACAAACAGGATAGTGAGAGAAAAATTCACATTCACCGTAATTCATGAAAAATACACAGTCCAGATGCAGTTATATTGCAGATTTCCTGTTTCGCCCCATTCTGTTTCAGCCAGCTGCCCTTCCCATGCTCCACTTACCAGATAAAATTGGGGTGGGGGGAGGAATTGCCATGGGAGATGGAAAGTCCTGAATTTTAAAAAGTAGGGGAAATGAAGCTATACAATTTTAGCTATACAATTTGGGATGAACACCCTTGGAATGGGAGTAGGAATGGATTTCCAGAGGAAAAAAATTGCAGGCTACAGGAACCATTAGCACTACTCATGTGACCCTGAGGACAGAGATAAACCTCCAAGTGCTTCAGTGACCCTCTAAAAGGATGCAAATGACCGGCTGTCTGTAAAGAATATAAATCCTTCCATTCCTCACTATCCTGTCAGAGCTGAAGAAGCTTCTTGGGTGAGAAGTGAAACGTCTTCAAAGAAAAAACAAGAAAGTCCAGTTGCCTCCTGAAAAGCACCTTTGGAACAACCATGACCTGGATGACTGAGAATCTCTACAGACTTTTAGGAAAAATGAAATATCCTGGTTGACAGGCCCATTCTATTCATGGTAGGTATCTGTCAAAATGGATGTATGCCTAAAGATCGGGCATGGATCCCACAGCACTCCGAAGCGGTCAAAGCGAGTTTGGTCAGTGACAACACCGATGAGGCCTTATAGATTGTATAGTAGGAATTATGTCAAAAGAAGGAAAACACTAAAACAACAAAACAACTAAAAACAATTTTGGATTGGCTTTTCAGTGGGATTGGGCCCTCCAAAACAGTCAACAAAGTGCTTGTGTGCTACTATGAAGATGCACCCATCACACAGCTTTTACTGGACTGTGAAAGTTTGATGCATTACTGATCATCGGCCTAAAAAATGGTCAGATGCCAATATAAATTTGATAGTGTGGAAATTATCTGACCTGAGTGCCTGTTAAGATTTGAGGTGTGCACGGATAATACTTTGCTCTGAACAGTTTTTTTCTTTCTCATGAAAAGCGAGTCAACCTTACAAGCTCAGGTTTTTTCAAGGATTGTTGAATGCAATATCTAATGGAGAATGAGTGAAAGATCATACCAAGCCTACTCAAAACAGTGGAGTCAATTCACACAACCAATGCATTGTCCAGTCATATCTCTGGTCATTGCATATAGCAAGAGCATTTAGACTTTTATACCGCTTCATAGTGCTTTATAGCCTTCTCTAAGCGGTTTAAAGAGTCAGCATTTTACCAACAATTTGGGTCCTCATTTTACCAACCTCGGAAGGATGGAACGCTGAGTCAACCTTGAACTGGTTGGACAAACTCCTGGCAGTGGGAATGCAATTAGCCTGCAGTACTGCATTCCAACCACTATACCACCACAGCTCTTACCGCCATATAGCTGATGCTTATAGACACAGGGGTAGCTAACCACAATATAGCCTGCCATTCATGCACACACACTACACAGCAGATTTCGGTTCCGTAGCAGGCAGAAATCCAATGGATGTGACTATTCATAGGAAGAGAACCCAACTGCTGTCAAACGAAACACATTGTGCAGTGTTTCTATCTATTTCATCACAAAAAAAACCCCACAGACAATTAGTGGAAAAATAAAATAACCCAGTGATTACCCAGTAAAAGCCTGATCTGGGAGGACTCCAAATCTCTGCAGAAAAACCTTCACTTCCATCTACTGATTAGAGTTTAAATCAAGAGATCAGCAGGTAGAGAAGTTAACAAAAGTACTCCAGAGATTAGGCCAAAAGAGATTGAAATTGGAATATGTGACTTCTACGTTCCCTACAGGATTTTCTTGTTAGGCCCAGGAAATTGGATTAGCAATAGGGCTGCCTGTTTGATTTGATGTGATTTCATTTTATCATTTGGGGGTTTTCTCAGCCATAGGTCCACAATTCAAGATTTAGCTGTGTTAAAGCTTTGTTAAAAGATGTTCCATCAGATGCACAGAACGTTTCTTAAATATATTTTTGAATTACCTCAAGAGCAGCCCTTATTTTAAGTTTTTAATAGTTGCCTGTAGTAGTGCTTGGGGAGGAGGGGGACCAGTGGTGGGACTCAGCCAGTTCGTACCTATTCAGGAGAACCGGTTGTTAAAAGAAATCTTATTTTGGTTTTTTTCCACTTTACAGAGCTAATCCTGTAAGGAAGGCAGGAAGGAAACATTCTGGTGGTGTTTCTAGCCTAATCTTTATTGCCCTGCATACAGAAACTGCCTCTCTGGTTAACCCTTATTACATTGTAACAGCTAAGGTGCTTCACCCATAGACGTGAGTGATGTTGAATTGGCCACGCCCACACAGTCACATGACCACTGAGCCACACCTACCCAGCTGGTCATTAGGGCAGAGAACCGGTTGTTAAATTATTTGAATCCCATCACTGAGGGGGACTAAAAAGTTAAGATGGTGAACACCATGTGATCAAAGTCCACCCTTTTGAGCATATGCAACACACTTTAAAATGGGCCAATTGCATGGTTGTGGCAGCCATCTTGTCTGTTTTGACTTCCCCCTACAGACACTCCTGCTTTTGTAGATGGGTTCTGTCAAGCGGTTCTGAATGATTAATGGAAATGCTTATGCCACCATCATACCCTTACCCAATCCCATCAAATTCTTTAACCAGGATCTGTGCTTCTTGGAAACCAAGCAGTTTCATCAGAACATAATCCAGTTCTATTAAACAAATGGTGCCCCTTGTGGGATCAGATGATTGCACCATGTAATACTTCATTGAGAGCAGGTCAGTGTTTCTCAGCCCCAACTTTAGGATGTATGGACTTCAATTCCCGGAATTCCCCAGCCAACATTCTGGAGTTGAAGTCCACCTGTCTTAAACTCACTGAAGTTACGAAACACTGGTGTAGATAAAGTGTCATGTGTAATTCAGCTCTTTAAAGGTTGGTAGGTTAGATCAGTGGTCCCCAACCCCCGGTCCGCGGACCGGTGCCGGGCCGCGGAGTACCTGGCACAGGGCCGCGCAGCGGCCGGGGGACATGAACGCTGCAGCGCAAAGGCTCCTGGGCCGTGCGCAATGGGCCATGCGCAAAAGCTCCTGGGCCGTGCCCCCACCCCTGCGCGCGCTCAGCGGGCCGCGGCGATAAAAAGGTTGGGGACCACTGGGTTAGATGATATATTCTTCACCGTACCAAGTGCCTTGGAGCACGAAGGTGATCAGGACTTAATTATCTTAATGTATTTTCATAAAATGAAGTAACAAATTATGACAATATTATTGCACCCCTTTTACATCAGAATGTGATTTACTGATATGTGTCAACATCAGAATCTGTAGAATGAAGAATTTTTAAAAATGCTACGACAGTACTAACTGGAGGAAAAAGACCAAAAACTGGTGATTTGAGGCCATAAGGGTGGGGGGAAACACTTTAGAGACAGGGCAAGTCCATTGCAAGAAAAATTCTTCTTCTGGATAGTCTGGAAGAGCATTTTTAGACACAAAACATCTTTCCATATTTCCTTTTAGCCGAGCTAGAATTGAGTATTTTTAGGGTTGTAGTTTTTTTAGATTTTATATGACTATTCCACAGAGGATTTGGTCACTGTTTCTTTTTCTTCTTCACTTTGGTGGTCACTGACCATATTAAATACATTTACTTCGAATTTGAAGGAAATGGCTTCCTTCTCAAATCAACCTTCATTTTGTTCTGGGCCTTTCAAAAAATTCGCCATTGTCTAAAGCAGGGGTCTCCAACCTTGGCAACTTTAAGACTTTGCTGGCTGAGGAACTCTGGGAGTTAAAAGTCCACAAGTCTTAAAGTTGCCAAGGTTCAAGACCCCTGGTCTATAGTCCTGGAAGAATGTCAGGAAATGACAAAATAGCCCTTAATTCTCCCACCGCTATGTTATACAGAGATTGGTTTCCATCCTAGTGAGCTGTGCTAGGTTGGAGTGCAGATAAGCCCTGCAAATTTCTTATCCTCTTATTAACACAGTGTTGGCTAGTGGATTTGACTTACTGTTGAAGGCTGGATGCTTCATTTATTCTGCATGGGTTGCCCTAAAGAGTTGATTTATGCATCCCATTAATTTCTTGCCCTTCTATTTGTGTCTGAAGCAAAAAGTGTTGGTTGACATAAAATAACCCATTCCAAATATCCATCAGTTGCAGAAAATAACCAAACCAAAGATCAACATGTCATTTGCTACAAACTCATTTTCCTTGACCATTGCTCAGGTCTTCGCTTGTGTTAATTGAATCTAGTGACAATCTCAATGCAATCAGGAGAGCTAAGGGATGGAGCATTAAGTCAAATGCCCGAATAAAAAAAGGAATATATACATTCTGGCTAAAGTGTTTTTTTCTTCTCAGTTTGGCTCCTTTCAGGTGCTTTATGGATGCAAGACTAATTATGGGAGTTACTGTTCCAACGCATATACACAAAGTAGGAGTCTGTGTTTCCTAATTTGATATAAATCTTCTCCCATTAAACATCAAAGTACACAGTTCCCAAAGCTAGTCAAGTTAATATTTGAAATCCAAAATTCTATAACAAGTGGCAGCAATGATCTCCTTTGGACTGGTGCTTTGATTTCCATTTTGATTTCCAGGAATCAAAATGGAACAATAATACAATAAATAACTAATCTGTTTTTGGCCATCCTCAGCTTGACTCCTTGTAATGTAAGGTTGAGCCAATTTTCTAAAAGTCATGCTTTTCTGTTTCTATAGAACTATATAGGTTGCACAGATGAGTAAGGAAAGAAGATGGAGGCAGGCATCCTTTGCTACAAAAGAGCATTCATTAGTCACTAACTCCAAACCCAGAAAATCTAAGCTGGAGGCTTTCTGTATGTTTTTTAGGCAGACCAAAAACTTCGTCTCTCTCTTTGAAAATGCTTAAGCTATACCTTTATTCCCCCAAAGCTGGCATTCAGAGACCATGAGTCATTCTTAGCTAGTCCTTTTTGTACAAAGAAAAACTTAATAACTTTCCATAGACCATACAGTTATGGATGCTGAATTGAAATATATCAGACTGTGGCTTGTTGGTATTGGACATATTGTATGAACCCATCCACTGTGATTTGCAAGGCATAGTTAATGGTTTGACACAGGGCTTGGCACACTTTTCAAGATGAGTCCATTACATAGTTTTCTATTATCCTGCAGGCACCATCACCTGGATATCACTACTATCAAGTAAATAGCTGAAATCTTATGGGAGTTTGGTATTCATGAGATTTTGGTCATTTAAAAAATAATCTAGGGTTGAATCTACCTAAGTAGTTACTCAGTGTTTTGGATACTGTTATAATCACAGATACAACATTGCTAATTCCTGGTTTAGTATGTTGTATGAACCCAACAATTATGCCTCATTAAATTAACATGATTAAGCATACATAGTTACCACACTATGTGTCCCAGGCATAAAGGAGACAGAGCCTTATGGGCTATCTAATCCAACTTCCTGATTGATGCAAGATATCCAGAACTAGAGAGCATTCCCAGATAGTGATTTGTTGGCCTTGTCTTGAAGATTTCATTTAAAAATTAAATGCCCACAAAATTAAAAAAATCCCCTTCCCTAGCAATAGCATTTAGACTTGTATACCACTTCATAGTGCTTTTACAGCCCTCTCTAAGCAGCTTACAGAATCCAACAATCTGGGTCCTCATTTTATCGACCTCGGAAGGATGAAAGGCTGAGTCAACCTTGAGCCTGGTGAGATTCGATCTGCCAAACTTCTGGCAGCCAGTGCTCAACAGAAGTAGCCTGCAGTACTGCACTCTAACCACTGCGCCACCACGACTCTTAATACTACCTTCTTAATAACAATTAATCCCCCTTCCCACCATATTTCGAAAATTTGTAACCTTACCCTGGCAAGCTTCAAGTTTTGCAAGGCTTTAAAAACAATAATTTGTTAATTAATATTACAAGTTTATTAAATGCTTCTCAAATGATGGCTCTTAGCATATAAACTCAACTAACTGCACTTTACAATGCTGGAGAAGAGAATATCCTTCACAGTCTAATGTGCTAATCTCTTTCTCGTGCAAATGTAGCTCCCAGGGGTGAAAACATTTACCATCCTGTTCTTTCACATTCTTCCTGCAAAGCATAATCACTATAGACAGACTGGAATTAAGTGCTGGGAGTAAGCTTGGACTTGCTATATGTTTCTTTATCTTCTCATAAAGCAGCAGAAATTATGTCTAGAAGCAACTGAATGTGGCAGAGAAAATGAAAAGAGACATGTCCTCTTTATCTGGATGATGTCTCTTTGGAAATGGAAGGGATAATGAATAATTAAACCCAAGAATAAAACAATATCCAAATCGTATCAATTTAAGGTTAAATTTATTTAAGTTTGAAGTGTTTTCAGATGAACCCTTGGCAGATTAGAATTGAAATGGTATGGTACCAACATATGTGTGATTGAATTGACCTTGTACAAAACAAATTCATTAGAACTCTTGTAAAAGAACTTACTGATTTTACAATTTTTAAAAAGAAAAGTTTAGTGTTTTTAAAATGGATGAAAAGAAGTGTTTTTCCCTGTAAGTTTAAAAAACATAGTGAATGTTGTTAATATAAATGGTGATAGTTTATAAAAGCTATTAAGTGCAAACAGAAATATATATTATCTCCACTGCAAGGAAGAAAAAGCAGAGATGGTTAAATTTATTGTTTTATTCAAAGAAGAGAATATATTTAATTGTTTTTTATTTGGAAATAGTTTCTGGATTCTGTGCTTGTGATGAAAAAAAATTCGGTTTTGCTGATTAGATAGATTTGTCGTCCTAGAAATGGCTGGTATAGATTAATGTGTAAAAGTAAAAAGTTGAGGCTGTAATTTTATTTTCTACTATGCTAGAAAAGAATCGAAGAGCAATGCCTTTTTTTCGTTTTTTCCCTTTTACCTTACATTTTCTTGTCCCTTCCCTTTTTTCTTCCCCTAGTTTCCCATTTTTTAAAAAAAATCCTTTGTGTTTTATATTTTGATAAACTAATGAAAAAAACTTGAAACAGGAGGGAAAAAAGGCAGCTTGTAAAAGAACAAGCCTATTCAATGTTTACTTGGAATTGAATTGAACTGTAGTTTCTTGGATGCTAAGTAGGCTTCCTCAGTTAGAAAACCTTTTTGACATGAGCAAGATGACAGTTGAACAGAGGATGTTGCTGTTGCAAGAGATGGAGGGGAAACTGATGACTTTTCTCTCCTTTCCTCTCCCTGTCATTCTAGAAATGTCTTGGTATTTTAGAAAATATAGGTAGGGATCGTAAAGGAGAACCAATAAAAACTCTTTCTATAGATGTAAGCTTTTTAACTCTTCACAAGTCGGAATGGATTGAGGTTCCCTGCCACTGTGTTCAAAGGCGTTATCTGAATGTAAGATTGTAGTTGAAGGATTTGTAAACCAGAATTATAATTTCAATGAATTCCATACAAGGAGAAAAATTCAGCTGTTCGTATTTCAAATGACCACAACTAGAGATTGAGATGGGGTTTCGTAAACTGAAGGAAGCCAAGGGCACCAGGCCGAAGAGAATCACAGAGGTGGAAGGTGGAAGACATCTACTCCATTACTCCAACTCCATGCTCAGCACAGGTTCCATTAGAGAATCTTTGACAGATGAACATTCATCTGTCAGATGAATCAGCTGCTGTTTAAAGACTTCTAGCACAGAATTCAGTAGTGAATGTGGCAGCCTGTCCCAAAGGCTGAGAGCTCATATAGTCAGAAAGATACTGCTGGTGTCTTGTTTCTTTCTTACAGTTTTAGAGGGCCGCCCTAAATCTGGTATTTCGGTCTATGGTTTTCCATAAAATTATGAACAAATTTAACTTTCCCCCCCTTTATGTTGTTTTTGGCATTAAGTACAAAACCAACTTCCTTCCATCTATTAATTTGAAGTATTTTTTCTCAATTCCCAGTTCAATGTTATTTGTTCTAGAGTTTAAAAAAAAAAAATCAGCAGAATGCAGTTTTGCTTTGCTAGTTTTTAAATTCAACACAAAGCAGAAAACTTGGCCAGACTGCAAAACTGACTGGCAGGGGAGTACTGAGAATGAGATACAATAGTTCCCCCATTCCCAATTACAAAGTTGATTATAGAGACTACTGCCATGTACAAAAATTATCCTGCCGGTGGTTGTTGTTGTTGTTTTTTACTTTCAGTTCTCATTCAACTTAAGGAATAATAATTTGCTTTCAAAATTAGCATCAAAGGAGAGGAAAAACTTTGGTGAAATTCTCAAGAATGGGATGTGGAGTTCTTGCAATAACATGATTATAAGGTGGCCCAGTGGATGCATGAATGTTGCATCTTTCATGATTCAATCATCTCTTCCTCAATCTGTGTGCCTCTTTGACTTCCATTAAATCTCAAGTGTTTCCCACATCATGGGAAACCCTTTCTCTGGATTCTTTTAGATTATTTATTTATTTATTTATTTATTTTATTTTATTTGTATACCGCCCTTCTCCAACAGGACTCAGGGCAGTGAACAGCCACGGTAAAACACAACATATAAAATTTAAAAGCAGTTTAAAAAACATTAAATAATTTTGGTCATCAATTTAAAACAACCCAGTTAAAACCAATTACAAATTAAAACCGCAAGGATAGGATCAAGCCAGCCTGGCTAGATGAAATAGATGTGTTTTTAGGGCCCGACGAAAAGTCCGGAGGTCTGATATCGTGCGTATCTCTGGGGGTAGGTCGTTCCAGAGGGCAGGTGCCGCCACAGAGAAGGCTCTCCCCCTGGGGTTCGCCAGCCGACATTGATAGTGAAATATAAGCAGCCAGGCAATATTTCAAAATGATAGAAAGATATGTAGCAGAATATATAATGACCAGCCACAGGTCCTCCCTGTTCCAACTACCAAGTAACCCACAAAACTCCAAGAGAAGTTCAGAATAAATTCTTAAGCACTGTGAAAGTGAGTTTTTTTTTGTTTTGTTTTCCTTTAGTTTTCCTTTTTTTCTTTTTACAGAAGAAAACGTGTGAGAAATTTCAAGACAGATTTTGTTTATGGCTTTTATACAGACTGTGTGAGCATTTCTCCTTGTTGATTATCTCCATGCTGGAATGCACACTTTGAAGGTCTGTGGGGACTTTAAATGAGCCAGGTTTATACTTCATTCGCCCCCCCCCTCCACCACCTCATTATTACTATCCAATAAATAGATCAGTAATATCACAGTTTAATAGATAATTTGTAATTTCTTAAAGTCTAAACCAAAGTCTAATTTGCCTACCAATGTTCCTTTTCTGCTGTAGTAATGTTCCTGATAATCAGATATATCCTGTAAAGCACTCCAGTGCATGAGGGACAGCAATGAAGTTCAAAATGGCTAATTCAGTATATTTAACATGTGTTAAATCAGCAATTGTCCAGATGGCCCTTACCAGTGGCCAAATAACTAAGACAATGAGGCATTGCAGTTCAGCAACATCTGAAGGTCTATAGATTCTATATGCAATAGGTTACCCATCCCTAATGCAAGCATGCTACAGCACCCTTGGTCTACAGCAGTGTTTCTCAACCTGTGGTCTGCGGACGCCTGGGGGCTGCCAAGTCATCACGGGGTCCACAAAGGCTTGAAGAAATGTTAATGATTTAAATCTTGAGTCTTGGTGATCCATGGCTGTTTTGTTCCCCAGGCCTCTGGCTCCACTGGGAACAGGCAGATAAACTCTAGCAAACAGGTTTTCATACAGATCATTTATTAGGGTATCCTCAAACATAGACTTACAATCGTGATGAGTCATGGTGAGTCATGTTGAGATTCATCCTTATTTCATAATCTGTCCCATTTCCTAGTGTAAAATGATGGTAGTTCTGCCTTCCTGTTCAGAAAGCATGCTTCTCCCTTCTGTGGTAATTCAAACCACAGCCTGGTGGCGCAGTGGACTAAGTGCTGTTAAAGTAGCACTTAGTTGCCAGCTGCCTGCAATAACTGTAAGTTCAAATCTCACCAGGCTCAAGGTTGACTCAGCCTTCCATCCTTTCGAGGTAGGTAAAATGAGGACCCGGATTGTGGGGGCAAAAAGCTGACTTTGTATAAAAAAGAACACCGCTTGGGGGGGGGCGAAAGCCCTACTAAGCAGGTATATACAAACGTATGAAGGCTATTGCTTAATGCATTGTAAGCCGCCCTGAGTCTCCAGAGAAGGGCGGCATATAAATCAAACTAATAAGATATGGTCACATGTCATGGACTACATTTCCCATAATGCAATCTCTCTCTACATCTCCCACAATGCAATCTCTTAAGGAGACAGCTCTTAATCCTTAAGGTAAATAATTCACTATGACTCACTATCTGTAACAGCACAATGGCCATGGTCTGTGGCCACAAAAGGTATTTAAAGGGAATCTGTGGTGAAGAAAAAGTTGAGAACCACTAGTCTACAGCATATACATGCTATAGAAGATTTGAATTCAGCAGGAGTCCTAGGTAGAAGTGATGGACCTGAACTCTGGAAATAATTAATCACCAGAATATTGCATTGGGGAAAATGCATATAACCAAAAGAATACAGTTGTCTGGGGTTCAGAGGTAAGGTATTTATGATTGCTAGCAGACTACTTCATTTTGTACTTGAGGGAATAACTAAATTTATTAAGAAATACCTGAAGTTAGAAAAGCCTATCTAAACGACATCATGAAGGAAGGGAATGTTGTGATGAAGCTTGAAACATGGGGAAGAAAGAGAAAGATGGATAGCTTCTCATTTAAACAAGAGATTCCCAGGCATGTCTTCCAGGTGTAGTGGGGGGAAATCCAGATGGTGGCCACGACAAGTGTGGTTGAAGCACATAAACAGGTGAGGCTTCAATCACACTTTCATGGCAATCATCTTGATGTTGTTGATCACAACCAACAGACAACTTGGAGATTCATTTAACTAATAGGCTACATGACATACAGATGCAAGGACAGCCTGTGAAGATCCTTCCACTCAAATCCATCTTATCATGATCTTGTGGTCAAAGTTGAAAAGGATGAGGCATTCCAACACCCATCTAATTTGCATGATATGTGGCATATAAATAGTTGAAGTTTAGCTGTTGGTTTCAAGTACTACAGAGCCACTGACAACTTTCTTAAGGTATGCTGAGCAATTAATTTATTTGGCAGGCACACAGATGTGGGAAGACCCTGGAAATCAAGAACTTAGATAGCATAATCCATGCTCTATTTAACTGATTCCCAGTTTCCAGCATTGGACAGGTAGGCAGTCTTCCCTATATTGATGTTTGACGTATTTTATATACATATTTTATGGTCTTATCTCAGCATCCAGTTTTATCATTTTACCTACCGTATTTTTTGGAATATAAGACGCACCTTAGTTTTTGGGGAGGAAAATAAGAAAAAAACTGATTGGTGGGTGGATCGGCCTCCCAGAATACCCCAAATCAGCTGTTTCCCGAGGTTAATTTTAGCAAAAGGTTCCTTGGTTGTGAGCTCTGTGCCTTGCTTTTTTTTCTGCCTCTGAAACTTTTGAAACTCTGTTTTAGAAAAAACTTTTTTTCTCCCTCTGAAAGCCTCCGAAACAGAGCTTCAGAAAAAAAGCCTTTTTTTCTGAAGCTTCTTTCAGAGGCTTTTTTTCTGAAGCTCCTTTCAGAGGCTTTTTTTCTGAAGCTCCTTTCAGAGGCTTTTATTCTGAAGGACTATCTGTACTCTGTTCAATCTCCTTTCTTTGGTATTGGTATGTAGATTAACCTCTTCCGATCTATTGGTTATTGTGTCATTCTCCAGATTTGTTAGCATAGTTTGGTTAGAACCTTTACTGATTCTTCTTTTGTTTCTTGCCATATTATTTTAGATAAAAGCCTTTCTGAGGCTTTTTTTCTGAAGCTTCTTTCAGAGGCTTCTTTCAGCCTCTGAAATCTCCGTTTGGGAGGCTGGGCGGGGCTACATTCGGAGTATAAGACGCATCCAGATTTTCACCCTCTTTTTTGGGGGGGGAAAGGTGCGTCTTATACTCTGAAAAATACGGTATATTCTTTTGATGTTCATTGATGGTGATCAAGGGTGGGCTGCTGGGGGTTCGCAGGGGTTCGGGAGAGTCTCTAACTAAGATTCTGTGCAGTTTGAAGAACCCCGAAATCCCACTCCTGGCTGGCCCTGCCCACCTCGCCTTGCCACTCTCAGGAGTCCCCACGCGGCCCGTTTTGGAAGCAGGGCATGCTCGGAGGCTCAGGGAGGGCGAAAAACAAGCCTACCAGAAGTTCAGGAAGGCTGGATACGGGCCTGTTTCCAGCCTCCAGAGGGCCTCCAGAGCCTGGGGAGGCTGTTTTCGCCTTCCTGGAGCCTGTGGAGGGCAAAAACATCCACCCACCCACCCACCATGGTGCAGGAGGCCAACTAGGCCACACCCACCATGACCACGCCATCCAACAACCGGGCAGAGAACCCCTTGCTAAAAATTTTGAAGCCCATCCCTGAGGGTAACCTATTAGTTCCCATTTTTCATTTTTCCCTTTTAACAGTGTTCCCCCATACACAAACACACATTTCATTTTTAAAGGATAAACACTCTGATTTTTACAGTACCTTTTGAAATTATGTAAGAGCAAGAAGCACTCCAAACCATCAAAACCTCACAAGTCTGTATTTATTTGTGAGCACAATGGTGTCTAAATGGTTACCATTGTTGTTGGAATCAATTCCGAAGTTATGTCACATTTAATATGATATTGATTCTCAACATAGAGAATTTTTCTTTTGACTTGTAGTAGAGCAGTTACAATTGCCTTCTTCTCCTCTGCAGTCTCTGAATTTGGTGCAAATAAATCTTGATGTTGGTCTTGTAACCAAAGGAGGGTGATAAAACTCATTTATCCAGTTTTGTCAAAATAAATTGTAACAACTTGACAAATAGATGAGAAATAAAGCTTTTACTGATATAAACACATTCTTTCTGACTCAATATATGTGAAATCAAACTCTCCCTCTGGATCTCTCCCTCTCTTTTTTTGCTGAAAAGCAGGGTAAATCATGGAAAGAAGTGTTTGTAGGCAAGGAAATCATACCATGGAAATAGCCGATATCCATGGTGAGACAGATACTTGCCATATTTTTGCCACAAGATGTTGAAAATTTTGTTTCTCAAAAGCAGTTAACTGATTTTTTTCTCCATTGAAGCATTCCAGCACACCATGGGAACCTAAAAAACCTTAATACTTTGCCAGGGGAAGACTTAATTTTTTCATGATTGGCTATTAAGAAAAAATAGCCACTTAAAGCTTCAGCGCATAATTCAACAAAGAAAAAGACACAATAGCCAAAGGTTTCTGTACCCATATGCATAATAAAAAGGCAAAATAAATTATTAACACAAGCTCAGCAAGGAGCGGAAAGGGAATGAAGCCCCAGGGTTACATTAAAATCTACAGACATTCAAGCTTTATATAACAGCTTATTCCAGATACAAAAAGTCAGTTTGATGAAGATCAGCAAAGCGAGATTCTGATGAGACAGGACAGAAAAGAGTTTCAAAGACACCAATTCTGTTTAATCACACACTTAACTCAGATGGCTTATTCCAAGGTCAGGTTGATGGGAGTCATCCACAGGCCCTCTAAGTCCCTCTGTATGGCAGACACACAAATCCCATTTTTGGGAATTGAAAATTCTCAGAAGTAACATCGTGAACTCCAGCCCTTGGACTTTGCAACATATGGTAGGAGTTGCTGATGAAGATTGTCCTGAAGGTCAGTAAGTCCCATGTTTAGGTCCTTCCCCATTCTCCTCCAGCAGAGTTCCATCCTTCCAACCTCAGATAAATTTGCGGTTGCAAAACCTGACGAGAGCTCCTTCAGCAGGAGCAGCATTCATAAACAATGAAGTTGACTATAACCTGGATCATAGGTTGGCTTTAGGATGTCACAGACTGTGCTGGAAATTCAAATGGACTGGTAAAAAATAAGGTGCTGGCTTAACACTTTTCTTTTGACAATTTTCAAATATGTCTCTGCAGGGACTGAACTCTCGTTTGCTTGTATGTACAGTAAGTGCTCCAGCCCATTAGGCCTCCCCTTTATATCTTCAGGGAATGTCTGGAGATCAAGGAAAATACAGTAGAAACAAGGCTGGATGCTTGACTTTGTTATCTATTCCTGCATCTTCACGCATCTACCTGGGCATTTAGTTGAAGTCTCAGATGGCTTCATGATCTTGGAGTACTTTCTCTATTGTTACAGGTATGTAGATATCTATATGCAGATATCTAGGTGCAGTTGTCCATGCCTAATAACCTCTAGCTTGGATTACTGCTACATGTTATGCATTGGATTGCCTTCCAAAATGATCAGATATTGGGATTATCACAGAAAGCCACTCTAAAAGTATATTTTGCAGCAAGGGGTAATTGAGGACAATGTCTTCTCTATTATTATTATTATTTTGTCAACAGTTTGATACCTAACATTTTACTTAGCCTAAGCACCCAATCTTACTACCACTTTCTACCTGCACATTTAGATGATGTCATCCATTTGTTCCTGGCACTTTGGAAGCAGACAAGAAGGCTGGCCCTTCTCCCCCTGCAAGAATCAGGTCATGTGCTTGTATTTCACATGCCTCTGGGGCAGCTAAAAATGCCAGAGGCATTGAGATGCCAACCAGCCCAATTCCTAAACTCAGTAGTGGGATTCAAATCCCGGCGCTACCAGTTCGCTATTGGGAGTGCACGGGTGTACACGCTCGCTTTGTGAGCACATGGCAGTTCCGCGCATGCGCAGAGTGTTTTTGATGACATCTGGGCGGTTGGGTGGAGCCTCCTGCCGCTGCTGCTACCGATTCGCCCGAACCAGGGGAAACCAGTAGCAACTCACCCCTACCTAAGCTGCATTCTTTTCCACACAGAGGAAAAGTTGGTGAATTGCAACCATTCTGACAATGACTTGGGTGCCCTGCTTTCTCACAAAATAACCTCCATTTCCCAATCAGTCCTCCAATGTGTGTTTGTATGTGTGTGTGTGATCAATTAGCTGAGTCCACAACTAATCAAAGAGAAAACTAATCTAGAACTAAGGAGAAATTTCCTGACAGTTAAAACAATTAATCCGTGGAATGAATTGTCTCCAGAAGTTGTGGGTGGTCCAACAGTGGAAGTTTTTTTTTAAAAAAGAGACTGGACAACCATTTGTCTGAAATGGTATAGGATTTCCTGCTTGAGCAGAGGGTTGGACTAGAAGACCTCCAAGGTCCCTTCCAACTCTGTTATTCTGTTATTCAATAACGTAACTGTGAAATATCCTGGAAGAGGATAAGATATGGGGGGTGGGAATGTTACGGAGCTTAGCATGTGTTGGGGAAACTGTGAAGATAGTGTGGGAGGTATATGTATCCTTTAGAGATTGAGATACACATCCACTGCCTGAGAGGTTCTGATGTTCTCATTCTTTGAATGCATGCTGCACATCCCACTGCAAATGCAGCATGGAGTGATGCTCTAACAGCATCACCTGTTATCCAAACAGAAGATCAGGATTGCTCCATTCATGGTACCATTGAACCATTATCTCTCTGCCTGGAAGGGAAGAGAATGTCCGTCGTCCCCCCCCCCCACCCCATAATGGAATCTCTGCTATTATTTCTTAACTGGGCATGGGTTCTGAGATTGAGTTCAGTTTGGTGAGATGTGCTCAGATTTCCAAGTTGCTATTAAGCACAGATGAGGAAAAAGATAGAACCTCATCTATCCAAAAGCTTGTATAAATGCTAGCAACCAGTCTTGCTTTCTGCCTGATCAACAGATGCACCAACTGGAGTTGTTTGCACCTGCCCCAGGCAGTAAACCACTGAACTGCATGTTTCAGCATCTGTTTGGCAGCTTAGTAGATGATCCCTTCCACTTAGGCTAGGTCTTCCTCAGCAGGAAAAAATATCTTATTCTTACTAAGCCATGAAGCTCAAGGTCTTCTTACACTTTGGTAACCCTGAATAACCTTGGATCTTGGATCTGAATTCTGTCAGATTGTGACAGAAAAATGGAATCTTATGACAACGTAGGAAGCCGCACTCAATCTAATCAGCTAGGATCTGTTCGCTAATCAAAAGTCTGTACAAAAGATATGTTTTTAAGAAGGAGGGAGGGAGACATGCTTCCAACCTCTCAACCTAGTCCAATTGTGAGCAAAATCTAAGCAACTTTACCCTCCAGAAGCCTAGGATATTCTTTTCAGCAGCCCTACAAATGATCCTATGCTTGTCCTTCCCCAGCAAGAAATGGACCCACCATAAAAAGTTCTGCTGGTGTGATTGGCAGATGTAAGAGCACAAAACTTTCTTTTGCTGCTCTTTTTGATACTGTATAATCCCTAACGTGGGCTCATATTTGTGCTTGTCTGATTCACTCTTCTTTTTCTTCTAACGGTGGTCTTGGAATCTCTGCTGATGTTTCATCTTTTGAAGTTCCTTAGAAGAACACACGAGGATCAATGCACAGTGAGGCATTAATCCAAGGCATGTTCATTCCACACAGCAACTAAATCTCAGTCAAACTACCAGATACTCAGAGAACCCCCAAATTCCCTCTAGGACCAGTCAGACTCCATCATTTGCCTAGAGCAGGGGTGTCAAACTCTATTTCATTGAGGGCCGCATCAGGGTTGTGTTTGACCTCAGGGAGCTGGGGTGGGCGTGGCCAGCTCAACGTCACTCATGTTGGGGGGGGCAGTAGTGGCCCGAGTGCTCTGCAATGCAGCCTTCGCGAGCTCTTTTTCGCTGGCAGAGGCACCGTGGGCTAATCGTTTGCTGTTTTCAGGGCAGCCCCACATGTTGTGGCCCGTCAGCGGCCTGTGCAGTTAGTAGCTGATTCCGACAGCGAGGAGGCTGGTGTGGTGCTTGCCAGCAGCCTGTTCAGCTGGTGCTTGAGTCAGACAATGAGGAGGCTGGAGAAGATGTGGTGCCAGAGGCGGAGATTCAGCCAGGGCCTTCAGAACCTCCAGAAGCTCCCATAAGTGAAGAGGAAGAAGAGGAGGAGCCACTTCTCAATGCACGAGCGTGCAAAGCTGTTAAAAGGCAGGAGTGGCTCCTCAGGAGGACGTCTCCTCGAGAGTAAGGCTTGGGGCTAATTGGCCACTTCCCTAGCCTATTTAAGGAAGGACGACGACTGATGAAATTTGCAGGAAACAACTTCGCGTCTTGATTCCAGAAACACTTGATTCGGCTCTTGTTTCTCTCTTGTCAGTTTTCCTGCAAATTGCTTCTGGGCATTCTGCCAATCACAGTAAGATTACGGTTATCTGAAATACTGTACCTCAGAATTGAGTTATTATTCTTTGGATTCTTGTTGGCTGTTAATGAAGTTAAATTAACAGCCCTTGTTCAGAAAAGACTGATTTAAACTGTATTTATGTTCGAACAACTACTAAGAAAGCTCATTAGTAGTCTTTAATTAGTAAACTAAGGTTTGTATGGACTTTGTGTGTGCTGTGTTCTTTGGGGTCCGTAGCTGGGGCAGAACACCACAGGACATATCTAAGCACCCTGTGGGCCGGATCTGGCCCCCGGGCCTTGAGTTTGACACCCCTAGGGTGAACTTTGCTAATAATTCTTGCTGCATTACAATGGGTGGAATGGGAAGCAGTACAGATAAGCCTAAAAACAGAGACTGAGTAGACCACTGCAAAGGACCAATGGTGAAGTCCTTTACCAACATATCATATCACAATTGCTTGGAGTCAAAATCCAGATCTAATGTGTGACTCCTAGTATGTAATGGGTCCTCAGTCATTTGGGCCAGGTCCATGGTTGTAAGGTGACTAAGCACCGCTGAGCTGCTCCAAGTGCAACATTTCCCAAGGACACGTCAAAGTTGCTAAGCTCTGTATGCCTCATGTGTTCCACTGCTCATCTGATAATGAAATTAAGCATGTCAAGCAGGGATGTCACTATGCCACAGGAATTCCTCTTCTAATTTTCAAGATTCTGTATTTACCGCAAACTAAAGTATTAACCCGATTTGATATAGTGATTAAGGCATCAGGCTAGAGATCAGGAGATTGTGAGTTCAAATCCCATTTAGGCATGAAGCTTCAGTGATCGTGAATTAGTTACTTTATCTCAGCCTAGGAAGTTGGCAAGGGCAAACCACTTCTGACAAATCTTGTCAAGAAATTGCAGATATTAATCCAGCCAAAAATGAACATTGACATGAAGGTACCACAAAAAAGAAAGAAAGAAAGATCAAACATATCTTCCTGAAATTTATGTCATTTTTGTTTCCTTGGTCTTGCCAGCTGTGCAGGACTGGACAGCCTACATATTCTAGAAATAATATGTTAAATATTTAACTAATTCTGTATTAATTTTATATGGATTGTTTTTAATTAAGTTTCAAAACCAAAGCCTCAATTACTCTTGATCCAGACTCTTGGCTAGGAGGTTTGAAGCCTCTTCAAGGCACCTGCTTCTTCTTTTTGATATCTTTTGTTCCTTGGTGTGGGGTTTTTTTTTCTTTTCTGTTTTTCCTGGAATCATCCAGTCACTGGGAGTCAGGCAGCATACAAATGTAATGAATGAATAAATAAATAAATGTTCTTCATCATTGTGTACATTTTTCTAATTGTTCTATCGTTATATTATAATTACTTGGTTTATTATATATTTCGCCCAAAGTATAATACCAAGGCATAAATAAATACGAAATCATTGATTAATGAAAAAACCATGACACATCACAATGTCAGTGTAGCACTGAAGAAAGCAACAACAATTTGTACTCTGTTTCTGGGTTTTACAGGAAAGGCCATTTTGTGTACTGAAAAAATCACTCTCAATCATTATCAAGAACCTGTTCTAGGGAAAACAACTTGTCCACTCACCCCAAAGGCAACAACACCATCTGTGGATGTGAATATTTTGTTTGGGTTTTACATGGATTGTAAACTGCTGGTGCATCTTTACCTTGGCCACACATAGCAGAAATGTGTGAAGGTAAAACAACACCTTTCATATTAGTTATTGGAACAAAGGAGGAAAGATAATTTCAATTTACCAGGCCAAATGCAGCCCACCTTTAAAGTGCTACAACAATTCTCTATTTTAATTGATACAGGTGTCATGTCAATTTCTCACCAGACTTGGCCAAACTAATTCCTGTAAAATTTGCAATAAGCTGCCTCTAGGAAAAGAAACAAATAAACAGGTAGTCCTCACCTTATGACCAGAAATTTTGTTGGAAGCCCAGGCACTGTTTTTTTAAAAATGTTTTTGTGGTAGCTGTTAAGCAAATCACTCATCATTAAGCAAACCCATTCTTCTGAATGGGCACTTTTTGCAGAAACCAGCAAAAACCACTGGAAACTGACAAAAAAGTTACAAATCATGATCATGTGATCCTAGGACTCTGCAATTGGTCCTAAAGGTAAGCCAACTGCCAAACACTTGAAATATAGTCGTGTGACTGAAGGGCGGGGGACATTTTATGATGGTCGGAAGTGCTTTACAGGCCATCAAACATTCATTCCAAGGCTGTCATAACGCCTAAGACTCATAGAACAACCGCTCATAAATCAAGGAAGGGTGACAGCAGCACCTAACACTGACCATGCATTCAATCTGACTTTGAACAACGAACTTCATAGACCATAAACCATGGTTAGAACACCTGGCCTAATCTGTAGGGTTCCCTCCCCCTTTTCTTCTGAAACTTTTTCTTCTGCAACTTTTTGCTGGATGGAGAATTCAGGAACATCTGAAAGCACGGCTTAGTACTCTCTTTGGAGAGTACAGATAGTCCTCAATCTTACAACAGTTCATTTAGTGACCATTCAAAGTTACAACAGCGCTGAAAAAGTGATTTATGACCATTTTTCAGAGTTATGACCTTTACAGCATCCCATTCATCATGTGATCAAGATATACTTGCTTGGCAACTGATTCATATTTATGACCATTGCACTGTCCCAAGGTCATGTGATCACTTTTTGTGACCTGACAAGCCAAAGTCAATGGAATAGCCAGATGCAATTAACAACTGAGTTAGTACCTTATCAACTGCAGTGTTCACTTAATAACTGTGGCAAGAAAGGTCATAAAACGGGGCAAAACTCACTTAACATTAACAAATGTCTCATGTAACAACAGAAATTTTGGGCTCAATTGTGGTCATAAGTCCAGGACTATCTGTACCGCAAGACCTTATGGGATTTGATTCATTTACTTGATATGTGAACTTCAACTCCCAGAATTCCCCAGCCAACATTCTGGGAGTTGAAATGCACATGTTAGAGTAACCAAGCTTGAGAAACACTGATTTACTTGTTAAGTAGAGAGACACCATTGTTATAAACACTACAAGTTCCCATATGGAACTACCCGAGACAATAACTTGAAAGCAGCAAAGAATTTTATTCACATATTTGCAAACACGGGTGTGCAAAAAGTAGACACAGAAGGAACCATTAGCACTACTCATGTGACCCCGAGGACACAGATAAACATCCAAGTGCTTCAACGACCCTCTAAAACAGGGGTGTCAAACTGGCAGCCTGCGGGACAGGTGCGTCATGCGCAGGCCACGCCCATCCCAGTTCAGCGAATGGGAAAAAGTCGTGAAATGTCACGTGACGGCAACGTGACACGGCCACCCGTGCTGTAAAAAGATGCAAATGGCCAGCTGTCTGCAAGGAATATAAATCCTTCCACTCCCCACTATCCTGTCAGAGCTGAAGGAGCTTCTTGGATGAGAAGCGAAATGTCTTCAAAAGAAAAAACAAAAAAGGCCAGTTGCCTCCTGAAAAAGCACTTGGGGATCCCTCCATAAATGTTAACCATAACCTACTTCTTGCTTAGCATGAGCTCTTGCACATCCATCCTCTCTGCTTGGGGTTTCAGTTGGTATTTAGCTTGCAAAGCTTGTGATTTTAGCTGTGAAAAGCTGCCTTGTTTCAAAACAGCTTATAACACTTAACACACATATCAAATATTTATTTTAGAAACAATACTGACTCCGTTTTGTTTGCATATGACAAATTCCCCATTTCCCCCTCTTTATTGATTTCTTGATCTCCTTTTTAAATTTCTAGTTCCCAGGAGTTGTCTCTAGAATAACTATCATAGCAGAGGCCTTCCTACATACAATTCTCAGACTTCAACCTAGCTCATGAGAGTAGAAATTTATATACAACGTATTTTATTTACAGGCTAGCATGTCTTCTTAGGGTTTCTGTAAAAACAATAAAACTCTTCTTTCCCACGCCATTAAAGACGGGAAACCACTGCCAATTTCCTGAAGAATATACAAATACACAAATAACATTTTTCTTCTTCCTTTCCTTTACAAAAAAAAAACCCAATAATTTACAGCCCTAGCTCTGAACATCGCACGTGCGCTGCTTCCTTTTCGGGTTCTGCGGAAAAACGAACACTAGCCAACTCTGGGCAAACTAAGTTTTTAGAAAAACTACATTTCCCAACATGCAAAGCATGTTAAAGGCGCAAGGCTTGTTTTCGTTTTGCTCCGGCGGTCCCCACGTGGATGGAAGATGGCCGCGTTTGCGGACCTGAATATCCTCTACTTGCCGGAGAAAGAAGCCTTGCAGAAGTTGGTGGAGGCTGCAGCGCACCGTGAGTTTAGATCCATGCCTTCTTTAAAGGCGAGGGAGGCCGGGGTAAGAGGAGACGGCTCCGCTATTTTCTAGCTTAATAGAAATCCATGAACTAGCCTAAATTGGAGACGGTGGGTTTCCTTTTTGCCATTCAATCTTGCCACCTTCATATTGTGCGAATGGTGGTGTAGAGTAGGAGGTCAAGAGGGCAGATCTGCTTTCAATCTAAATAGAAATGGCACAAGCATCCCTTTTGGAAGATTGGATCAAGACTAGTAAAGACTCTTGAAATAAAATGTATTGTATGTGAAATGCTTTTGATTATTACCCATTGCTGCCTATCTATCTATCTATCTATCTATCTATCTATCTATCTATCTATCTATCTATCTATCTATCTATCTATCTATTGCGATTTATATGCCGCCTTTCTCCCTAGGGACTCAAGGCGGCTTACAAAATGACAACTTCAATACAAATCACAATACAATACCAAATTAAAATCAGTAATCCAATTAAAAAACGATTTAAAATTATACCAGTGTACCCCCAAATGGATCAGTTTAATTGGCAGAAGAGTTTACTGTTGGCAGAAGAATTTACTGTTACTGTTTTCACAGACTGAAGTGAAATGGTTGCATGGGGGTTAAATTCTCTTCCTTAAAATAATAAATACACTGGATGTGCTCAAGGGCCATAATGCCGCATTGATTTTTTTTTTTAAAGTTACTACTACAAAAAGCGAAAATCACAGCTCTAAAATCTCATGTAACTTAGAATAGCCACAGGCATGTCCATTGAATTTGTGAAAATATATAGTAAAAATTTAAGAAAAAGCTAGAGATGAACAAAGCCAAATGCTGTAATCTAGTATTCTTTTTAATGTGCATGTGTGTGTATATAATATTTTGAAGATTGTGTTAACTATTTCATCTATTGTATTATTTTCATCCTGCCTTTATTATTTTTTTAATAAATAACTCAAGACACCTCACATACCTAATATTCCTTCCTCCTCCTAGTTTCCCCATAACAACTAACTTGGGAGATAGGTTGGGCTGAGAGACTAACTGATGCCTAAGGCGGAACTCCAAATCTCCTGGGTTTAGCCTGATGCTTAAACCCCTTTAACAACCTCAACAGTTTTAGTTTTAACTTTTTATCATTTGTTGGAATTGATACCTGCATAAAATCAGAACAGAAATACAGTTTTTGGGGTCGCAAAGAGTCAGACATGACTTGACAACTGAACAACAGGAAAACACCAAGCATATTGTTCAAGGCTCTTTTAGTTTAATTACTAACTTGTTTTTGACACTCTGCAAAATGATAGTGAAATTTATCTTAAGCCTCTTGGGTCTTCAGATGGAAATAATTTTGTTTACAGTTGTGTGTAATTCAGTCCAAAGTCTCAATTTCTATTTGATGCCTGAGAATAAGCAAACTTCATATGTATATTCATAAATTGTGTAATTGCAATTCAGAATAAGACAGAGGAAATCATTTGGTATACATGGAAAGCAGCATAAGGGTAGCTTCCAGCTGCATCAACTAAAATGCTTTTTTTTTCTTTTTGAATATCCTGCTTCTCTTGATTAACTCTATTATGTTTTCTTTTTTAAGTTGGCTATTCAACTGTGGCAATCAATTATGTTGTCAACTATGAAGAAAAGAAAAAAGTAAGTCTTCCCTCTGAAACATTTATTCTTTATGACCTTATGTGGTTAATACCTTTGCAGGCTGTAAGCATGACTTCCTTTTACAAGGGTAAAGAGTGCTAGAGCAGAACAAACACAAGAGTAGCATGATTTCTGTGCAATAGATAATCAGTTTGCTTTACTTTATTTTACAAAAAAAAATGCATCTTCTTTGAATGGCTAGAAAATTGGCCAGGCATACTTGGTGGGGTTTTTTTTTTTCTATTTCATATTTCTTAACCACCCATCAGAAGATGGGTTAAGAAGCTGGTTGTTGTTGTTTTTAAACTGGACAAAAGATGGTGTGATATTTGTGTCTTGGCAGTGATAAATCTTTGTATGGCAGCAAAATGAGTGTGGAAACAGTTGGAATTAGTCTCTGAACCAGCCTTGAAAATCTGGGGAATGAAACAGCCACTAATAATAATGACTAAGGTGTTCTGAATATAAACCACCTCTCCCTTTCAAATAATTTGCACAGCCTTGCTTTGTATACAGCAGTAGTGGGTTCCTCCCGGTTCGGCCTGGTTCAGCCGAACTGGTAGCGGTGACGATATGACATACCGAACTGGTTCTCTTTGTTTGGGAGCTGGGCCCTCCCGCCCCCGCCACCCACGTTATTCTTACCTTTTATTTGGCCCCGCCCTCAATCTATTTGCTGCCTCCCGAGTCCCAGTTGATCGGCTAGAAGGAAAAAAACTGTTTAAACTCTTGCCGCGTGGCTTCAAAGGGCCGCCCTACAGCTGATCAATGTTAAAAGGCAGTGTGGTGATAAACCGATGCCTCCAAAAACAAATGAGTAGGCCAGTGCCTCCAAAAACAAATGGGTAGACTGGAACGCTCCCAAGAACAAATGGGTAGACTGGTACAGCTCTGCAAGCAGTTAAAAGCCTGGTAGACCAGTACCTCTGCTAAATCCTAAAGAATTGTCACATGACCATCAAACCACACCCACAAAATAAGCCACGCCCACAGAACCAGTAGTAAAAAAATTTAGAACCCACCCCTGGTATACAACCTTTACACCAGTGTTTTTCAAACTTGGCAATTTTAAAATGTGTGGACTTCAACTCCCAGAATTCTGTGTGGGAAATTCTGGGAATTGAAGCTCACACGTTTTAAAGTTGCCAGGTTTGAAAATCAGGCTCTATACAGATACTTCTTGCCAATCAACCATTCGAAGATAACAGTGGACCTCCCCAGAGCTACCTACAACCAGTTTTCTAAATTCCGAGGGCCTGTGGTCACATGGATTGAATTTGGGGCATTAGGTAACTGGCTTGCATTTCTAGCCATTTACAGTAAGCACAATTTTTCCTGATAATTTACTTCCTATTTCCGGCCAAAAAAACAAAACAAAAAAAAACCCACCACCACCCACTGGAGAAAACAGATTCATTTAACTGCAGTGTTTGCTTAACGACTGTGATATTTGTTTAACCACTACCACAAACAAAGGTCATAAAATCCGCCATGGTCATGTGGTACCTGCCACGATTTACCACTGTAATTCCTGGCTCAATTAGGTTGTAAATTGAAGACAATCTGTACAGAATCTGTTACATGCAGATACACATGCTTATACATAACATTGATGTGACAGAGATGATGGAAGATGAACTTCAGGACATTCAGAGGGCACTAATTTGCCAGTTAGTGGTCTGTCTTGAGTATCTGCATCATCCAAATGCTTGAATCATAAGATTCCACAGAATTTCAAACTGGGGTGGCAGCTGAGCTGCATTTTAGGCTTTTAATAAGGCTTTTCACAAATATCTACCTTGGCAAATAGGACAGTAAAACTAAAAACAAAGTCATGGTGAGCATGCTTGGATCATCAGCATTTTTTCAGTCTTGCTGGTTGCAGTGAGAAAAAAAACTGTAAGGGAACAGCTGGGTTTTTTGAGATTCCAGATTCATGAATGTTGGTTAGTAGATTGCCCATTGTGGGTTATTAATATTTCCTTGGCAAGTCCAATGTATTCATTCCAGGCCTTCATAGATGTGGATAGAATTCAACTGTAAAGGAAAGCATTTTCTCTTGCTTTTCTGTTCTATAACTGAAGCCTAAACAACTATTCAGTGGTTTGCAGAATTGATTAATACCGATTGATGGCTATGAAAAGAAAGTGTAGACTATGGAAATAGCTCTTTGGGCCAGTTGGCTTTTTTGTTGTTTATTTCACAAACCTTTTTTTCAGTAAAGCTTTGCATACAAGTTATCTGTATTTTTTTTCTGTTGGTGGATATATTTGTGATTTTTTAATATATATATATATCTGTTCCTAGGAAATTGTCAAGCCAATGACTCCCGCAGAACTGTTTTCATCCTTGCCTCTTGTACAGGTATGCTTATGCATTTAAAACCATTGTATTCTGAAAAGCAGATATCACTTGGTAGACTTCATTGAGACTGTGACATTATTTTGCTTCCTTGAGAGAAATCCCATTGGAACTTTCATGCCCAGGAATTATGGTCTGGTTGCACACAGCAAACAGGTGGAATGAGCTGAATGTGCTTAGAACGTGGAAGATATGCCTTTTAAAAAAAAAGTTCTGAATTATTGTGATTGAAGTGGTATGGAAGCATTCAGAATAAACAAATTCCTTTATTTAAAAATCCTTGAAAATCCAAACTTAACCATCTGAGGAGATCCTAGGTTAGCTGGTAACGTCTTCTATTGTTCCTGATTTATTATTTGTTGTTTGTATGTACACTGAGAGCTTATGCATCGGAGACAAATTCCTTGTGTGTCCAATCACACTTGGCCAATAAACTATTCTATGTATGGAGGTAGTTGTTTTTTAAAAAAGAATATTTTTTTCAGTTCAGCTTATAGTTGAATGCAGTCCAATCCACATCACCATTTCATATAACTTCATTCTGCAACCTGCATAGTACAGCTGCACAAATGACTTGAAAGATGTTTTTTGCCTAGTGTGTGAGCACAAGGGAAGCATTTTTCCTTGAATAATGAAAGCAACCATAATTTCCAAAAGGATGGACGAGCACTGTAATGGTATGTGGGAATGTCCCTGAGAGGCAGGAGGAAGAGCCATTGCACGGACAACTAACAGAAATCTCAGTCCACAGAAGGATGGAGGGTGTGAGAAACGTTTCAGAAGGGACTCTCCAATATTTTAAAGAAAGTAAGAGGAAGGGAAGGGAGACATATTTTCAGTCGTTCAAGATTCTTTTAATGCATGACTTGTGGATTTCAACTCCCAGAATTCCTGAGCTAGCCATTCTGGGTCAGGAATTCTGGGAGTTGAAGTCCACAAGTCATAAAGGGGACATCTTTCCCCACCTCTGTGTTAATGTGTTACAGTAAAGATAGACTGCTTGTACTTCTTGCCTGGATTACCTTGCAGGGCCAACAGCATGCACGATAGGCCGCTTTTCCCCTAGGTGAGCATCCATCCTATTGGTGGAAAGTAGCTAAGTCCTGCCTTCCAGTGGATGTTTCCCTTCTGCAATGCATTTTGTGAATTACTGCTTTCAGAGACATTGCAGTGTTTTTCTCAGATTTGTGTTTAGGGTCATGATGGGGAACTGTAAATGTTTTCCAAATTAAATCATACCCAGGCAAAGCAACTCCAGGGAGGCTTTGAGTCCACTAAATTGCATAATACATTTTAGGCTGTTAGTCCCCAAGATGCCTGATCTGTTTCCCATAAGTACTAGAGACAGTATTTAGGACATTTTAATTTGAATCTAAATTTTATTGATATGAAACAAAATGACCTGTGGCTGTTGTTATTATTCTTGGTTTATTTGATATTCCTCTCTTTTGTCATATTCTAAGGAGGATCCTTGCAAGACTCTGAATTTGTCCCTTTAGATCCTGGGAGGTCTTCAACATTTGTTTGGTTTTGTCTTGTACATTTTACTCTAATGTTATCTGGCTAGAATCCATTAGAACTGAGGCAAAATGTAAATATGGAAACTCTCTCTCAAACCCCAACAAAGCCAGTGAACTCTTCTTAGAAGGATCTATTCAGGCAATTGGAGGACAAACTGAACTTTTGAGAGTGACTGCAAATTTAGGAGAAGGGGAAGCAAGCTGAGTCTCTCTCTCATACACACACACACACACACACACACACACACACACACACAGAGTCTCTCTCACTCCCACTCTCTCTCACACACAAACACACCTCCCCTCTGCGCTTCCTACTCCTCCTCTGCCCATTTTTTTAATTATCGTATGTTTATTTTTATTGTTTCATTGTTTTGCTATTATTTTTGTGTTTTGTCTTATTATTTTCCGTTTTACCGTTGTAAGCTATCCAGAGCAACCCTATGGCAAGATTGGTGACAAATGGATTTAGTAAATAAATAGGAATGACCACTTAGAACCAGAAGTATCTATGGGTGGGAGCAGGGGTGAAATGCTCCCGGTTCGGACCAGATCTCCCGATCCGGTAGCGGTGGTGGGTGGTTTGGAGAACTGGTAGCAAAAATCCCTCCCCCCCCCCGCCCAGCTGAGCCGCACGATCATTGCGCGGCTCAGCTGGGATCGTCAGAGGCTTCTAAAAGCAGTTTTTTCTGCAATCTCTTCTGCCGAAGAGGTTGTAGAAAAAAAATGCCTTTAAAAGCCTCTGGCGATCCCAGCTGAGTTACCTGATCGTCAGAGGCTTCTAAAAGCATTTTTTTCTGCAACCTCTTAAGGTTGTAGAAAAAATGCTTTTAAAAGTTTTTTTTTTAAAAGTTGGCCACGCCCACCCAGTCACATTACTCCCCCACCTACCAAGCCAGGCCCACAGAACCAGTAGTAACAAATTTTACATTTCACCACTGGATGGGAGTGAAGATAGGAGACAACTGTGTTATTAAACTACACCCCTTTTTATATGTGCTCAAGTGTGACTTATAAAAAGGGGTGCAGCTATGTTGTCAGCATCATCTTGTCCTGCTTGAGCTCTCCAGAAAACACTAATGAGCAGAGCAACTTTAAGGAATCTAGCTTACATACACATACACACTCTTGATATACCATATTTTTTGCACCAAGATTTCAAAAAGGTAAACAAGAAAAAAAAATTTTTTTGCCCTCCCCAGCCCCCAGGAGCACTCTGCAGGCCTCCCAAACCCTCTGCATCCCATTTTTGGAAAAAAACGGGTCTGTTTTTGGCAAAAACTGGATGTGTGGGGCAGGGTTGCAGGAGGCCAAAAATGGCTGCATTCGCTGTAGAAGACGCACCAACATTTCCACCCTCTTTTAGGAGGGGGAAAAGTGTCTTATATTCCAAAAAGTATGATATTTACTGAATAACAGGAGTGGAAAACAAATTGAAAAGTACAGTAGTAAATGATAATGCGGAAAACGAAACAAAATAAACCCTAAAGTAATTAAAATGTCAGCCACCATCAGCCCTATTAAAAATAACCTACTACAACTGAATAATATTGATTTACTTATTTATCAAGTTTATATAGTGTCCTCATCTCACAAATGAGATGGCTTAGTGCTACTTTCCTAGCAGTGGCATCAAAATGAATTGCGGTTGTAAAGTAAGACAGGAAACTTGTGGACTTTCTTGTCTTACTTTAGATAGAGCAAAGTAACACATAGAACCCTGCTTGCTTTCAAGGTGGGCTGTCTGATTAAGAAGCCTAGAAGAGCCAGGAGGTGCCGTAGGTTTTCTGAATTAAGGAAAGGACATGTCTCTGTGGTGATGAAGATTTGTGTAGGCTCCTATTGAGAATAAAGTATCCTCCTTCAATAATGAGTAGGCGTCTTGTTGCCTAGGTTTCTTTTCTCACAGGTTTTTCTTTACAGGGGAAATCCAAGCCAATTAAGATTTTATCAAGACTGACACTAGTGGTTTCTGATCCATCCCACTGCAACGTTCTAGTAAGTTTCTAAAGCTGTTTTGCTTCACAATCCTTTGTTAAGTAAGAGGTGTGGGATATGTCTTGTTGATTGCTAATAAGAGGGAATAGCTGAAGGCTGTTTTCACTTTCTCATACCAGTGGAACTCTATTCCACTAGAAATAGGAAAAGGTAAAGTTTAATTATTATTGTTGCTGTTGTTATTATTATTATGGTTAATCTTCAATTCGATTCACCATCTCGGACTGTTAAAAACAGTTCAAGTTCTAATCAAGGACCTAAGTAGCATCTGAGTATATAGGCAGTTCCGAGTAGGGTGGTTTTTTTTTGCAAAGTCAGGATATTCAGGTCTAATAAGTTCAAAATTTCCATGTATCTAAGGCAGTCCTTTTGGTATTGCTCCAAAGGCTGATGATGATGATAATGATGATGGGACTAATTATAGTTCTAGTCCTGCCTCAGATATGTTGGGTGACTTTGGCTCTGTCATTCTCTCTCAGCCCAACCTACCTCACAGGAGAAAAGAGGACAAGGAAGGAGTATTAGGTATGATTGCTGCCTTGAGTTATTTATAAGAATAATAAAAAGTGGGATAAAGGTAAATAGATAAAATAATGTAAAGAACCTCTGATACAGCTCTTTGGATTTTTTTTCCATTTTAAACTTGTTAATTTTATTTCTCAAAGCATTTAGAATAATTAACTATACTGTATGAATCCTAAACATTTCTTTATTATACAGTATTTTCTATGTGCTCACCTATAATCTGTTAACTTGTCACAAGTAAGACATTTTATTTTAATATATCAGGTATGTTAGTAAGATAGGAAATAATACTTTTGCAAGTATTCATATAAAAATTATATAGTCATTTTGTGGTGAATTTTTTATTCATTTAGCAATTCCATATGTGCAGCTTCTAAAATGAACATAACATCTTCCTCATATAGATTAATTTTTGAGCAACTTGGTGATGAAGAAGCATTGTTTTATGAATAATCTGTAATATTTACCATCATCAATTTATCTCTGATCCATACAGTGAGTTTTAAAAAACGTAGTCCCTAATCTGGGGCTGCTTCATGTTGCTTCAGTAATTTTTTATCACATTTTTTATCACATCTTTATTATTTTTTTATAAATAACTCAAGATAGTGACCTATTAGAGATGTTCTGGGTTTATTTTGAGTAATTGAAATCCTAAGAGTTTGACAAAGAGTCTTTGTTCCATTTGATTGATTTCACAGTGCTAGCAACAGCTTTGATATTGAATGGAACAGCTTATAAATGCAGTCTGTTGTTTGGCCACTGAATTACTCAATATTTGTGTGTGCTACATAAACCACAAGCGTTCTTTCGTTTAATCTGATAACAGGTTATCTTTTGTTTCGTTTTTTTGGTTTTTCTATACCCAGAGAGCGACGTCTACAAATATCAAATATTATGACATCTTTGCTGTATTTCCTAAGAATGCGAAACTCTTTCACGTAAGTGGGCCTTTCCCTGGCATGGGAACTGAAATGTAAATGGGAGGGCAAAGGGAGAAAGATAGGGTGAAAGTTTGCTTGCTAATACCAAGTACAAGTAAGCCTTAGGTTATGATCCTAATTGTGGCTGGAATTTTCACTACTAAGCAGGGTGGATAAAAATCAATGATTTTTTAAAAAAAATAAAAAAAACAGATTTTTTTTTATTTAAATCGGATTTTTTTTTATTTAAATTGGATTTTTTTTATTTTTATCGAATTTATTTTAATAAAAAACTTTTGGGGTAAAAATCTATCGTAAGATAGTTTTCTATTTAAGATACATAAATAATTTAGTTTATTCAGCATGAAATGGAGCTTAGTTATGTAGCATGAGGCTGTATATTCTGCAACACTGGGACTATCGGTGAGTCAACAGTGGGTCAAAGGAGTAGTAGAGATGACAGTTGCTCTTTAGAAATTATGATTTAAATCGAGTTGATTTAAATCAAGCCTTTTTACTAGTGATTTAAATCATGATTTAAATTGTGATTTAAATCAATTCGATTTAAATCAAATCCACCCTGCTACTAAGCAAAATGGTCTTTAAGCAAAACCTCACATGGCTGCTTCTGCAGAATTGGAGGGGTTGAGGTGATTAGCACTGACAGGGCCTCTCCAGCCCAGCTCCTCCTATAGGGCCTAGTAGCTTCCACCATGAGTTGCAGAGCTTATGTTGGGCTTCCAGGAAGCGTTCATCCCTCTACTTCCTCCAGCTCTGATGCCACCCCAAATAGCACCTGTCCTACCCTCGCCACTTTTACCCAGAGAGATGCACTCTCTCCATCCCATTGCACACTCTATGCTCTGCAAGATAGAGTCTTGTGCTGGCATCAGGAAATGGGGCTCCTCTGCTTATACCACCAGCCTGACTTTGCCAACTCCATCCTTCGGCCTCTTCTCTGGCCAGTCCCCGATGAGCTCCCTTGGTCAGAAGAGGCTTTGCTACCTTGCTACACGTGCCTTGTGCATTCTGGAACTGCACCTTCACCAGTGCCTAGATCCCAGGCCAGCAGTGGGAGGAAGATGGCAAAGGTCAATTGAGGGTGGTGGACTGCAGGGTGTCCAAAGGGTAGAGATGGGGAGAAAGTAGGTGGTAGGTTGCCCAAAGTAAAAGAACGTGACTGGGATGCTGTAACCAGTCAGAAATGCAGGCTTATCATCAGCACCCAAAGTTTGATCACATGACTGCGGGGACACTGCAGTGGCCAGAATGTCAAGAACCAGTCATAACTTCCCATTTGTTCACCTCTATACAAATGGTTATCACCTGAGGATTACCTGTATCTATAGATATTTCTTCAAGAGGAATACTAGCATCCATTGAAACCTTGTTTGCAAGTCAACCTATATCATTGGCAACCTTCAAAGACTACGGTATCATGCTCGGGAAAGAGGTCCTAAAACGGCATCTGGTGTGACTAAAACTAAAGTCACCTATAGCAGAGCTGTCAAACTCGCGACCGGCAAGGCAGATACATCACACGCTGGCCACGCCCACTCCTGTTTTAGCAAAGGGGGGGAAAGTGGTGATACCTCAAGTGACACCGCGAGTTTGACACCCCTGACCTATAGGATTCCAAGCTTTTGTCCTGAAGTGGAATGAAGTTCTCTAGAAGGCTGCAAAATTATTCCTTGGCTTACTAGGTAGGATAGGCAAGTCTTTCTGCACTAATGGCTGTATGTAGCAAATGGTACAAAATTTACATATTTTTTTTGGTTGCACTTCCATTGAAAATTACTAAGCAATTTGCATGGCAATTAAATATGGTTAATACAATTGCGCTCCATGTTAATTATCTCTAGATCCCAGGGCATTGGAGGGGAAGGTATCGGTGGTGGTGCATACAAATTTTGCAAGATGGCAGACACAGAGCTGCAACCATAAGCTCACCTCTTTTCCATTTGCTTGAAGCTTTGAAAAAAAACTTCCCCAGAGTTCCTAATTATACAAATCCTATCATGTCTAGCTGTGGTTGTTAAGTCTTTAACACATACATACACACACACACACACACACACAGAGAGAGTAACTGCCTTCTGGGAGAATTATCATGATGTATTTTTTATGTACACAGAGCTTATGCGCCGAAGACAAATTCCTTGTGTATCCAATCACACTTGGCCAATAAAGAATTCTATTCTATTCTATTCTTTATTTTTTCTATTCTATTCCTATTCCATTCTGCCAGAAAGTTGGGTCTTTTGCATAGCATCTATCCTACAGCTAACAATCCACTCTTCAGCAGATGGCACTCTTGCTTTGATTATGGAGACTGAAAATTGTCATCTACGTCTCCTAATAGTAATAAAGAATCCTTCTCTTTCTTTATGCTAAATCCATTGTTTATATTTCTGCAGAATATGGAAATCAGGGCCTTTATCCTGGAAAAAAAATCAAGACCTTTGTCCCCCAAAAGGTTTCACAGCATATATGATCTTGGTGAACATTGGATTACAGTTTTGTTTTTGGTGGGAGCTTTTTACTATTTCTAAAAATCCTTTCAGAAGACTGGCTCTGTTGTTCTGTGCTGATTTTTTTTAAAAAATTCTCTTTGAAGAATGTTGCTGATAAAATGTCAGAGAATGGCAAAATGTACGTGGCAATCTACTTTATAAAGCTCTAAGTGACTCACGGGGAAACCAAGAAAGATTTTTTTTTTCAGTCGTAGCTAACAATAGCAACAACTAAAAATATATTTTCCCTAGATTAAATTGCTGATTGGGAAAGGATTTTTTGTACCAAGTGATTTGTGAACTAGGGTCCTGCTACTGATCACAAGTTTCTGGGCTAATCCTGTGTACAACCTTCTACTATTTTTTAGTGAATTTAACTCTGCTTTCACAGGAATATATAGGAGGAAGTATTACAAAAGTCAAGAGAACAGCTGCGGTGGTAGTATTCAGCTGTTTCAGACCAGTTCGGGTGAAGTGGTAGTGGCGTCCTATTTAGCCACTTTTTCTAAGCTACGCACATGCGTGCAAGCCACACAAAGTGCATGCACGTAAGGCCGCACGCATGTGCGGAAGGCGTGCAAGCAAAGCGAGCGTATTCACGTGCACTCTCACATTTCCGGTGCGCGGCAAACCGGTGCAAAAATTTTGTGAAACCCACCTCTGAACAGTTGCAACAGGTTGGGTGTGGCTGGCAAGCTGATGGAAGCTGGATGGTTTATAGCCTCTTTTGCAGTAGAAGATTTGAGACTCCTACTTTGTGTAATATAACTTGGTCTTTCGATATTATCCTGCTAAATATTGTGCTGATCCTGTTGGAAACACAGTTATCATTTCTGCGTGGAACAGTTTCTTTTGAAGTGTATTGTCTGACCATATGCTTTCATAATGATAATTTAGGTGGCATGCACAACCTTAGATGTAGACTTGGTGTGTGTTGATGTGACAGAAAAGCTGCCCTTCTTCATCAAGAGACCGTCTGTCAATGTGGTAAGGGGGTCCTTTAATAAGCGTCTTGACATTTCTCTTTGCGGGTTATGAGGTGAATAGAAGCTGACACCTTACTGGCTGCTTTCACATGTAACAATAAACCTTGTTGTGATTTAGTCAGAGTTACACATGTTAAATTCAACACCACACTTTGGAATAAATTGCATGGTGTTTTCAATAGCTAACTTCATTTAGTAGCCAGGACTTGTTGTAGCTTACAAATTCTGGCTTGTTTTGTTTGTGACTTGTTATCCAAGTTACTGGAGCCGGTCTGGTGTCATGTTTGAGGCAATCACTTCATCCCAGGGGCTGTCTCTTTTTTTTCCCTATCCGTCCCCATTTAATTCAACTGATGATTATTTTTCTCTTTCTTGTAAAGGCAATAGAGCGAGGTGTCTACTTCGAACTTATTTATGTTCCTGCCATCAAAGACACCACAATGCGACGGTACACAATCTCGAACACCTTCAGCCTGATGCAGATCTGCCGTGGAAAGGTGAGATCAAAAAACAAGGAATGTTCGCCCCATGCCTTCTATCACTAGAGTTCCCAATTATCTGGTTTGAATTAATGTAACATAGCTTGCTTACCCCTATATTTTGGAACGCTGAGTGGTGCGGAGGTGGGGGATTTGAAAAAGTCAAAATGGCAGCCATGTAGCCAAAGGCTCAGCCATTCTAATGTATTGACACGTGCTCGAAGGAGTGCGGGCTTTGATCATTGAGTTGCAACCGCCATTGTGGAGTTTTTTGACACCCTACTCCTCCCTAGTGCCCCTGCTACAACAATGATAATAACTGGATTCATCAGCAATCATCAGTTCAATAAACCCAACTAATCTGTGTTAAGCGAAGAGGAGAACAAGTTCTACTCCCCACTATCCTTTCAGAGCTGAAGAAGCTTCTTGGATGAGAAGCGCAACGTCTTCAAAAGAAAAAAACAAAGTCCAGTTGCCTCCTGAAAAAGCACCTTTAGGAGAACAAGTTGTTCGTCATGGCATTGGAAATCCTGAAGGAAATCAAATGTCTATGGAGACACACAAATTGTCCAGATCATGGATGTCCAAAGGCGTTTTTCAAAAGGCAACTGGACTTTCTTGGGGTTTTTTTTCCTTGAAAATATTTTGCTTCTTCTCCCAGAAGTGAAACATTTTCAAGGAAGAAAGCCCAGTTGCCTTTTGAAAAGCATCTTTGGGAAAGAAAGTAAAGAAAATATCTAAGCAGTGAGCTGCGTACAGGGCCTTTTGGTGAAACACAAGGTGCTGAGGCACCCTTGACCACTTGTTACCCAAAAAGGGGAGGGTTGTGATTGGTGCCCATGCTTGTATAAATATTGGCATGCCCCCCGGTCTCCCTGGGAATGCTGCTAGAAATTTCTGAAAAAGGAATAAAGAATTAGTTTGTCTTCCAAGAAAATCACCCTGATTTCCTCCACTGGTGCTAAAATGAATTGCCAGAACTTTACTTAATTATTATGTTTACATATACACAATTAACAAGACAATCTTTAATCTTAAAGAAAATCTTAAAAAATACAAATACAAACTGAGAAAGGAAGAAAAAAACCTTACATTTTAAGGTGGGGGAGGGGAAACTTCTGAAATGCTTGAGGAGTAATCTCATTAATGGTATTGTTTTAATTTAACATTGAGTTTTATTTAATATAATGGGATTGCTTACCAAATTTAGGTTTTGTAGTTTCTTTTAATGAAATGGACACAACATTAAAACAAAAAAAGGAAGGAAGGAAGGAAAAAAGAAAGAAAGAAAAAAGCAAATTAAGAGGAGAGTAGGAGTATAAATAACAAAAATAAGAGGGACAAAGTACAATTTGGCGGTACTTACACATGGAAACACTTGTGTGTTTTAAGTGTTATATGAATGTAAACATACAATGACGTTTTAAAATGGATTTTTTTTCCACCAGACGTATCCACTTTGATTTGGCCTTGGAAGCTACCCCTGCCACTCCACTCAAAAGCTAGATGTACTTATTTTCTCCTACCCAACATACATACACACATTAATCCTTTCTAAAGACTGATAGTTTGAGTCAGCTTTCATCCTTTTACCTTGTGCTCGGTCTTCTAGATTTAAGCTTAATGGCAAGGAATGTCCCTCCCTCCCTCCCTTCCCATTAAAGTAAGCAATAAATACATGAAGAAAAGGAAGCTTCTAGACAGTGAGAGAAGAAAAGGATTTTTTTTTCTTTTTATTCTCCAGTTAATTTCACACAGATAAGGCAGTGTTTTAGTTTTTGTCCTCTAAAAAAGAACGTCCTGACATTTGGTCAGATGGGAACATTCTCTGAGAATGTGGTGCTCTGGCACTTTGGTCCAATTATGTGAATTCAATGCCTAAAATAAATAACACTTGCATTGTTCTTCTTTCCTAGAATATTGTTCTGTCCAGTGGAGCTGAAAAGGTAAGGATGGGCTTAGATGTCACTCTGATTCTTTAAGGATCAGCAATTGTTTGAATGGATGCCTCCTCTATTTAAAGCAGCCAATATTTGATTCAGCCGACCCGTATTTGATTTTCTGTGGCTCATTCAGATATCGAAAATTCTCTGCTTCCTTCCATCACAAAGTCAAGGGACCATCTTGTACCTCCTAGTGGATAATTACACTTTTCATTCAGTGGCTTGTCAAAAACTCCACTGGAACTTGGAAAGTTTGTCCGTAAATACTGACTCATTGTAAATATGAAAAAAATCAGGGGAAAATATGGTACCTACTTGCCGAACATCATATGTATTTAATATTAAATCTCTGTAGCCTAATCAAATGAGTCTGTCAGGTTTTCTAATCTCTCTTTTCCCATCATCACACTCCAGCCCAGGCGGGTGTGTCAAAAAATCCAAGATGGTTGTCATGGCAGTGCATTCAAAGGCCTGCCCCTTTTGGACATGTTAGATTGCTTTGACGTGACCACCTTTTTGACTTCGTGACACCCACAGATATGCCACCCACAAATGTCACTGCATCCATTTGGCTTGATGGGAGGAGTATGGATGTGAACAAAGGGAAGATAGGCATGTCTGTCTACCTTCTCTAATGGCTAATGCTGCATCCAGCCTTTGACACCTAAAATTTCATTATTAGTGAAGACAGGCAAAATACTTGCTTTTAAAGAGAATCCTAAGGGATTCATGAGATGTCCAAGAAAAATAGGAGGGATCGGGTGCCTGTACTTGAGTTGGAAAAAAGAGGATAGGATAGGATAGGATAGGACAGGACAGGACAGGACAGGACAGGACAGGACAGGACAGGACAGGACAGGATAGGATAGGATATAAAAGAATGGAATGGAATGGAATAATAACTTTATTTTCACTTTGAATGTGCACTAATTGGCATGCATTAAAATGAAATTTTGTTTCATACAGTCTCAAAGGGTCACCACCTCCAATATACACTACATAAACATGACTAAATAAATAAATAAATACAAAATTATGTATATATCCACATATATTATATGACACAGAGAAACAACACAGTCTAGTTCAGATGGATACATGTTTATGGCGAGAAGAATGAATCTTGTGAGTTTACCAGATGGATGGCATAGGGAAAATGCTGTTACAGAATTGGGTAGTCCTGCTAGAAATACTTCAAAACCTCCTCCCAGAGAGGAGCAAGAGAAACAGACTGTAAAGTGGAGTCTCTAACAATGCTTTGAGCTCTAAGCACATAGCAGTATCCTGAATAACAGAAAGCAAACTTCCTATAATCTCGGCTGTCCTTACCACTCTCTGTATGGACTTTCTGTCTGAGGCACTGCTGCCACCAAACCAAACAGTGATGCAGTTTGTTAAAATGCTCTCAATTGTGCCTCTGTAGAAAGTGGCCAGGACAGAAGGAGAAAGATGTGCTCTCCTCATCCAACGCAGTAAATGCAGATGCTGGTTTGCACGCTTCACTAAGTGTGGAGAGACCAGTTCAGATTGTTAGTTCAGATTCTATTAAATACTTCAGCAAAAATTGAATATTTCTTTGTCTGGGAGAAAGCAGAGTGTTGTTTTTTTTTTTTGAAAAAAGTTTTTTTTTAATTTTTTAAAACACAAACATAAAACACATCTTTTCCAAAACGAAGCATTGATCCGGTCACAAATTAGTACAAATCACTAACAATTCTTAACTTCCAATTAACACAATTTAATATTTTACACAGTTATTTCTCTAAATTCTATCAATTATGCCATTATCCCAAAAACCCGTTATTTAAATCTTAGATCCTAAATAAATGTCATTCCATTTTTCTCTTCCTTTTTACTTAGATGGATATCTTTTAACAATATAAATCGTTACCATTATTATAAACATTTAAAAAATATTTTAACTATTACTCCCATTTTAATCTTCTTCATTACTTTACAACATAATCATTTTTATTTCTTAGCTGTTAACTCCAACATAATCATTTTATTTTCCTGTTGAACTCATCATTATCATCTTTATTTCTGTTGTTAAATTAAACTTATACATTCCATTTTTGCTGTTATTCTCAACATATTCCTATTTTTGCTGTCCTACCCAGCATAATAATTTTTATTTTTGGCTCTTAATCCCAGCAAAATCATTTTATTTTTACTTTTAAACCTAACATCTTTATCTTTGTTGTTAAACCCAACATAATCATTCCATTTTTGCTGTTGAAAGCTGAGTGTTGTTACATAAAATCTTGACCATTTAAGTGGTAATTACATGACCCAGCTTGTCTCCCATCAAAATTAATGAACCGTTTGATGGTTGTAGGAAGAAAGCTTCTCTTGTATGGTCCAATTTATTGACACTTGGAGTGCAGTGCTTTTAATTTTCAAGTATGCAATTACAATTTATGATCTGCATCTGTATTCATCTCTTTCTCTCCCACGCACCCCTTCCGTTGTAGCCTATCCAATTGCGAAGTCCATATGATGTGGCTAATTTGTATCCTTTTCAAATGAATCGATAAAAGCCCTGAACTGTGAAAGATGCTATAATACGTATCTGAAAAAAGGGACAATCGGGCATAGAATAGCATCTCTTCCTTGAGTGATGTAAAAGTTTTGGAAAGGAAATGGCATACAAAACACGGCCAGCAGGATACTAGACCATGGTATTGCTAATACGTCAGCAAAAACAGAATCTGCCTTGGTTTGAATAATAGAATCTGCAGAGGTTTGGCCTTAAGTGCGTAAATACTGACTCAGTTTAGAATGAAAAAGAATCGGGGAGATAAAACCTGGATTTTCTGCCAGATATCAGATACATTTAATACCAAATGCCTATGGCCAGAAAAGGATGTAATGAGATGAATCATTCCGTTGGCCAAGATTTCTGAACTCTTTTTTCTCCCACCCTCTTATTCCAGCACAGATAGATAGGCAGGTAAGAAGAGGGGGGGGGGTGTATTGAAAGTTGAGTTCTTTCTTTCTTTTCCCCTGAATTGTATTCACTCTTGTCCATTGATGAAAAGCATGCTTATCTTTTGAGACATGAAGAATCCTCAATGAAAGTTGCAGAGGTTGGTTGTTTGGCCTTTCAGAAAGCAATGGCAAGGCAGCTGTTTCAACCAACAGCCGAGCTGTCCTTCTGCATGGAGGTGAGTGATGAACAGATAGTCCTTGACTTATGACCACAATTAAGCCCAAAATTTCAGTTGCCAAGTGAGTTTTCGCCCCATTTTATGAACTTTCTGGCCACAAGTGAATCACTGCAGTTGTTAAGTTAGTAACATTTTTGTTAAGTGAATCTGGCTTCCCCATTGACTTGGCTTGTTGTAAGATCGTAAAAGGTGAACACATGACCCTGGGACACTGTAAGCGTCATAAATATGAATCAGTTGCGAAGCGTCTGAATTTTGATCACATGACCATGTGGTGCTCAAGGGTGAGAAACAGTCATAAGTCCCTTTTTTCAGTGCCATTGTCACTTCAGATGGTCACTAAATGAACTGTTGTAAATCAAGGACTACCTGTATTCTAAGATTAGAGCATTACCAATATTGACAGATGTATAATACAAAGATGGGATGATGAGCATTTCCCTTATTTGTTCCACCTGTCACCCCCAGCAGCTGTAAAAAACATAGTTTTATTTTTAAAGATAAGTTTTATACTGTTGGTTTTCAATTGTTATTTTATTCCACTATGATTTGTTTGTTTTATATGGTCTTTGATTGCAAGAAACTTGTATTTATCCTCTTGGAGGATTCTAGGTTGAAAAAGGTTGTCTTCCTATTGTTCTGAACAGGCACTTGATTTGTAAGCATCTTCTTGGATTAACTATAGTCCTTCACCGTATAAATTGTAGATAACCAAGAAGATAATGGAGTGATTTGTACCAAGCTAGCTTCTGGGGCAACTTCACAGTTAGGATGAGTTAATCTACCCTCACCCACAGTTTCTATTTTAGGGCGGCTTATATAGGAAAGAGAACTGGATTCATTATGGCTTAATACCACATTGCATGTGATGCTGAATTTTCTTTTCATCTACATAAGACTGCTATTTGGCCCCATAATATTGCAATGGCTAATTCAATCCCACGTTGCATTGGCTAGATCAGGGGTGGCAAACTGGCGACCTGCGAGCTGGATGCGTCCATGTGTAGGCCACGCCCACCCCCCAGCTCCGCGAAGGGGAAAAAACGTCACCATACGTCATATGACGGCAACATGACACGGCGAGTTTGACACCCGTGGGCTAGATTGTCTGCAGTAGAACAGGTTCTTACATCACACATCTCGTCATACTTTTCCATTGGTGTGGTTTGTAAAACATTCTTCTTTAATTTCAGAAGCCAGGAAAACCGCCTGTGGAGTGGTGTATACAGTGAAGAAACCTCAACCTCCAGATGATGATGATGATGATGATGATGATGATGATGATGATGCTCCACTCAGTAAAAAAGCTAAAACAGATTTGTGAATTACAAGTTTACCTCTCTGACACCCATCATCAGCCCAAACCTCCAAAGCTGTCTTACCTTACCAGATGAAAAGGAGGAATCTTATCCCCTAAGTTGACATGAGTATCTACTTAGGTGAATTCTCTATATAGACTTTAGGAGAAATAGATGATGCTCCTTGAATATTGACTGGTGAAACATGGCAATACAACATTTGAAAGAAGCGGGAGAACTTGTATATAGCTGTGCTGTATTTTATAATAAATATATCTTATCAAATAAAACTTTCACTATCCGTTTGCCCATGATCAAAACAAGAATTGACATTCTATATATGCAACCTAGATTTTTTTTGTAAAAAAAAATAAAAATTGTGTTGGCTTTTATTAATCCGACTTACATTTGCATGCTGAAAATCATTACAGTACTGTAATTTCATCACAGGATTATCATGTTACAAGAATTCCACATTTGAGTTCCTGATTACAAAGTTCTTAACGCAGCATACTGTTGGTAATCATTTGAAGAAATTGCAGCTTGAGCTATGAGCAAAGTTTCTGTCACATTACTCACAGCTATAATAGTGGAGCATCCAGATTATTTGTGTGATTCAACTAGAAGAACTGTCCTATCCTGGGTTGAGAAGTAACCATGCCCTGCCACTTGAAGTATGAGACAAGATGAAGTTAGGTCAGAGACAATGTGTATTTGTCTGAAACAAGGCAATAAACGTACATATTTGTAAGACTTGTTTGCCCATTTCCATCTCATTTTAGGAATGTTACATATAAGTCTTCCTTTCTATTTCCAATTCCCATTTTAATGGCTTTATCACTTCCCAGCAAGATGACAATAAAGGAAGTGTGCTAGAAGTGCAGCCCTCCTGAGCTCCGTTTTCACTGGCAGAGGGTTGCAGGAGGCCGTAGCAGCCGAAAATGGAGCTCGAGAGCCTGTTTTCGCTGGCAGAGCACTCAAGCCACCACAGGCACCCCCAACAGAAGTGATGTCGAGCTGGCCACACCCACCCTGACCACTCCCCCCCCCGAGGTCAAACACAACCCTGATGCGGCCCTCAATGAAATCGAGTTTGGTACCCCTGCACTAAATGAAGAATCTTAAGTAGATATCCCAGTAACAGTTCTGTGTTCAAGGATCCTGACAGTAGATCTCAGATGTGAGTTAAAAGAGGTTTCTGTTCAAAGAATGTTGGGTAGAAGGAAGATACTCAGATATCCAGCATATCAGGAAACCAAAGCTGGGATACAGGATTCAGCACCCCAATACCTCCAGCCTCTCCTCTAAATTGCTCCTTCAACTTTCTGCCTCTCTGCCTGATCAGAACATCACACACAATCTATAGCACAAAAGTTGTGCTGTTGGCATATGTAATTGCATCTTGACAACAAGCTCGTGGAAAGCGTGGAGCAGTTGTTCAGGATCCAGGTTTGCCAATGTTGAGGCCAATTGGGAGGTCTAACCCTGAAACCAGCAATCTCGGTAGTAATTGTGATGTTGGCCAAGTGGCTTGCAATTTTATTTCATCTTTTCCTACTTCCGAAACATTTCAGGTAAACGTTGAAGTTGTTCCATAAAATTTGAATTGGAGCTTTATTGTTTTTATGTCTGTGCAATGACGCGTTTGTGCTATTTTCTTTTGGGATAAGCTATGTCACATAAAATGCTGAAGAATTAAAAATCCCCAAAAGAAACAACAGGAGGTAAAAGAAAAGGAAGTTTAACTCTAGTTTATACCAACACCATTCACTATATCCTTCTGTGTTTCTGTCCATTGCAAACCATCTTTCCCTCCACCATCACACATTGCTTTTACTTTCCTTTTGAGGATCTCATCCAAGTTCATTTAGCTGCAACTTTTAGCAGTAGCACTTTCTGTATATGCCGCTTTACAGCGCTTTTCAGCTCTCCAAGCAGTTTACAGAGTCAGCATATTGCCCGCTGCAATCTAGGTCCTCATTTTACCGACCTCAGAAGGATGGAAAGCTGAGTCAACCTTGAGCCAGTCAGGATCGAACTGCTTGCAGTCGGCAGAATTAGCCTTCAATAGGGCATTATAACTACTGTGCCACCATGGCTCCTTTTATTGGTCGTCTTCATCTCAACCGACACATTCATTCAAATGCAATTCATTCATTCCTTCTATATGGCCAAACCATCTCAACATGCTGCTTTCACCGGTTACTGGTCACTCACCTTGTCTTCAGTCTGTTTTCATCCATCACCCATTCAAAACCGCTGTGGGTTTTTACCACTCATTATGAGATGCACACAACAGTAGTTAGTAGCCTTCCATGGTGGCTAGCCATGGTTTGTTTAAACTTTAATTATGGATGCAGCACCATTGGCTTTGTTCATGTAACTTTCTTAAGCCAGTAATGATGGTATAGTACCGCGATGGCGAACCTATGGCACGCATGCCACAGGTGGCACGCAAAGTCATATCTGTGGGCACGCGAGCGTTGCCCTAGCTCAGCTCCAGCACGCATGCGCACGCCGGCCAACTAATTTTCAGGCCTTCCGGGCCCACTGGAAGTCAGAAAATGGGCTGTTTCTGGCCTCTAGAGGGCCTCCGGGGAGGTGGGAAAGGCCGTTTTTGCCCTCCCCAGGCTCTTAGAAAGGCTCTGGAGCCTGGGAAGGCAAAAAAACGGGCCTTCCAGTTCCACCGGAAGTTACAAAATGGGCAGTTTCTGGCCTCTGGAGGGCTTCGAGGGGGGTGGGGAAAGCTGTTTTCGCCCTCCCTAGGCCCACCGTCCCATCGTGTTCCAAAAGTGGGGGGAGCACGGGGGAGGGGTCACACGCACATGAGTGGGGGGCAGGGCGCATTGAATTATGGATGTGGGCACGCGCCTGCATGACTCCCTCCCGCACTCCCCCGCTTTTGGCACACGATGGCAAAAAGGTTAGCCATCACTGGTATAGTACCACAATTTACCTCAAATATTAACCCCGAGCTAAACAAATGGCATCATACTTTGGTGCAAAGTATTGATCCAGTCAGTGTCAACAATTTGAGTATTGGCCACCTGATTTGAGAAGGTAAAGATTTTTCAAAGTTTATTTATAACCTCTAACGCTTATCTGAGAATTGGCAGGCATTTTTTTGTTAGCTGATGGAACATGACAATCTTCAGACAAATAAGTAAAAGTATTCAGGCAGAACAAGCCATTCTCTTATTTAAATCTTAAAGGGAATTTAATACAAAATGTACATAAAAAGCCATACAAATATACAGAACTTTTCTTCCATTACCGAGCATGTAAAAATAATTGCATTTTCTTCTACTTCACTTCAACACCTTCCTTTACGTAATGTTCCACTTTGAACTTTGTAGTTCATTGTCCACTATTTTGAGTAAAACTGGTCTACTCTTCGTAATAAACTTAAAATAAACCAGATCTGTTCCTTTTTTCATCCTACTTCCGCTGTTCCTTTCTAATGTCATCGCTTTCCATACCTCTGTTCTCCAGCCCCCATTCTTTGGCTTTAACAGTTTACTCTGATAATAGCAATTCAGCAGAAATGTTGGGTGACACCTAAAAATTAATTATGTTGGGGTTAAGTTGGGAGGAGAGAAGCTTGTTGTGAAGCTGCTAATACATTCAGAAACGTGATTGTCTTGTATAAATGCTCTTGGATGATTATCACTTCAGTTACCTTCTACGATTCTAGTATCAACAGGACATTTTGAAAAATCACCAGAGAAATTAACAGCCAAAGAAACTTCATCCAAGAAAAAGGGAAGAATGGAATACAAGATATAAATAGGAATAAATTAAAAAAACAACAACTTGAAACCAGTGGAATTGTAACATTCAAGCCGTGCCTTTGAATCTTCTGTCCTCAGACTTATTCCAAAGTTAAAACACTAGCTTGAGGCAAAAATGGCATCATGTATCCAGGATCTATTCTTCACATTGTTCTTTACGCTGATAATGATGCCACCTGCAAAGAAACGGTCATTCCCTGAAGCTTTCAATCTGGTTTTCAGAACGTATCTATGGGGGAATTCTTATAGGCATTCTCTTTCAGGTTGTTGAAGATTTCCTTGGTGCCGTTTTGCCACTGTAGAACAAGATCCATCGGAGTTTTCCCTTCCTGCGCAAAGACAGTCAAGAAAATGGGATTAGGCTTCTTGGCATGTGATTTTTGCTATCTTTTAATTTTATTTTTCTTGATCGATTTCTTGTCGGGCAAAATGAGGGAGACCTGTCTGGTCGCATTGTTTGAATAAGCATGTTCAAGAAGATAGGGGTTTCGCACTTCTAGAATTCATGCAGGGGTGAAATCCAGCAGGTTCTGACAGGTTCTGGAGAATTGGTAGTGGAAATTTTGAGCAGTTCGGAGAACCGGCAAATACCACCTCTGGCTGGCCCCAGAGTGGGGTGGGAATGGAGATTTTGCAATACCCTTCCCCTGCCACGCCCACCAAGCCACACCATGCCCACCAAGCAACACTCACAGAACCGGTAGTAAAAAAAATTGGATTTTACCACTGAATTCATGCTAATGTGGAATTCAATCTGAACAATGAATGTGCTTCCAACATATATAGTAGTATGTGTTGTAGCCTTGCCATAAATTCTTATTCCATCTATTACTTGTACTTCACCCAAAATCCACAATAAATGTAGTATCTTTATTACAGGAAACCAAAATACCACAAAAGAGTATCTTCTGTTCCAGATGGCCAACCCAGATCCTACCAGTGGTATCCAACAGAAAATCTGTAATTGTTTTCTCATAAAACTGCCTACTTAATCATTTTTTAAAACTATTTTGTTCAGTGGCCTATATTTGCCCCATAGAGCCAGCACCACTTGCATAAATGCTCAAATTTGGAAAGACAGTGAGGCACTGAAATACGGAAGAACATCAAATAGGGACAAAAAGTGACTTCCTTTACTCATTTTATTTTACCCTGGCTCTGTTTGAAGTCCAAAAAATAATATAACCCAATCAATTCTATCAACGCATATCCAAAAAGTGGCATCATCAACAAAGGTATATAAGAAACTATTTCAATTAGTTGTAGGATCAATTTCTATAAGATGTTCTTAGGTTTATAAATGAGTTTAAAGATCCAAAGTTCCACTTTGGGTTGTATATTCTGTATAAAATCTGTAGCCCTAACAAAAGCGACATTAATTTCACAGCTGCAGTGTGAAACTATGGCCAGAAAGGTCGTAAAATGGGGTAAAACTCACTTAACAACTGTCACACTTAGCCACAGAAATCTTGGGCTCAATTGTGGTTGTAGGTTGAAGATTACGCATTGAATTCCATCTTTAAAATAGCCTGTATTAAGTTCTGTCTTTCCTGAATATAACATTAGAATCAGTTGAACAAAAAAAATCAACCGAAAAATATATTTCAAAACAGTAAGAAGATGTTTTTTTGGGGGGTGGGGAGAAGCCTTGTAATGCATTTTGCAGTTTGTTAGTAATGAGTATGATCTGACATGTAATTTGCAATTTGTGGGCTTGATCCATCATATTTAAAATAGACACAGTAAAATCCATGAGACTAAACTGAATCACAGTTACTATAAATAACATTGATTTCAATGCATCTACATTGTCTGATTTCAACTCAGCGCTTCTACGTGACTTCAGTTTCACAACAGTGGGGGAGGGGGAACACTGCAAATGGAGTAACTTACAATGTTCTTTACGTTCAGGTTAGCCCCATAGAGAATCAGGAGTCGAATCATTTTATATCGATTTAATCTCACTGCATCGTGCATGGGAGCATCCCCTTCCTAGGAGAAGGAAGGAAAATTGAATATGACAGTCTTGGAGGCTGGTTGTGCACAATATTGACAATGCTCAACAAAGGATATCAACATGTTGCAACCAAAAGCTGTAATCTAATGTAAGTGAAGAGAAGGACCAGGGGTGACATGATAGCAGTGTTCCAATATTTGAGGGGCTGTCACAGAGAAGAGAGGGACACCCTGTTTTCCAAAGCACTTGAAGGCCAGACAAGGAACAATGGATGGAAACTGATTAAGGAGGGATTTAACCTACAACTAAGGAGAAATTTTCTCACAGTGAGAGCAATAAACCAGTGGAACAGAAGTTCTGGAATTCCTATAGGGAGGAAACAAGTATGCAAATGTAAATATGCCCTCACTTAGCCTGTATGCCAAATGCTCTGTGTAAACTAATATTAGCTTCATAAATTATGAGTTATTCACTAATGGCATGTAATCTAGACAAAGAGCTAAGGGAATATTTTCTAAATCTAAAAAACAAGTTTAGATTTAGAAATAAGCTTAGTTCCTGTACTATTATGGGTGTGCTACCACTTTCGGGGGGGATATGGGTTTGGGTCAGGCTGCAGACCGAGATATGGGTGAACATCTTCACTTTCAGACATTTAGTTCCTTATTCAACAGATTTAGTGGCATGATAGTAGGTCTATTGCCTTACAATCACAATGACTTACAATTGCAATTCTGGCCTCAGTTATAGTTGTAAATTTACCTGTATGGCCTCGGCATAAAATATAGAAAGTGGTTATGTCTGGTTGATGGTCATGTATTCATGGGACACTATTCAGTAGTACGAGAAGCCTCTCTTCCTCTATATTTGAATCATTTTGGTCCACTTTTACAAGCACAAAAAGCCACCATTACACCAGGTCCTTCTTGTTCAATATTGCCTTCTAACACCACTTACTCTATCCGTTACCAAGGAAGGAGATGATATACTTACTCTGTCTTTGGCATTCAGATCCGCTTCACATGCAATAAGATGTTCTCCACATTCATACTGGCCTGTCCTTACTGCCACATGCAAAGGACTGCTGAGCAACTAAAGGAAAGGAAAAAGTGGAAAAAAGCATCATCCATAACTGTAGACAATAAATTTGGATGGAGAAAAGAATTTCATACAAGCAGGTTCCAGATTCACATCTTCCTTAAAGCAAATTTTGGGGACAATTATCATAAAATACCTTGTCTTTGGCATTTCTGTTTATCCCTTTGTTTAAGAGGAATTTCAGAACTTCTACGTTTCCACCTCGACACGTCCAATGAATAGCCGTTGATTCAAGCTACATCAGAAGAAGCAAAACAAAAGACCAGGAGATTACAATAAAGTAGGAATAATTAAATTATAGACCTATTTTAAAAGTGTTCAGGCTCTTGGCTGGTCATCCTTTCGATTGGCAAAAACTTTTCAGGTTCCTGGATTCAGAGATTAACTAAAGCTGGAAGATCTTTCAATAAAAGATCCAGATTTTTCTGGATACAAGCCAATAAGTTAAGACAAAGGAGATGATCTAAGATCATGGTGGCTCCTGAATATAAACAGTAATTCCTAGTGACCAAGACTTGATTAAGTTGTATTCATTTAGGAACATAAGCAGAGCTTTATTCTGGGTTATTATTTTCTGTTTTGACCAGTAGCTACAGGTAGTCCTCAATTTATGACCACAACTGAGCCCAAAGTTTATGTTGCTAAGTGAGAAATTTGTGAAGTGTTAAATTTTGCCCTGTTTTTACAACTTTTCTCGCCACATTTGTTAAGTGAATCACTGCCATTGTTAAATTAGTAACCCCATTAACAACTTAAAGTTGTTAAGTGAATCTGGATTCCCCATTGACTTGTCAGAAAGTTGCAAAAGGTGATCACATGACCCCAGGATATGTTGTTAAGGCGAGTCAGTTGTCAAGCATCCAAATGTAAATCATGTGACCATAGGGATGGTGCAACAGTCATAAGTGTGAAAAATGGTTATAAGTGCCTTCAAACTGTCACTAAGCGAACTGTTATAAGTCGAGGACTACCTGTATTAGTTCCTAGTGTCAAAAACAAATGCCTTTCTCCGTCTAGTTTTTTTTTTTTTTTTAATTTGTATACCACCCTTCTCCCTGAGGACTCAGGGCGGTGAACAGCCAAGTAAAAACATAAACTACAAACATTAAAATACAATTAAAAAGATATATATAAATTTGGCCCCATGATTAAAAACAATAACAGACAATTAAAAACATTTTAAAAAGTGTTAGGCCAGCCTGGCTTGCTGGAAAAAGAAGGTTTTAAGGGCACGGCGGAAGGCACCGAGGTCTTGGATTCTCTAAGTTCTCTATTTAAAACATACATTTTATTATTAAGCTGCAGTCCCTCTTTGGTGCTCTCTGGATATGTTCAACTCCTCTTGGACTAATTTAATCACATAGGCAGTAGGTCAGAAAGCCCTACCACTTGACCAGAAGAACATAACTTGGCATGGAGTCAGAGAGAGTCATGTGTGTATCATTGCAGCAGAAGCATACCCTTAGAAGGCAACTTATCATGAAGTCCCTTTTATGAATTGTACAGTGCAGTAAACAACAGTCTCCTTAAGCAATTACATCTGACCAGAGGCATGCATTGCTAACATGAATAACACAGGGTGGACCCTTATCTGCTGGCCCCACTCCAAACAACTCACACCCCTATTATCCTGCTCTGTTCTTCATGTCAACTGGAAAGGAGGGCTTGTTGTCTACAAAAGTTTGCTTGATGTGATTGAGAATGTGAATGAAGCAGATTCCTGATGTGGCTTCATTCATAGTCAAGTTAATTTTAAAGACACCTCCACCACCACCGTATGGGACAAGGAAACCTGGCAGGTATATGAGATGACATGTTCGTTCTGTCTCTTTCCTTGTGTTAGCATACTCCTATTAAAAATAATAATGGACTGGCAAATGGGCCCCATTTCTTTCTCACAATTCTTTCAGGTGCTTTGCATGTTTGTGAGAATCAGTCTGAAGAACAGTATAAGTGCGCGCAGTTTTTGCTTACCATATCTTGGTATTCAAGATGAGCCCCAGCTGCTACTAACTTTTCCACAATTTCCAGATGTCCTTGTGAGCATGCCCTGTGCAAGGCTGTACGCTTGTACTGTCAGTGGGAAGACAGATAGCACAATCAATAATAAACAATTGCCTTTTTAAAAAAATTTAAAGCATTATTTCTCCCTCTCTCTTTCTCCTGGTGATTTTCTAATCTATAGCCTTTAGATTTCCTGGTGGTCATATAAGTACTAGCAGAGGTGACACTGTCTAGCTTTCTTGATGAGCCTGATATTAACTAAGTATTGCCATCTAGATTGTAGGTGTATATGTATGACACCAGCCAGAGCATAGAATGATGCTCTCAAAGAAGAAGTGCAACATTGGAAGATGTGGAGAGATTTGGCCCATATGATCATCAAGAAGGGGAGGGGAGGGAAGGAGGGAGAGAGAGAGAGAGAGATGAGGGGAAAATATTAAGTATTAGATGTAACTGTCTACGGAGACAGTTGCTAAGGTGCTTTTTCAAGAGGCAGGTGGACTTCCTTTGTTTTTCCTTGAAGATGTTTCGCTTCTCATCCAAGAAGCTTCTTCAGTTGTGACTGAACGTTGGGGAATGGAAGGATTTGCAGTCATCTGGTTGTTAGCACTCTTTTTGAGAGACCTTGAGTCCACTTGAAGGTTTATCTGGGCCCTCAGGGTCACCTGAATAGTGCAAATGGGTGTGGAACTTCTTGGAACTGCTGAACTGCTACTGGATGTAACGCTTAAGTCAGACTTTTGTTCTTCCACAGTATTGGTAGAAGAAAGACTGGATTACACTCTAAGAAAATGACACTCTAAAACTATTTTGAAAGTTGTTGCCTCCCCTCCCAGAAAAACCTGGAAACTGGAGGTAGAATGGTTAGGATGTTTCAAAGGCAACTATTCATTGAGCTACAGCTTCTAGTATCCTTTGGGGGAAACTGTTCAATTAGGATCAAACAAATAATACAGAAATCAGTCAAAGCCAATGTACCTCATCACAAGCATCTGGGTCTCCTTTGTCTGCTAAATACTTTTCAATCACTGGCATTTTGTTCTCCAAGGCAGCTTTTAAAAACGTGGGAACATCTACAGGTCCTGTCTGATATAGAAAAGAAAGAGCTCATCATTATTGGGAGATACCACTAAATGCAGAACAGAAGAAATTAAAATTCTTTGTCGCTTGAACGTACTATCACTTCTTGCTCAGGTTCCTTCTCAACTGGGACTTTGACCTTCTTTACTTTTTTCCTTTTCTTCAGAGTGATGATTTTTTCAAGGTCTTCCAAATTGTCAAGTTTTGTTCTCGCCTCTAGTTTCTTTTTCTTGAGCTGGACAAAAGGAATGAACAATACAGTAAGATGGTTTGTATATGACTGTCCCGAAATAAATATTGTATTATTAACATGTGACTCTCTCTCAAGGAATCTCAAGCATTACCAACCATGGTAATAAAAAGAGTGATGGTGATAAAAAGAGGAAAATCTTCATCCCCAGATCTGTAGCTTTTTACTGTGCCTGTCTCTCCTCCACCTCACTGATGCTTCAGGGCAATTAAGTCTCATAGTGTTCAATGAGCACATTTCTCTAAAGGAATCCCATGATTGCATCAGTTTTAATTATGTCTTGACAGGTGAAATTACTGGGGTTTTTATTTGTTTCTTAAGATCAGTAGTCATATCCTTAGGTGTCCAGCTGATGTGCAGGAGTGCAGAAGCCTGGCACTCTGACAAATCAGTCATCAATAGACACATAGACATTAATAACATCTACAGACTATGCAAAAGAGACAATCAACCAGCCTAAAAGACAAGAACAACAACAAGAAGACTCCAGCACCTCTCCACCAGTGATCAGCAACCAGATCAGCATAGATTAACTCCAAGGTTAATATCAGACCAACAATCAAGTAAACAATCCCCCAATCAAGAAACTGCCCAACAGCCATCAGTAAACAGCCCAACGAAAGGATCTCTAAGACCTCCACCCACACAGACAGGCAAGTCAACTGACAGCAAACAGCATTCTTTACTAGCACTGATGATGATACCTAATTAGGTTAATGGAAGGTCTGCAAGAAAACAAGCAAGCTCAGAGAGCACCAAGGACCCACTCAGTGCTGATTTTAAAAGTTATGTTATCAGGAGGCGTGCAGAAAAAATAGCCTTGAGAAGTAGAAAACAGCTATGGATTTTGTTTCTGCAATTCCCTTTCTTCCTGAGAGCTCGGTAAAGAAAATATTGGACAAAAGGCATTGTACAATAGTTATATTTGTACATCTGTACCGCTAATCATTATGCCACTAAATACATTAGAAGGTTGAATACTTGATTGCATGGGTAAACTCTCTGTAATAAAAAGTTGTGATAAGAGTAGCTTTTTGAGGGAATCTAAAAGGAGAGTCGAGAGTCAGTTTGATTTATTGGTTAAAGGTGTTAGACTATGAAGTGAGAGAGACTCGTGTGGACTAATCCTGCCTTAGGCACAAAGCCAGCTGAGTGACTTTGGGCAGTCCTTCTCTCTCAGCCATAAGAAGAAAGCAATTCCGAAAATGCTGCTGAGAAAATTGCGTGGACTTGTCCATGTAGTCATGAGGAATCACGACTGGTTTGAAGGAGAGGAGAGAGAGGGAGTCAGAGAGAGAGAGAGAGAGAATGAGAGAGACAGAGAGAGACAGGGAGAGAGAGAGAGGGAGAGAGAGGGAGACAGAGACAGAGAGAGACAGGGAGAGAGAGAGACAGAGAGAGACAGTGAGAGAGAGAGAGAGTGAGTCAGAGGGAGACAGAGACAGAGACAGAGAGAGACAGAGAGAGAATGAGAGAGACAGAGAGAGACAGGGAGAGAGGGGGGAGAGAGAGAGGGAGAAAGAGACAGAGATAGAGAGAGGAAGAGGGACAGATTGTAATAAAGATGCATTTTTAAATTAGTTGATCGAGAATCACTTCCAAAAGAAAAGATGCAAAGGGGTTGTTGGTGCAATAACTATTATACATTATGGAATAGGTTGTCACTTGATGTCGCACTCATTAACACCTCGTGAAAAGTCACTTGAGCTGCTACCCTGTACGAAAGATGTGTCAGCGTGTATTTAAAGCAGAGGCAACATATTCCTAAATGGTTCTCAAGTAACTCATAAATGCATCATGTAACAGATTGTTGTTGCTTACTTATCTAAAGATCTTACCTTTGAAGGACTAAGCAGGAGAATTTCAGGAGCCTGTTCTAGCAAATGTCTAGCTCATTTGACTGAATCAATACATTTCTCAATTTGTTCTGCTGTCACTATGGTATTAATATGTAATGTAACACATTACATATTATGTCCTTCATGGCACAAGGCCTGGTTGCTTGCAAAGGTGACCTGTTTCTGAAAAAAAATTGCCTATTTGAGAAAATCTGCTGTGGGTCTTCTCACCTAAGGAGTATCATCTAGCCAGAATGGGACAACTCACCGCAGCCAAATTGTTGCAGCCAATTCACCACCGTCATCTCAACACGGGACAACTCGCCATGGCCAACTCACAGCGGGACAACTTGCCAAGGGACAATTTAACAATCTAATTTAATTATTTAAAATAAATGAACATTATTTTAATTTTTGCCATTCACATTTTGTTTTGCATCCTTTCTTTAATGGTCCTATTCCACCATTTCTTTGATATTAGTGTAACTCTTGTCCTGCAGCGAGTTGGGCATGGCGAGTTGTCTCATAGCAAGTTGGCTGCTTTGAGTTTTCTAATCTGATATTCCTTTTTACAGGTAAATAGATGAGAAAGCAAATAACCTGCCACCACCTATAGCATCTGAGAAACTCGTTTGAATGATACTCATAGGAACCAGTATCATGTAGTTTCTGTGGTCAATCTTGTCTATTGCTCCATGAGTCGTTGACATTGTCCAGATTTTCAAAATAAAATTTCCCCAACTTTGTTCCCCAGCTAGAACTTCCTTGAAGGTGAAATTGTGTTATATCATGAATGCAAAGATTAAGCACTCCCCAAGGATTCTTAATAGCTCATCCTTTTAATCTGTTTCAAATCTCAACTTCCTGGTTTTCTCATTATAATTAAGTTTTGACTGAACATCTTTTTCCTGATCCTCAGCATAGTCCTACCAGATTATGTAGGCTTGTTCTAATGTGACTGTAGTAGAGAACAACAGTAAATCAAAACATTGGCGATATATTCCCAGAAGATACATAAAAACTCATTATTTTACCTCAGCTTGCAGCTCCTTCTCTTCTTTGTAAGTCAGAGTGCGCTGTGTTACCGAGGGATCAATGACCGTCTTCAGGTCTTCTTGCTTCTCTAATCTCACTGTAGCTTCATATTCTCCATCTTTGAAGTCCTCCGGAAGGAAATCCCCCATTTCTCTACCTTCTGTCTTCTTGCCTGTCATCTGTCAAAGAAAACATGTGTTTTAAGATTAGAGTTCCAAAAGGTTGTCCCTGACAAACCAAGACATGGAGGAAATTTATAAAAAAAACAGATTGTACAACCACCGAAAGAACTTGCTGACAAAAAAAAAAAAAAAAAAGTGAAATTGATGTCCCAAGATCATCATGACAGGCACAGCTTTGAGGAAATGGTAAGTGAACTGATAAGGAACCATGAGCTGTACAGTATTGCTGAGGGCAACAGTATGTTTGCAATTAAATAACTGTGGAAAAAATAAACCATCGGGATATTCAGAAGCAAGGAGACTGAAAACAAAGGGAGCAATAGAGGCAATATCCCAAAGGTGCTTTTTTCAATAGGCAACTGGACTTTCTGGTTTTTCTTTGAAGACGTTTCACTTCTCATCCAAGAAGCTTCTTCAGCTCTGACTGGCTGGTGGGAAGCTGAAGAAGCTTCTTGGATGAGAAGCGAAACATCTTCAAAGACAAACCAGAAAATCCAGTTGTCTCTTGAAAAAAGCATCTTTGGGGCAACCATGACTTAGATGACTGAGAACCTCCATAGACAGTAGAAGCAATACGTTGCAAAAGAAAAACCTGAAGGAAAAGTAGATGATATTGAGGCTTGGAAAGAGCCAGAATGAAAAAAAAAAAAAAAAAAAGCAAGAAGACTATCATTATTCCTTAAGAATAGTGTGCTCAATTTTCTTGGGAGGAAGAACAAAATAGCACTAGAAGGATAGTTATCAAGAGACTAAGTGGTTTGAGAAAAATAGTTAAGTTTTGCAGCAGTCTGAGAAAGAAAGGCAACGGATATAGCGAAATAGAGAAGCCCAGAAGAAAACTACCCTACGGTTCTCCCTCACCCACAAAGGGAAGGGCTGGAGATAGGACAGTAGACTGACTAAGGAAACTGTAGACTGAGTGCTACTGTGGACCGTGAGTGTATTGAGTTGCAATATCTGACACTCACATTAGGATGTTTGCCATCGTAGCAGCAGTATGACCTGCGACAATGAAAGCCCAGACGTGCTGAAGGATGTCAGGAAAGATTTTTATATATTAATGGGAATTAGCCATACAATTGCTTAGCTGTGAGCAGCTGGTTATTAGCTAAGACCTGCAGTGGCTAAGTTAGTAACCTGGTTGTTAAGTGAATCCGGCTTCCCTATTGACTGTTTTTGGAAGAAGGTTGCAAAAGGCAATCACATGACTCCAGGACACTGCAGCCATCATAAATATGAGCCAGTTGGCAAGAGTCTGAATTTTGACCATGGGGATGCTGCAATGGTTGTAAGTGTGAAAAACTGTCATAAGTCACTTTTTTCAGTGCCGTTGTAACTTCAGATGGTCACTAAAGGAACTGTTGTAAGTCAGGGACTACCTGTATTGTAAGATTAAAAGGTAAAGGTAACAGTTCCCCTCACACATATGTACTAGTCATTCCCGACTCTAGGGGGCGGTGCTCATCTCTGTTTCAAAGCTGAGGAGCCAGCGCTGTCCGAAGACATCTCCATGGTCATGTGACCAGCATAACTAAATGCCAAAGGTGCATGGAACACTGTTACCTTCCCACCAGAGGTGGTCCCTATTTTTTTACTTGCATTTTTTACGTGCTTTTGAACTGCTAGATTGGCAGAAGCTAGGACAAGTAACGGGAGCTCACCCTGTTACGCGGCATGAGGGATTCGAACCGCTGAACTGCCGACCTTTCGATCAACAAGCTCAGTGTCTTAGCCACTGAGCCACCGCATCCCTAAGATTGTAAGATTAGTTTTTTACTAATATTCACTAGTATGTGTGAATAAGATCATAAGTCACTTTTTTCAGTGCTGTTGTAACTTCGAACAGTCACTGAACGAACTGTTGTAACTTGAGGACTACCTGTAGTTGCCCGCAACCAAGCAATTGTTGCTCTAATGATCTGATTACTAGCCACTTCTAACTAAGCACTGGCCTCAGAATGAACAGACAGAAAAGGGAATGAGCTTGAATTAGATTTGACGTGTAGCAGGATGGCAATACATTGAAAGATTTGGATGCTAATGAGCTCAGATACAGAATATCTTACACTGAAGGATGTGTGCCCTTAATACATTCAATTAAATTTAAAATCAAGTCTGCAGCAGTTTGCAGTGTGCAAGCAGCTAAAGTTAGAGATTGCTACATCTCACTGAAATCACCGAAACAACTCAGTGTGACTTCTATAAATCCCAGTGCTTCCAGTGGGTTTTAGTCACGACTATGTTTAGCTGGATGAAGAGAAATGATGGAGAATCCACCCAAGAATGCAATGGGGCATATTTTTTGGTTTTTTGTTTTTAAATATCCTACTCCCTTGTTCCTCCCAACTCTCTATAGACTGACAGACTCCTATGCCATCTGTTTTTGAAATCCTTTCTGGCTTAGAAGAAGCTTAGAGAGACTTGGGGTCCTGCTATCGAGAAATAGAAAAATCTCCTGGGTTACCCAAAATTTACCATGTTGATCCTGAGTTCGTTCACACCAGCTTTGTTTGCGAGTTGCTAACAAACTATGTATACATTGAAAGTACAGAAATCCACATTTTATGAAAGAGATTTCATAAAACAAAATCTCTTTCTGATCAAACCACAATAGTCCATGAAAAAGACCCACTACCGGTCCATCTAATTAAATTCAGTAATAATACACACAGGAAATTACACAGGGCTTACCCATATACTTTCACTTTTTATTTTCTAGACCTAATAAACAACAATCCAGATTGTCATACCTATATTCGGTGACAAATTAAGCTCAGAGGGGTGGAATAGGTAAAGGGTTTGCTTATTTGCCAGTACAAAAATGTTGTGCTATTTTTACAGCTAAAGTGTTTGAGATAAGCAACTATTTCAGAATCACTTCTATTTTCTTTCCATTCCTTCACTGTCATTTGCTGCCATTAATAACCCAGTCATAAACAGCAGAGGTGACTAGAGGCCTATTAAAGCTGGGTCATTTAAGTTCTGTTTTAATTCTTCATTATGTTGTCTGGAATGGGAGTTGGAGCCAGACTTGTGTGCCTGGCATAGTATAAGCGTAGTTGAGAATACTTTGAATCACTAGGGATGTTTTAATAGCTGAACCCATCACACTCCTACTGTTTTTGTTGTATTTTCGTGTGAACTATCCCGAAAGTCTCAATATGGCAAAAGATGGCATATAATAAATATCCTCTTTTGAAAATTTTGTTGACACTTAAATAAGACCAAGCTTTTTTTAAAATTAATTTGCAAGCTAAACAACAGTACAATGTATTGCTACATAAACTACTGTTATTAAATGTATAACATGTATTTATATGAAAGATAAATAACAACTTCAGCAATAAATAACCCATTCCTATTCATTCATCTTCATAATAAACTTTAAACATAGGAGAATATTATTATTGTCACAAAAGTTGCTAGCGATAAAAACTATGGGACATATGTGAATCAAAATTCAAATAGTAGATTTTCTCTCTTTGTTCTGTTTGCTTAAAAGGACCACACCCATTCCCCAATGACATTTTAATTACAATATAATTTTCCCTTAGGTACCACCTTCAATCAAAAGAAACAATTTGGTCTTAGAGATAACCATTCCTTTGTTTGATGATGGTCAACCCACATGCTATTGAACTGGAAGTGATGACCACCTTTTAAAAAAATTATCACACAAGGTAGTTTGATACTTACCAGATCTTCTACCAGTAACATCATCATCCTGGCTGTTTGGCTGATCAAAAGCTGATGGTACAGTGGAGTATTCCTCTCAAGAAAGATGCCTTTACTGTCCAAGGCAACTTGACTGAGACATGCCAAGCTCTGTTAGTTTATATATCTTTGCAAAAACTTCTTCTGCGTGAGATAATCTTCCAACCTGGGAATCCAAACAGTTCAGCAATAGGTGTTTTCACATTCCAGGCATATTAACTAGCCAGATCTAGTGTCAAGGATAGGAATTGGAGGGGGGTGGGTGGGTTGAGGGAGGGTGAGGGGAAGAGGAAAAGTCCTGCGTTGTAACGGCACCAAATATCTGAATTAGTATGAAATACAAGAGCTTCATTCCATTGGCAGTGACTACATAGCTCAGCAATGCAAACCATGCTGGCTGCCCGGTGTCCATTAAGACAGCTGTCTGCAGATACCACCCTTATCATAACTGGCTCCCACATGAGCAACAGACACCCGGAGGGGGGGACAAAAGACAAGGTAGCCCTCGTTTTGTGGATAAACAAAGAAGTAGGTCAACTGATGGAAAAATAATTATTTTGGTGATACTATGTCCTAGGATTTATAAATAGTTCCGTAGGGAAATATATTCTTCCCCTTGCCCTCATCCCCCCGGTCTCTCTCATACACACACACACTTATCATGATGTCACTTGTCTATATTTGTCAAGAAGAATTTTCTGAGGGGATTATGAAGCCAGAGTGATGTCTCTGGTGCTAAAAGGACTGGGTGACATGTTAAGTTACCATCAAGATAAGAACGCAAAACTCGCCTGCTTTTCATTTTCTCTGGAATCTGTCACTGCTTATAAACAGGGATTATGAGCTCTGTTTTCAAGGGTCAGGAAGGTGAAACTGCAATTTAGTGTAGGTAAAGACTTCCAATGAAATTGGAAAAGACAATAATTTTTTTTAAAAAAAAAATCTAACTCTTGTCCAAGGTATACCTTTTAATGAGGAATTTATGGTGGGCATTGGAATGTTGGCCCTAAGGAAATATAAAAGATGCAGCAAATCGATAATATCCTGATCTGATTAATCAGTCCTCGCTAAAAGCCATTTCAAAAGTTCGTGTATTGGATTCTGAAACCATATTCCATCTCCACGTGCCCTAGGCAATGTGCAGCTTTAAAAAAAAAAAACTCCTATCCTTAAAAGAAAATCAAAGTATAAAATACAGATCTAGTAAGCTACAATAAAGAGAAAGAAATATCCTATTAAAATCAATAGCCATATTAGCAGCAGTAATTTCAAATGAGTATCCTCTGTATTCAGATCCAGCTTTACTGCACTACTATGTAACATTGCAATATAAAATATTCTTCGGATAGCCATTTCCTTGCCAGACGTACTCTCGGGAGGAAATAAATTGAAATTGGGAGGGAGGCAGAAGATGTGCTTAAAGGAGGAGCAAAGTCAAGGGCAAAAGGCATTTTATCCTTCAGAAAAATACTGGAGGACATTCCGTGGCAGAGAAACAGATGCTGGGCTAATATTACACAGGGCTAGTTAGAACATGGACATGGCCTTAACAGAACTTGATTATTTTATTCAAAGAGACTATATCTAAGTATGTTTTTCATTTGGATATCACTTCCGGATTTTGTGCTTGTGATGAAAAAAAAATGAAACTTTGACTTTGGTTTTGTCGATTAGATAGATTTGTCATTATAGAAATGGCTAGTTACGTATTAATGTGTAAAAGCGAAAAGTTGAGGCTAGAGAGTGTTTTTAATCTTGTGCTGCGCTAAAAAGAGTCGGAAGTCAGCACCATTCCCCCCCCCACCTTATACCTTACATTTTCTTTTCTCCTTTCTTTTTCCTTCTCCTAATTTCCCATTTCTATTTCTCTTTGTATTTTATCTATAGATAAAATAATAAAAGCCAAAAAAATTAAAATTAAATTGAAACAGGGAAGGAGTCAGTAGATGTGCTTAAAGTGCTTGCCTACAAAAAGAGAAGCAAAGTCAAGGGCAAAAGGAGGAAATGGCATTTTATCCTTCAGAAAAATATTGGAGGACATTCCGTGGCAGAGAAACAAAGGTTGGGCTAATATTACACAGGGTTAGTTAGAACATGGACATGGCCTTAACAGAACTCACCAGTAGGGGTGAAATCTTTTAATGGATTTATTAATTTGCAGCAGAGACATAATTTCTTTTTTTTAATTTGATTTATATGCCGCCCTTCTCCGGAGACTCAGGGCGTCTTACAATGTGTTAAGCAATAGCCTTCATACTTTTGTATATTTATACAAAGTCAGCTTATTGCCCCCACAAACTGGGTCCTCATTTAACCTACCTTTGAAAGGATGGAAGGCTGAATCAACCTTGAGCCTGGTAAGATTCGAACCTGCAGTAATTGCAGGCAGCTGTGTTAATAACAGGGTACTTTAGACCACTGTACTACCAAGGCCCTTGGTAATATCAAGAAATAATGTCAAGGCCCTTGGTAATATCAAGAAATAATGTTGATAAGTGAATAAAGGAAATTACTAAAGCTTTACAATTAGTCCTCAATATAACATTAAGAAAAGATTAATTAAACATTAACAAGGTACAGTACATTGAGTTAGTTTATGGTATAAAAAAAATTATAAAACTTTGAGCTTAGTGCCAAAATCTCCTCTAAGAAGGAGGGGGGAGGGGGAGGGGGAGGGGGAAGGGGAGGAGGAGGGGGAAGGGGAGAGGGGGGAGAGAGAGGGGAGAAGGGGAAGGGGAAGGAGAAGGAGAAGGGAAAGGGGAGTGGGACGGAAAGAGGGAGGGGGAGGAGGAAGAAGAAATATAAAATGTTCATGTACTTTGTGCACATAACTGTCCATTTCTCTGTGTGAAGTTGAATATTTCTTGAATAATAATCTTTTTTTTTTCATAAATATGACAGCTGCACATCATCTGTCATAAAAAAAGCAGGAAGTATGAGAGAAGCTGCTTAGCCTGGCCTTTCCTGTATTGCATTGTCTGACTGATTGATAGTTGTTCTCAGAGTTTCAGACTAAGCGTTTTCCAGGGATGAAATCTGGAATGGAATGTTTGTCAAATGTGTAGATGACATAAACTCGTTGAGATTGTTAATGCTTTAGATTGAAGATAGAAACAAAATTCAAGAATATTTGATAAATTAAAGAAATGAGCTGAAAGTGCCTTGAATTAAAGACATACAAACAAATGCAGAGATATAGGTTAGTAATAATATTTCTGAAATCAATTTTAAATTGTAATTGATTGCAAAATTAATATATGATCAGTCACTCTTTCAGGTTGAACCAGAGGTGGGTTTCAGCAGGTTCTGACCAGTTCTGGAGAACCAGTAGCGGAAATTTTGAGTAGTTCGGAGAACCGGTAGTAAAAATTCTGACTGGCCCCGCCCCCATCTATTCTCTGCCTCCCAAGTCCCAGCTGATTGGGAGGGAATGGGGATTTTGCAGTGACCTTCCCCTGGAGTGGGGAGGGAATGGAGATTTTACAATATCTTCCCCTGGAGTGGGGTGGGAATGGAGATTCTATACCATCCTTCCCCTGCCACATCCACCAAGCCACGCCCACCAAGCCATGCCACACCCACCAAGCCACACCCACAGAACCGGTAGTAAAAAAAATTAAAAGCCACCACTGGGTTGAACCAATAGAGTTAATAACACTGGTTTCCAAATCAAACAAATAATTCCACTGTATCCATAGTGCACTGGTTAAATCCCACTTCAAGTATAGTGACGGGCCCTGAACATTAGATTTAAGGGTCAGGGGAAGTAAATTTGGCCCATTAAAGGCATTGAGGATGACGGGACTGGAAACTAAAGTCCTTTGAAGTCAAAATGAAGGAGTTCAATATGTTTTGCCTTGAGAAAAGATGGCTGGGGTCAGGGAAAGAGTATTTACTTACTTATTTGACTCATATGTCTACCTAGCTTATGGAAGCATGGTTCAGTACCTAATGGAATGTCACATAGAAAAAGACCACAATTTGTTTCAAATAGATTCAGAGGACAAGATATGGAATAACATATTTTGAAAGTTTGGTAATAATATGAGCAATTCGATAATAGAACCAATTTCCTAGGGAGGATCAGTGGTGAAATGCTACCGGTTCACACTGGTTCGAGCAAACCAGTAGTGATAAAAACTACCAGTTCGGGTGAACCAGTAGTTAAAAAAAGCTACCGGTATTTCCAATGATCAGCTGTGCCATGCAATTTAAAATAGCTAGAAAGCAGGAAATCCTATTTTCTAGTGAATCTAAATTGCGTGGCACAGCTGTCCCCCCTCCCTGCTGTTCTATTTACCTTCCCAAGCCTTTTTCTGCACGCAGCGTGTGTTTGGTGCGCACTACGCATTCACGAACAGCAAACCGGTGGCAAACCGGGGAAGATTTCACCACTGGGGAGGATAGCAGGTTTCCTCACTGGAAATGTTTAAGTAGAAGCTGGACGGTCATCTTTGGAAGATGCTTTAATTTGGATTCCTGCAATGGTCAGGGGGCTGGACACAATGACTCCTTTTTGATTCTATGATTCTTATATTACTTTAGTTATTTGTGAGAAGCCAGGATAGAAATTTTAAAAAAGCAATCAATATAATCCACTTTAATTTGTTACATCTTCTAGCTGAATGTTGAATGATGTCCAAGGGATAACTAAAATTCATTGAATGACAATGAAAGTATTTATTCAAGAAAAACAACTTTCAAAACAACTGCTCAAAAGTGTCCTTCAAATATAGCCATCTTGTACTGAAATCGGTCACCTGAGGCTATTCAATGATGCCTTTCTTTCCTTACAATGCAAATGTCCTCACTCCCACCAACAAATATGTAGGTTAGTATGCTTGTGTAAATGTGTATTTGTATCCTACTAGAATGTTGGAAGCAGTGCAGAATGACCCTCGGAATTCCATTAAAATTTTATAGACTCCATAATAGTTTAAATTGATTGTATCATTGATTACTCTATTAAATAAACTTCCTGCCAAACCTTTTCAGAAATCTTTGTTAACTTGCAGTTCTCAAGACATTTTCAAAAGGCTGATTATTAAGTTCTTTGAGCTTCTGCATAAATAGCAACTGTCCGCTAATCCTTAAAACATTAAGTTCACAGAACCCATAAATACTAACCTATTCTATGTACAATCATCAGAATGAATATATTGCTGGATTTGTTTTTATAGACATTCAGCCAGGAAGGTAGATTATGGGAGTCTTTGCTTTGTTACTCTCTCTTTCTCTTCATAATGATTCTGTTGTGGTTAATTTAGAAATCCACTATATTTACTATATCACATTGGCTTTAATTAAAGACAACTTAATATGGCTTCCTTCAGAATTCAAAAAATAAGAGGCAAAAGATACATTTTTGTAGAATATTTTTGTGCTTCCTGTATGGAAAACCCATTTCCCAAAGCAGCTTTCATATCCCAAAAGACTAAAACATTTACAAAACTAACATACTACGTTGGAACAATTCCAAATTTTTGTAATCACCCACAGTCCTAACAAATAAAACTGTAGTGTAGATTAGAACAGTAAAACTATTCCCGAAAAGGCTTGGGAAAAGTGAAAGGTAGGAGTTTGTTTAAATGTACATATATTTTGTTATTCGATTAGTCAGCTAGCAGGATTTGAAAATTTCTCAACCTATCTTCATTTCATTTCATTTCATTTATTGGATTTGTATACCGCCCTACTCCCGAAGGACTCAGGGCGGTGAACAGCCACAGAATAAAACACATAAATGCAAAATTTAAAAACAGAATAAAACCGAATTAAACAATTTGGCCGAGACAAATTTAAAACACCCAAATTTTTAAAATTTTAGAAATTTTAAAATTTCTATTATTTTCATAATAGAATTTCAGATTAATGATGCTATGGGCCAAACCAGATGATGTTACTTCTCCCCAATCCAACCAAAAGACTGGTCAATGACCAAGAGAATGTTTGACCTTGGGGGGCCGGGGTGGGTGTGGCCAGGGTAGGTCTGGCCAGCTCGATGTCACTCATGTCGGGGGAGCTTGTGGTGGTCCGAGTGCTCTTTCAGCAAAAATGGGCTCCCAAGCTCCATTTCCGGCTGCGACGGCCTCCTGCAACCCTCTGTCAGAGAAAACGGAGCTGCGGCCCTCCCGAGTTTCATTTTCACTGGCAGAGGCACCATGGGCTGGTCCTTCGCTGTTCCCAGGTCGGCCCTGCGGGCCAGATCTAAGTGAATCTGTGGTTTGAATCCGCGGGCTGGATTCAGACCACAGGCCTTGAGTTTAACACCTCTGGGTAGATGCTTCTATTTCTGTGTATCCAAATATATGAGGAAGAGAGCTCCAAAGTCAATGCAGACTCGTCTAGAATTTATTGGACAGGTTTAGAGATGCTGCGACAGGAAGGTGTGATAGTCACACACACTTTTAGAGTCTTTGTATGTAGGTTCGGAATCTTTCCGTGAAGCTTGAGCTATCTACTTTCATTGTTGGATGGGATAAATAGTGTTGCCCTATACTGGCTGCTTGTCCACAATGGGGAAATGACAGAGTGGCCAAGATATTCTTGTTGCCTGAGACAGGATAAAAGGTATTCCCATACAAATACATGACGCATACATAAGATGACTGGACTTCCAGTTGAACCTCCTTTCAACACTGGCAGTGGGGTAACATCCCTTCATTGGCCTTAGATAGTGACATGGTAAATGGCACAAATGCATGACACACATCTCCAATTAAGGGAATAACCAGGAGAAAAATCCAGAAAGGAGAGTTCTTATATTCCTTCTGCCCATCTATATCAGCTTTGTTACCTGAGGTAACCACTTACAGATTAACAGAGTTGGAAGGGACCTTGTAGGTCATCTAGTCCAACCCCCCGCCCAAGCAGGAGGCCCTACACCATTTCTGACAGATGGCAGTCCAATCTCTTCTTGAAAGCTTCCAGTGATGAAGCTCGCACAACCTCTGAAGGCAACTTCTGTTCCATTGATTGATTCATTGATTAACAGCCTTGACAGACCAGCGGTCACCAACAGGTGGTCCGTGGACCACTGGTGGTCCGCAGAAAATTTTGATGGTTCGCAGAAAAAATATTTGCATTTTTTATTTTGCACTAAATTGAGGGGTCCTCAAACTATGGCCCCTGGGCTGGATAAGTGCAATGAACACTTGTGTTGCTGCAGAGAGTTTCCCCCTTCGGGGTCTTTTTGTGTGGGTCGGAGGTCGGCAGAAATTCCAACTTGGAGTCTGTTTCAACCTCCTGGTGCAGGGCTTTGGGCGAAGGCTGGAGGGAAGCGCTACTGGTGGCAAAGAGCCGGAGGGCCTTGTTCCAGTGGGACTGCATCATGGCCTGGAATTGGCTGACCATCTCAACCTGCTGAGCTTCCAGGCGCCAGTACCTGGCTTTGCACTCCCGCAGATCTTTCCTTTGCTTGGAAAGCCTATGCTCCTAGTTCTCAGTGAGGTGCTTTTGCTCAGCTTCCTTCTCAGTCAGATCCAATTTGAACTGAGCCAGCTATTTTGCCAACTCTTTCTCGTGGTGGCTACTTAGCTCCAGCAACTGCTTCCTGTTGAGGCCCTAAGGAGCCTGGGCGGGGAGGCGAGGAGTGGCTGGCAGGGGAGGGGCAAGTAGGGGCCGGCGAGGCCCCCCTTGACGTGAGTGACATTGAGTTGGCCACGCTCACCCAGTCACATGACCACCTAGCCACGCCGATCATTAGGCAGATCATATTAGTGGTCCGCGAGATTTAAAATTATGAATTTAGTGGTCCCTGAGATCCAAAAGGTTGGTGACCCCAAGACTACAGGTAGTTCTTGTTCTTGACTTACAACAGTTCATTTAGTGTTCATTCAAAGTTACAATGGCACTGAAAAAGTGACTTTTCACCATGTTCATACTTACAATCATTGCAGTATCCCCATAGTCACATGAACAAAATTCAGACGCTTGGCAATTGACTCATATTTATGACCATGGCAGTGTCCCGGGGTCACGTGATCTGGTTTTGTGACCTTCTTACAAGTAAAGTCAATGGGGCAGCCAGATTCACTTAACCACCACATTAATAATTTAACAACTGCAGTGATTCACTTAACAACTGTGGCAAGAAAAGTCGCAAAATGGGGCAAAATTCACGTAACAAATATTTCACTTAGCAACAAAAATTTTGGGCTCAATTGTGATCATAAGTTGAGAACCTGAACTACAAAATCCAACTGACCACTAGCTGAATATAGAACACACTAACTCTTCACTAACATCTCCTGGCTGTCCAGATTGTTGCAGGCTCTATCGGATAGCCCTACTGTTTGATGTACAAGGTATTAGACTACCAGTAATCCTCAATTTATGACCATTTGTTTAGTGACCATACAAGATTATTAAAACCCTTGCTGGAAAAAGATGAGTTATCACCAGTGCTCAGTTTACAAGCATCACAGCATATATGCAGTTGGGTGATGATGTTATCAGGCGCTTAGCCGCCGATCAGGCATTTTCAATGCAGCTCCTGACAAGCAACATCAACAGGGAAGCCAGAAGGAAAGGTCGCAGGTTGTAGTTATGTAATGACCACAGCAAAATAAGGTTGTAAAATGGGATACAGTCCTGTGCTGCTTCACTTTATAGCAAATTTTCCAGTTTCTATGGTGGTTGTAAGTTGAGGACTACCTAGAGCAGAATTCCCCAACATTTCTGGCTTTGCGGACCAGTGTGTGTGGGGGGGAGAGGGGATGGTTCCGTGAGTGAGCGGCCAGTAAGCACATGCGTCTGCAGATCCATTCGCGCAAGTAGCGTCCATGCGCTTCCAGCCACTTACATGGAGTGCGCATGCGCGCTCCTCCGCTGCTCACGCAAATGACCACATGCATGCATGTGTGCTCCCCGGCCATTTCCGTAGCCCGGTTGCAAACCCCTCACGGCCCACAGTTTGGGGATCCCTGACTTATAGCACCAGGGAGACTCAAGTTCATATCTCCTTTAGCCATGAAAATTCTCTGAGTGCCTTGGGGCTTGTTAGCATCTCTATTTTTCTCAGGCCACCCTACCTCATAGAGAAATGGGAGAAGACATCCCTATATACACTTATCTTATGATCCTGAATGAAATGGGATAAAAATCTAACCAATAAATAAATTAATTAATAAGCACACAGCTAGTTTTATGATGAAAACTGAGAGGATTTTGCTTCCCTATAAGAATTTATTTCTTTTTCAAAGATGAATTTAGAGCCCATGGACATCAGTTTGGCTTTTTATGCCCAGTGCAAGATTAGCTCCCAGGAAACACGTGTGGATTGTCTCTTGGTGGAGCAGGGCTGACATTCTCAGCTGCTGCAGAGTGGCAGAGCTTTGCCTGAAGTGACATGTTAGCCCGCTTCTCAGAAACCTCCTAGAGCTGTTAACACTTTCATGAACCTCAAAGATGGAGACAGATGATGATTCAACCCGATGCTATTGGTGGATTAAGTATTTCTCAATCTGACCCAGCATCGAGCCTCACAAGCATCACAAATATGACAAGAACCAAACACTGTGGAGAGACGAAGAGGGACATAAGAGATGTCCTTTTAGAGTAAATATTTTGAGTCACACAACTAGATAATTTGATGGGGGGGAGGTCTTGTAAACAGTTTGAGGGGGGAAGATGACTTTCACATCAGCTATCTGAATCGATGAGATCAACCCTGACTGCTCTTTAGAAGGCCAGATCCTGAAGATGAAACTCAAATACTGTAATTTGGCCATCTAATGAGAAGGAAGGACTCACTGGAGAAGAGCCTAATGCTGGGAAAGATTGAGGGCAAAAGAAGAAGGGGACGACAGAGAATGAGGTGGCTGGATGGAGTCACTGAAGCAGTCGGCATGAGCTTAAATGGATTCCAGAGGATGGTAGAGGACAGGAAGGCCTGGAAGAACGTTGTCCATAGTGTCCTGATGGGTCAGACATGACTTTGCAACTAACAATAATAATCTGAATCAATATCATGCCACTTGAATTTGATTTACATTAACAGGCTTTATATCACACACACCACTTCAATTTGGAGACAGTTTACAAAATAAATTTGGGTAGTTTTACTTACTTATTTTTAGATTTAAATCTTGCCTATCTCCCCATAAGAACACACAAATTATAAAATCACAATCTCCCCATAATAGAACACAAATTGCAGTAGAATTAAATCTACTGTATTATAATTAAAACTCAAACATTGGTATACCTGATTTACCTCATCATTATAGACATCATCACTTATTATTTGACACCACGTCAAATAATACAATAAGAAACAAATCCCGGCCCCGATTACATTTGCCTCCCCACAATAAGGCTACTTGAACGTTCAAATTTTGTCTGAATATAGCAATAGCACTTAGACCTATATACCACTTCACAATGCTTTACAGCCCTAAGCAGTTTACAATGTCAGCAGATTGCCCTTCAACAATCTGGGTCCTCATTTTTACCAACCTCAGAAGGATGAAAGGCTGAGTCAGCCCTGAGCTGGTCAAGAGAATAGATTTACTTGAGAGCAGACGGCAACGCCTTCATCTTGGCTTCCCAAGGCCAGAAATTCTGGAGTCTGGGAAATGCTATTCTCCTGTTACCAAATAGGTTTCCAGTGACAATGTCTTATATGTCATGGTGCACCAATTATATGTCTTATATGTCTCATTTGCACCAATGAGAAGAATTATATCCTTCATATAATTTGGATAAAGATTTAATGATGCATGAAATGTCACATGCCTTCCCTTGCCTCCCGCAGCTGGTGCTTTAGCTTATGTTCAAGTTGGTGGGATCAGGGGTGGGCTTCAAAAATTTTAGCAAGGGGTTCTCTGCCCAGTTGCTGGGTGGGCGTGGCCATGGTGGACGTGGCCTATTTGGCCTCCTGCATCACGGCGGGGGTAGTGGTGCATTTTTGCCCTCCCCAGGCTCTGAAGGCTTTCCTCGAGCCTCTGGGAGAACGAAAATGGCCTCCCCAGGCTCCTGAGGCCCTCTGGAGGCCAGAAACAGGCCCATTTCTGGCCTTCCCAAACTTCCAGTAGGCCTGTTTTTCGCCCTCCCCAAGCCTCCACACGGGCCCTTCATTTACCTGCATCCAAAACGGGATGGGATTTGGGGGTTCTCCAAACTGCACAGAATCTGAGCTAGAGGTTCTTCCGAACGCTTGCGAACCTCCAGCAGACAAATCCCTAGGTGGGATACAAGACACAAGTTGCAACCCAAGTTGAAACTGCACCATCTGTGCATATCTCCAGGAGGAAAAGGAGGGATGAGAAGCTCCCTTCGAAATGTATGCAACACTATCAACCCTGGACATGGTTCAGCATTTTTTGAGAGGATGCTGAATTTGTCTAGAGTACTCAATACTGTATACTCAACTCAAGCCAATAAAGTAAATGATTAATGATACCAATTTATAATATAAATAGTATCCTATTATATATTCTATCACCGTGATGACGAACCTATGACATGCGTGCCACAGCTGGCACGTAGAGCCATATCTGTGGGCATGTGAGTGTTTCCCTAGTTCAGCTCCAGAGCACATGCACACACCGTCCAGCTGAGTTTTGGGCCTTTCTTTGGGAAATGGGCCATTTCTGGCCTCTGGAGGGCCTCTGGGGGAGAGGCCATTTTCACCCTCCTTAGGCTCCAAAAAAGCCTCTGAAGCTTGGGGAGGGTGAAAAATGGGTCTACCGAGCCCATCAGTAACCTTTTTTCTGTTGCATGACAAAAGCGAGGGGAACAAGGGTGTGTGTGTGTGTGTCACACATACATGCATGGGGGGATAGGGTAGAGGGCACTAAACTATGGGTGTGGGCACGCCCATGCGCAACCCCCCTGCGCTCCCCCCACTTTTGGTACGCGACGGCTAAAAGGTTAGCCATCACTGTCCTATCATGTATCATAAAAATGTATTACATAGCATCCGGGGACATGCAGCTATAATTGAATCCATGCAAAATAGAGCTACTGTTTCTGCACTGAGGTTCTTGTCAGGTTCCTGTCCTCTTGATGGGAGAATTTTGGGATCCTCCTGAACTCCTCCTGTAGCTATTGCAAATTGGGCAGGGAGAGACCATGGCAAGGAGTCCTTTGCTCAGCTTCCATTGGTATGCTAGTTGAAGCACTATCTAGCATGAGGAGACTTTGCCCCAGTAATTCACATGTTTATCCCCACTTGCAATGCACATGGGTCTGTCTTTCAAGACCATCCAGAAACTGCAGTTGGTATAGAATAGAGAAACTCACTCAATAGCTACCACATATCATCAGGAGACATTATACAGGTTCTGGGGTAGTTTCCAATGGGCTTACAGATGCACTTCAAAGTTTCCACTCTGTTTTATACAGCTCTTCCTGGATTGGCATCCAAGACTGCATTCTTCAGCCGGATTCTTAACTATCATCATATCATCACTAGCACTGATAATGTTACCCAGTTAGGGTAATGAAACGTCTTCAAGAAAACAAGCAAACTCAGAGAGCACTAAGATAAGGTGACCAGACGTCCCGCTTTTGGCGGGACAGTCCCGCTTTTTAGCAATTTGTCCCGCATCCCGCGGCGTTTCAAAAAAGTCCCGATTTTTCATTCTGCCTCCTGAGTCCTGCTGCCTCTTGAGCCCCAGCTGATGGCTAGAAGAAAAAAAAACTGTTTAAACTCTTGCCCGGGGCTTCAAAGGGCCGCCCTACAGGCAATCAGTGTAAAGAGTTCCTGAAGCAGTTTTTTTTTCCCCTAGCTAAGCTGCAGAAACGAAACCGAAACCAGGATCTTTGGTGGAACGTGACAAAATGAGGCAGAGAGAGATTTATTTTTATTTTTATTTTTCCTCCCCAAAAAAGGTAGGTGAAAAACTGCAAACAATGGGAAATTTAGGAGGAGAGTTCAAGATTTTAAAACACAAAAGAAAAAAAAGCTGTATTTAACTAGGGAATCGTAATAATTGAATTGAGATACTATTAATTGTATATTGTGTTGAAAGCAGAAATGTTTAAGTTGTGGTTCAGAGGAATATATGGGGGAAATTATTTGGTTTATTATTATTGGTAAATATAATTAATTGATTTGTAAGAAATTGGATTGCATGGAAATAATTGGAATATTCATGTTCATATTGATTAATATACAAAAAAGATAGTTTTATAACTAATTGATTTATATTAAAATGTTGAATTTGTATTAAACAACTGTATTACATAATTAAATAATGTGAGGATGGATATAAAAATAGATGACAATGGAAAGGGGTATAATATAGAATAGAAGGGAAAAATTGAATTTGATTAAGATTAGAGATGAGGATGAAGGGTAATATTGGTTTTTTAAAAAAAATAGATGAGGAATAAATATGGCAAAAAGGAAATATAGAAATTGTAAATTTAATTGAAGTGACTAAACACTGTTTAAATTTGTGAACCGGCCAAATACTCTGTTCAAAGAAAATAAATTGTATGTTTGTATGTGTGTTTCTAATTACTGCTATTTATTCATATTTGTTCTCTTTTATTCTTTAAAGTTTAACCATTCATTCTTTATCTTAATATCTTTATATTTGTTTGGGGTTGGCTTTCTTCCCTTTCATCTTTTTTATTGTACAGCAATCTTTCTCCTCAAACCTACCACCTCTCTCTTTTCTTTCCTTCTTACTTTCTCTTCCCCCCCTCTTCTTCTCCTCCCTACTTCCTCTTCCTTTCTCCTTCTCCTCTCTTCCTCCCCCTCTTACCCTCACTCCTACTCTAATTTCCCTTCCCTTCCTTCATCCCTCTCTATTGCTGTATCCTTTTATGCATATGGACTACTCAGAGGGCTGAAAAAGTTATTTTTGACTGGTCCTCGCACTTTTGACCAGTCATCGAACTTACGACTGTCTTCACATTTTATGTTTTTTGCCCTATCTTATCACCATGGTGAAGAGAAGCAGTTGTGAAATGAGTGACATGGTTGTTAAGGATGCTGCATGAGCATAAATGTGAGGATGGTCATAAGTGTGAGGACCAGTCAAAAGTTCGAGGACCTGTCAGAAATGACTTTTTTCAGCCCTCTGGTTAGTCCTTTTGTGCATATGGACTACTCAGAGGGCTGAAAAAGTTATTTTTGATTGATCCTCGCACTTTTGTCCAGTCCTCAAACTTACGACTGTCCTCACATTTTACATTTTTGCCCTATCTTGTCATCATGGTGAAGAGAAGCAATTGTGAAATGAGTGACATGGTTGTTAAGAATGCTGCACGGGCATAAATGTGAGGATGGTCATAAGTGTGAGGACCAGTCAAAAGTGTGAGGACCTGTCAGAAATGACTTTTCAGCCCTCTGAGTAGTCCCTATACACATAGCCATGGCCACCCGGTCACATGACCAGCTAGCCACGCCCACCCAGTCACATGGCCTCCAAGCCACGCCCACACAATAAGTCACGCCCACAATGGTGTCCTTCTTACCAATGTTAAAATCTGTTCACCTTACCCTATACACATAGCCATGGCCACCCGGTCACATGACCAGCTAGCCACGCCCACCCAGTCACATGACCAGCTAGCCACGCCCACAAAATAAGCCACACCCACAATGTCCCTCTTTACCAATGTTAAAATCTGGTCACCTTACACTAAGAGTCTGTCCTGGGAAAAGTTAGAGTTGTTTCCAACTTCTGTGAAGGAAAGAAGTTTGAAGGTCAAATAAAGTGCTTCTTAGCAGCAGGATCTGCTCTTCAGAATGAACTTCTGGTCAATACCAGATCTGTCCTCTCTTTGATTTCTTCATTATTTTGCTACGCTTCTAGTTAGCTTTTTATTATTAGTTTTTTTTTTCTGACTTGTTAACTGTGGATGTTTTACTGTTTTATTTACTATGGCTGTTTTATTATTGGGCATATTACAATTGTATTAACCAATATTATATTATCCCAATATTATATTACTGGATTTTACTGGCTCTTGTTAAATGAATGGAAGTGTGAGTGAGTTTGCAGATCCAAAGTGATTAGAATGGAGTACTGCAGGCTGCTTCTGATGATTGCCAGCTGCCTGCAATTTGGCAGTTCGGAATCTCACCAGGCTCAAGGTTGACTCAGCCTTCCATCCTTCTGCGGTTGGTAAAATGAGGACCCAGATTGTTGGGGGCAATATGCTGACTCTGTAAACAGCTTAGAGAGGGCTGTAAAGCACTCTGAAGCGGTATATAAGTCTAAATGCTATTGCTATTTGGTTCTAACATAGGTAGGCTCCGGGGTGGGTTCTAAAAATTTTTACTACCGGTTCTGTGGGTGTGGCTTATTTTGTGGGTGTGGCTTAGTGGGGGGGTAATGTGACTGAGTGGGTGTGGCCAACTTTTTCTTTTTTTACTTTTAAAAGCATTTTTTCTATAACCTTGAGAGATTGCAGAAAAAAATGCTTTTAAAAGCCTCTGACGATCAGGCAACTTCAGCTGAAGAGGTTGTAGAAAAAATGCTTTTAAAAGTCTCTGATGATCCCAGCTGAGCCGCGTGATCATCAGAGGCTTTTTTAAAAAAAACTTTTAAAAGCATTTTTTTTGACGGAAGAGGTTGTAGAAAAAATGCTTTTAAAAGTAAAAAAATTAAGCCTCTGATGAGGTGGGTGAGGTAAGCGAGCGGCGACTGGGCCGGGGACTGGTTCGGGGGCATGGCCAGCCAATGTTATTACCGGTTCTCCGAACTACTACAAATTTTTACTACCAAACCGGGAGCAACCCATCACTGGTAGGCTCATTGCAGCTGTTAGCACCTCTTTAAATAAATTGAGACTTTTGGAGCTTGCCTGATAGCTGCATGTTCCCAAGAAATACACACATTTGGAGGAGGAGGAGGAGGAGGAGGAGGAGGAGGAGGAGGAGGAGGAGGAGGAATGGTTTCTAGGACAGTTGCAGCAAGTGCAACCACCATTCTTCTGAATTCTTTTTTCAACTTCAGATTTGAACGGCTGCACATTAACAACCATGAAAACACATAATCTGGCACACATCTGTTTGAAGCATCTGTTTCTTCTTGTATCAGATCCTTGAAATAGAGATGAATCACTTGAAGTTGCGTCATTTTCTTTTGGCTTTTAAGAAACAGGTAACCAAGATTTTAGAAATTGGGTGTGTCTTTTTCTGCCATAGCTTTAAGAATCCTTTTATTTGAATGCTATTGTAATGGCTAATTAGCTAATCAAACTAGTGTAAACTAAAAAGCACAAATGGGAGGAATATAGTTTAGCATATGATGCAAACCCAGCCACCGTTTTAACATGCTGTGTAAACCAGGCCACCACATGAAGACATAATATGGTTTATTTGTGAGTTCATACCATATTATAGGAACATCCACATTCTGTTTTATTAACTAATTCAAGGTTTAATGCTCCACATGGCTTGGACACTATTAAAAGCACAAAAGGCGAGTTAGTTTTAAAAAATGATTACAGTATAAAGCAGAGGCAGGAGAGGATAGTCATAAATCCAGCCCTACCATTAGACAGCTGCTTCACAAAAGGCCACACTGCTATATCTGGACTGCAAAGATGCACATGACCCCTAGGGGCAGCAAAGAGGCACTCCATATCCTAAGTCTTTGCTACCAACTATTGGTCATCTGGATTTTCGCAGTCCAGCTATATTCGCCCTACAAAGAGTTATCAAATTGTCAGCTACGTAATTTATTACCATTGCATTTTTTTCCCTGCCATGGAGGGATACGTAAACTTTATTTGGCTAATATTCCAGAAAAAAGTGATTGGGCGACTGGCTCAAATGCCTATTGTGGCTGATATTTGTCTCCCTGACTCTCCCTGACTGAGTTCCTAGGGTAGCCAAATGAGGATGATCCTGAATATTGTGGAAGAGGATAAGAAACATCACAAATTGTGTACATAATATCGACAAGCAATTTGTAGGGATGCAACATGGTCTGAAAACAATGGAGGCAAGAGAGAAATAAAAAACAGCAGTGTTTGCTCTATCAGCCATCCTGGGGAAAAGAGCTGCATTATTTCCTTGGACACATTTTATATGCATTTGGTGCATAAGAATGACAATGTATGCAGCCCAGAAGAAAACTAGGTGATAATGCGGCCACCTGAATTAATCTCATGCAGGTTGCTATGAAACCACCAGATAAACATAAACAGCACTCAGGAAGAGAAAATTGCAAGCAGAAGCTCTTGGTAGAATGGAGCATTTAACGGTCTGACAAGTTCTGCAAGAACATTGCTTTTGCAAGCATCCAATGTTGGTTAATACATTAGACAATAACCTGCTGCATAGGTGGAAAACCTGGTGGCTTTCCATTTTGTCAGCTAATTCAGAGGATATTGCTTCTGAGAACAAAACTTGTTTGAACAAGTGTTAAATTTCTATGAGCGTGCACAGAAATATTAATGACATTTCTTTATTTAATATATTTTTCAAAATTACATTAAAACTTAACAAAAGCAATGTATTAAAATCATACTAATATATTAATTGAAAGGGCAGGGGGGAGCCCTGCCCTTTCACAGAGGAAAAGACGAGCTGAAGAACTAGATCTTCAACAGTATCTAAAAGTCGTAGCAGCCAACATCCCCAGAATTTCATGGAGGATGATATTTTAGAACAGGGGTGTCAAACCAGAGGTGGGCGTCACATATTGTAACAACCGGTTCGCCCAGAACCGAAAATGTGAGTGTGTGCGGCATTGAAAAAACAGCAATTATATAGGAACAGGATAGCGCCAGGGCCGCATCAGGGTTGTGTTTGACCTCGGGGGTCCAGGGGGCATGGCCAGCTAAACGTCACTTGTGTTGGAGGCACTTGTTGCAACCCGAGCGTTCTGCCTGAAAACGGAGAGGGCTGCAGGAGGTTGTTGTAGCTGAAAATGGAGCTTGGGTGGACCACACGCAGCCCTCCTGAGCTCTGTTTTCACTGGCAGAGGCACTGCGAGCCAGTCCTTTGCTGTTTCCAGGGCAGCTCGCAGGCCAGATCTAAGCACCCCTTGGGCCACATCCGGCCCATGGGCCTTGATTTTGACACCCCTGTTCTAGAGCAATGTTCCTCAATTTAACAACTTTATGATTTGTAGACTTCAACTTCCATCACTCTCCTGGAGCATTTTATAACCGATGCAATAATTACCATTCACCTATATCATAATGGAAAAGAACCAGCCCACCAATTCTCATGTATCATAGTGAGAAAAGACTGTGGGACCTGGAGCCTCATGCATCATAGATGGTCCACCCAGATGTTTACACAGATGTCTGGACAAGGTCTACATGACATGTACAACATCCAAGAGTGCAGTTGGAGGTCACAGTCTCATTCTGCATGCCTGTTGATTTTCAACACTCTCAATAATGCTTGACCAGAACTCTGAAATAATCCAAACTACAACTTTTGGTTCTTCTTTTTGAAATCCATAAATCCCTGGTGCATAAATAGCTTTTCTCATAGCACCAGGCAGGAACAATGTGAAAGCAATCCAAAGAAACTGTGAGTACCGAAAGATTAGGGTCCCTTATCTTCATCACATTCCATAATGTCATAAGCACTCACGCTAACGTGTGAGAAGTTCAACGAACACCCTTGTCGTGGCATCATGAATAAGGAAAGGATTAATATTTACAAATGCAGCATTAAGATTATTCAAACTGATATACCCACAAGATATCATGTCAGCAATTATATGTCAACTTATTAAACGCTTCCAGAGTTTGAGATTACTTGCCAAATATTAAGGGCAGTTATGTAGCACAATATGTCATATATTATAATCAGTTAAGCTACTAAAACTACTAAAAATTAAGCTACTAAAAATGAAATAAAATATATAAGCCCTCTGGAGGTAGTGTTGAGGAATATCGAAGGGTTCTGGACAGATTTTATTACAAACATGAGTTCTTTTGAATAAAAATGAATACAATTTAAATCAGTTACCTGTCCTTTAGGTTCTTCCTTTGGGCTGAATTAGTGCTATCTACCAGCAGTCCTTATACCATAAGAAAATCCTGCTAGTGTGAATTGGTTGTCCCTGTTGCCAGTCCTTACTCTTCTAGAATAATAGTGCTGGTGAAGGGAGATGACCTTAATTTAAGGAAAGTAGTGGGTTGCTTCCCTCCTATCAAGTGTCACCAGCTACAGTATTGAGGAAGGGGATACTCTTCTCTCTTATGTAGGGTTGGACAAGTATAGATTGGTATCTGGTAGAGAGAATTAACTATTTTTCAACCTAGACCTAGGTGTTTCACCTAATATCTTTCTTAAGTAATGGGTTGCAGGTGCTTATTATTATTATTACTATTATTCTTTTCCTCTTTCCTATTACCTGTTCCTATTGGTATCTTATGACTATCACTTTATTTGTTGTATCTTATGATTTATCACTTCATTGCTTGCAAGTACACTGAGAGCATATGCACTGGAGATAAATTTGTTGTGCATCCAATCATTCTATTCTATTCTATTCTATTCTATTCTATTCTATTCTATTCTATTCTATTCTATTCTATTCTATTCTATTCTATTCTATTCTATTCCATTCCATTCCATTCCATTCCATTCCATTCCATTCCATTCCACTCATAAGGGGAGGATCAGGAAAAGTGCAATAGGATATTCCAATGCTCCTACTTGGCTTAAGCCCTTCCTGTTACCTCTTACACATGAATGGGATGGGATGTTCAGGATCTGAAAGAAATTGTCATTCTGCACGTAGTTACCTTATTTTCTTATTAGTCGAAGAAAAGAGCAACTTCCTCAGTGCACACAGAGGTTGAGGTGAAGACACTGCAAAAGCTCCTCCTTTGCAGGCCGGCAAATAAAATGGCTTTGGAAAATGAAAACAAATCACTTATTGTAGTCTGTAACCCTCCCAATAAATCTGGTTAAAGAAGCTTCTGTGAGAATCTTGCTTTGGGGTATAATTGCCTGTCAAGAATTGATAGAGGGTAGAGTATTCTCCTGAAGGAATGCCAAATTTGTGTGAAGGTAGCTTGCCTGAGAAGTACCAGCTGAGGCAGAAGATGTGAGTGAAGCATGAAGAAGCAAATGATAACAAGAGTTTTCCATCCCTCATTAGAGGGGTGATGCCGATAGCGATTGCCTCAAGAGAGCCTAGATTCTGATCTCTCAGCCCACGCAAAATGACCATTGACAGTTTTGGCCAATAGCCAGAAGGGAGAGGACATGCCTGAAACATATGGCCAGGAAGGGCTGGGGAGAACTTAATGGCCACTTCAGCATGCCACGTTACATCCATAGCACAAAAAAATGTGCTGGAAGAAAAGGAAGAACGTCATTCAAGACTCTCATTAACTCCTAACCATAGCCCACATATGCTTCAATAGCCATAGAGGAGAGTATAATATTGTCATTATTAGCTACATCAGCCTCCAGCCAACAAACTGTTCCATTTATAGTAGAAATACAGGAGGAGCTACCAGGTTTCCTACTTTCCATCTCCTTCTGCTCCTTTTATGTACCTAAAAGGGTTAAATCTGGAACAACCAAAAGTCTCTCCCTTTGAACTCTCCATCGGTAATTGCCACTGTATTATTTCCAATAAAAGTTCTGTTATTCTTGATTTTATTTTATTTTTTGCCCTTTTATCTCTTCCCCTCTGGTTCACGTCTTGCTGTCCTTTTATCTGGTATTGCCTTTTATACTTTTTGAAGTTTTGCTGCTGCTTAATAATAAAATCAAGCTATTTTTACTATCTGAACTGAGTGGTAGATATGCTTGTAACTGAATACGTTACAGTACCTTTCTTAAATACGGTCACAACCAGTGATTATATAATTACAGCATGACTCAGCATTACAATGAATCAGCAGGAAAACTTTAAAGTCACACAATACATATTCATATTAAAGTCACAGAACACATATATTGCCTGGACAACTTGTTAGGCTCAAACCATATCCTAACAGTCAAGGCTATGGTTTTCCCAGTTGCAATGTATGATTGTGAAAGTTGGACCATAAGGAAGGCTGAGCACCAAAGAATTGAGGCCTTTGAACTATGGTGCTGGAGAAGACTCCTGAGAGCCTCTTGGACTGCAAGGCGATCAAACCAGTCAGTCCTGACTGCTCTTTAGAAGGCCAGACCCTGAAGATGAAACTCAAATACTTTGGCCACTTAATGAGAAGGAAGGACTCACTGGAGAAGAGCCTAATGCTGGGAAAGATTGAGAGCAAAAGAAGAATGGAACGACAGAGAATGAGGTGGCTGGATGGAGTCACTGAAGCAGTAGGAGTGAGATTAAATGGACTCCAGAGGATGGTAGAGGACAGGAAGACCTGGAGGAAAGTTATCCATGGGGTCGTGATGGGTTGGACATGACTTCGCAACTAACAACAACAATGGTTAGTGTCAAGTTAAGAAAAGCTGGTTCACTTCTGCTGGCCATCACTTTCTGAGGAGCAAATTATCACCAAGATAGCTAGATAATTTCCTAGAAGGACTAAGCTTGATAGAGTTAGAGATAATGGCATAATTAAATTTTCCCATCACTACCCCTTCAAGCCTCTTTGAAAAATATCCAATTTGATTTTAGAAGGGATCTTCTAGATCTTCCCCTTGATTAGGCAAGCATTAGTGAACACCAACAATAATAATGCATTTATCCATTCCTTCACTTAGCTGGATGCTTTTTACAGTTTTGCCAAGTTCATTTACTTGGATTTCTGAGAATATAATGCAACTTCTCTGTCCTTTCTATTGCTTCTGTTCCCTTTTGAACGAATTGTATTCTTTTTAGCTGCTATATTCCAATCATGGAAGTCATTCCCTTCAGGTTTCCATTATAGCTTTACAATCATATTTGTTTTCTTGTGCTAAGAGTTCAAACCAGTTTTATTTATTTAGTGAATTTATGTGTAGATGGTAAAGACTATGATTTTTATGAGAGCATGTTCTTTCAGATTTTTCACCGAGTAGTTTAATAAGTCCCCTTACAGCTATATTTTCACGTACTTCTACAGCATGTACATTTTCATCTTAGGGTTTTCTTCTCTTATTCTCACAATATGTAGTTTTAAGGCTTCTCAATCAACGTTATTGTGCTTTAGCCAAATACATTTTCACTAGTCTTTGTGAGATGTGACCTATTTTGTCGTTTGTGGTTCATCATGATCTGAGAAACCAGATCTCTTGAACCTACCACACTTTCATAGTCAGCCGCTCCCTTGCAAAATTCTCCATTCTTTTTTCATTCTTCTTCTTTCTCCTGAAGTTTTACAACTGTGTCTTCTAACAAACCACACAGGTATTTCAGAATTCCAGCAGGGCAGAACATCTTTTCTGTTCCTTGCTTTTGACTTCACTCTATATAATAGAAGTATCAAGCTCTAATCATATGAGAAACCAGAACATAGGATTTATTATTTTAAAGCAGTTTTTTTTCCCAGCTGGCACCTTTCCAGCATGTTAGCAATAGCAATAACACTTAGACTTATATACCGCTTTACAGCCCTCTCTAAGTGGTTTACAGAATCAGCATATTGCCCCCAACAATCTGGGTCCTCATTTTACCCACCTCGGGAGGATAGAAAGCTGAGTCAACCTTGAACCTGGTAAGCTTTGAACTGCCAAATTGCAGGCAGCCGGCAGTCAGCGGAAGTAACCTGCAGTACTGCACCCTAAGCACTGCACCACCATGGCTCATAAGGATGTTAGGATGGCAATTGCAGGAATTTCCAGTGCAAACCCAACTAGGCTGGGAAAAAGTGCCAATCTTTGGATTCCCGTAATTATTGTTGGACTATTAAGCCACAGCAAATGACATGTTTATTTACAGTTCCCAAGGAGCTATGAAGGCCAGTTGGGCTGACTGCATCTAACCACCTTGTTCCAAATGTGCTTTTTCAAGAGGCAACTGGACTTTCTGGTTTTTCTTTGAAGCCATTTCACTTCTCATCCACGAAGCTTCTTCAGCTCTGACTGGTTGGTGGGAAAAGTCCAGTTGCCTCTTGAAAAAGCACCTTTGGGACAACCATGACCTGGATGGCTGAGAATCTCCATGGACATCTAACAGCTTGTTAGGCTCTATTAATAATAATCTTTCAGACAATAACACTGAGACAAAAACACCGAGATTCTCCCAGTCTCCTCACAAGAAGCAGCTGTCCAGAACATTTGTGGGTAATCTCCCATCCTCTCCTTGTCCAGAGAGGGACTAAAGAACCATCTACTTACTGGATCTTCAGTCTTTGCTGCAGTCATTGTCTCCGTCTTTGTCAGAGATCTGTTTAGTTTGCCACACCTTCCATGGAAGTCCCATTATGGCAGTCTTTTCTGAAAGAAGGGGGATACTGTCCTTATCCCAGGGGTGGGCTGCTGGGGGTTCGCAGGGGTTCGGGAGAACCTCTAGCTAAGATTCTGTGCAGTTCGGAGAACCTCCAAATCCCACTCCTGGCAGCCCATCTTGCCCTTCCCCTCCCAGGAGTCCCAATGTGGCCCGTTTTGGATGCAGGTAAGTGCAGGGCACGTGCGGAGGCTGGGGAGGGCAAAAAACAGGCCTACCAGAAGTTCAGGAAGGCCAGAAATGGGCCTGTTTCCAGCCTCCAGAGGGCCTCCGGAGTCTGGGGAGGCCGTTTTCGCCCTCCTGGAGGCTCGAAAAAAGCCTCCAGAGCATGGGGAGGGCAAAAATGCCTCCCCCTTGCCATGGTGCAGGAGGCCGACTAGGCCATGCCCACCATGGGCACGCCCACCCAGCAACTGGGCAGAGAACCCCTTGCTAAAATTTTTGAAGCCCACCCCTGAGTTATCCCAACAGCTTTGTTTTCACTGGAACATTTTCACTAACCAAAAATCAGCCGGTGAAGCCTTCTGATGTAATTCCTTAAAAGTCCCTTAGAATTGTTTTTTTTTTTCAAAGGCTGCTGCATCTGCTTGGATTGAATGAATACTCTTGATTCCAGTGTCAAAAATAATTCTTGTTAGGTTTCCTCATTTGCAATCTCACAATTAATGCCTTCTCAGTCTTTCCACTTTTACTGGTGCCACTTAACCGTTATAGATCAGCTGTCTGCCAGCCAAAAGCAAGTATTTAAAGCATTAGATATTAGCACGTTAAGCATTGCACATTTTTGTAATGGTAGTAATGGGCAGGGAAATAGGCCAAATTCTCTTTCATCCCGCCAATGTTTAATCAGAACAATTGCCACAGAATTCTTTCATCCCTTCTAATAAATTTCAAGGCAAACTTCATCCATATGCTTCTATGTTAGAGTACAATCTAACTGCATCAAAGCATGTTGGAAAATATTCTATAAATTATATAAGATATAAAGTGTGTTCATAAGATTGGAGATGTTCAAACCAGGGGTGAAATCCAAAATTTTTCCCTACCGGTTCTGTGGGCATGGCTTGGTGGGCGTGGCAGGGAAAGGATACTGCAAAATCCCCATTCCCTCCCCACTCCAGGGAAAGGATACTGCAAAATCCCCATTCCCTCCCCACTCCTGGGAGAAGGATATTGCAAAATCTCCATTCCCACCCACACTCTGGGGCCAGCCAGAGGTGCTATTTGCCGGTTTTTCAAACTACTCAAAATTTCCGCTACCAGTTTTCCAGAACCTGTTAGAACCTGCTGAATTTCATCCTTGGTTCAAACCATTTCTAGACTCCATTGTTCTGTTGCCATTTATAATCAACAAAATATTATTGGAACAGAATGCACATCCTATCTATTCTGCTCATCTTTACAATGTATTATACTGCTTTTGCATTTCAAGATTTTGTTTTCTTACCGTTATTTAGAGCTATTGAGAGGCTTATCAGCCCTGAATTTGTTTAATCCTTCTATTTATTTACAAAAGGGCCACCCCACATTTTCAGCTTGAAAGATATTTAGAAAAATTAGAAGGTTCTGCATCAACTTCAATTAACATCACAGAGTTGCCTCAGGCGACCATGTTTTTATTTATGTATTCGTGTTATTTATTCTTCAGAACTCATCAATGAAAGGGGGAGGGTGTCTTATGCTAATTTAAGGTGCTTCCAGACAGAAATAGTATTACAAATGTGTAGCCGTCTGTTTTTTGTTTTAGTTTAAGAGGTGACCTCAGAAAGAAGAAGAACGTTGGGATCATATATAAAGAAGATAAATAGAGGTCCCCACTGATTTTGCTTGTCAGTAGCTGGTTGGGAAGGTCGCAAATGACAATCACATGACCCCAGGATGTAGCAATCATCATAAATACATTCTGGTTGCCAAGCACCCAAATTTTCATCATGTGACCATGAGGATGCTGTGATGGGCATAAGTGCAAGGACTGGGTGTAAGTCACTTTATTCAGTGCCCTGTAATTTCGAACAGGCACTAAAACCAGGGGTCTCCAACCTTGGCAATTTTAAGACTTGTGGACTTCAACTCCCAGAATTCCTCAGCCAGCGAAGGCTGAGGAATTCTGGGAGTTGAAGTCCACAAGTCTTAAAGTTGCCAAGGTCGGAGATCCCTGCACTAAACAAATGGTTGTAAGTGACAAATATCTGTATTGTATCTTTGTAAATATAAGTGCAACTATCTGTATTGTATCTATCTGTATTACATATGACAACTATCTGTATTGTATCTCTCTAAATATAAGTGGCAACTATCTGTATTGTATCTATCTGTATTACATATGCTCTGGTAGTTTGTTTTTACTTTTTTTCTTTTTTGTATATATGGAAAAAAATTAAAAGAAAAAGAAGGGGAAGAAAAGATGTCAATTGCTGGGTGAACAGAGGCTGACTATCCCTTTTCCTTTAAGAGAAAACAATCAGATCTGGGTGCAAGATCAGTCCAACCTCTAAATGACAGCAAAGAAATAGACATTTTTAATGGGGCCTTGACAATTGGAGATGCTGCTAAGCCTCATACAAATTCTACTGGGTCTGCCAATATGGCTGCAAGGGGGTGAGGAATCAGGGGTGGGTTCTAAATTTTTTTTACTACCGGTTCTGTGGGCGTGGCTTATTTTGTGGGTGTGGCTTGGAGGTCATGTGACTAGGTGGGTGTGGCTAGCTGGTCAGTCATTTCTGGAAGGTCCTCGCACTTACGACCAGTCCTTGCACTTACGACCCGACTCATTTGTTTGCTTTTAACACTGATCAGCTGTAGGACGGCCCTTTGAAGCCCCGCGGCAAGAGTTTAAACAGTTTTTTTCCCTCTAGTCATCAGTTGGAACTCAGGAGGCAGCAATAGATTGGGGGTGGGACCAAATAAAAGGTAAGAATAACGTGGGGGTGGGGGTGGGAGGAGAACTGGTTCGGTGACATCATATCATCACCGCTACCGGCTCGGCCGAACCGAACCGAACCGGGAGGAACCCACCGCTGGTGAGAATAGCCCTGCCTGATTTTTTAATGCATGTCAGTTCCATCACATCATAATAGCTGTCATCTTGACTTTTTTCTCCATACCCCACAGATGCCCTGTCTTCTATGGTTTAGAGAAAAAAAACACACCTCACAATTTCATAAATAAATAAACACTATACCACAATACAATGAATTACATTTTATTCAATTCAATTCAATGCCTCAGTGGAGCAAAAACTAAATTCTGAAAAGTTCTGGTCAAGATTAGGAAGCGGGAAACATGCTTTTTTCCTGTATTTCTTTGCTGCCATCTAGTGGTTGTTTGGATTTTTTTTTTTATCCCAGATATGTCTATGAACATTCTCAGTCATCCAGGTCATGGTAGTCCCGAAGATGCAAGAGTTTTCAAGGGGCAACTGGATTTTGATTTTTCTTTGAGAACAAACTCATCTGGAGTAGATTCAGCAGTCCATCTGCATTTAAAAGACAAAGGTCACCCTTTTGAAGATGGCAAAGTCCACATTTTGGACGGAGGGGACCACTGGGTTGAAAGAGGGGTCAAAGAGGCCATCTATGTCAGAATTGAGCAGTCCTCTCTCAAAAGAGGAGTAGGGATACGACATCATCTATTTCCAATCTACAACACAGTCCTTTCAACAGTTCCAAGAAGGCTCCACAGCCATTTGCACTACTCAGATTAACCTCCAGGTGGCCTCACTGACTCTCTGAAAGAATGCAAATGACCAGCTGTCTGCAAGGTGTTAAATTCTTCCATTCCCCACCATCCAATCAGAGCTGAAGAAGCTTCTTGGATGAGAAGCAAAATGTCTTCAAAGGAAAATCAAAAGTCCTGTTTTCTCTTGAAAAAGCATCACATCATTGAGCTACAAATTACCCAACCAACCTGGAGAAAAGTCAATGGGAAGCCAGATTAGTAACCATGTTACTAATTTAACAACTGCAGTGATTCACTTAACAACTGCCAAGAATGGTCACAAAGTGGAGCAAAACCCACTTAACAGCTGTCTCGCTTGGCAAGATAAATTTTGGGCTCAATTATAGTCATAAATCAAGGATTATCTGTAGAATGAAAGGATTTGACAGAGCAAACGAAAGCAATTGTCAAACCATATTCTTCCTTTCTCTCTCTCTTTTTTTTTACTCTCATTTTCTCTTATAACCTGCCCATACATACAGAATGCTAATACATTATCCTTCAAAATGCTCCCAGCTGCAGCTGTTGGGGATTCATAATAGATATTTGATTGCTAAAACCTGTATGCTGTTTACAGGGTTGGCTTTCATGTCACCCAGGGACAATCCTGCCCTCTGCATATTTGCCACAGTGTGGACTTTATGTGCTTCAGACTGTGATGTCCGCCTCTTTGCAATAAGAAACTGAGATGGAGCTCTTCTAAGGTCTAGTTATTTAAGGTGTAGTACTATGGGCATGTTTAAAAATAGTAGACCTGAAATTTCAAACTGGAAATCAAATTTTGGATTTGAAGTAGAAGTTTCTTTTGACTGCTAAAATTTGAAAACTTTGGATTCTTGATTCTTTTGTTTTCTGAATATGAACCGTCATAATCGCTCAACTTCCAAAACTAAATTCAACTTAATTTCAGTTATTGTTTATCAACTGCCATTAAACAGTAATGTCTCAGTTGACAAATACAATTGGCCTTTGGATATAGTCAGATCAGGATGAAAATTGCCCTAATATAGCAAGAAAACATTCACAAGAATATAGTGAATTCAGCAATGCAGCAAAATTCATATCAATTGCCCCCCTATAACAATGCTTTGTCAACTTAGGAGAATTCAGCATAAATCTCATTACGGAAATTACAATATTCTGACATCAAGACAGATAAGATGGCAAAATCATTTAGCTTTGCCAGCAAGATTTATTCTCAACAGAGTTTCTTAGAATAACAGAGTTGGAAGGGACCTTGGAGGTCTTCTAGTCCAACCCCCTGCTTAGGCAGTAGACCCTACACCACTTCAGACAAATGGTTATCCAATCTCTTCTTTAAAACTTCCAGTGTTGAAGCATTCACAACATCTGGAGGCAAGTTGTTCCACTGATTAATTGTTCTAACTGTCAGGAAATTTCTCCTTAGTTCTTAGAACTGCTTCTCTCCTTGATAAGTTTCCACCCATTGCTTCTTGTCCTACCCTCGGGTGCTTTGGAGAATAGTTTGACTCCCTCTTCTTTGTGGCAGCCTCTGAGATATCGGAAATCCTACTGTGGGAAATTGGGAGGGGGGATTGCCTAGAGAGGAGAAGATATGTAGTCATAATAAAATTCTTTATAGCAAGTCAAGGCCATGGGAACCTGCAGCTGTGTGGAGAAGAATGAGGAGGTATCATCTGTTCTGGACAGTAATTGATTGGATGTGTAGTAGATATGTAGGAGAGGGGCAAGGTCTTGAACTTTCTTTTGGGTGTGGAAAACCCGGAAGCTTTCAGATTCGGGTTTTCCCAGATGTGCAAATACTGCATGACATCTCTAATAAAAGTTAGCTTTGAGGAAATTCAAGCATCGGAGTTTGATTTCATTGGGGGTGTTACTTGGAATGTTGACAGTCACCCTTAGTCCTTCTTTTCATAAGACTAGACATACCCAGTTCCAGCAACCATTCTTGATATGTTTTAGCTTCCAGTCCCCTAATCATCTTTGTTGCTCTTCTCTGAACTCTTTCTAGAGTCTCAAATTTATTGAGACAGCAAACAACGCTCCATACTTAACATCCCTTCAGTTCAAATCTGATGTAAGGATTTTCTGTCCCAACCTTCCTTACCTGGGAATCCTCAAATGTATAGGATTTTCAGCATTCTTAGCCAGCTTGCTGGTTGTGAATTCTGGATAGTAATATCTAGGAAGTATCAGATTGAGGAAAGCTAATTTACAAAGAGAAGACTTTACTAACAGGCCAGTGTCATGTGTGGCAGATAAACTGGACACTAATAAACTTTGTATAAAGTAGTGGTGGCAAAGAAAAACAAACCAAAATTTCTGTGATAGCTGAGTGAAGACCCAATGAATCTTGGAGCTGAAGAAATGAAGAGCCACGAAAACAGTGAATTGGATCATGTATCAGTGGTTTCTCAATCTCAGCCATTTTAAGATGTGTGGACTTCAACTCCCAGAATTCCCCAGCCAGCAGAATTCTGGGAGTTGAAGTCCATGCATCTTAAAATGACTGAGGTTGAGAAACCACTGATGTAGACATTTGGCAAATTAGAAAGAGAAATTGATGCTGGAGAGAAATTCTGAGAACACCTTGGACTTCAAGAGCAAATCATTCAGTACCAGACAAATAAAACTAGGCAGTTTCTTAAAAGCATGAATTAAGAAGTGAAACTTTAGGAGTTTAGACACATAATGTGAAGGCAAAAGTCATTGACAAAGACTTCCACTGCTAGGAAAAATTAAAGACAATAAAAAAGAGACCAACTAAAGAACAAGATGACTAGTTGCCATCACTGATGACACAGACATCATATTATAAGATCACAAAAAAGCAGTTCTTGACAGACAATCCTGGCGCAACGAATTTTTGTGAAGAATTTAATGAAATGAATTAGTGAACAACAACAACAAGGAAATAAATATGCAGAAATTTTGAGAACTGGCATCAGAGGACAATGAACAGATATAACCTCAGACGATAATGTTTGTTGACATGGCAGCAAGTCAAGTTTTTATCCACATATATATGTATTTTCAATGCTAAGGCCAACATTTGATGACTACATGATGAGCTAAATGATCGAAGGAACTATGGTTCCTGATAATGTATTTCAACTTAAGATTTCTGCATTCTGGATTTAGTCCCCTGAAAGAATAAACTACACAGTATGATCGGGAGGGGTGGGGGAAGGGGAGGGATCAATACAATAGATTGTGTACAATAGATTTTGCAACAATTTTTTGAAGTTCTTCAAGCTTGCTTTCAAGGAAGGCCAGAATTACTTCACTTTTGCTATTACAATGGGTATCATCAGATTGTACTCCACCAAAATTTCACCAAAGCATTTTCTTAATATTCAAAATAGAGTTCTATTTTTTTATTTATTTCCCTTGAGGCCTGTTGTTTGGGAATATATTCATTAACAAAGGCCAAATTGGTGTAGTGGTTAAGATACCAGGCTACATAAAAAGGAGATAATATAATTCTAGTCCAGCTTTAGGCATGAAGCCAGGGAGAAGAAGGGAACAGCTCAATTCACTTCAATTTATGCTGATATCCTAGAGGAATTTTTAAATGTGATACCAAGATATTTTCTGTCGCGTGAAGGGACTATCCCAGTCCACTTTATAGTTTACAGGCTAATAGCAATGGGGATGGCTAATATTTTAAAATATACTCTGAACTCTTTGCCTAAACAGCACAAAACCATGAAACTAATAATTCTCATCACTGCTACCTTTTTCTATCCTTGCTTTCCTGTTAAGCCTTCCCTTTCCAAAAGTTTATAGACTAAGTTTTGTGGTCCTTATATTGACCATAATTACATTTAGTCATTTATAAAATGTATATGGCCACCAAATAATCACATGGCCTTGCTTTCCTGATGATGGTTTTGTTCTTGTAACTTGATAACTAGCACGAAAAAGAAACTTCCTTCAAAATTTCTTATGTTTAATCCCTGAACCAGAAGAACTGCCTCATCTCAGGGTGATATAATTCTTTCCAAATGAAATTCCAGGTTTCAGTCTAGATGGGAAGACTTTGGGCCAGATGGTGCTCTTTAAAAGGATGATGAGAAGCTGCACGAGAGCCAAATATATTATCTGATCGAGCAGTTCTTAGCAGCTCGGTTTATTCGTGGATGTCAGAAGCAATTTGGCAGACTGATGGATCTTAAGCAAACATAAGGAATACCCTATGATCCAAAGCTGCACAGCTGATAAAAGGCCAAATTGAAAGTGACTGAGGCAGAGGTGTTTGTTCAAGCACAGAGCACCCCCCCCCCCACCTTCCCATATCAATTACATCAGGGAAGGAGTTATGTCCCTAAGTCTTTTAGAAGATATGAGCTCTTTGTTCTCGTACTGATACTTCCCAATAGTTTTTTTTTTTTTTTATCTGCAAGTGGCGCTCAGCTAAAGTGATAAACCCCTTGAGGACAGATGGCAAATATTTAAATTGTAGAATTTTTAAATACACTTTGCATCCACCTGTGACTTCTGTTCTAAAAATAGATTCCTCCCTTATTTGTTCTATTAGCATCAGAACACAATGTTCAATGATTGCTTTTTTTTAATTAATAACACTGTAGATTTTTTAAAAGGCAAAAGTTAAAGTTCCTTTAAACAAGCAAAATCAGTATTAAATGTATTTCAAATGTGTGTGTGTATACATACATACACACATACACACACACTCTATATCTATATCTATATCTATATCTATATCTATATCTATATCTATATCTATATCTATCCCTATCCCTATCCCTATACCCAGTGGTGGGTTGCCCCCGGTTCAGACCGGTTCTATAGAATTGGCAGTAAAACTGGCAGGAGGCTCCGCCCACCGACGTCATCAGGAAGCTTCTGTGCATGCGCAGAAGTGCGCGCACACAGCCCCGTTGCAAACCGGTAATAAAGGTAAGTAGAACCCACCCCTGCCTATACCTACACACACACACACATACACATTATCCAAGGGGCACAATGGCACTGAGCTTGTCAGCTGCAAATCTGAAAGCCCAGGTTCCAGACCCGAGTGCTGCAAAAAAGGGCCAGCTCCCATTACGTGCTCCAGCTCCTGCCCCCCTAGCAGTTTGAAAGCATGCAAATATGAGTAGATAAATAGGTACCACTTCAGTGGGAAGGTAACAGTGTTCTGTGCACCCGGCGTATAGCCACATGAACACGGAAATGTCTTCGGTCAATGCTGGCTCCCTTGAGAAAGAAACGGAGATGAGTACCATCCTCTAGAGTCAGAAATGACTAGATAGGGAAAACTTTTATCTTTACCTTTATCTACTGTTCTTAGACCTATCTTGGTCCAGATTTCTTTTATGTGTGAAATAAAGCCCTCTGAAGGAGTTCATCCTGTGCAGAGAGGTTAGATTGAACTTAATTGGGGAGGTTCTGCCAGGTTTCTCCCGACCTAATGCATTTGATGAAGACAGCTTTTGATGTGAGCCTTTTCAATATGCCTGCAGAGTTAAGGGCCTTCAGAAGTGCCAGGCATTCAGGGATGTTGAAAGTGGCTTTTTCTTACATTCATTTAGTACTCATAGTTGACTAAAGCCCAGGAAAGATCAGGTAACAATTGCTTCTAATATCTCTCCATAAAGCTTCATTTATCTCAGACAAGTTAACCTCAGGATAGTGGTAAAGATAAAAGGAATGCTATGCGTAGCTCAGGGGTGGGTTCTACTTACCTTTACTACTGGTTCGCAATGGGGCCGCGCTCGCGCAGAAGCGTTCTGATGACGTCAGGGTCGGTGGGCGGAGCCTCCCGCCGGTTTTACTACCGGTTCTATAGAACGGGTCAGAACTGGGGGCAACCCACCACTGGCATAGCTTCTCTGTCATCTCTTTAAATGAAGGTAAAGTAAATAGAATCAATAAAGACTTTTAAAAAGTAAGCATTTCCCCATGTTACATTATTCAAATATATTCATCTTGCTATGAGCATATTAGGACAAATGAGGATAAGTAATTTCGTTACGCATGCATACACATAAATTAAATTGCTCTGAAGAAGAAACACATGCTACAATTTGAGCAAATCCCATAACAAATTACACTCAGTGAAAATACCTAACCAAAACAATTACCACTGTGAAGACAAATAGATGCTCACTTAGCATTCCAAAATGGTTGAAGAATATCCTAGATTTCCAAAATAACCTCCACCATGTATGTGCACATTTTTTTTTCAGAATATTCATTGGTGTTATATCCATTTTTGCAGAACATTCCTAACCAATTATTTTGATGCAGACTGTGATATAACTGAATGAAACGGATGGAAGGGAGGGAGGGAGGACCACACACACACTAACCTTTTTTTAAAATGCCTCGTCTCAGCCATATGGGCTTCCATTGACAAGAGAGGGGATCATTGAGAAAATAGCTTTACTATCTTATTAGCTATTTGTGAAAACCAGAGTATCCAAAGTTTTAGGATTGAATCTCTAATCTAACGCCTTTAGAAGTGTTGAAATTACAGCTCCCCAAATTCCTGCCATCAGAGCTAACTATCATTGTGAAGACTTTCAATTTCATCCCAACAGATCACAAAGCAGGCAGCAAATGCCAGTTTTCCTTACACATCTCTATGAAAAAAAGATGAAAACTAACACTGTTTTAGTGCCCTATAATTATGATACTATTGAAAACAAATAACACACTAGTTCAATGACTGTAGGTTCAATTAAACTGATATATTGCTAAATAGGCTATGAACAGGAATCTTCTCAACTAATGCTTAGCAGCTGCTTGGAGGTAAATAAGGAACCACAGAATTCAACAAGGGTTGGATTTACCGTACTTTTCAGAATATAAGACACCTCCCCCCCAAAAAAGTGGGTAAAAATTGCGGTGCGTCTTATACACCAAATGTTGCCGAAGTCCTGCCCACCCACCGGCCCCCACCCTTTGGCCGTTTTTTGCCTCCACGCATCGCTTTTTGGCCTCCGCACATTCCATTTAAGACCTGTTCCAGGCTGCAGGGATCACCACAGCACATTGCCGCCAATCTCCAACTTCACACATCACGTTTTTGGCTTCCGTGCATTGCATTTTTGGCCTCTGCACACTCCATTTTTGGCCTCCATGCATCACATTTTTGGCCAGCTCCAGGTGGTGGGGAGTGGCAGCGGCGGCAATCCCTGCCGCCTGGAATTGGCCAAAAATGCAACGCACGGAAGCCAAAAACGAGGAGTGCAGAGGCCAAAAACATGACGCAAGGAGGTGGTGATTGGCAGCGATGTGCTGTGGTGTTCCTGGCAGGCTGGAACGAGTCTAAAATGGAGCATGCGGAAGCAGAAAACGTGACACGTGAAGGCCAAAAGCACAACACGCGGAGGCCAAAAATGCAAAATGCGGAGGCCAAAAATGCGACTGGGCTGTGGTAATCCCTGCAGCCTGGAACAGCTGATTAGCGGTTTTCCGGGAAGCCGATCCAACCGCCAATCAGCTGTGTGTGCTGAATCAGGCTGCGATAATGTGCTGAAGTTGACCAGGCTGTTTGCTGTGTGCTGCAAGGACGCTAGCCAGATGAATACCGATGGATGCTGGAAGGCAGAGGCAGAATGTTTTTTTCTTGTTTTCTTCCCCAAAAACTAATGTGCGTTTTATACTCTGAAAAATACGATAATCAGCTTGTGGCTAAACAGAGATTCTAGGCTGATCCCTCTTTTAACTCCGCCCCAGATTCTGCCACTTCTTCCTCTACAATATCACTATATTATTTCTCAGCACAGGAAAGCATTTAAATTGTGATGTATGAACTAAATTATGATTAGGAGTTTAAATCTTGAACTGAAAAATAATCTGAGTGCTTATTCTAGTTTGTCTAACCACAAGGAGTGTAATATACACTTGGCAAAATTATTGTTCCTAGTTCTTTTATAACAATTTTACTAAAGATTAAAATTGCAGGATCCAATCTGGGTAGGTCACCGGGACCAGAGGGTTTGTCTCCCAAGCTTTCAGACTTGTGCTTCAGCCCGTCTTCAAGGAATTTTTCTCTAGCAGAATATGTATATTCGTCTTCATTCGTAAAATTAAAATTAAACTAATTTTTTAGGTAAACAGTAAAAACTAAGTCAAACTTTAAAAAAGGAACAAGAAGGAAAAAGAAAAAAGAAAGCGAAAAGAAAGAACAATAAGGATATAGTAAACAAAAAGAAAATAAATATATACCGAAGTTACTTCCCGTCTTCTTCATAAGTAAAAACAATTTGGGTGATGTTAGAAGAAAATTCTGGTTCAAAATCAGGCTGGAACAGAATCAAAGCTTATTTGAGAGTGTAACATGAAGTACAGCACTTGAAGGTTGCAACCAAGTTACAGTGATTAACTTTATACTCTTTTTTTTGTTCCTTCCTACACTTTTTTGTTTGTTTGTTAATTTGTGTCTCAGAATTTCCAGAAGATTAGCCCACAGAGGTTTTTTGGAACTTCAAAATTAATTAAGTAATTAAGCCACAAATCAACACTCAGGAGTTTCCAAGGTGTTTGGATTTCAACCCTCATTGTGATTAGAGAATAGCTGTGACAAAAAGATTGTGGAATTTATAGTCCAAAACACATGGCTGCCACCTCTAACACAAGTCTTTGTGTACAATAATCCATTTTATAAAATCGTTAGGCTAGGATCTTCAAAATCTTACAACGGCGTATTTCTTGATTTTATGATGTCATAAAATTTGTTACGCTTTTCCTCAAATATCCTGTCAAAAGAAAAGGTCTCAGAAGACTCACATGATGCAATATTATATGAGCAATTCAGTGGATAGTGGCAGCTCTCAATAGTCCTCCATCCTAAAATCTGGGCACTTCTTACATAGACAGATGTTTTACCTATCCCCAAACTGTCAGTGACATTTTTACATTGTTTAATGAGAGCTTTCCACCTGCCTTGCAATGTGCAGTGTTCTTTATATGACATGACAGGACAGGACTTCCTCTAGCTGATATGGGGAGGAGGGTCCAAAAATCAGTACCCAGCCAAGTCCCACATGCTACTTACTTTCACCATCACCTCCTGATGTTTCTTTTCACAGCAAAGGAAAAACTGACACCAAAAGTAGTTTTTCGATATCAGATGCATGCAAAATGGTTCAAAACCATGATGGTGCTTGAAGATGCCATGGAGAACCCAAAGGTGCTTTTTTTCAAGAGGCAACTGGACTTTCTGGTTTTTCTTTGAAGACGTTTCGCTTCTCATCCAAGAAGCTTCTTCAGCTCCGACTGGATGGTGGGGAATGGAAGGATTTATACTCCTTGCAGACAGCTGGTCATTTGCATTCTTTTAGCGAGTCGTTAAGGTCACCTGGAGATTTACTTGTGTCATCAGGGTCACCTGAGTGGTGCAAATTGGTGTGGAACTTCTTGGAACTGTTGAAAGGACTGTATTGTAGATTGGAGATAGATGATGTTGTATCCTCCCCTTCTGTTGAGAGAGGGCTGTTAAATTTTGACATAGATGGCCTCTTTGACCCCTCTTTCAAACCAGTGGCCTTCTTTGTCCAAAATGTGGACTTTGCTGTCTTCAGATGAGTGGCCTGTGTCTTTTAAATGCAGATGGACTGCTGAATCTAGTCCTGATGTGTTTGTTCTCCTATATTGTGCCATGTGGTTATGAAGAGGTTGTGAAGTGAAAAAGCACCTTTGGGACAACCATGACCTGGAAGACTGAGAATCTCTATACACATGCCATGGAGAACTGAAGGAGAATCGGGCAAAAACTCTCACCAATGGGAAACTGCCCGTGTTGCGTCTTCAGCTGCAAAACTATCTCTTGTGTCACAGTCAACAATCAACAGTTCTAATCTATGACAGCAGAAGAGAATGACCCATATGGTGAGCCCCCCCTAGTTATATAGGAGGTTATAAATTGACCAAGGCTACAGATTAATGCTTCCTCCAGTGGCCGGGTTAAATATCACTTTAAAGTAGAAAGAAACAAATCACCCTATAGCCGTGATGGCGAACCTATGGCACGTGTGCCACAGGTGGCACGCGGAGCCGTATCAGTGGGCACGCGAGCTCAGCTTCGCCATCTGATTTTCGGGCCTTCTGGGCCCACTGGAAGTTGGCAAATGGGCCATTTCTGGCCTCTGGAGGGCATCCGAGGGAATGAGGAAGGCCGTTTTCGCCCTCCCCAGGGACCTAGAAAGGCTCGAGCCTGGGGAGGGCAAAAAATGGGCCTACCGGGCCCACCGTGCCATCGCGTGCCAAAAGCAGGGGGAGCACGGGGGAGGTCGCGTATGGGTGTGGGCACACACATGCGTGACCACATCGCGCTCCCCCCACTTTTGGCACGCGATGGCAAAAAGGTTAGCCATCACTGCCCTATAGCATACTCAGAGACATGAAGTCAATTTATAAAGCTACTAAAAGGAGAACTGGTGTCATAAGATGTCAAAACCCTGGAAAAGGTCTTTATGACAGATCTTTGCCTTGAGAGAAATGAAGAGTTAGCTTTAGTCAAACCATTGCTTCCTAGACTCACCTACTAATGTTTTAATATGGGATTAATAAATCCCAAAGTACCAACCTCATGATTAGTTTCCACAGTATAAAGAGCTTAATCTAATGTATTTGCCATGCAGGCAACTTCAATTGTGATTGATGACATCTGGGAAAAATCATTTGCAGGATAGAAATCTAAATAGTCAAATGACCAATAATATAATGACATAATTTGTGTACAGGTACACATTTGGAGACTGCTTTATATAGTGACAATGCTGTTATGACAATGATGAAAAAATACCTTTATGACCAACCCTCACACTTATGACCTTTACAAATTTGTAAACAAAAAAAAAAAGCGTAAAAAAGTTCATAAGCACAGTTGCAATTTCACTTAGTGATCATCTTGCTAAGTGAAATTTGGCCACTGAACAAATTATGTATGACATAAACATTCTTGTGACAGTATATTCTTCAAATGTAAAGTTATTTTGTTCAATTTTTTTGAAGAAATGGTTGGGTTGGATAAATTCACATTTTCAGTATCAATAAATCTAATGTAATTTCATCTGCATGGGCCAAATTCAAGGGGAACATTCTTTAGAAACCAGATTGAATCTACCTGCTGTGGGTGAAGAAGAATAACAAAAAACCCAGACCTCTCTCTATACCAGCAACAAGACTGAATAGATTACAGATCCAAATTCAGACCTTTAATATCCAAAGATTAAAACTATGGTTGCAGAAGAGATGAATGCACCAGTTTCTGCTTTTTGGCCACTGTGGCACAGTGGTTAGAGTGCAGTACTGCAGGCTACTTCTGCTGACTGCCGGCTGCCTGAAATTTGGCAGTTCAAATCTCAGCAGGTTCAAGGATGACTCAGTTTTCCATCCTTCTGAAGTTGGTAAAATGGGGACCCAGATTGTTGGGGGCAATAGGCTGACTCTGTAAACCACTTAGAGAGGGCTGTAAAGCACTGTGAAGTGGTTTATAAGTCTAAGTGCTATTGCTATTGCTATTTTTCTTACATTCAGATTGAAAAACAAATTTGGTTTCTGGGAAAAAACCAACCTTGTGAAAATGTAGCCAGTTCTTATCAAAAGCTGATCTGAGCAAATTTTCATCCCTTATAATCTTCCATTCCACTTCCATAATCCAAGTGCTTTTATGCTGTCTTGAAAAGGAAATACAAGTGCTGATCATCGTATTATTTTTCCAGTCCCAACTAAATGCTTCAGTTCATGATTGATTTGTTTGTTTACTTCATATATACATTTACCATACTTATAAGCATTTAATGCAGGGGGAAGGCAAATATGCTGGGTTTAGCACTCTTGTAAAATCTGCACTTTTCCATGCTGGATCTTTACAATTTTATTTGTCCAAGACATTTTTTATAAAACCTGTCAAGTTGTCCCAACTCAAGTACAATTCCAGTCAGTCTGGGACATAGAGTAATCCTACTCATAGGAATGCAGTTCAACTCTTTTTAATAACTAGCAGCTGTTTTACATTTGTGGGTGATTCATTAAAATGGACCCTGGAAAAGATTACTTAGACTTAGTTGAAAAGAATCGCTGAGCAAACTCTGCCTGAGCAAATATGAAAAATATATGTGGATTTGGTTCCTTATGTAACTGTTTGTTAACTATCTCTGCCAGAAAGATTAGCTGCTGAGTTTTGCATATGATGATTGAGAGGGCAGGGGGAGAGAGAATAGAAGTGTGAATTCATTTGTGAAGCCTTAACAAACTAATTTTCTTTTTAGTTTGAATGGTTAATTTCTGAACAGATTATCAAATGTTTTGCTATATTAATGCTCCCTCCCACCACTTCTGGTTTAGGATGTTGCTGACTTAATCAATATCATTGTAATTAAGTAAATGTAGACATATTTTCCCCAGAAGGAAGAAACTACTAAAAGGACATTAAATGGTGTGTGTGTGTGTGAGAGAGAGAGAGAGAGGGGGAGGGAGAGAGAGATTCAATGCAGGGCCAAAAAAAAAAAAAACCCTAATGAAAAGAAATATTTATTTTTAAAAAGTCAATCCAGCAAACAACCCTGAAGAAATGATGTATGTGACAGAGGAAATATGCTTGGCAATGTCCTCTTGGCTTGGTTCTTTTTGTTTTACTTGCAAATTCTCTCTTGATGGTAGGCAGATGTTAATAATAATCCTTTCCTCCCCATGATGCCGACAAGGTCATGATGGAATAATGCAGAACAAATAATTTGAGTGACGCACACCTTTCGCTTCGAGAGACAGTTGGCAGGGCCTGAATTTGCCCATCGATTTTTAAAAGGACCAATTTCCATAGCAACAGCAAGATCTGTGAAATGTTATGAACGCCTTGTGTGCAGGGTTCTTGCTTAGCTAAAAAAAGCAAGGGAAAAGAGATGAGGATATGAGCTCTAATCTTCAAATAGTACAACTATAAAAGGAAACCGGTTTGAGAAATTGCATTTATTTATGCCAGGGTAAAAATGTGCCCAAAACTGATCGGGGAAAAATAAATATATTCCTTTCCTGATTTAAATGTTTTCTTTCCTGTATATTGCTTTAAATCCACAGTTCTAGGTTATGTTGATTTTACTTTGCCAAACCAAATATCTTTTAAGAAGATTTGTCAATAGCAGAGACAGTAAAAGAAGGGTAAGGAGACAAAATGTGAAAAAGAAGAATCTAGAACAACAACAAAAAAGCCCGTGTAAAAGTCAAGAAATGACCCAAATGTGTAGAAGGGTACAAAGCAGTGGTGAAATCCAATTTTTTTTACTACCGGTTCTGTGGGCGTGGCTTGGTGGGCATGGCAGGGGAAGGATACTGCAAAATCTCCATTCCCACCCCACTCTGGGGCCAGACCGAGGTGGTATTTGCCGGTTCTCTGAACTACTCAAAATTTCCGCTACCGGTTCTCCAGAACCTGTCAGAACCTGCTGGATTTTACCCCTGATACAAAGAGTTGTATTTTCTTCATTTTAAAATAACAACAACAACAAAACCCTTAGGATTACCAATAGGAACAGCAATGTTTACCTGAAATAAGGAAGAAAAGAGCAGAAGAAGGCAGGGTATTTTCTAAAATAATACCATTTCAAATAGAAACAATAGTGCAGAACATTAAATTTAGTACAATAAACCCTTTCATGCCTTTCTATCCATTTCAGAGATGCTTTTAAACAGTAAAAACAAGCATTTTAACATAACATAATGGATAGAAAATACACTGGTTTAATGAGAATTCTTAGGTACTTAGTGAACCCTTCCCCATATTGGGTGTTTGGAAGATATTAGACTTTAATTCTCAGCAGTGGTCATGCTGGCTAAGAGGTCTGGGAGTTGCAATTCATACAATTGTAGGGTAGGGAAGGTTGGCTTAGTGTGATATAAGAACCTTCCATTACTGGTTTAATGTTTTGCATGTGGTTCACCATTCCTTGTTTATAAAATCGCAGCATTTTATTAAAGTTTGGAAAGAAAGACAGACTGAGGGAAAGCAAGCAATGTAAATACACCCAGGGACCAGAAAGTTAGTGGGAATGTGATATTTATTCCTAGTTCAACACTCCAATCCAGTGGTGGGTTGCCCTCGGTTTGGACCGGTTCGCAAGAACTGGGAGTAAAACCGGCGGGAGGCTCCGCCCACTGACCCAGAAGTTATCAAAGTTGATCTGCGCATGCACAGAAGAGCGCGCGTGGGCGCGATACGAACTGGTAATAAAGGTAAGTAGAACCCACCCCTGCTACAATCCCAAATCCACCATTTACACAGAAAATCCTAATTTGATGGCTACCATGCCAAGAGGGACCTCAGCAATATGGTACAATATTAGATCTCCCCTATTTCATGCATTGTTTTCCCGACCCCACAATGTTTCACTGAAATCAACCCCCCAGAATCAACAACTAATAGTTTCCTTTTCTTGATGTCTTAAATTGACTTCTAGAATAGCTGCATGGGGTCATCTGTTTTGTTTTCTTCCTCATAAGGGGTATTGGATAGTGTGGGATATCAGAATAGTCAAGATGGAAATAGAAGCTCCATCCTTTGTTTGTAGGTGACATACTCATATAGGAAGCTTGAATTTTGACTTTTTGACATGCCCTCACACGTTCCTTTTTCAGTTTCTCCAAATGATCCAACTATATTATAGAGCAGTGTTTCTCAACCTTGGCAATGTGAAGATGCGTAGACTTCAACTCCCAGAAATCCTCAGCCAGCATGCTGGAGGAATTCTGGGAGTTGAAGTTCATGCATCTTCACATTGCCAAGGTTGAGATATACTGCTATAGAGATACACTATTGTTGTGTCTGCTTCTAATTCTTTCTTGTTCCTGTATGTTGGTTTTAACAGTATAAGCTCCTTCCGGTTGGATGGTCTCCTTTAATGTATCTTTCTCAATGCTCTATAAAGTGGGATCCATGCTAATGATGCAAAAAGAAAAAGAATAACGATGAAATAATTGCAACTTAAGTGTGTAAAATATCAAAATATTTTACACACTTAAGAGAAATTGAGAGAAAGAGTTGCTTCAGGACACCAGAAGTTTTTATTGTGGCTCTTTGTTGTTGTTGTTTTATGAGCCACCTAGGGTTGTGGTTCATAATGTGGGTATAAATATAAGCATTTTAAATATAAATGCATACATTTATTCTCTCCTTCCACTTTTGCGCCAGAAAGTTACTCTGTATGATTCCCATGCCCAATTTGGCAATTTAAAGTTTTATTTCTTCCATTTTCTATTCAAAGTCCTATAAGAGTAATAATGCAGGTGATTCGATATTCCAAAATAGCCTAATAAATTTTTCTGCCTTTATTCTGTTCAAGTTTCACGAAGACTATTCCCAAAGAAAATCAATTTTTCGTGGAGAAGGCTTAGTATTTATCTCCCTTCACAGACATAAAATTTCATTCAGGTCCTTTAACTCTTCCAACCCACTTTTTGGAAATGTGTCAAGTCCGTAAAATGATATGCCAAAATGAATGACTTACTGCGGAATCTTATGAGTATGCCAGGTGGCATTGTCAATGGATACACTGAAAGATGAGTGAAAAGTGAGCATTCAACGTATAATAAAAATCCTTTTACTGCAGCAATAAAGAAATCTACGTTTTTTCACCTACCTTTTAAGATAGTAATAAAAATGACTGAGCTTGGCCCTGAAAAAAAAAAGTTGACTAAATTGTCTGCTGTTCTGGAAAATGAAGAAATCAGGCGATGCAGTGGAAATACTGCTACCAAAAAAACATTCCACAATGAAGATGGAGCAATTTGCATTTTATTCCAAGAGGTTTTAAGTTTCTGATGACAAATAATCATTCCTAGTCCTCAGAGGCCAAGTATAAAAAGGAAACAAATGCCTTAAAGGTAAAGGTGAAGGTTTCTCCTGTCCAGTCGTGTGCAACTCTAAGGAATGGTACTCATATCCATTTCTTAACTGAGGGAGCCATGTTGTCTGAAGACATTTTGTGGTCATTTGGCCAGCATGACTATACGCCGAGGCACACAGAACACTGTTACTTTCCCACCAAAGCGGTACCTATTTATCTACTCACATTTGCATGCTTTCAAACTGCTAGGTGGGCAGGATCCGGGGCGAGTAACAGGAGCTCCCCCCATCACGTGGTGATCAGGTCTCCAACCCAGACTGTCAGCTTTCCAGCTGACCAGCCCACACTGAGCCAGCAGTAGTGATAATGAGTCTCCTTGAAAGCGAGCCTTCTTGAAAAAAATTGTCTCTTCCGTTCAAGTTGGTCTTCTTTCTCTTGCGGTTTTCCAAAATCGTCATCAATTAGGAGTTGATCTTTTATCCCTCTGCTGTTTGGATGGTTTTCTTTCTGCTCAAGTGGAACGAGTTTATTTTCAAGTAGATGCTGTTGGATTGCACCAGCTACTACATACCACTTAGCAATTTTTAAAGTTCAAATCAGCTGGTAATTGATTTATAGATCCCTTTCATTGGATCTTTCATTACCAAGTAGATTTTGCCAGATGTTAATCAATCTTCAATTTCAATTCTTTGCAGTATGTTGTTAAACTGCTTAGCAATGAGTGAGGACAGACTAGCCAGATGTTTCAACCCAAAAAGCCATTCAGTACATCTTCACCTGGTGCTGACCAATTCTTAACCTTCCTTGTCTTTTTATCCACCATTTCTATTGTCCCTACAAGTTCTTTCATTTCAGCTTCTTTTTTTCACTTCTCCACCTTCTTAATCCAAGCTGCATTCTTGTATTTCTCTGCCCAGAACTGCACTGTTTCTTCTTTGTCAGATGAAATGCCATCTGAAATTGACTCTCCAAAATATCCAGCCAAGATATTGCAATGGAGTTAGGGATGAGAAAAAGGAAAAGGACACAAGGAAACCAGATGGGAGGGAAGCGTGTCATCAGCAATCCAGCTGGCTGAACACCTCCAAAGTTCCAGGGAAAATTGACCAGGGAGAAAAGACTAGAAGGATTGCCAGCCTTGTTATTTTCCCCCAATTCTTTGCTATGCAGAGTTGAGCTGACAGCTGACAGGGCCAGAGAAAGGAGCAAAAGGAGCAGAAGCAGTTGGGTGGAACCTATGTGGAATCTATGAAGACTGAGGATAGGGAATAGAGGACAGAAGGCAAGGTGGATTCCTGCATCCATTGAGATGAGAGAGAAGGCTGAGAAACAGGAATGTCATATGCAGAAGTGGGATTCGCATACTATAGCAACTGGTTCGCCCAGCACCAGAAATATGAACATGCGCGCTGCATGCGTGCAGCGTCAAAAACACAGCGATATAGGACAGGATTCCCCACCCACAGGTCACCCCTACTAGTTCACTCGAACTGATCCAAACCGGATGAATATCACCTCTGGCCATATGTCAACAGAAGAACAGCAGCCCTATCCTACTGGTTCATTCAAATCAGATAACAAAAGGAAGAAACTTCAGAGAAAGTTTCAAAGTTAAAACTGAAGTGTAACTAAAAGAACTTGCCGTATTTTTCGGAGTATAAGACGCACCTTTTCCCCCCAAAAAAGAGGGTGAAATCTTATATGCCGAATGTAGCCCTGTCCAGCCTCAAACGGAGATTTCAGAGGCTGAAAGAAGCTTCTGAAAGAAGCTTCAGAAAAAAAGCCTCCAAACAGAGCTTCAGAAAAAAAGCCTTTTCTTCTGAAGCTCTGTTTCGAAGGCTTTCAGAGGCAGGAAAAAAAAAGTTTTTTCTGAAACAGAGTTTCAGAAGTTTCAGAGGCAGAAAAAAAAGCAAGGCACAGAACTCACAACCAACGAACCTGTTGCTAAAATTCACCTCTGAAAACAGCTGATTGGGGGTATTCCGGGAGGCCGATCCACCCACCAATCAGCTTTTTTCTATTTTCCTCCCCAAAAACTAAGGTGCGTCTTATACTCCAAAAAATATGGTAAGTTAAAATAAGTTGGAAAGAGAATAAAGGCTTAGAAACGTAGAGTCAAATTTAAAAGCGACAATATAGGAAACCACCTCTTTAATAATTGAGCACCTCATGGTATTATGTGTATAATGGCATAATAAGGCAATAAAAACCTTATCTCTGCCCGGTTGCCAGCACCCCTTATAAAACAACCAATAATTCCACCATTTGGCACACTATCATGTGCTAATTTTGCTCTTGCCAAAGTCAAGCCAGAATTCTCCTTAAGAAATGTACTCTGGCTGTTGAAGCTCAGAATAAGAAGTAGAATAAACTAGGAGTCCTTTCCAATGGGGAAACCAATCACTCACAGCTGAAAATCACAAATGCTCTCCATAGTTTCTGACAGAGAGCAAAGCAATTCTATGAATTTCCTCTTGCTGCAAAAGTAATACAGATAGCTCTTGACTTATGACCGGTTGCTTAGCGGCTGAAGTTACAGCGTACCTACTTTGGGGCTAGTTACAACCCAGATTCAAAGTTCCGATGGTTGCCCCCTCCACCCCCACCCCCCTGCCCCATCCCTGCAATCATGTGTCTGAATTTCAGGTGCTTAACAAACAGAGTCACATTCATTGTTGTTTGCAGCATCCTGCTGTCAGGTGACTGTTTTATGATGGTTTTGCACTTACTCCAGTTTTCAGGAAAACCACGCCCATTGTAAAACATTTGTTTGCTTAACAACTATGATATTTGCTTAACTGACCAATCTGTTTTACAACCATCGCAACTTATGATCATAGTGAGAAGGCTCCATTATGGTTGTAACTTAAGGGCTACCTGTATACAAATCCCTTTGACCAAGAGAAGTTGCTATTTATTTTCATAGATGAACATTTGATCCCAACAAGGACTTTCACCAAGGGAAAAAGTTTGGTTTTCATGCAGATCCCATTAATATGAACATGCAACACATTCATTCATGTTCCCCAGCCTTCGCCTACAATACAATTTGTCCAACTTCTGCTGGACTGTTAGCATCCAATTAGTGATGCTATTTCATCTTACAGCTTGCCAGGATCATCTTGCTGTTCCTTAATTGCATTAGAAATTGGTACAGGGCATTCCTCCTACCAAAATGAAATTAGCCTCCATAATTATTATGGTACTTTTTTTTTAAAAAAAAAGAAAGTTTAGGGGTTTAGATGAAAAAGTGGAAGGATAAAGTAAAAGGTTATCCTGGACATTATAGATGCCAGCAAATTCGCAAGTAATTTGAACTGCTGATTAATGAATATTGACTAAAGGGGGGGGGACTTTGGACAGTGACATTTCTAAATTAAAAGAAAAAATATTGATCTAAAAATTCCAGCAATTTTGTAGATGATTGAAAATCTCTCAAATTTGTAGAATGTTATTCACGAGTTAAATAATGGAATGGATAAATCTCTTGATTGCAGCTTCAGTTTTTCATTTTGCCATGTGTACATTTAGTTTATGCTATTAAAACAAAATACACACACACACACACACACACACATATACATATATATATATATCATACATGTATCTCCAAATTTTTGTTTTCAATTTTTCTTAAAATTGTAATCTTAAACTGCATGCATACATGCATGCATGCATGCATGCATACATACATACATACATACATACATACATACATACATATCTACACTGTTCATTTCACTGTTCATTTCGCTGAACTGAACTGCAGAATTCAGAGATCTTCAAATTTTAAAGAATAATTGTGCTTTGATTTGTGCATTGCTTTGAACATGCAAAATTAAATATGAATGAAACAAATTTCTCTTGCACCTGTTGTTAGCTATGAAAATAGGATATTTGGGATATATTTGCTCTTCTAATGTCATGCCAATCTTTCTGATTGCTTTCATCCTTTGGTTTCACTGCAGTTAATCTGAATGCTTAGAGTTGTGTCTCATCACATCTCCCTCCCAAAAGAAGGAGTGGAAGAAGAAAGAACAGGACACATTATGGGATCAAATGGAATCAAAGGGTGTTGACAGCCAGTCGACACCTCCAGGGAGATGTCCAACTGCAGCAGGTCACACCAAATAAATATTGAATAAACACAATGAATAAACCAAAGATATTTGGCTGATCTCAATTGCTCACTTCCAACCTCATGGGTCATCTCCCAAATCTGCAAAATAGAAGTGACAGTATGTACTGAAAATGCTCATAGTTGGCAGTCTGGATGGAGCAAGTCAGCTATCCCAGATTCCTAGTCATGAGAAAGAAAAATTGGGGACTATTTTGAGCAAAGGAGAATTTCAATTCTCATAGCCTCAGCAAAGGAATACAGCATATAAACAATTAATGTTGAAGTTGTAGTATAAGATCCACTCAATTAACCTGTGTATCTGTACTTGGTAAATTCTATGTGACTTATCTGCAATACCCTTCATATACATCAAAGTGGGATACCTGATAATTTCATATCCAAATTAATTTTAGACAGGTAGGAATGTCTAAGGAAAGGAAGGTGAAAGGAAGGTGTTTGATCTCCTTTATGAGAAGACAAGGCTGCTTTTTGAAGTGGGACAAAAATATTTAGGACATAACCCTATAAAAATGAAATAGCTGCAAAACAGTTTTAGCTATTAGAAATCTGTGGTAGATAAAAAGAAAATATGAAGTTCATCAAGAACATCTGACTTTAGTGAGTTAATTGGAGTAGTTGAAATTGTATTGCTCTGAAAGTGAACTTTAAAGTATGTATTGTAAGAGGAAGTTTTAAAAAAGATGCATTAGAATGTTTTAATTTTAGAAACATTTTTAAAGAAAAGCTTAGTGCTTTAAAATGGATGAAAAAAAAATTCCCTTTAAGGTTAAAGAATTTGAAAGAATACAGTGAATTTTGTTAACATAAATGGTGATAGATTATTAAGTGCAAATATATATAAACATACAGTATAAACTTTGACTTTGGTTTTGCCAGTTAGATAGATTTGTTGTTATAGAAATGGCTAGTTATATAAGGTAAAGGTAAAGGTTCCCCTCGCACATATGTGCTAGTTGTTTCCGACTCTAGGGGCGATGCTCATCTCCGTTTCTAAGCCGAAGAGCCAGCACTGTCTGAAGACATCTCCGTGGTCATGTGGCCGGCATGACTCAATCCTTGCATTTTTTACGTGCTTTGGAACTGATAGGTTGGCAGAAGCTGGGGCAAGTAACGGGAGCTCAGCCTGTAAAATGGCTCAAGGAATTCGAACTGCTGAACTGCCAACCTTCTGATCGACAAGCTCAGCGTCTTAGCCACTGAGCCACCGTGCCCCTATGCTAGTTATATACTAATATGTAAAAGTAAAAAGTTGAGGTTGTAATGTTATCTTGTATTGTGCTAAAAAGAGTTGGAAGTTAACACCTTTTTCTTTCATATTTTCTTTCCCCCTTTCTTTTTCCTTCCCTTAATTTCCTATATTTTGTTTTCCTTTGTATTTTATACATTGATAAAACAATAAAAGCTATTTTGAAAAAAAATTTTAGTTCTAGTATCTTTAATATTGTGGAAATGAAATAATGGTGCATATTCGCTTATTTAATTTTGCTAAATCCATGGTTGCCAATAAATAACAATAGCACTTAGACTTATATATTTCTTCATAGTGCTTTTACAGCCCTCTCTAAATGGTTTACAGAGTCAGCATATTGCCCTCAACAATCTGGGTCCTCATTTTACCAACTTCGGAAGGATGGAAAGCTGAGGCAACCGTGAGCCGGTGAGATTTGAACTGCCAAACTGCAGCTAGCAGTCTGCTGAAGTAGCCTGCAGTCCTGCACTCTAACCACTGTGCCACCGTGGCTCTATGTACATACATATTCTCCTATTTTGGCAAATCTACCATTTTTATTTATCAAATGCATTTACAGATCCTGCCAAAAACCAAGAACCCCCCACCCCATGTTTGTCAGAACAAATGGTTGAAATTGCAAAAAGATAAATGAAGCAAAGTCAAGAAAAATAAATATCTCAAGAAGGAACATGATTAAGAATTTCGGAAAGCTATTAAAATTTACAAGATGTTCCCTATTTGCAGGAATCTCTGATACTAGAAAATGGAGTAGAAGAACAGACTGATCATTACGCAGTCAGAAGGCTGTAATGATTAATGGAATATTCCCAAAAATACGGCAAATAAAAGAAGAAGAATCAATAAAAGTTCTAATCAAGCTATGCCAGCAAAATTAAATAATGACACAGTGGCCAATAGATTAGAAGATGTCAATTTACATTCCAGTACCAAAAAAGGAGATATAACTGAATGCATTAATTATCATACAAATTCCATTAGGAATTCGATTAGGAATTTCATTTCATGTGCAGAGAAGAGCAACAAAGATGATTAGAGGACTGGAGCCTAAAACATATAAAGAATGGTTGCAGGAACTGGGTATGTCTAGTTTAATGAAAAGAAGGACTAGGGTAGCAGTGTTCCAACATTTCAGGGGTTGCCACAAAGAAGAGGGAATCAAGCTATTCTCCAAAGCACCTGAGGGCAGGACAAGAAGCAATGGGTGGAAACTAATCAAGGAGAGAAGCAATCTAGAACTAAGGAGAAATTTACATTTTACATTGACATTTAGAACAATTGATCAGTGGAACGACTTGGCTCCAGAAACTGTGGGTGCTCCAACATTGGAAGTTTTTAAGAAGAGATTGGACAACTATTTGTCTAAAATGATATAGGGTTTCCTGATTGAGCAGGGGATTGGCTAGAAGACCTTCCAACTCTGTTATTCATATGCACTATCAAAATAATGCTAAGGATCAATCAGTGCAGATTTGAGCCCTACATAGAAAGAAGATGCCAGATGTTCAAGCTGATTTTAGAAAAGGCTGAGGAACAAGACATATTATTGTTGATGTGTGCAGGATAACTGAGAATACAAAAGAATATCCCCCCAAAAATGTACTTCATTAATTATACACTGGATTTTGATTGCCAAGCTGTGAAACGTCCTTTGAAAACAGGAATTCCTATTTGTAGTGTCCTCATGTAAAAAGAAGGAGGAGGAGGAGAAGGAGAAGGAGAAGGAGAAGGAGAAGGAGAAGGAGAAGGAGAAGGAGAAGGAGAAGGAGAAGGAGAAGGAGAAGGAAGGAAGGAAGGAAGGAAGGAGGAGGAGGAGGAGGAGGAGGAGGAGGAGGAGAAGGGGAAGAAGAAGAAGAAGAAGAAGAAGAAGAAGAAGAAGAAGAAGAAGAAGAAGAAGAAGAAGAAGAAGAAGAAGAAGAGGAGGAGGAGGAGGAGGAGGAGGAGGAGGAGGAGGAGGAGGAGGAGGAGGAGGAGGAGGAGGAGGAGGAAGAAGGAGAAGGAGAAGGAGAAGGAGAAGGAGAAGAAGAAGAAGAAGAAGAAGAAGAAGAAGAAGAAGAAGAAGAAGAAGAAGAAGAAGAAGAAGAAGAAGGGGGAGGAGGAGGAGGAGGAGGTAAAGATTTCCCTGTCAGTCATGTCTGACTCTCCATTTCTTAACTGAGGGAGCCAACATTGTCCAAAGACAATTTCCGTGGTCATGTGACCAGCATGGCTACACACCAAAGGCACATGGAAGACTGTTATCTTCCCACCAAAGTGATACCTATTAATCTACATGCCTTCGAACCACTAGCTGGGCAGGAGGTGAGGCAAGTAATGGGAGCTCACCCTCTTGCTGAGAGCTCGGGTCTCGAACCCAGGCTGTCAGCTCTCCAGCTGACAAGCTCAGCATCTTTAACCGCTGAGCCTTTGCGTCTCCTTTTCTCATTTATATATAGGTTTTCTTATGTAAAACCTATATACAAATCAGAAGCCACAGTACAGCCAGAAGATGGTGAAAAAAGAAAACTGGCTCCAAACCCACAAAGGACAAGGGAGAATGATGCATAATTTCTCCTTATTCAATCTATGCTCTGAATATACAATGGGGGCTAAATTGGAAAATGATGAGCACGGTTTTAAAATTAAAGTAAGAAACATCAATAACTTACACTACGCTGATGACATACTCTGATAGATAAAAATGCAAATGAACTGAAAGCTCTAATAATGAAAGTTGAGGAACCCAGTGAAAAAGTGAGACTAAAGTTAAATATCCAGAGCAAACTGATGACAATAGGCAAAGCAACCAGCCTTAGAATTTACAATATAGATATTGAAGTGATAGATATGTTTTAAGACCAACTATCCACAGTGAAAGAACAAGCAGGCAATAAACATACCACAAACACTTGATAGGATAGCAATAAAAGTTTTGGAAAAGATATTAAGATGTTGTCATGCATCCATACCTAAAAAGTTCAGAAGTGTGCAGGCAATTGTTATACCCATGGTCATTAAAATTGGACTTAGAAGAAGCAGGATAGAAAAAGTAATGGTGTTTTTGAATTTTATGCTTGGAGAAAACTCAAATATATAGTAACCTCTGAAGACAAGAGGACCTGTTATTGTTTCCTCCAACTCTTCCTATTTCTCACCAAGCTTTTAGTGATAAGTGACCAGTTTATATTCCTAAATCATGGATATACAGTAGTGGCCAAAATTGTGGAAACCTTTTAGGAAAAGTATATTTTTGAAGTTTGATGGCTAATAACTTTCCTTTTTTTTCCTCTTTTTTTGGAGTAGTACCATAAAATTATATATCAATGGAAAGATAATTTAATCAAGAATGTAATGCTTTTCAACCTTTGTTTGAGAGATAAAAGTGGCTTTTTTCGTGGAATTCTAGATTTTAGGCCAAATTCCTGCAGTCTGCGCCAAACAGTCCTTGCATTCAACTTCACGTTGCATTGAGTCATTTCATCTTGTATGCACCCAGATGATTTTCTTCTGTCACGTAGGCACAGTCACTTAATTCTTCTATCATCACTTGCTGTTGTGCACCTTTTCCTGCCTTTACCAGTGTGGTTTTGTAGTGACTGAGTCTCCTTATGCCTCTTCAAAAACCACCTTTGGTTAAGTTTCCACCAATTTTTCTTCTAATTTCTTTATAACTGTAGCCTTGTTCACTTAATAATACTACTTTACATCGCTTTTGGGGCAGCCAGTCAACTCTTATTCCGTTTTACAAGCTCACTAAATGAAAGAACACAAAAAAACCCAACCAACTTGATAGTGATCATATAACACACTGACAAATGTCCTCCTCTCCGCTTCAATACATGACATCAATAGCTGAATCCTACCGTGATCTGATTGGCTCATTGCCAAAACAAGATGACACTTGATTGGCTCTCTAAACAGTAATGCTGATTGGCTACAATCAGATGAAGGATAGCTACCTGATATCAACCTAAGCAAGTTGTGCTTCCTTTTTCTGGTTATTTGGCTATAACTTTTCATAGAATACAGATAATTGAACAAACTGTGTTGCATTACATACTTGATTAAATTATCTTTCCGTTGATATATAATTTTATGGTTATATAATTTTTATATATTATGATATATAATTTTATGGTACTACTCCAAACAAAGTGGTGTTATTAGCCATCAAACTTAAAAAATACACTTTTCCCAAAAGGTTCCCACAATTTTGGCCACTACTGTACTACCTGAGTTCCTCTATGCAACAGAACTGAAAAGATTCAGTTCAATATGAATAATACAAAGTCTAATATACCAGTATATAGTATCCCAGGATAATGTTATAGGAGCCAATCTGGATCGGTCACCGAAACCAGGGATTTTGTCTTCTGAACTTTTGGAGTTGTTCTGGAGTCCATCTTCAGGGAACTTCTCTCCAGCAGTGTGTGTGCTGTTTTGTGTGTAGTATTACTTAGAAGGTAAAGACTGGGCAGCACAAGCAAACAACAGCCAACAACTTAATAGCAGGGGTGAAATGCTCCCTGTTCGGACCGGATCGCCCGATTCGGTAGCGATGGAGGCGGGTGGTTCGGAGAACCGGTAGCAAAAATCCCTGCCCCCCACCCCCATTGCCCAGCTGAGCCGCACAATCATCAGAGGCTTTTTTTTTATTTTTAAAAGCATTTTTTCTACAACCTCTTTGGCCGAAAAAATGCTTTTAAAAGAAAAAAAAAGCCTCTGATGATTGCACAGCTCAGCTGGGATCATCAGAGGCTTTAAAAGTATTTTTTTTACAACCTCTTCAGCCGAAGAGGTTGTAGAAAAAATGATTTTAAAAGTTAAAAAAAAAAAAAGTTGGCCACGCCCACTCAGTCATATTACCACCGCGCCCACTCAGCCATATTATCAAGCCACGCCCACAGAACCGGTAGTAACAAATTTTACATTTCACCACTGCTTAATAGCCAGCCATCAACACACCCCAATCAAAATCTAAGAAGCCACATACAATAGGCACCAAGTAAATACCACACACAGAACAGCACAAACTCTGCCAGAGAGAAATTCCCTGAAGATGGGCTCCAGCACGAATCCGAAAGCTCGGAAGGCAAAACCTCTGTTCCCAGTGTCCAACCCACATTGGATCTGACAATACGAAATGTGCTGGCTTCGTAGTTGGAACACTTTGCCATTTGTTGAATTAATAATTCCTTGAAAATCCTGCAGAGGGCAACGATGCATATTCTGAGCACAACACAATGCTGAAAATCATCAGCATTGCTCTCCATCTTAATCAGATTAATGTGTAGTTTGTTTTATGGGTAAGACAGATTTCCTAGAGCATTCCATTTAATATTAATAACAGACTGTGTGACATGTGCCTATATGATTTTAGCCAAAAAAAAATCTTCACAAAGTGGAAATCAGGAACTTATCTTGGCAAGTTCACACAGAAACAAAAATAGAACTATAACTGATGATCAAGGACATTGTAAATACCACAGATTTGATGGTATAATTGTAGAGCATCAAGAGTTACTTTGGGCTACTCATGGAGAAAAAATGATCAGAGGGGAAGAATCAAAAATATGAAATCACCAGATTGCTACAAAGACACCTCTGATAGACAAAAAATAAACTTTAGCTTATTAACCTTCTTGGTCCTGGTTCTTACATGAGCATCAGCATATTCCATTGGATAAAATAATCAAAGAATATTCCCTGAAATGTCTCAACCAAAAATATATCTGTTTGTGCATGTACCTTCAAATCAATATTGATCTCTGGTGACTGCCTGGATTAGTTCCTGAAGTTTTCTTGGCAAGATTTCAGAAGTGTTTTCCATTGTCTTCTTCCTAGGGTTAAGAGAGAGTGACTGGCCCATGGTCACTCTACTGGCTTCGTTTCTACGGTAGAACTAGAACACAGTCTCCCAGTTTCTAATTTGGTAGCTTAACTGCTACACCAAACTGGCTTCAACTGAAAATATGCCTTGGAATACCATTCATTTATAATATTATTTGCAAAGCAGTTACCTTCAAATCAACATTTTCTATTCTAACACAGATTATATGTTGTACTATTAAGTGTTTCATAAACTCAGGAGATTTGTTCTTTATTTCAAAAGGAAACATGAAGCAAATTGGATCTTTTCTTAATTTTTTTTGTCATCTTAAAAATTCACTCTTATGAACTAAAAATACATATTCGTTTGTTGTTCAAAGCATGTAATTTTCTTTCCATTGCATTAATATTTATATACTTTCCATATTCATCTACCAAGCATTATCATATTTGACATTCTAGATTTAATTCTATATGAGTAAAGGGCAACCAAACTTCAAAAGAACGGTCCATGTTTAATATTTTTGGAATATTAATACTGCATTAGGACTTGAATTTGGCGAGAAGCTTATAACACTTTTTTTCTGATTATTTTATGCCCCAAAGAAACCATTTGAAAGGGTGAAAGTCAGGTTCAACAAAGGAGAATTCAAAACCATGTACTGTAAACCCTCAATTTAATAGACTAATTGTAGTAGATTGTAGTCCAGGATTTCAGGAGGGTGGGATTCTTTTCTAGAAGACAAAGAGAAAGAGAGAGAGCTTGGAATGTCTGGTGGGCAGGAAGAGGGCGAAACTGGACCCTCCCTAGCAATTCACAGAGTATTTCTAATAGTTATGCAGATAGTTGCTTCATCTGGCAAGATTGTGTTTGTAGGCGAACAACAATAAAGAATTACTCAACAGTAACTCCACATGTTGTTTTTAGTTCTTTGGGCTCTATTGGAGGGAAGGTGTGTCCATTAAAGCCAAAAGTGCATTAGATGGCAAATAAGATTTCAAACCTGCTTACAGGTGAGAAGCCTACTCTGTTAGTAGTAGTGATCATAATTATTACCAGTGGTGAAATCCAAATTTTTTTACTACCGGTTCTGTGGGCGTGGCTTGGTGGGCATGGTGTGGCTTGGTGGGCGTGGCTTGGTGGGCATGGAAGGGGAAGGATACTGCAAAATCCCCATTCCTGCAAGGCTCTTAATCCCCAAGGATTAAGAGCCTTGGTGGCGCAGCAAACTAAAGTGCTGTTAAGTAACACCAGCTGCCTGCAATTACTGCAAGTTCGAATCTCACCAGGCTCAAGGTTGACTCAGCCTTCCATCCTTTCGAGGTAGGTAAAATGAGGACCCGGATTGTGAGGGTAATAAGCTGACTTTGTATAAAAAAGAACATCGCTTAGGGGGGCCAAAAGCCCTACTAAGCAGGTATATACAAAAGTATGAAGGCTATTGCTTAACGCATTGTAAGCTGCCCTGAATCTCCGGAGAAGGGCGGCATATAAATTGAACCAATAAATAAATAAATAAATAAATTCCCACCCCACTCCTGGGGGAAGAATATTGCAAAATCTCCATTCCCACTCCACTCTGGGGCCAGCCAGAAATGGTATTTGCTGGTTCTCCGAACTACTCAAAATTTCTGCTACCGGTTCTCCAGAACTTGTCAGAACCTGCTGGATTTCACCCCTGATTATTACCATAAATTTCCGTACTGTTGTGATTGATGCTGCAATTGTTATAAATGTGAAAAACGGCCATAAGTCTTTTCTTTTTTTAATATAAGTTTCTTTGGACTTTAAACACAGACAATTATTCCCAGTTCATTCTGCCACCATAAATCTGGTTATATAATGTTCCAAGAGTCATTTCTTAAAAGTATTTGTTTGCTCCATACACAGAGAACCTTTCCAAGGAGAAGATGGCCCTATTTAATCCGGATTGCATCAGAACGGGAGTGACTGAAGAAAAAGAGAATTGTTGTTATGGAGAAAATTATGAAGAGACTTCCTGAATAAAAGGTGGAATGCAAATCAAAGAAACAAACATTTCATTACAGCTTTGTTAGGCAAGAAAAACAAAATACACAGGTACAACATATGTGGTACCTTGCCCAATAGTAGTAACTGTGAGAGGGATCGTGGAGTCCTAGTGGACAACCATTTAGATATGAGCCAGCAGTGTGCAGCAGCTGCCAAAAAAGCCAACACAGTTCTAGGCTGCATAAACAGAGGGATAGAATCAAGATCACGTGAAGTGTTAATACCACTTTAAAATGCCTTGGTAAGGCCACACTTGGAATACTGCATCCAGTTTTGGTCGCCACAATGTAAAAAAGATGTTGAGACTCTAGAAAGAGTGCAGAGAAAAGCAACAAAGATCATTAGGGGACTGGAGGCTAAAACATATGAAGAACGGCAGGAACTGGGTATGTCTAGTTTAATGAAAAGGACTAGGGGAGATAGGATAGCAGTGTTCCAATACCTCAGGGGTTGCCACAAAGAAGAGGGAGTCAAGCTGTCCTCCAAAGCACCTGAGGGTAGGACAAGAAGCAATAGGTGGAAACTAATCAAGGAGAGAAGCAACTTACAACTAAGGAGAAATTTCCTGACAGTTAGAACAATTAATCAGTGGAACAACTTGCCTCCAGAAGTTGTGAATGCTCCAACAGTGGAAGTTTTTAAGATAATGTTGGATAACCATTTGTCTGAAGTGGTATAGGGTTTCCTGCCTAAGCAGGGGGTTGGACTAGAAGACCTCCAAGGTCCCTTCCAACTCTGTTATTCTATTCTATTCTATGGGTGTCCTTCCCATTTCCATATTCATAGCATAGGAGCCTTCTCTCTTAGGACAAGGAATTGGTCCTTCACCATATATGGAGAAGGTTTGGTTAAAGCACTGTTTCTCAACTTCAGCACCTTAAAGATGTGTGGACATCTACTCCCAAAATTTCCTAGCAAACTCTGGCTGGGGAATTCTGGGAGCTCGGGTAGGGTTATGTGTAGCCTTTCTGAGCTCCATTTTCGCTGCCAAAGGGTTGCTGGAGGCCATCACAGCCGAAAACGGAGCTCGGGAACCCATTTTCACTGGCAGAGTGCTCAGGCCACCACAGGCGCTCCCAATATGAGTGACGTTGAGTTGGCCATGCCCACCCTGTCCACACCCACCCTGGCCCCCCAAGGTCAAACACAACCCTGATGCACGGCCCTCAATGAAATCGAGTTTGACATCCCTGATGTAAACTAATAAAAAATGTAAACTGTAATGAGAGTCACAAATGTATACTAATATCCACATATTCAAAGAGTCTCTTTCATCAATCAGCAGCCTATAGCACAGCATAGCACTGTAGTGCAGCATAGCAATTGTGTCAGAAGCATCAAACACTTCTGGGTTGAAAGGATTATCCAGTCGCATCACTGTTGCCCAGGGTAATGCCCAATAGGGGTTCCTTTAATGTCCCGGCAGGAGCTGGAGCGAAGGACAGGAACTCAACCCCAACCCACAGAAGCACTTGGGTCTCAAACACAGGCTTGCTAACCTCAAACCCATAACATGACCCACCATGCTGTTTGGCAACCTATAACATAATGAATAATAATAACAGCAAAGAACTGAGCTCTATGAAAAATTATTAAAGCTCATCCCTATAAGGAATCCTTTGCTCTTCAAATTCCTGAGCAACTTATTACTAAAATGTTTTTGGCTTACTACTGCAAAAGTTTTGGCTAGAAAAATGAACAAACAGAATTGCAAGAAAAAATGGCATTGCAACACTTTAAAGAATAGACCACAACCGATCAATTTCTTCATAACTGGCAGATGTCACAGGTCTTTGAAGCCAATATGAAATAATGAGGACATTCATTATTTCTCAATTTCCTCTCACAGACTTTGTGAATGAAAGCTACTCATGGTCATTAAAAAAAAACAATCTGGCAGCATCAATTAAAAACCACATATCCAAATGGAATAAATTTAGTAAGTCACAAAGAAATGTTCATCTTCCTCCTTCTTTCTGCATTCTCGCTATGCTGCTTCCTGTTCTTATCTTTATCTCATGCTCCTGCATTCTACTTCCTGGTTTGTTTGTTTTTTTACAATGTTATTTTATGTTATCTGCATGCTCAAAACTGCATTTACCTATTTTCAAAGTCTCAAAGCAAAGGATTTGCAAAGGATTTTTGCAATACATTTAAAACAAAATGACAAAAACATTTCACCATATTACATAAGTCAGAATTTTGGCAAAATTCACAGGGAAAAAAAATGCAACACTGATTGAGTTGTGTCCTATTCTTTTCTACCAATCTAAGGAAGTATACTTAAAACTCTACCCTCCACAACAAAAATCGGAGAATTTGGCTGAGCTGAAATCTAGCGTTTGGCTCAAAGTCATTTTCTCAGCTTTCATGGCTGGTTCAGATTTGAGTTGAATTCTATTAATAGCAATTGTTGCTGTTCAACCCATAGTTGAATTCTATTAGTAGCAAAAGAAAGTACAGGTAGTCCTTGATTTACGACCACAATTGAGCCCAAATTTCCCTTACTAAGTGAGACATCTGTTAAATGAATTTTGCCCCATTTTACAACCGTTCTTGCCACATTGTGAAGAGAATCATTGCAGTTGTTAATTTAGTCACAGGGTTGTTAAGTGAATCTGGCTTCTCCCTTGACTTTACTTGTCAGAAGATCACAAAAGGGGATCACATGATCCTGGGACACTGCAACTGTCATGAATATGAGTCAGTTGCGAAGCGTCTGAATTTTGATGACATGACCATGGGCCACAACTGTCACAAAAAGTGTGGTAAACACTAAGTCAAGTGCCGGTGTAACTTCGAATGGTCACTAAATGAATTGATGTAAATCAAGGACTACCTGTATCTATTTTATGATGTTTGTGTGTCTATATTTTTCTTGACTGTACACCGCCTTGAGTCCTATGGGAGAAAGGCGGTATAGAAATATAATAAATAAATAAATAAATAAATAAATAAATAAATAAATAAATAAATAAATAAATAAATAAAAAATCTGTGGCTGGGGTTGCATATCATGCTAATCTTAACCCAGGTTTCTGATTTAGCATGTTGGGTGAACCCATCCAAATGAGATGCCTTTAAGAAAGAATGCTTAAATAAGCCATGGTTAATCACAGGCATAGATCCAATCTATTTGTAACCTTGCTGTCTTGCTCTGATAAACTTTGGCTGCTCCGAAGCAGGGGTAAAGAATCAATGGTTATATAGAGATGGTTGAATTGAGGCTCTAAGGATCTCTAAACTTGGGATATCATAGGGCAGGAGGTAATTATTAAGGGGCGTTTTCCAGGAATTTGGGATTATAATTCCCATAATTCTTTGCTAATGCCAAGACGGCTGAAGCTGATTGAGCTGGAATCTATACTATCTGGATAGTCCCATATTGCTTAGTCGCCTGTTAAAATATTCAAGATAAACCAAGTAAGATGGATTCACAAGGTAAAATCAGCATTTATGCCAAGTCCTTTAATAGTTGTGCACGAAATTATCACTATAGAAATACAAATATAATAAATGATATGATTATATTTGATAAATGACATATTACTACAGTAATAGTTGGATAACAACATAAATTAATGATGTGGAAATGCTCTTTGTGATTTTGGTGAAGGAACTGGAGCCCTGATATTATATAAAGATGTCAATATCTCTATTGCCTTCAGAAGTCTTCAAGGATAACCCCATACAGACATTTAAACTCAAAGCGTGAAAGTCTGAAAATCTGGAGAATGGTTTTCAAAAAAGGGATAAAGGCTTTGCTAGAATAGGGAAGAAATCCAAGAACTTTCCAAGTAACTGTGATAAAGAGTTGTAAGAGCCTTGGTGGCGCAGTGGACTAAAGTGCTGTTAAGTAGCACATAGCTGCCAGCTGCCTGCAATTACTGCAAGTTCAAATCTCATCAGGCTCAAGGTTGACTCAGCCTTCCATCCTTCCAAGGTAGGTAAAATGAGGACCCGGATTGTGGGGGCAATAAACTGACTTTGTATAAAAAGAACACCGCTTCGGGGGGGGGCAAAAGTCCTACTAAGCAGGTATATACAAAAGTATGAAGGCTATTGCTTAACGCATTGTAAGCCGCCCTGAGTCTCCGGAGAAGGGCGGCATATAAATTGAACCAATAAATAAATAAATAAAATGGAGATCAGGGTGGATTTGATTTAAATCAAGTCTATTTAAATCATGATTTAAATCACTAGTAAAAGGCTTGATTTAAATCAACTCAATTTAAATAATAATTTTTAAAGAGCAACTGTCATCTCTGTCCCGCAGCAGCTCCTCCTCGGACCTGCTGTTGACTCACTGACAGTCGCAATATTGCAGAATATACAACCTCGTGCTACATAACTAAGCTCCATTTCATGCTGAATAAACAAAATTATTAATGTATCTTAAATAGAAAACTATATTTAGATAGATTTTTGCTCCAAAAGCATTTTATTAAAATAAATTTGATAAAAATAAAAAAATTCCAATTTAAATTTAAAAAATCCATTTATTTATTTATTTATTTTTAAAAAATCATTGATTTTTATCCACCATGTTAGAGATGTTATTAAATACTGCATTTATGAAGAGGCAAAATGTTTAAGTAATCTGATTATTTTCCTGGATTATTCTGGTGTTCATTAAGAAATGGGGAGAAATGAATCTAAGAAAAAAGATCCCCCTACCAGGAGGTAACACTATCATTGCTAATTTTATAATGACTGAAAGGTTTTCCTCTACATGAAACCTGCTGACCTTAATTTAGATTTTTTCCACTTCTGCAGATATGCTTAATGTGCCTCTAAAATCAAAGGGAAAGAAAGCCCTATTGCCGTGATGGCAAACCTATGGCACGTGTGCCACAGGTGGCACGCGGAACCATATCTGTGGGCACGCAAGCGTTGCCCTAGCTCAGCTTCAGCGCGCATGCATGCTCCAGCCAACTGATTTTCGGGCCTTCCAGGCCCGCTGGAAGTCAGGAAACGGGCTGTTTCTGGCATCCAGAGGGCTCCCAGGTGGGTGGGGAAGGCCATTTCTGCCCTCCCCAGGCTCCTAGAAAGCCTTTGGAGCCTGGGGAGGCAAAAAACGGGCCTACTGGGCCCACTGTGCCATCACGTGCCAAAAGTGGGGGGAGAATGGGGGGGGTTGCGCACACATGTATGGGAGGCGGGACACATTGAATTATGGGTGTGGGCACGCACGCACGGAACCCCCCCGCCCTACCCCCTCTTTTGACACACAACGGCAAAAAGGTTAGCCATCTCTGCCCTATTGGTTATGTTGGCATTGAGAATAAGACAGGGAATCACCTGAACACTTCGCCTATTCAAATCTAGGACTCTGGACCAGTGGTGAAATCCAATTTTTTTTATTACCGGTTCTGTGGGCGTGGCCTGGTGAGCATGGTGTGGCCTGGTGGGCGTGGCAGGGGAAGGATACTGCAAAATCCCCATTCCCTCTCCACTCCTGGGGGAAGGATATTGCAAAATCTCCATTCCCACCCCACTCTGGGGCCAGCCAGAGGTGGTATTTGCTGGTTCTCCGAACTACTCAAAATTTCTGCTACTGGTTCTCCAGAACCTGTCAGAACCTACTGGATTTCACCCCTGCTCTGGACAAAATTGTACAGTGGTCACCAGGATACTGATGAATCATTTTACATGAATTGTATATTTGAATCACTCTAGGTGAAAGTGGTGGCCTGTGCAACCACCAATTTTAGAATTCCAGTAGCACAATTTGAAGTGTAGGAATCATCTTTTAGGTTGCACACCGCATAGCATTGAGATAGATCAAATATCATCTTGCCTGTACAGTTTGAAGTAATTGTTTCCCTCTTCCTTCCTGCATTCCACAAAGCAGGAAAAATGGCTTTATTTTATCAATCCTTTGACTCAACTGAATGACAATGTGTAATGTCTTTGGAGATTATCAGTCATCTGGGTCATGGTTGTCTCAAAGGTGCTTTTTCAAAAGACAACTGGACTATGGTGCGTTTTTTTCCTTTGAGGAAAAAAGAAGACATTTTGCTTCTGAAGCTTCATCAGTTCTGGCTGGCTGGTGGGGTGGAGGTGTTGAGGGAATGGAAGGATTATTTCCCACCATCTAGCCAGAAATGATGGAGTTTCTTGGATGAGAAGCGAAACGTCTTCTTCTCCCTCAAGGGGAAAAACATAGTCCAGCTGCCTTTTGAAAAGCACCTTTGAGACAGCCATGTGTAATGGTAAATGGGAATGACCTTGGGAGACCAGGTGAAGAGATGCTTCCTCTGGAATGGTCAGATAAGACAGATGGCCAGATAAGAGACAACATAGCCCCCAGCTTCATAGTGGGCATAGCAAGAGGCCCAGGAGGGACCCTCTCTAAATTATCAGACTGTAAAGGAGGCGGCAGGAAGTTTGTATTTTCAGACTTGCAAGATTCTACTAATGTAGCTTTACAATAAAGTAGAATTAGCTTATCTGATCATGTTTCCTGTCTTGTCTACCTGGTAAGGCTGACACCATGCTCACTCAGTTGGGGCATGTCTGATTAGTTTATTGTTGTTTTTATGTTTGTTCTCGCTTTGCTGCACACCAACCGAAATCATCGTTCGAAGAAGTTTGAAAATCAATCATTCATAATAATTTTTCATATACACACACAAACATTTTCTTTTGCGGAATGAGAGCTGTCAAAGAGTCCTTTTAGTAAACTGCCTCACATTTACCCTCATATTGGTCATAAAGGGAACATATGACTAGGATTGTGGGCAACGACTGAGCATCGTCTTCATCTGTTTGTGAAAGAAAAGAAAAGAAAAGAAAAGGAAAAGAAAAGAAAAGAAAAGAAAAGAAAAGAAAAGAAAAGAAAAGAAAAGCACAGGTTGAAGCACATTTTAAAAGGACAATAATGGACCAATAAAAAGGACAATAAAAAAGACCAATAATGGAAAAGTGTTCTAAAGGCTATGTGCCTGTTAGAAATCACTACATACTTGTGTATGTATATTGATGAAGATATTTCAGGAACCCACATCAGAGTAGTGGACAGCTCAACTTCAGCAGGAAAAAACAGTCATTGAATTTAGGTTAAAAAGAAAAAAGAAAAATATCACTCTAAATCCCAAACTGTAGAAAATGTTGAAGCAAAAATCATTGTTAAATAATGTACTTTATATTAAATTTGAAAGTAACTCTTAAATGGAGAGCGGCAGAAGGAGGAGGGAGCAGAGGTGGGTTCTATTTACTTTACTACCGGTTCGCAACGGGATCGCGCATGCGCAGATCGCTTCTGATGATGTCAGGGTCAGTGGGCGGAGCCTCCCACCAGTTTTACTACTGGTTTTATAGAACTGGTCCGAACCGGGGGCAACCCACCACTGGGAGAAAGGGAGGGAGAGGGAGAGAGAGAGAGATCATTACTATAGGCAGTTGTGTTAAAGGGTTGTTGTATTTTCTTTAATTAATCTTAGTCCAGTCCATTATTTCTCAATCATGGTATCTTTAAGATGGGTAGACATCAAGTCCCTGAATTCCCTAGCCAGCAAGCTAGGGACAACACATAATTTTGTGACTTCTGTTTATTTTCTGTTCTTCACAGAGACCAGGTATTAGTCTTCAGTTATTAGCTCATAGCAATGAAAACAAAGCATGTTTTGCTTTCTATAATGCTTTTTTTTTTCTTACTCAGGTACATTTTCCTCCTCGCCTGCAAATAAAACTGAAAATTTGCCCACGTCTGTTGTGCTTTTTTTGATCTTATAATTGCATCACGACATTTAGACAGGTGTGTAAACCAAAGGCTAAAAGGATTCTAGTTTGGGATTTTAATTTGGGATTTGTGAGCGAAATCGCTTTCTATCAAAATACAAAGCAATATTTTTTTTCCCTCCACCACATCCTTAGTCAAAAGGTGATTTGAAAAAGCTTCCATGCAATCCAATTTGAATAAAAATACGAAGTAGAAAAAAGGAGAGCAGTGACAGGTTTATTTTGAGAGAGACAACAGGTTCTGCCAATTTCATGCTGCTTTCTTAAATACTGATCAGCATGGTGGGGGGGAACATAATTAAATTTCTAGTGCTGCTGTTTTGTTTAACATGCATGCTTCATGTTTTGTACTTTATGTCTGACAGGGAAGTTAAACATATATTTATTTAGTTAGATATTTGATATTTTAACAAAAAAAATATTAATAAAAGGCTGGGCAGCTTATCAAAGCTTTCTTCACCTTGTTTGAACAGGACTTGTGCATATTTATCTTGATTATTGAAGACAAAAGTCAATTAAGACTGGATACATGATATCTAATGTGACAGTAAGACATTGTGCTACGATAGTTAAGGTTGCTAAAAGAACTAACATATTGTGAAACCGGTCAGGATTTTTTTTTTTTTTTTTGAATTTATATACATCCGGGTTGCACAGGGTTTCAAAAAGCAATTCTCGCCAGTAGAAATTTAAGTGAAACACCTTTATCAAATGAAACCCACTTTGTTTCTACCTGCAACAATGATTTCTGTACATAAGCCATGCAGATTCAGCAGTTTCTTTCATACTGTAGCCTTAAAGGTAAAGGTAAAGGTTCCCCTCACACATATGTGCTAGTCGTTCCCGACTCTAGGGGGCCGTGCTCATCTCCGTTTCAAAGCCGAAGAGCCAGCGCTGTCCAAAAAAGTCTCCATGGTCATGTGTCTGGCATGACTAAACGCCAAAGGGGCACGGAACACTGTTACCTTCCCACCAAAAGTGGTCCCTATTTTTCTACTTGCATTTTTTACATGCTTTCTAACTGCTAGGTTGTCAGAAGCTGGGATAAGTAACAGGAGCTCACCCCGTTACGTGGCACTAGGGATTCGAACCGCTGAACTGCCAACCTTTCGATCGACAAGCTCTGCCTCTTAGCCACTGAGCCTTAGCCACAAGTCAATAATTAATTTCATGTTTTATTTTTCCAATTTACATAGCCATCTATCTCACAAAATGAGTGACTATTTATGTTTTTTATTAATGTATTTTTCTACCACCAGTGACAATGTTATCTGTTATATTGCAGATTTGCAACATGTTGCCCTGGGATTCTTCTTTGAAGAAAAAGCTAAAGTACTTGAAATTTAAGGCTGTTCTGATGAACAGGGCTTCCAGGTTATCTACGGGTAGTCCTTGACGTACGACCACAATTGAGCCCAGAATTTATGCCGCTAAGTGAGAAATTGGTTAAGTGGGTTTTGCCACATTTTACGATTTTTCTTGCCACATTTGTTAAGTGAATCACTGCAGTTGCTAAATTAGTAACACGGTTGTTAAGTGTCTTCCCCATTGACTTTGCTTGTCAGAAGATCGCAAAATATGATCACTGCGGGGGACACTGCGTCATAACTATGAATCAGTTGTCAAGCATCTGAATGTAAATCACGTGACCACGGGGATGCTGGAATGGTCATAAGTGTGAAAAATGGTCATAAGTCACTTTTTTCAGTGCCGTTGTAACTGTCACTAAACAAACTGTTGTAAGTTGTAAGTTGAGGATTACTTGTACTTCTTCCTATAATGCAATAATCCATGATCAGATTCTACCATAGGAAAATGCCAAGAATTCTGGCATTAACTGGGTCATTCATTTGCTCAGATTAGTTCTTGTCCACGCTTCAAGTAATCCTCTCCTACAAGTGCTTGACAGATCTCCATCCCTAAATTTTCTGTCTTTCATCCCTCTATTGGCACTACCTATTCTACATAGGGTGGAAGTGAGACAGAGGACTATTCTTTGGGGTGAAAGAGAGTTTTTTTATATCAGAAAGGATATAATGTTTTCTAAGATTATATGGAGCATGAGTAAATAATCTTGAGGGACACCTCGATTTATAGCAGCTCATTTAGTGACCGTTCAAAGCAGTTGCAGGTTTCAAAATTTTTTACTACTGGTTCTGTGGCTTGGCCGACGTGGTGTGGATTGGTGGGCGTGGCAGGGGAAGGATACTGTAAAATCTCCATTCCCTCCCCACTCCAGGGGAAGGTTACTGCAAAATCCCCATTTCCTCCCGATCAGCTGGGACTTGGGAGGCAGAGCATAGATGGGGGCAGGACCAATCAGAATTTTTACTACCGGTTCTCCGAACTACTCAAAATTTCCGCTACCGTTTCTCCAGAACTGGTCAGAACCTGCTGAAACCCACCTCTGGTTCAAAGTTACAACGGCACTGAAAAAAGTGACTTATGACTGTTTTTCACACTTACGACTGTTGCAGCCTCCCTGTGGTCATGTGATCAAAATTCGGATGCTTGGCAACTGGTCCATATGATCCTTGCAGTGTCCCAGGGTCACGTGATCCCCCTTTTGCGGCCTTCTGACAAGCAAAGTGAATGGGGAAGCCAGATTCACTTAACAACTGTGTTACTAAATGAACAATTGCAGTGATTCACTTAACAGCTGGGCAAGAAAGGTCATAAAATGGGGCAAAATTCATTTAAAAATTGTCTCACTTAGCAACATAAATTTTGGGCTCCATTGTAGTCATAAGTCAAGGACTACCTGTACACTCTCAAATATACCACCAAATAATAAACTCTGTAGTTCTTATACCTAAGAAATTTCTTTTTTAACCAATATGTGGACACAAAGCATAAAAGAGGTAAAATAAATTAAGATTAATCAAGAGAGGAATTAATTAGCCTGAGGTGGGTTCTACTTACCTTTACTACTGGTTCACAGCGGGGCCACGTGCGCACGCTCGCTTTGCTCACGCGCTCTTCTACGCAAGCGCAGAAGCTTCTGCACATGTGCAGAAGCGTTTTGATGACTTCGGGGTCAGTGGGTGGAGCCTCCCGCCGGTTTTACTACTGGTTCTATAGAACCGGTGTGAACCGGGGGCAACCCCCCACTGGCCTGAACCTTAAGTATGGAGGAGGGAATTATATTCTTCTCTCATTTATTCAGTTTAGTTCTTTTTCAACAATTCAAGTTTTATTTAAGAAATAGTACTGTAGGTCTGTACAGTCTGTACATTATCTGTATAATGTGGGATACTTTCATTTAGAGGAACTGAACATACTGTTTACTTATTTATGGAATTATTGTTGACTGTGATACGAGAGGTATTCATGTTTTTGTTTTTTTCAGACAGTCTGAAATCTTTTATTTTTCCTTTTCTCCTTTTTAGTCTGTAAAGCTATTAATTGCCTTTCTTCTCTTTCCCCACTCCAAGTTCTCTTACCTTTCTATCTCCTATTCCTTATAAGGAAGACCCCTTCAGTTACTTTAGTAAAATACAAAGAATCTGCCATTTTATGACATTGGTTGCAGAAAAAAATATAGGAAGAAGATGAGGACAGTTACAGTTTGATGGAAGGAGGAAGCCCAGGTAGAGAAGAAGTACAGCCATCATTTCAAGAATAATTTGAGGGAGGAATAAATGAAGGGAGGAGAACTCCATCAAAAGGCACAGATAGTCCTTGAATTACAACAGTCCATTTAGTGACCATTCAAAGTTACAATGGCACTGGAAAAAAGTGACTTATGACCATTTTTCGCAAGGGATCTTGGAGGTCTTCTACTCCAACCCTCTTGCTGAAGCAGGAAACCACTGCAGGACCTCCAGGGTCACATGATCAAAATTCAGATCCTTGACAAGTGACTCATATTTATTTTATTTATTTATTTATTTATGTAATTTATATGCTGCCCTTCTCCTGAAGGACTCAGGGTGGCTTAGAAAGAAAACATTCAACAAAATTCAAAAATTACATAAAATTAAAATCCAATTTAAATTAAATTTAAATTTAAATAAATTTAAATTAAATTTAAATTAAATTTAAATTAAATCAATTGTAAAAATCCCCCAACGGGTCAGCCCATTTGATAAAACTGAAGCCCACGTCTTCAGTTCGCGGTGGAAGGAGAGGAGGTCAGGGGCTGTCCTAAGCCCGGTGGGCAATCCGTTCCAGAGGGTCGGCGCTCCCACAGAGAACGCTCTCCCCCTGGGGGCTGCCAGCCGACATTGTCTGGCTGACGGCACCCTGAGGAGGCCCGTTCTGTGGGAGCGCACAGGACGATGGGAGGATGGCAGGAGATGATCCTGCAAGTACCCCGGGCCTAAACCATGTAGGGCTTTATAGGTGAGCACCAGCACTTTGAAACGGATCCGAAGGACCACCGGCAGCCAGTGCAGCTTGCGCAGGAGAGGTGTCACATGGGAGTAACAAGAAGCCCCCATAACAACCTGCACGGCTGCATTCTGTACTAGCTATAGCCTCTGGGTGCATCCCAAGGGCAGCCCCATATAGAGGGCGTTACAGTAGTCCAACCGAGAAGTGATGGTTGGCCTTTATGACTGTTGCAGTGTCCCAAGATCATGTGACCCCTTTTTGTGATCCTCTGACAAGCAAAGTCAAGGGAGAAGCCAGATTTACTTAACAACCATGTGATTAACTAGTGATTCACTTAACAACTGTGGCAAGAAAAGTCGTAAAAATCGGGGCAAAAGTCATTTAAGACCTGTCTCACTCAGCAACAGAAATCTGGGGCTCAATTTTGCTTGCAAGTAGAGGAATTCCTATACGCCTAAAAATTATTGTCTTTAAATAAATGGGGAGAGGGGAATCAGAATTCAATAAAGAAAGGTTCCTGACGGAACTTGGGCCGTTTCCTGAGACCCTGGCACACAACCCGACCGAAGACCTGGTGGCCGCCGGAGCTTTGGACCGCGTCGTGCCTTTGCGGCCTCTGACCCGATGCCAATCTCAATTGGCTCCTTGGTTCTCAAGGAGCTGAGAGAGATGAAGCGTTGGAAAAGACACCTAGAGAGCATCTGGAGGACTAGTCAATCCGATTCTGACCGGACACTGGTGAGGTCTTATATCAAGACCTACCTAGTGGCAATAAAAGCAGCGAAATCTAACCATTTTTCCGCTCTTATCGCATCTGCAGAGAACCACCCAGCTGCTCTGTTTAGGGTGACCCACTCCCTTCTTCAGGGGGAGTGCGGGAAGATCCCTTGCAGGGTTGAGCTGAGGATTTTGTACAATTCCTGCATGATAAAGTCGCTCGGATTCGGGAAGGCTTGGACTCCAACTGGATGAGTCCAGGGGAGGAGACAAGGGTAGGTCTTGAGAATATTATCTGGGAGGAGGTTGATCCTGTGGCTCCCGAGGATGTGGACAGGGTTCTGGGTAAGAATAGTGCCACCACGTGTTTATTGGACCCGTGTCCCTCCTGGTTGGTACTGGCCTCCCGGGAGGTTACACGAGGCTGGCTCCAGGGGATTATAAGTGCTTCTTTGAGTGAGGGTGCCTTTCCCGCTGCCTTGAAAGAGGTGGTGGTGAGGCCCCTCCTCAAGAAGCCTTCCCTGGACCCGGCTGAATTAGCTAACTACCGTCCGGTCTCCAACCTTCATTTTGTGGCAAAGGTTGTTGAGAGTGTGGTGGCACAACAGCTTCCCTGGCACCTGGATGAAGCTATCTATCTGGACCCTACCAGTCGGGCTTCAGGCAGGGGTACAGCACAGAAACGGCATTGGTCACATTGGTAGATGATCTCTGGAGGGCTCAGGACAGGGGTTGCTCCTCTGTCCTGGTCCTATTAGATCTCTCAGCGGCTTTTGATACCATTGACCATGGTATCATGCTGCAGTGGTTGAGGGGGTTAGGAATAGGGGGCACCGTCCTGCGGTGGTTCTCCTCCTTCCTCTCCGACCGTTCGCAGTTTGTGTTGGCAGGGGGGCAGAGGTCAACCTCGAGGCACCTCGCATGGGGAGTGCCGCAAGGGTCAGTCCTCTCGCCCCTTCTGTTCAACATTTATGTGAAGCTGCTAGGTGAGATCATCCGTGGTTTTGGGGTGAGAGTCCATCAGTATGCTGATGACACTCAGCTGTACATCTCCACCCCAGACCACCCCAATGATGCCCTTGATGTGATGTCTCGCTGCCTGGAGGCCGTGCGGGTCTGGATGGGGAGGAACAGACTTCGACTCAACCCTTCCAAGACCGAGTGGCTGTGGCTTCTGGTGTCCCGATATAGTCAGCTGGTGCCATTGCTGACTATTGAGGGTGAATCTCTGCCCCCCACAGAGAGGGCTCGCAATCTGGGTGTCCTCCTGGATGCACGGCTGTCTTTAGAAGAGCATATGACGGCCGTGGCCAGGGGGGCTTTCTATCAGGTTCGCCTGATTCGCCAGTTGCAGCCCTTTCTGGACCGGGACGCCTTGCGCACGGTCACTCACGCCCTTGTCACCTCCCGGCTGGACTACTGTAATGCTCTCTACATGGGGCTCCCCTTGAAGAGCACTTGGAGGCTCCAACTGGTCCAGAATGTGGCCGCACGGGTGGTTATGGGTGCAACTCGTTGTGCCCACGACACCCCTCCTGCGCGAGCTGCACTGGCTCCCAGTGGTCTTCCGGGTGCGATTCAAGGTGCTGGTCATCACCTTTAAAGCGTTCCATGGCATAGGACCCGGGTACCTTCGAGACTGACTTCTGCCACCAATAGCCTCCCACCGGCCAGTCCGCTCCCACAGAGAGGGTCTGCTCAGGGTGCCATCGGCCAAGTTATGTCGGCTGGCGACACCCAGGGGGAGGGCCTTCTCTGTGGGAGCCCTGTGGAATGAACTACCCCCGGAAATGCGTAAGATCTCCGACCTCCGGGTATTTCGCTGTGCCCTCAAGACCCTGCTGTTCCGCCAGGCCGGGCTATCAATGTAATGATTTTAAATTGGGTGTTTTAAATTTTTGGGGTTTTAAATCTGAGCCGAAATTATTTAATAATTTTAATTATTTTTAATTGATGTCTGTCTTTGTGCTTTTAATAGGCTGTACACCGCCCTGAGTCCTTCGGGAGAAGGGCGGTATAGAAATAAAATTATTTATTTATTTATTTATGTTGCAAAAATCTAAAAGAAAGGAAAGGGACGGGAAGGACAGGAGTGAAAAGTTAGATAAATGAACTGAAGGAAGATTAATCAACAATGGACCGAGTAAGAACGAAAGAGGAAGATGGTTGACGAAACTACTTGAGTGTAAAAGACAGCAATGACACACACAGAATCATTCAAAAAAAAAGAAAGAAAGAAAGAAAATCTGGACAACAGAGAGAGATGGCAGCAGATCCAAAAATTTGCAAATAGGCTAGCTTGATTGCAAGAGTTAATCTGATAACTCCTCACTAGGTTAGGTTGGATTTCTGGAAAAGGCAATTTGAAAAAAATCACAACTTTCTGCTTGAGTTTGCACTTGAATTATGTTTTGTAGTAAGACGGTTCTCCATGGAGGTGAAGGCAGCATATCAATCCTTTCTTCAACTTTTCACTTTCACTTTTTTGAGCAAATCACTTCATTTTGAGGTTTCCTCTATTGAACTCAAAATAACTTGACTTTGTGCATAACAAATATATGTGTGTATATATATGTAACATACATATTTGATGAGACACTGCACACCATTTGAAAAAAAAATTAAGTTGCATGTTACACCAAAATAATATCACATAAATCTTAGAATTGCCGCCTTATTGTTAGCTCTTTAACCATGTTCTCTGTTTGGCAGCCGAGTCTACTTCCAGCTCAGTCACAGTTCAACAGTATTTGCACTAGAGCCAGGTTTCAAACATGTATCTTCAATGGAGAACTGTTTCTTTTTTTCTTTTGCAGCTCCAAAGGCCAAATATAGTATCCCATTAAGATTGTGGATAAAGAATGGGTGCTGGCTTTTGGGTCCACATATTGGTTAATTGAAGATTAAATTGGAGGATATATTCATGACCTCATTGGGTGTTCTGTACACTTTGAGGTTCATGTTGATTAAGACAGTTGTGAGTCAGTCTAAAACTATTTCCAAAGGCATGACAAACTAAAATTGTGAAAGTCCTGTAGCAAATGAGTGGTTTCTTTGATTTTGGCTTAGCATGTGCATGAACCAGGGGTGAAATCCAGCAGGTTCTCAGAAGTTCTGGAGAACCAGTAGCAGAAATTTTGAGTAGTTCGGAGAACTGGCAAATGCCACCTCTGGCTGGCCCCAGAGTGGGGTGGGAATGGAGATTTTGCAATATCTTCCACCAGGAATGTGGAGAGAATGGAGATTTTGCAATATCCTTCCCCCAGGAGTGGGGAGGGAATGGGGATTTTGCAGTATCCTTCCCCTGCCATGTCCACCAAGCCACATCCACAGAACCGGTAGGGAAAAATTTTAGATTTCACCCCTGGCATGAACCTAACCATTGTAGTTTATAAACCATTGTTTATGGTTTAGCTGTTTTATTTCTTCCTTAGGAATTCTGAAGGGGAGTTTGTTCCTCTCAATTGGCCTAGTTCATCCATTGTACTTGATTGCTCGGTACACATTCTGAATATTCCCTTCTCTCAATCATATTGTAACATACTGTATACTTAGCATTAAACTAGAGAGATGCCAAATGCCTTGCACTTTAGGCTCTAGGCTAGGGGAAATGTTGCCAGTCACAATTTCCATGGCTGCAAAGTCAAGTTAGCTTTGCCATGGATGACTCTTAGTTCTCTATTACAGAAGTGTGTGAGAACAGTAATCTGTTTAGAGAGAATTTAAATACATTCAAATACTTAAAAATAAATAAATAAAGGAGAATTGGAAGCTTTGAAACTGAATATCAGTACTTAGTATTTGGATCAGTGGTGGGTTCCTCCCAGTTCGGCCCGGTTCGGCCGAGCCGGTAGCGGTGACGATATGACATCACCGAACCAGTTCTCTGCCGTAACCTCCCCCTGACCCCCCGCATTATTCTTTCCTTTTATTTGGCCCCACCCCAAATCTATTGCTGCCTCCTGAGTCCCAGCTGATTGGCTAGAAGGAAAAAAACTGTTTAAACTCTTGCCGCGGGACTTCAAAGGGCCGCCCTACAGCTGATCAGTGTTAAAAGGCAGTGTGGTGGTAGAGCGGTGCCTCCAAAAACAAATTAGTAGACCGGTGCCTGCAAAAATAAACGGGTAGACCTGTGCCTGCAAAAATAAATGGGTAGACCAGTTCACCTTTGCAAGCAGTTAAAAGCCTGGTAGACCAGTACCTCTGCTAAATCCTAAAGAATTATCACATGACCATCAAGCCACGCCCACAGAACCGGTAGTAAAAAAATTTAGAACCCACCCCTGATTTGGATAGTAGATGAATGGACAAACAGATCCTGGGCTGTAATTTTTCTCAAATTGCTATGATGTATAGAACTTGGCTTGGTGTTAGCCAATTTAACACATTTCTACCCCACTGCAATCAAAATGATTTTTGGCCGCTTATGTGCAATGTATAATTTAAAACATCCCCGGTCACATATAAAACAAACAAAAAGTAACAAACAACAGTAAAATCAAGAATCAGTCACAAAACAAGATGATGCAATAAAAATGAAAGCAAAAAGTTCCCATCCATATAAATTTAGGGGGAAACCATCCAAAACAATTTGATTTAGATGATACAGTAATTCTTACTTTAAAATGTGCATCGATTATGATATTTACACATTATCATAGGAACATTTTACATATCCTTCCTTGTTGATAAATGGCTGTTCTGGATTTGTATTTATTTATTTATTATTTATTTATAGGAAATTTATATTGCAACCTATTCGCACATGGCGACTCAAGGCGGCTTACAGAGAATGTAAGAATAATACAAGAATTGATCATCTCAGGATTAGCTAGTGCAGGAGAGGTTAGCTGTCATTTCATAGGCATACAAATATATGAAAATTGTGATAAAAGGGAAGGGAAATTTTCAGCTGTGAATCAGATTCAGCCCCAAAATGATCCCCGCTAAGCCCATGAATAATTTGAGAAAATGTCTTCCCCTCTCCTTTGTCTGGTTCTGTTTGGAGTCACCTCAGTCTTGGTCTGAAATAAGATTAAGATTCTCAGATTAAGAGAAACTACATAAATGTTCAAAGTTGCAGCAGAATTGCAATGAGTGATCAAAAAGTCCACCAGAAGAATGGAGAACTTCAGATGCTGTTCAGTATGCAGTTCTAAAGGCAGGTGGCTAGATTTAGGATACAGCCAGAGGTGGGTTTCAGCAAGTTCTGACCAGTTCTGGAGAACCGGTAGCAGAAACTTTGAGTAGTTTGGAGAATCGGTAGTAAAAATTCTGACTGGCCCTGCCCCCATCTATGCTCTGCCTCCTGAGTCCCAGCTGATCGGGAGGAAATGGGGATTTTGCAGTATCCTTCCCCTGGAGTGGGGAGGGAATGAAGATTTTATAGTATCCTTCCCTTGGACTGAGGAGGGAATGGAGATTTTACAGTATCCTTCCCCTGGAGTGGGGTGGGAATGGAGATTTTGCAGTATCCTTCCCCTGCCACGCCCACCAAGCCACACCACAGAACTGGCAGTAAAAATTTTTGAAACCCATCACTGGATACAGCCATTATATAGAAGACTATTGGGTAGAAATATTCAACACTTAATATAGTGATTGTCCAAGACAACCCCATATGCCCAATTAAAGGAAGAAAACAAATACTGCAAATTTAATGTTTAATCTATATCAGTGTTTCTCAACCTTGGAAACTTTAAGATATATGGACTTCAATCTCCACAGTTCCCCAGCCATTAAGATAGATAGGGAATTCTGGAAATTGAAGTTAACATCTATTAAAGTTATTAAGGCTGAGAAAAATTGGTCTATATGTTCTTCATAATCTATCTAGTAGTAAGAAGGCAATAGGAAACTAAAACAAAATTAAAGTTTCAGCAACTATGCTCCACAGTCTTATCTAAGAATTACAAAACTTGAGCAATCAAATCAGCATTATTTTACCAAACAGCAACTTTATTTATTGCATTATGTATTATTGGTAAAATCTCTATCATACAATACTCATGTATCAGTGAAAGTCTTCTAATAAATATTTACTTAAACAGCAATATAACAAATTCAGGTAGTTCTTTCCACCTGAAATAATTATAGATTCTTTTTACATTTAAGTTTTTTTAAAAAAAATAACAGTAAACCACCCATGAAGGAAATGAAACTATTGTAATCATAAAAATAATGATCTCGCCAGATGAACTCTTCTGTGCTTTGTGCACCATGGAAATCTATATGGAGCCACAATGTAGTGTTTCCCCGAAAATAAGACCCTGTCTTATATTTTTTTGAACCCCAAAATAAGCGCTTGGCCTTATTTTCAGGGAGGTCTTATTATTTTGAGGCACGTGGAGCAAGATGGGGCTCTTCTTGCCATCTTACCTGATTTCCAGCTCTGCATTTAAATATTTTTGGGGAGGCTTATTTTCAGGGGGAGGCTTATTTTAGCGCATGTGCTCCAAAGCCTGATTGGGCTTATTATCAGGGGATGTCTTATTTTTGGGGAAACAGAGTATCAACATTTTAGTGTCCAGGATTCATAGAAAAATATTATCTGAAAATAAATGACAAGTCTAGGAACGAAATGTTTATTTGATTAAATAAATGAAGTGTGGTCATAAATATAACTTCCCTTTAGTCCCGTGCAAAAAAAAAAACAAACCTTCATTTAAAAATGTTGCAATAAACATTACTTTTCATAAAAACATTTCAAGTTCTCTCTGTATTTAGAGGTATCTCACACAAAAGAAGATGGATACTAAACAGTAAATACTTTAAAATATTTTGGAGTTCACAATTGAAACTTTATTTTCATTTCAACCTTTATGGGAGAATTTGGATGCTGAAAAGAGGAAGAAAGCAGTCTTTTCATCATAAAATAAATACAATTCGTGAAAGGAGGAAAGTCGCCTAAAAATTTAGCATTTGGCTTTGTCCACTTCAATGGGAAAAAGTTAAGTGCGTGCGTAATTTTCCCATTTAGTTAATGGGATTTAAAGGTGTTAATTCTGGCTAGAGTGTATCTGTAGCTAAACACAAGGTAAACAAACTGCTTAAACATCTCCCCTTGGAGTATTTATCCAAAAGCTCAAACACCTTAGGAATGTTTCAGAAGCTGTTGATTTAAGAGTTTTTGTGAATTAACAGCACTGTTTATAAAGGACATGAATTCCATGCTGTTTCAACCATGTACTCTTAGACCCTTCCCAGATGTTTTGAAAGCAAACCTGGCTTTTCCTTTAAGAGCTATTTGGATTGGCAACTCTGTTGGCCCGGCTCATACGGCTTTTAGAAGCTGCCGTGCAGAAATTAAACAAGTTCTGGTTTTTCAGCTGCTTTTTTCCCAGTCTAGGAAAAGCTTCTCTCACTTAATTCTTGCACGCCAAGTTCTCTTGAAAAGCACTGGATAAACAACAATTTTTAATAGCAATAGTACTTAAGACTTATATACTGCTTCACAGTGCTTTTACAGTCCTAAGCGGTTTACAGAGTCAGCATATTGCCCCCAACAATCTGGGTCCTCATAAAGTTTGCTTTTTTAAAGAAAACAATTTTAATCAATCACATGAGTATTAAGTAGGTAAGATAGTGTACTAGTATGCTTTGATTGCAACATGAGAAGGAATGCTTTATTATGAAATACAGCATTTTTTTTAAGAAATAAGAGGGGAAGTGTATTCTCATTCATAAAATATCTACTCAGAAATCTCGCTGAGCTCAATAGGAGTTACCACTAAATAGGCATGCATAAGATTTTTCAGTGGAGGATAATGGACTTCTAGATAGCATGGACTGCAACTTTCACCATGCCTTATTCTATATTCTCTCTCTCTCCCTTCCTTCCTCTCTCCCTCCCTCCCCCCCCTCTCTCTCTATATATGTGTGTGACAATAGAACTTAGACTTATATACCCCATAGTGCATTACAGCACTCTCTGGGAAGTTTACAATGCCAAAATATTTCCCCCAACAATCTAGGATGGTTATCATTTTACCAACCTCAGAAGGATGGAAGGCTGAATTAACTTTGAGCTCCGCCAGGATTGAATTCCAGGCTGGGGTCAATCAGCCTGCAATACTGCATTCTAATCACTGCATCATCAGGGCTCCTAATATATAGCTCTATGGCTGGAGACCAACATGATTTTGAGTACCACATTGTCCTTCAGCCATAGAAAGATGGAGAACAGTCAATCCCCAAAAGCCAGCAAACCCAAATAAATGCTAAAACAGAATATTCAATCCTACATTCAAAACATGGCACGAGGCTAATTAAAGATAAAAGCAGAATGGTGAATTATGCTATGTTAACTACTGATAGTGATATCCACAGCAATAGAGTTAGATTCCATTCCTGGACAAAAATTACATGCCAACCATAAACATTGCTGATTTCCTTGCAATAATACATCTCTGTGATTGGGAATTATTCGTCTTTCTTGGTTATGTGGGGTGGATGGGTGTAAAAATAGAGGAAGAAATTCCAAAAGTGGCACCCTCTAAATATGATGGCATGTCAGATCCAAAAAAGAAAGAGCCTTGGTAGTACAGTGGTCTAAGGCACCCTGTTATTAAGCTGGTTATTAAGACCAGCTGCCTGCAATTACTGCAGGTTCGAATCTCGCCAAGGCTCAAGGTTGACTCAGCCTTCCATCCTTTCTAAGGTAGGTAAATTGAGGACCCAGTTGTGGGGGCAATAAACTGACTTTGTATAAATATACAAAAGAATGAAGGCTATTGCTTAGCGCATTGTAAGCCGCCCTGAGTCTCCAGAGAAGGGCGGCATATAAATCAAATTAAAAAAAAAAAAAGAGTTGTATTCCCAAGCTATCTGAATGGCAAAAGATTGGAGAAGGTTGGGTTGAGACCAGCAACATAGGAAAACCAAATGAAAATAGTTTGCTAAAAATCAGGATTAGCCAGAAGAGCATTATGTCTGACTCTGTTCATTAGATAGTTGTACTGAATGATGAAACAGACTGTTGATGGTTGAAATATCTTTGAACAGACTGTTGATGGATTGCTTGATGGCAGTCTGTGGGATAAAGGTATTATTTATCAAAAGACATAGGAGCAATATTTGGTAAACAAATAATAGAAAAATCTACATTTCCATGCAGCAATGGAAAACAAAGGTTCAGTTAAATGTGAAATGAGGAGGCATGAATGCCATTCTTTGTCTTTTAATAGATATGCTTTTCCAACCCGAGCGATAGCAACTGAAGGAAGGGAAATGGTGGGGTGGGAAAAATGATAGGCAAGTTACAGAGAAAAAAATGTGCCCTGTCATTTGTTTCAATCTCGATTTGCTCCTTGACAGTTTCTATTTACAAAAATAAAAGAAAAGAATTCACAAAACTGTAAGATTGAAAATACAGATATAAAATCTTGCATCAATCCAGGAATATAAGGACTGGCTAAGCCATCAAGGAGCTTTGGAGACATTTTTACTGAGAAATTATCTTGTTAAAACTTGGACATCAAATCTTACCACCACTTTGAATATGCGTTTGGCTTATCTTGGACTCATGTTTAGATATTGAAACAATCAATTTTCTTTCAGTTTTATAGAATATGCTGTGTAATTAAAAGCCCTTTGGGGAAGCTAATTTGCCCAGTCAATTTCTGTCACTTGACATCCTTAGGTCTAGCTTGTCAGTCACAAATTATTTTGTGGCCAAATCCACCTTCTTTACTACCATAATAGTAGTTAAAGGCTCCGTTTGATTATGCCATTATATCTATGGGATTACATGGATTCAGGTCTCTCATCTTAAAAGTCAATTTACTAAATGCTAAGCAATCTCCAGAGAATTTATTTCACAGCCTCCAATGAGTCTTTCCTGCAGATCATCAGGTACATACAGGTTTAGGACTTGAACACACCAATTTTTAACAATACCCCGCCTGCCCCAAACTAGCATCTAGCACAAGCTATTGCATTAGGTTATATAAAGGATGAATTTCCAATTACTGATTCATTTTGAATCAAATTGCCCCCAGATGGGCAAGATCCATCTCAGGGACACACAGAGAGACACAGACAAATAGTATACCATCTCTCATATTTTGGCTCCTGGCTGCATTTCTCCAGATAGACCTCAGTGACAAAATCATCCACAATAAGCTTCCTTTCTATTGATGGGGCAAGAGGCACTTTGTGTTGTGGTTAAGTCATCAGGTTAGAAACCAGGAGATCCCGAGTTCTAGTCCCACTTTAGGCACAAAACCAGCTTGGGTGACCTTGAGCTAGTCATGTTCTCCCAGACCTAGGAAGCAGGCAATGCAAGCCACTTCCAAAATCTTGCCAAGAAAATTGCAGGGACCAGTCCGTCCAGTCTCCAGGAGCCAACACTGACGCGAACACACACATACCTCCCTAAACTCCCTATTGCTGAGCACATTGTAAGCCGCCCTGAGTCTTCGGAGAAGGGCGGCATATAAATCAAATTAAAAAAAAAAAAAAACTCCACACACTCCTACTTTGATCAGTGTACTTCGAGTTGACTCTCTAGAGTCCTCTGTACATTCACTGCTCTGCGGGGACTTTAATGCTCTACTTTCCCATGGGTAAGAAGACTACAACGATAGAGTTATCGTCCTAGCTTTTCCTTCTTAGGAACCCAACACCTTCCCACAGTTCTTGAAACGTTCGGAGCTGCAGAACTAAAGAACACCGATAAAAAAAAAAAAGGACATCTAAGGGCAGTAGTAGCGTCACCGCGCCTTCATCGAGCTTTAGGGAGCATGCGTCGGGAGCTACGCACATGCTCCTTGCTCCAGCGTCCTGGTAGCGTGTGCACGGCTGGACCAGGAAGGGTAAAAAAAAAAAAAAAAGGAGGGGGGGAGAATGCCTCGCGGGCGGAGTGGAGTGGGGGGGGAAGAGTTGAGCTTGGACCAGCGGTGGCGCGCGAACGCGCGCGTGCGCAAGGGGATGCGTTCGCTCGCGGGCCCGCTGGATACCATTGGCTCTTCGCGGCTGGTGCGCAAAAAAAAAAAAAAAAAAAAAGGGAGCTTTGCCACCTCGGGGAGCCGTAGTCCCTTCAGCGGGGCAAAAGTTGCCAGTTGTAAAGGGTTTGAGGGGGAGGGGGAGGGGGGGCTCCGAGCGGCGGCCGCACCATAGCCGTGCGAGACGAGAGGGCGGGCAGCGAAAGGCTGTGCCCCAGTTTTGTGTCCAATCAGAGAATGAATTGTGTTGTGCACCGAGCAGGGCAGCAATGCGTAAACAACAAGCTCTGGGAAAGTCCTCCGCTTTCTCTTCCCCCCCCCTCCCACCTCCCTTCCCCACACCTCCCCGCGCACCGCTCCCTCACTCCACTCCGCGGCGCGAGCCTTCCTCCTCACAGACTCTCGACGTCCTCCTCCTCCTCCTCCTCCCTCCCTCCTCCGCTCGCTCCTTCCACCCCCCCCCACCACCACCACTCCTTCCCCGGCAGGAACTCCTGTCAGCTGAACGGCAGCACCTCTCGCTCCCCCGGCACCATCCACAGGAGTCCGGCGCTGCTGCTGCTGCTGCTGCTCTCGGGGGGCCAGTTCGGGGAGGAAGGGGGGGGGAGAAGAAAGGTAAGGGACCCTTCTGCCCCGGCTCTGTGAGGGAAAGTGGAGGGGGGAGAGGAAGGCGCCTGGCGAAGGGCAAGAGGGGAACGGCTATCCACCCCCCACCCCCCCACCAACAACCCCCTGTCAGAACAAGTTGTGGGAAGGCAGCGCCTCTGCTCCGGCCACTTCGCGCCTTGTGTCCCGAGAACAGCCGCTCGTCCGCCGCCTTTGCCAAAGGACCGGCAAAGAGAGTTAATAACTTCTTTATTTGCCCCCCCTCCTCCTTTCTTCCTTCTCCTCCTGCCCCCCCCCCCGCTTAATTCGGAGTCGCTCCCAAACGGGCTGACATGTGTGTGTGTGGGGGGGGGGGTTTAGGAAACCCGAAGAGAGAGAGACCTTTGGGAGAGGTTGGCTTTTAAGCTCCGCAAAAGGGAACCGAGGGCGGCCAAGCAAACCACCCCACCCCCGTGGGGGCCGAGGGCGGCCTGGGGGTTGCTGCGTCGCTTCTTCCATTCCGGATTTTTCTAGCCCAGCAAGCAAGACAGCCGCCCGCTCGCCGGCGTCACTCGGGTTTTATTTTTTATTTTATTTTATTTTTCCAAAAGAGCGAATGAGGGGTGGCAGCATCTGCTGCTCCTCTCCGTCCCGAAGGCGCCTTTTTGCTTGCCTTCCGCTTTTGGTTTTTGCTGGGAAGCCAGCCCGTGTTGTTATGTAAGGTGGTCACAAGAGGAGGGACGCCGCAAGTTGTGACTGGGGCGAAGAGGGAAAGAGACAGACTCTCTCCCTCTCTCTCTCTCTCTCCTGTCTTTCTCGGGTGCGATGTTTCTGGCCCTGCTCAGCCGGAGGAAACCTCTGCACACGCGCAGTCAAAAATTCCCAAAAGTGAAACTGAGCAGACGATTGTTCGTGCACCTGACTCGGCAGGTGCCCGAGTCCAAAGGGAGGGTTTTTGGTTGTTTTTTTTTTTTTAAAGGCTCGGGATGGAAACGTCACCTACGGAGTGAGGTGTATTACCACCTGTCTTTTTGGGGGGCACGTGGGTTTTTTACCCTACCTCCCTCTTCCCCCCCTCCTCCCCGCCCGGTGCTTTCGTCATGGAGGAAAATAAGAGGCAAATCGATATCGGGAGCCGTGGGTGGAGTTAAAAGAACTCAGGGGCGTAATCGAATCCCGCCGATTCTGGGTAAAAGGATTTGTGGATTAGAACCCACGTGTGTTTTGCTTGTTAATTCGGCCTCGAAAAGGATGACTTGAATGGATGAATCATCAGTTCCCTGGAAGAGTGACTCACTTCTGCTACGCGCGCCCGCGAGCATGCATGCTTTAGATTAGCTTTTCCAATCTCGGATCGAAGTAGTAGAGGGTTAGCAGAGGAGAAACTAATTATATATATTTTTAAAAAGCTGCTCTTTTGGTGTTCTATTCCAACAAATTTCATTGGGAGCCGAACTGCCCTTTTGGATTTTGTCTCGGCATGTTAAATTATCTTAAGTCTCTGATTAAATGAGTATCTTGTGTCAAGATGACATTCGTGTAGTTTGCAATTAGTAGACGCTTTGAAGCTTATTCAAGAACATAGGATGTTCTTTTTTGTGCCTTAGGGAAAAGGAGAGCAATAAGAAATGATGAAATTTATTTCTCTAACATATTATGTGTCTCCTTGACAGAAGTTAACTGTTGTGATGGATTTTAAGACATTGTGGCATTTGAGCTTGTTGAAATTACATAATGTACATTTAGTTTAAATACAAAGCAACAGCTAAGCAAAGCCCCTTCATCAAGTTCTGTTATCCTGATCTTTTAGAAGAGATTCACAATAACAATTTTAGTATGAAGGTGCCGCCATACTAAACAGTATGGACTGCAGAAGAACATAATAGAATAGCCAGTTTTTATGCTTAGATATTCAGGGTTTTGAAACATTTATAGTAAGAGGATATGCAATCATTTAAGGTTGTATTAAAAATGTTTTCTTGATATGCATGAGTGCAGTGTACTTCATTGTACAAACAAAATCATTTTCTTCATTTATTGTTTGGTTCAGAGCCTTAATGTTGAAATCATTGGCAATAAGCCAGAGTGGTTTAATGGACTGAAGTAAGATCATCAGCTGTGTTGATGGACTCATCCCAATGAAATTTAAGTTACAATTACAATCCTAAACATTGTGCTATTGGAGGAAATCATCCTGAATTCAGTGAAATTTAGCTGTATAGCCATTTCCACACTATTGATTTATAATATCTTATAGCATTGTCTAGTTAGCTGCAGAGATTGGCTGGATGTCCACTATAAAACAATATAAATCATTGGTGTGAAAATAATTTAAATAAACATGCACATGTTAAGCCCCACGGAGATTTCTGAGGAAAGTTAGTCACAAATAGCTAAGTCAGCACTAATTTTAGTAAAGTACTAAGTTTAATTTGCTACAGATTGCTGCTCTTAGTATACCGTAGCTACTAGAAAATATGAGCTACAGAATTTGGTGCGGTTTGGTTTTTTTGACTTAATATGGAGTTATATAATGAGTTTATAATTTTATAACTTCATTAATCTTGGTGAAGTTCAACAATTTAGGAATTTGCATTGAATATTTCAGAAAGAATTTGTTAGAATGTATGAGAATAATGTCATTACTTGCTTGAACCAAATAAGTCTGGATCTTGTACATTACCAGGACAGAAGATTATTTGGGAATCCCCTGTTTCATTGTGGAAGAAAATGAAGTGTAGATGAGATAAGCCAATTTAATTGAATAATAGTTACTTAGTCCCAAGAATATATTGCAAGTACAACAAAAAAATTGGATTTTTAGGGTTGGTGCCTTTTGTTTCTAATGAAAATAGGAAAATTAACTTTTCTGTACTCTGAATTTACTGCAGAGCATAATAAACCAGTGATCAATCGGAGTAAATCCTGCAGGGATCTTTCTCTAGGAACTTTTGTTGTCTGTTTCTGTCTGTTATTTTATCTCTGAGAGTACACTCTAATGAAATGCCTGGCATGCCTTTGCAAAGTGTTACTGTGCAAAAGTGTTAGGCAGTTGTGCAAAATTGTTGCACATTAAGAATGCTTTCAGAAATAAAAGTGTTGATAGTTTATTTTTATCAATTAACAAAATGGAAAGTAAACAAAAAGAAGAGAAATCCAAATCAAATCAATATTTGGTGTTGCCACCCTTTGCCTTCAAAACAGCACCAATTCTATAAAGTCAGGAATTTTATAGAATTAGAGTCAGGTGCTAATTGGTCAGATTGGTCAGATTAACCAATTATACCAAGCAGGTGCTAATGATAATTAATTTCCTACGGAAGTTGAAACCAATCATAAACAGAAACAGATGCCTAGGAGCTAGGATGCTTAAAACTGGTGGAGGAACAGCCAAACCCTGCTACTAGGGTGAGGTTGTGGAACTCAGTTTCATGTCACAGGTCACACACCATGACAAAACTGAGGACGGAAACAAGGCACAAAGTAATTATACAGCATCAGCAAGGTCTCTCTTGGGTAAAGATTTCAAAGTAGACTGGGGTTTCAAGATGTGCTGTTCAAACTCTTTTGAAGAAGCACAAAAAAACAGGCAACGTTGAGGACTGTAGATGGAGGGGTCAATCAAGGAAACCATGCAGCAGATGAAAGACACATCATGCTTACTTCCCTTTGACATTGGAAGATGTCCAGCAGTGCCATCAGCATGGAACTGGCAGAAACCAGTGAGACCCAGGTATACCCATCTACTGTCCTGAGAAGTATGCCCAGAAGTGGTCTTCATGGAAGAATTGCGACAAAAAAGCCATACTTCTTGATGCAGAAACAAGGCTAAGCGATTCACTATGCATGAAAACATAGGAACTGATGTGCAGAAAAATGGCAGCAGGTGCTCTGGATTTGATGGGTCATAATTTGAAATATTTGGCTATAGCAGGAAGGACTTTGCTCACCCAAGGGCTGGAGAACGGTATAATAATGAGTCTGTAGGCAACAATGAAGCATGGGGGAGGTTTCTTGCAAGTTTTGGGCTGCATTTCTGCAAATGGACTTGGAGATTTGGTCAGGATCAAAAGTGTTCTCAATGCTGAAAAAAAAAAGGCAGATATTTATCCACCATTCCATACCTTCAGGGAGGCATGTGATTGGCCCCAAATACATTCTGCAGCAGGACAATGGTCCCAAACATACAGCCAATGTCATTAAGATACACTCTGCTAGAGAGAAGTTCCCTGAAGTTCTCTCTAGCATGGACTCTAGCATGAGTCTAAAAACTCAGAAGACTAAACCTCTGGTCCAGGTGACCAACCCAGATTGGATCCTTGGAACATAATTTGCCTTCATTAATCATTAAGAACTACCTTCAGTGTAAAAAATAACAAAAAGGTCCTGGAAATGATGGTTTGGCCCCCACAGAGCCCTGATAACAGCATCACATCTGTTTGGATTACATGAAGAGACAGAAGGATTTGAGGCAGCCTATATCCACAGAACATCTGTGGTTAGTTCCCCAAGATGTTTAGAACAACCTTGAAGGAACCTTGTCAAGTTCTTTCAAAAACTGTGTGCAACGGTCCTAGAAGAATTGATGCTATTTTGAAGGCAAAAGGCGAGCACCCCAAATATTGATTTGATTTGGATTTCTCTTCTGTTCGTTTACTTTCCATTTTGTTAATTTATAAAAATAAAGTATTAACACTTCTATTTCTGAAAGCATTATTAATTTACATCATTTTTGCACAACATCCTAACACTTTTGCACAATGCTTTAGGTGTGCTGTGATGTACTACAATTTTTGATAAACATTTGATGGCCGAGCCACAGTTAATACTGTAGGGCTGAGAACGGCAAAGTATGCATGTAGGTGTAGCAGCGTTTTGACTGGGGGCTTTGGGGTACATTCTTTATTTCTAAATTATGATAGAATGTTTCCCACTTCAAAATAGCAATGTTTCAGCAAAGATCCAGGAGCTGTAGAGGGCTAAAAAGGTGAACAAGAATATCCATACATATGTATCCAGCATGCCTTTCCCTTTCATTAAACAAAGCAAGAAAGAATAAGAAGTAGTAGGCTAAATAAATTGAAGGCAAGAGATCAGAGGAAATTTAATTCAAATATAATTTCTACTGGTACATTTTATTAAACTTTACCATGACTTTCTAACCTTACAAATCAACCTACTTCAACCATATTCATATACTGTATCATATGTTGCCTTTTCTCGTTAAATTTCTTACCTATCTTTATGACAACCTCAAAAACTCTTATCCTTGTACAAGCTGGTTAAAGCATCAACTCTAATACAATAGATTCAGATCTTATTCAGATCCTATAAGAACTTCTGAGATACAGTATCTAATGAGTTTTGTGATTTAGAAAGCATTTACGCAACATAAATACTGATTTTTTTTCTGTAATTACAACTATAACACTTTTTTATCCATGCTCATTCTCACTATAGGATTAAGTGTGGATAGATAAAATGTTACTGTAACTTTGAACTACAGTAACTAATTTGCATATCTGTAGCTTTCTTGGCTTCTGAACTAATCATCAGGATGTTTGTTTCTGCCATTTGCAGGGGAAGTTGTAGCACAAAATATAGAATACAGAAATATAAGTAGCAGTAGTTGGTTCTTTCAGGCTTAGATATAAATTCATCATGTGAAAATATTACTAACTATGCAAAACTTTGAAGACTTCCACCAAGTTACATATTGGCTATTATCATCTTTCTCGTATTCTCATTTCTCATCTTCTCATCTTTCCTACTATCTTCTCGTATTGGTATCCTATGATTTATTACTTGTAGTTTGTATCTTATGATTAATGATTGTAACTATGATTTATGACCTATCACTTTGTTGTTGTATGTTGTATGTACACTGAGAACTTATGCACCAGATTTATGATTTATCACTTTGTTGCTTGCATGCACACTGAGAGTGTATGCACCAGAGACAAATTTGTTGTGTATCTATTCCATTCCATTCCATTCCATTCCATTCCATTCCATTCCATTCCATTCCATTCCATTCCATTCCATTCTATTCTATTCTATTCTATTCTATTCTTGTCTTTTTAATTAAATTTATTTATTTATTGCTGCAATTTATATTCCATCGATTCTGAAAAGGCTCTAAATGGCTTATAAATAATACAAATTATACAAAATAAAATGGATAAATTAAAAATTGACAAACTTCCCAACCAATAACAATATTAAATCTTCCTGTTCACTAAGACACCAAGGAAAATAGTCATGACAACAATTTGCCTACCAGAAGAAGAAGACAATAGCATATTTATCAATCCTCAGAGGCTTTCCTGAATACCAGCAATTGGTGGGATTTTTCATTATCCTATGAGAGTGAGAATGCCTGGAGGGTTACTCTTGTGGGAAAAAAGTTTTATGAAAAGTAACAGGAATATGACTCGAAGTATTTAGTTATAGGAACTAGGAAAGCATTAACCAAGCAAGAGGATAGACATTGGGTGAAATCTGTGGCTGCTGCATATAAAGAATCATTACATGCAGGAAAAGAGGAAGTTGTAAAAACAGTTGGGGAGAGAACAGAGGAAAATAATGTTCACTCATGAACTGTGAGCATGAACAAAAAAGGTGTGCAGAATATTTTCCTAGCTATACTACTGTATGGCAAAGACAAAAGGAAATTGAGATAAAGGCTACAATGTTCAGAGAAATATTACAAAATTGGAGGAAAACTAGAGGGTATTAAAACATAAAAGCCCCAGGAAAAGTCCTTATCCCTTGGTAGGTGTTCCATCAAGACAAGTTGACTCTTAAGTATTTTCAAAGTTTGTTCCTATAAATTATCATTTTCAATTTATAGGAGTAACTATACCTTAATAAAATGCAAGCCATTGACTATGAGTGGTCTCTGGAAGCTTCTGTTCCTAGATCATCAAAATTCCTAATGTTATATTTTGTGCAATTTTAGATTATTGTATGCCATAATAATTTAGTGCTTATGAAAGAAAAAATAGAATATATATTGTATTGTGCCAGTATTTAGGATATGCATCTGAATGTGAATTTATTTACAGTTAGTCCTCGATTTATGACCACAATTCAGCTCAAAATTTCTGATGCTAAGTGAAACAGTTCTTAAGTGAATTTTGCCCCATTGTACAACCTTTCTTGACACAGTTGTGAATCGCTGCAATTGTCAAGTTAGTAACATAGTTGTTAACTTTATTTGTCAGAAGGTCACAAAAGGAGATCACATGATCCTGGGGCACTGCAATGGTCATAAATATGAGACAGTTACCAAGTGTTTGGATTTTGATCACATGACCCTGGGGTTAGGGTTGAGCAGGGGATTGCTGCTAGAACCATGATGGCGAACCTGCTGCTAGAACCATGATGGCGAACCTGTGGCATGTAGAGCCATATCTGTGGGCACGCAAGCGTTGCCCTAGCTCAGCTCCAGCGCACATGTGCATGCCGGCCAGCTGATTTTCGGGCCTTCTAGGCTCACCGGAAGCCGGAAAACAGACTGTTTCCAGCCTCCGGAGGGCCTCCGGGGGTTGGGGAAGGCTGTTTTCACCATCCCCAGGCTCCAAGAAAGCCTCTGGAGCCTGGGGAAGACGAAAAACAGGCCTACTGGGCCCACCGTGCCATCGTGTGCCAAAAATGGGGAGTGCAGGGGGGTCACGCACACATGCGGGTCACCCTGAATTATGGGTATGGGCACGTGCGCATGCAAGCCCCCCGCGACCCCCCGCTTTTGGCACGCGACGGCAAAAAGGTTAGCCATCACTGGACTAGAAGATCTCCAAGGTAACTTCCAAATCTGATATTCTGTTAAAAATTTAGTTAACTTTGAATGGTTACTAAATGAATTGTTATAACTTGAGGACTACTTGTATTCATTCATTCATTTAAAATATAGGCATTCATCTTATATTAAACTCTGGGTGGCTCTCAATCAACAATATCCGACTTATATTGCAGTTCTTAACCTGAAATAAGGAATTGTCCAAAAGCTTGTTTTCCTATACGTTTCTTAAACTGGGTTGCAGCAATTTCATCAGTAAATAATTTTTGAGAAGTAGATGAAGGCAATGTCCACCTATAAACATGCACATTTTATGTTTCTTTGTCTACCTGTTTTAAAAATGTAAAGGCAGATCTTTTTTTTAAAGAATGGCACCTTTAATTTTTTTAAAACAAAGTGCTTTAATCACAAAGGTCAAAAGCGGCAAGGAAAAAAGATAGAAGAAATGTAATCATTCCAAATAATCCACATCCAGCCTTTTATTCTCACAATGATTTCAAGATCCTACAGAAAACTCATAAGCAGGTCACAAATGTAGCATCTTCTGTAATTGACATCAAGAAACCAGATGCCTCCAACAATGCTATTATCCACAAGTAACCTTAATCTACATGACTTGAACCTCTCTTAAGCAGTTTAAATTGGTGGTTTGATTTATTCTGGTAGTACCAAAAATAAATTATGCAGTGTGAAGAACAGTTTTTTAAATTTGAATTTTTACAATTTCAATTCAGTGGATGATCTGAGATTCTTAATTATTTTTCTATATGTACATATATTTGTACATATATGTACTGTACATATTTTAATCACACAACCTTTTTTTGGAAGAACTGTCCATCTGGGTTCAGTTCCAAGTGGGAAAAAAGACACCAGAAACATGAAGACTGCTTCGAAAGATGGTTTAATGGTGGACAGGACCACATGGTTTGAGGTCCTGGGCAAAAAGAGCACATGGGTGAGAAAGGAAAAGAGTTTTATACCCTCTGTTGGGCTTTGAACTTGCTATTCCTGTGGCAAGAAATGTAACCTGATTGGTTGTCAGACTCCCATGGAGCCATGCAGGGGTAACTTTGTAGGTTGTCTTGAGTCCCAGGCTTGGTTGAATCTTGCTGGGTGTTGTATTCTTCTCAGGTGTCATGTGTTAAGATGGGTAGAGGGCTAATCCTATTATGTCCTGAGGGTGAAGGTCTTTTGTGTTGTAGATAAGCTGGCCCAGCCTTTCTGTGGCTATTATAAAAGGTGGGGGCTTCTTTCCAAGAGCATGTTTCTCCTTTTCTCATCCAGGGAGGTGGTATATTCTGCCTTTTTAATATTTCCTAGAGTATTTCATTCTTCTAGGAGAGGGTGGGTGCTAACTTCCTACACCTTATTTGTCTTTTTTTCTTCAAAGTTAAAGCTTCCTAATCATTGTAGTCTTCACCATTATAATGAGAATTGCTGAAGCTGTTTGATCACTGAATGAATTTTTCTGCCTTTTTTTAGCTCTTCAGTGTGTTTTGATATTTAATGATCAGAATTTTTCACAGTTTTAAGTACAGCTATAATCACTCCCATAAGTGTATTGTCTTGTCTCTGAGGCATTATTATACTGTGTCTTTACATCCTTGGATACATCATACTACAAAATAAGAGAATATACCGTAGTTATTTCAGTGTGCCCCAGAGCATACTGGATTATTTAGGACAGTGATGGCGAACCTTTTCGGCACTGAGTGCCGAAAAGGGAGCACACGCATGTGTGCTCATCTGGGCCACAATCCGAAATAGGAACTGCCCAGGGCGCATGCATGCGTCCGGCCAGCTAGTCTTCCAGTTACTGTCGCTTATGTGCACATGACAGTCAGCAGGCCAGCGTGCATGCTCACGCAATAAAACGGAAGGCCAGGTCTTCCAGTTTCTGGCACTGCCAAACACACAAAGGCCAGCTGATTGTCGTGCGCGCATGTGTGCCAGAAACCCAGAAGAGGAACAGTGCCAGGCAACATGGCTCCGTGTGCCACTTTGGGCACACGTGCCATTGGTTCACCATCACAGATTTAGGAGAAAATACAACACTTAAATATACAAGTGTGTTTAAAATGTATGGATGTGACAGCTTTTATCAAATTTCTATGTTGAACAAAACAAGTTTGAATTATAAAAGGGTCCCATTTTAGAAGAAGCAAAAAGTTGGAAATCAGTGTGCTAGTCCTGTTGAATTACATTTTTATATACCATTGTCACTTTTGCTGTAATAAACAGGTTATCACAAATCCCCCCCCCCCGTCACCCCAAAAGTTGACTGAAAGAATGAAATTTTTCAGGAAAAAAGTGTTTCTCTTTCCCATTACACATGCTGGTCATTAATATATATATGAACTGATTTCTTAAAATTGAAAAGTACTTGAGTATCTAATATACATTCCTCTTAAAACATTCTACCATTATCTTGTAAAGGCTTAGTTTCAATTCTTGATGTAGTCTATACCTGTACAGAAAAAAAGAAAGATCACAAGAGAGCTGCACATATAGTAAATCCAAGAACATGTCTAGATATCACCTTAAGACAAAGAATGAAATTGAAATAGAAAGGATACTGTAGATAATGGAATGAGGCAGGATGAGGCAGAGCTAACAATCCTAATAACTCCAGGTTGCCGACAAGCAGCCCCTTCCATAGAAGTTCCTTCAGTTTTATTCCAGCAGATTAACTTGATGCCAGGTCTCAAATGGTACTGTCTTAAAAATGTCTTTAAAATGGAACTATACATAGCAGTGTCATTTACATATTGAGTTCTCTTATTTTTAAAAATATTTTTCATTATCTCTTTTTGATTCTTAAGGGGATGAGAATGAAAACGGAGAAGTTTCTTGTTGACCATTGCTGGATTTGTGACAAAAAATATTCAAGATGCAATAAAAAACATAAATACAGCTTGGATTTGCTCTAGAATCTAGATGGACAAAAATTCAATATTTTATTGTGAAAGTGTTCTGTGATCCAGAGTGTGACTAAAATCTTAAATAAAATTGCATCTAGATTTTTAAAAATGCTAAAGATATCTATAACACAAACCTTTTCATTATTTTAGTCAGGAAAGTAGTTTTGATTCTTTTGTCATTATGTCTATTTTAATTGCCATACTTAATTTAATTAATGAGTTTTTGGATTGGCATGGATTTTCAGTGCAATAAATAAACAACATGTACAGAAATCTCCACGACTAGGACAGTAAGTTACTGTTTCTTGCTTATAGAGAGGAGATGAGAAAAGGAAGGTCAGATTTATTTCAAAACATTTTGTTATCTTTAATGTTCCCAGAATCATTAATCTGATTTACCCATAGATTTGCTAATTCCTCCCAATGGCCATATCTGGGTTCCATGTTAATTTTTATATCAGATAATAAAATTGTATCACCAGTGAAGGTCAAAAGAAATCATTCAGCAAAAGGCAAATTCCAAAATCGGGCCTAATTGAAATAGAAATAACATATTGTAGACTGGCCAGGATATGTATGTGGAAGGTGTACAATTAGTAAGTATGAACAAAATATTATAAATGCTTAGCAAAATAATACCATCTCTGGTCTCTGCCTTAAGTGTAGATCCTAGTCACTCCATAAATAAAACATGATGCACAAGTTTTTGTCTTTATGATTTTTATGGACTTTCAAAGAAGTTGTTTTTGTAAGACAGAAAAAAATAGGTTAAATAGGTTTTCTTAGATTAAAGATTCATACACTACGGTATTTCTGCTACCTACAACAGCTTCAAATACCTGAGACAGGAAGGCTCAGAACTATTATTCATTAATGGTAAAAACTACAGTACTGTGGAGATTCCACCCACTTGATTAGAAACAAGGGATGCATCATTGAAGCACATCTTGAACCTTTTTAATACTGTGTGAAATGTAACCTGGTACATTTTCACATGTTTGAGCAAGCAGAATTTTTCCAAGAAGTCTTTTGCTTTAGGTATGAGATGCAGCTTACATTGTCAATTGTATGCCAAAAAAATGCCTATGTAATTCAGGAATATTAATTCACACCAGGAATAGTTTGCAGAGAGAGTTCAGGTTCCATTTTATATCTGTATGCATGTGATTCCAGAATAAGTATGTTTTTGAAAAGTGAGGTGCGTCAAAAAATAAAACGGGGGGGGGAATTATCACTACTGTACAGCAACAGTTTGGGCTGGGTTTGTTCAAAGTAAAACATATTTGCATGCTTGCAGTAATACTCTGCAGATGTATCTCAATCATACTAGGATGATGAAGTGAAGATGATCTATTCTAGTATAAGTTCAACAGGTTTCCTGTATAATGCAACTGGTATTATGTTATTCTAAGCACTCCAAGAGAACCAGTTTGGTGTGGTGATTAAGGCATCATTCTGAAAACTGGAAAATAGTGAGTTCTAGTCCCACTTGAAGCACAAAACCCACTGGATGACCTTGGGCATGACATTTTCTCTCAACCTTAAAAAGGAGGCAATGGCAAACCACTTATGAAAAACCTTGCCAAGAAAACTGCAGGGACTTTTCCAGAGAGTCTCTGAAAATCAGACATGATTGAACGGAAGGAAAAAAACCCACACCAGGTAATACCTAATCAGAGTAATAGCTGGTTATATATGGATGAGTTCAACGTTTATTCAAGACCTCCGGTTATATAAAGCACTAGAGAAATGCTCTTAATGATGGGGTATGAGTGTGTATTGGTGCATTTAAACAATGTTTTTAAAGACTGAAGCTCAACAACAAGATAAATCTGCTTTTCCTAAGAACATTTTCTTTGAGCAGTCAAACTCCTCTTTTCAAAGTAGCGAGATATCTACATCATATAACTGTCCCCAAACTCCGAAGGGCACTAATTTTAGCACACTGCAGTGCACTTCCCACACCTGTTTTACAGGACCAGTATAAAAAAATTCCATTCGAGTTGACACTGCACCCCTGTGGACAAGGGGCTATTGGAATTACAGTTCACATCCTACTATACTGTAACTTCTATAAGGACTCTGATAAAATACCCAGGAAACATTGATTTTTTTTAATGTACAATTGCTATTATCAGAGCACTATGAAGAAGTTTCTTTGAATGTAGCTAAATTTTGTTATACTGTTTACAAAATTAGACAGATTTTGACTATTATCAACAATCCACCACTAATTGTAACGTTTTATTATTATTTGATGTCTCTTATTTGTAATGCTGTTCTGTGACATAATCAAAATTATTATTAAGCACTTTTAAAAGTGTAGGATACTGTTCCTAAATCCATAGACTGTTATTTGCATGTAACTGGAACTGAAATACCCTATTATATTTGGAAACAATGTATGAGTTGCTTTACTGTGACTGTATGAGAGGATGCATTTATTTTATTCTACTGTAGCATATATAATTATTCAGATTCACTTTCCCCATTGTGTTAAAATAGTTAATAAAATGGCATTTGAATGTCATTATTAAACATTCAGGTATTGTTGTTTGTAGAATTTCTGTTTGTTTTCCTTCTCCTGCATACTAGTATTTCATCCAGAGCTGTGGAGTATCTTATGGTGCTACATGCTATATCTAGAATACCTATGGATTGTTTAGTGCGAAAGACAAGGCTAAAGACATCACTTTAATTGAAGTGTTTGAGCCAACTTCTAATTTCTGGATTTAGACACAGTTAACTTAAACTTGGATGCAAAAATATAGAACATTAAATAGCAGGAAAAGATTTTCTGTATATGCTGGCTGCTATTCATTTTGTTAACATCCAAATATGGGAGCTCTACCTGAGAAGAAAAGAAAGAAGCTGCACTTTCTAGAGTTGTCCCCAGTAAAGGAAGGTGAGACAAGGGTGAGCACCAAACCCTTGTTCACCAAAAGAGCCTTGCCATCCCTCTCAGGCAACGTGGAGGACCCTTGGATGGTGGCACAGGCTGCCCAGAGCCCTGGGCAGTGGAGGGCAAGTGCCCAGCCCTGCCCAGTTTCCAGAGTGGCCCCCTGGGCCAGATCTAACTACCTCACAGACTGGATCCAGTCCACGGCCCTTGAGTTTGACACCTCTGAAGTAGATCCTGTAACATTTTACTAGTCAAAGTAAATAAGATGCTTTATGTTTTACTTTCCATTTTCATTTCTCTACCAAAACAAAGATTTCACTTGTATTTTGGGACCACAAAACTCACAGCTGTTGCAGTTTGTTCCACCACTGTAAATATAGTAAAATAGCTGCTTGTGTAAATTTTGCTTTTTATCTGTTCTGTTGTAATCTATTCAGGCACCATTTTTTTCTGTGAAAAAAGAAAAAAAAAGGCCACAACAATATTTCATTCATCTCAAACACACAAGGAAATGACTCAGCAATTTGGCTCAAAATTCTGTAAAGCTTAAAAGTTGATGCTGAAGTCGCCTAACTTTAAAAATTACCTTGAAACCTGTACCACGTGCAGAAAATCTTACACGTTGACCATTACAAATATGTTTAAAATATGGAACACTGCTTCTTTCCATTCTGTGAGCAGCCTTTTAGCATCACAGTTTCTTTCAAGCAGTTGTATGATCATATGATATGAGCCACGGTGACGCAATGGTTACAATGCAGTACTGCAGGCTACTTCTGCTGACTGCCGGCTGCCTGCAATTTGGCAGTTCAAATCTCACTAGGCTCAAGGTTGACTCAGCCTTCCATCCTTCCAAGGTGGGTAAAATGAGGACCCAAATTGTTGAGGGCAATATGCTGACTGTGTAAATCGCTTAGGACTGTAAAGCACTGTAAAGCGGTATATAAGTCTAAGTGCTATGCTATTATGAAATGTAGTAAGCAATCAAATACCCTCTAAATCAGTGTTTCTCAAGTTCTGCAACTTTAAGATGTATAGACTTCAACTTCTAGAAGGCTGGTTGGGGAATTCTGGGTGTTGAAGTCCAGATATCTTAAAAATTATTGAGCTTGAGAAAAACTGCTGTAGATGTTTGGAATTTCAAGTCTCATCATCTCAGCACAGAAAATAAGTAAATCTTGATATGTCATCCATTTACATTCCGAAAACATCTGTTCTATGTAGTGCTTTATGAGGTAATCGCCAAAGTGGCACTTTATCAGCTAATCTTCTTTTATACTTCCACCACACACGTGCAATCAATTGCCTAATAACATGAATCTTAAAGCCAGGATTAACTTTTACTTTGCCATACCACAGATAGGCATGCCACCCAAATCTCAAATAAAGAACTTCGAGGTCTAACAGCCTTGAATTTTTTAAAGTTATCCAATCTTTTAACCATATCAGACAACAAGCATCATAATATAATCTAAGATCCAGCAAATCCAGACCTCCTCTATCTTTAGAATCTTGTAGCAGCTTATATTTAATTCTTATTTTTTTATTTTGCCAAATAACTTTAGATATATCTATCTGCCACTGTTTGAAAGTATAATTTTTAATCAATATCGATATTGTTTGAAATAGAAATAACATTCTAGCAAGTACATTCATTTTAATTACTGAATGTAATTCTCATTAATGACAAATTATTTTTGCCATCTATTTAAATCCAATTTGATCTCCTTCCATATTTTACCGTAATTATTTTTGTAAAGCTTAGAATTTTCTTCAGTAAGAGTCACCTCCAAGTAAGATACCTTTTTCATGACTTTAAAACCAGTTTTAAATTCCAGTTTCTTCTAATCTTCCACCTTTATGTTCTTAGTATTGTCCTCTTTGATTTATTTATTCTTAAACCTGCCATTTCTCCAAACATTTTAATCTTCCTCATAACATGTTCAATGTTCTCTAATGGGTCTTGCACAATCAATACCAAATTGTCGGCAAATGCACTTAATTTGTAATCATGCACTTTAATTTATAGTACTTTTTCTCTGTTAGCCTGTCTAATATCTCTATTTAATAGTTCCAACACTAAAATAAATAATAAAGGGGATAAAGGACATCCCCCCTGCCTTGTTCCCTTCTATATTTCAACTAGTTTTGTAAAGTCTCCATTCACCATGATTCGAATCCTAGATAACCCCTAGCTAACAGGAGGAAAAAAACTTTCCAAAGTTAATCTGTATGTCTCTAGTCATTTGGTGATTTATAACTAGTAAGAAGTTTACACTGTACACTTATGTGTTGAATTCTATAAAGAACATTAGTATTCAAAAGTAATAAATATACGTAGAAAAAAACCTTTTCAGTTACATATAGTTATGTTTATGCTAGATTATAAAACTAAGTATCTGGTTATATTTTGTTTTTTAACTGAAAGTAAATATTTAGAAATCCCAATTAGGAAAGTACAGAGTATTAAGAAAAGTCCTTTGCAATCCACAGGAGCATAAACAAAGCACCTTTCTTGGAATCATTAAAGCAGCTGTGTCTTATGCCAGACTCACACAGCTAATTCCAAAGCTGCTTCCTCTAGTTATGAATGTTATGAATTCCTCTGAACGTTATGAAGCATTTCTTTCAAATATTTGTATCAAATGCATTACCACAAAATGACAATTTTCAGCCCAGAATTGAAAAAGCTAAGAAAGTAATCCTCCAAAAATCTGGTTTTTATAGTTACACAGCAACTGCTTTTGCAAAATACTCTTAATAGTTGCTTTAATTTTTTATTGCCAAAAATATAACATTAGAAATAAAAACTAGGGAAATATAAGGAGTAGGCAATTTTGTGGAATGACTGTACCTATGATTCCTACTGAACAAAATGTTTTCATATTACTGTTGTGGTAAAACCAGATGTTTTGATCAGAAGTGGCATAATTTCAACTTTGATTTGGGGAATGAATAAATATACATTAAAGCCTTATCTTCCTTAAAATGAAAGAAAAAAATATCCTCCCTTAATTTCTTAATAGCAAATTATTGTAAACCTAAGGAGGAGCAGTGTTCTCAGACGAGCCTACCGAACAAAGTTGTTGGGGGAAATAGGAGGAGGGAATACTATGTGCATCACTTTGAGATACTGACAAAAAGGGAAATTCTGTTTCAAATGAATAATTATTCTGTATAGTTTAGTCACCGGTTGATTTTCAGCAATTAAAATTGTGTTTAACAGAAGTTTGATTGATATGCCATCAAGCCCTTTTTAACCTCTATCAACTGCATAGATAGATTTTCTCCATGATGATCTAATCTGTTCTTTCAAGTCTCCCAAGGATGCCTGAGTGAATCTAGACTGCTCCTCCTCTTCTCTTTCCTTCCATCTCCTTTCCCCTTATTAGAGCATTGTGCAGAGACCTTTGTATAATATGTTCTAAGTAGAATAATTTGAGCCTAGTCATTTGTGCCTCGAGTGAGAATACTGGGTTGATTTGTTCAATGAACGAACATATACACTACCTGACTCTGTGGTTTCTTCCCCAAACCTTAAACTGTCTACTGTTGACTTCAAAACTTTAACCTTAAGCTCTCTACTATTGACTTCACCCCATTCCTAAGAGGTCTGTAAGGGGCATGCATAAGTGCACCAACGTGCCTACCGTCCTGTCCTAATGTCCCCTTTTATTCATATCCATTTCATGTATTAATAATCATGTTTATACTTATATATGTTATCTAATACATGCTTGACAAAACATAAATAAATATAAATATAAATAATTATCTTTAAATAAGCATTTGGGGCTGATTTATGGAATGATTGCTTATTTTGTCAGAAGAGCTACCAGTCTCCTCTCCTATAAAAGCACCCTGTCTCCTTTGCTGCTCTCTTTTAACTGTCCATTGCTTTCATCTATTTCAACTCTTTTTCTATGTCCAAATTATCTTAGCTTTTTTGCTGCTTTCTGGATAAGGAAGATCTTTTACCGGAATGACAAATGGGATTGTTTGCATCCCTTTTGCAGCTAATGGACACCCTTTTTAACAAAAGGGGCAATCTGAAGCAAAGAGGGCAGGACTAAGTAACTGTCATTGTGCCATGGCTTGTGTGTCTGGATTATAATGGCATATATTTAAGGCCATTGTTAATATGATATTAGTTAAGATGTTAAAGGCAATTTTGTTGCCTCAAATCTGCTTTGGGCTGCTAATTAGTTCAGCTCCCATTCTTCAGATGCTGCCATATTTATCATTGTCACCCATCTTAATGACAGCATAATAAAAATAAAATTAATCTTACAAAAAGTTTTAGTATTCCTGGTGGCACTTCCTATGTATCTAAAACCCTACTTATGTTTTGATATGCATTTTTGCATATCCCTCTACCAACTCCTTGCCAGATCAACTTTCCAAGAACTTGGAAAGTATTTTATTGAGTCACAGTTCCCAATTAGGTGGTCTTCCCATACCTTAGAGCAACTCCCATATGTCCCAGCTGACCTTGCCAGGGTAAGAAATAATAGCAGCTGAAAGACAACCTCTGGTGGTCTGAGTCTACATATTCAGCATTCGTTTATCACAATTATGTACATTCAGGACTGGTGGATGGAGTTGAAAGAACCTTGAAATTAAGGGGATGGAAACAGGCCTGTTCTGCTGAGGTTTGGTTTGGGGGGGGGGGCTGCCTCTCTGCCAAAGAAGGCTCGGAAGGGGGGAGGTTGCATGTCCTCTTCTTCCCCTACCAAAACTGGTGATAACTGCCAGGCAGGGTGGATAAAAATCAATGATTTTTTTGATTTAAATCGCATTTTTTTTTATTTAAATCAGATTTTTTTGATTTTTATCGAATTTATTTTAATAAAAAACCTTTGGGGTAAAAATCTATCGTAAAATAGTTTTCTATTTAAGATACATAAATAATTTAGTTTATTCAGCATGAAATGGAGCTTAGTTATGTAGCATGAGGCTGTATATTCTGCAACACTGGGACTATCGGTGAGTCAACAGTGGGTCAAAGGAGTAGCAGAGATGACAGTTGCTCTTTAAAAATTATGATTTAAATCGAGTTGATTTAAATCAAGCCTTTTTACTAGTGATTTAAATCATGATTTAAATTGTGATTTAAATCATGATTTAAATTGTGATTTAAATCAACTCGATTTAAATCAAATCCACCCTGCTGCCAGGAGCCCGGTCACATTCCTGGTTCAGAGTTTTGTACCATAAATGACTGTGGAAGATATGAACTCCCCCATAGGAGCTATGTATGAATGGCTCAAGAAGGGAACGTACAACCTCTCCCTCCAGGATCTCTTGCAAACTCCTCTCCTTTGGTGCTGTGGTTTTCAGCAGTCTGGGATAAGGAAAGAGGTAAGCAAGACTGCAATGTGGGCTTGCCTCTATGTTATTTTTTCCAATTTCTCCTCCACCTTTCACTACAAACTCTTGCAGGCAACATTCTTCTTGTTTTAATGAGCAGGAAAAGGTTGGGGAAGGGGTGGGAGGAAGCATAATCAATTCCTCTGTGATATGTGTCTCTCATTTCCTGGAATTTATTTGTTTCCTTGGCTTGTTTGTTTCAGGGCTGAAAGATGTCTAACTCTAAAAAGAAAATGGGGTTTAGCATTGTCACCCCTTGAGAATCCAGATCCTGCTCCAATGCTGGGAGACGCCCAGCTGCAGCCAGCAGCACCTCAGCTCCTGTGATCCCAAATCTTTTGCCTTCCAAATCCACGTCTCAAGTCTGATCACTTTATTCTGCCTGCTAGTACCACAAATGGCTACTCAGAGAAAGCACTCTGTGAAAGATTTCAACCCATATATCACCTGCTGCATCTGTAAAGGGTATTTGATCAAGCCAACTACCGTCACCGAGTGCCTCCATACTTGTAAGTAAGGATTTGTGAGACATCCTTTCCCCCCCTATTTTAATTAATGCTTATTAATGCTTTTGCAGTTGTTAGATTAAGGCTCATGGTTTAGAAGCATTGATGTTTAATATTTACTAGAACGGGGTCTCCAACCTTGGCAGCTTTAAGCTTGGAGGACTTCAACTCCCATTAAAGCTGGCTGGGGAATTCTGAGAGTTGAAGTCCACCAGGCTTAAAGTTGCCAAGATTGGAGACCCCTGTACTAGAACATATTTCAGTATAAATTGCCTGTCACATACAAGAGATGCTTGAATTATTAATTAATAGTAAGGAGTTGGAAACCATGAAGGGAGTTTTAATAGTAGGACCATAGTTTTGTTTTATTTATTTTTATTCTACATTTATTTATTTATTTTGTTGTTTATTATAGTTTTATCCCATCTTTATTACTTTATAAGTAATATAAAGCAGTGAACATACATAATGCTGCTTCCTGTTCTTATTTTCCCCACACAACAGTGCTGTGGGGTGGGGTGGGCTGAGAGATTGGCCCAAAGTCACCACAGCTGGCTGTCATGGTTTTCATACCTGGTTTTTATCCTGGTACTTTAACCAGTAGAACAAACATATATGACAGCAAGAGACATAGAGTATCTGCCTGGATCCAGATGTTCTAGGAATCAGAACATCTTTCAGCAGAAAAGGGAATGTGGGAGACATACGGTAAATGAAAAGAGTACATTTGCAATTATTTAGAAAAATATCTCTCCCTCACATATTAACAACAGCCATTGTAAGACATACAGGTGTCCAGAGTACCTCCTTCTCCTCCAAGGATATTAGATGAAAACATGAGATACAATATTTAACTCTATAAAAATAGACATAATAATCACATAAACTGTACAGTGCTAAATCGGGCATAATTCTTTCATAACTTGATTTGACAATCTTCAATACTTTAAAACTTCATTGCCAGAATGGTCTTGAATCTCCAAGCTCAAGTATTTGGGTTATCAAATAAAGTGGAAAATCAGGATATATTTCTAGTAGATCTTGGGATATTAGACTTCCTTAAAAAAATCAGTAGTTTGCAGTAATTATTTACATATTTTCCTAAAACACATCTTATCTGATTTTGCAGTCTGCAAGAGTTGTATTGTGCAACACTTTGAAGACAGCAATGATTGCCCAAGATGTGGCAATCAAGTACATGAGACCAATCCATTAGAAATGTTACGGTAAGGGGTTATTTAACAAATTTAATAAATTATTTAATAAATTATTTCAAAAGAAAACAGTTCATTAACAGTGTAATGAAATGGTATAAGAAAATATATATATCTAGTGCTGGAATTCCAAATTACCAACGTTAGATAATTGAGAATAATAGAATTGTTCTTGTCACTTTAACAAAACGTTAGTCATTCAATCTTTATAATTAAAGTTTACAAGACACATTTTAAATTAGTTTCAAATATTACAAAAGGATCTGCCTTGTTTCAATCAACTCAGTTTCAGTTTTACAGGTCATAAATCATTAATTTCCCAAGTTTAAATATTGCCAACCAATTTTCAATTATACTGGGAAAATTCCTTTCTTTACACCATCTAAATATTTTTGCACATTTGCTTTGCAACTATAGTAAGATACGGTTCCATAATATGATACATACCCAACTTTTTCACCTTCTCTTCTTGCTCAACTCTGAAGCTACTTCCCACCTCTCTAGTCTTTTGGTGGCTTTTTTTCTTTATATGAGCTTAAACATTACTGGTATCAGCACATATAATAAAAGAATTTCCCTTTCTTCCCATCCACCATGCTTCAGATGTCCAAATGTCATGAGCAGCAGGAAAGCAAATACCTTCCTACACTCTCTAGCAGTCTACTAAGCAAGTGACTGACACACTTATAGTGCAGGGTTCCCCAGAAATATGGTTCGCTGACAGGGAACTATAGCTCCTGCAACAAGACATACAATCTTTTTTAAGGCAAACAAAATTTAGTGGTAGGAATCATGGACAGCAAATACAAAGGTTCTAAACAACATGCTCATTATGGAAAAGAATGAAGTTTCTAGGAAGAGAGTAGATAGTGATGTGGAATGATGGGAAACTACAATAACATGGTAATGGCTGCTGTTCTGTGTTTTTCCTTGGTTGAAGGGGTTAAAGAAAAAAAGAATTGATGTTTGTTTTTTAGAAAAACAATTTAATCTCTCAAAATAGCAAACACAATGCAAGGAAACACTAAGTATAAAACCAGTTGGCAACAAATTAATGCGTTAAAGCTTTACTAGATAATTTGTGCCCCATTTCTGCTAGCTGAATGAGTGCAGGAACCGGAAGGAGGCAGGAAAGGCTGGGCATACAGCCCTCCCATCTTCCGTTGCACCACATAACCTACAGGTTTCTGGGAAGTGTCGTCAGAAGGAGTGGTGGAGCTGAAGTGGCCATAACTTTCCCCAATTTCATTCCCACAAGTCATGGGTCACATCATTCTGTAAATTAATCCATTTGAATTATCTTGATTCAATAATTGTTGTCCTATACCTTCAATTTCACCCAATTGAGTTCCAGGAAGATAGATAGATAGATAGATAGATAGATAGATAGATAGATAGATAGATAGATAGATAGATAGATAGATTTCTGTATCAATAATTGTAGCTAATTTTTAATTAAACTAAGAATTGTATCTTTTGAGATATTATGGATTTCCAAAAATACAAATGAATGTTTTCTTGTTGAAGAATTATGCTAGTCTAAGATGTAAGGAATTTTGTGTGTGTGTTTGTGAGTATGCACATGTGTATAATTTTATTCAGAAAAGATAAGTATTAAAAATGGAAAAATTACATATAAAATTATATACTTGGTTTTGCAATTATATGCTGCATCAAAGCATATAATCTACCTGATCTTTTCCTTTGTTTATATATTCATATCCTACTATTACTATTTTCTCTCTGCCTGAGAAAAATTAATAACTTGTGTTATGCATGGCTATCTATGCGAAATAGCCATGGAGTCAGATATATTAATATCTTCTCAAAATCTCTGTATCTTCTTATTTTAAATCTCTTGGTATCTTATTATTTTTCTAGTTCAAAGTGATGGCAGTAGCACAACAAGGAAAGAAGTGTTAGAGTATAAACTGATGGCTTGAATCAGGGATTCATTCATTAAGAACTTGTTTATGAATTAATTTATAAACTTGTTCTGTACATAGCTAGCATGTACTCTGTATCCTATTTTTACATTTTGATTCCCATTTATTCTTCAGTAATTTTAAGAATATAGATACTCTTGGCATTAATTTAAATAGTTGTGGATCAAAAATTATAATATACACCTAGATGTCTCCTCATCGTACTTCTAAGCATATTTATAAATAGCTAATATCATTACCCAACTGTGGATGCAATTTAGTGTCATTACAATAAACGGCAATTCAAACAATTTCATGGGCTTCAGATTCTGATAATATGTTAAAGCAAGTCTATTGGTTCTAACCTAGTAAGATAACAAGACAGATATTTTTCTGGATGGGGTCTTTATGCATGTGTATATGTAGACTACTTCTCTTCAGTAGAATATTTAAGTTCTTTCTGATTTTACGTTTTGGCCAAAAGAAAATCTCGCAATCAATTTCATAGTCCTCAAAAGAGTTAGTCCTAAGGATTAATTTAGAGTTAATTTAAGATTGTTGCCATTCAAAATTACAGAGCAAACAATAGAGCCCCATTAGCTTTATGGAACCAAAAATCAAATTCTTATGGAGTACATCTCTTCCCTACAGAACAGTCATGGAGTTTGTAATCATTCTCAGAACATTTGCTCAAAAAGAAATTGAAAATAGATTTAGAATAGCTCTGTTATTTCCCATTGAAATTCTATAATGTATGCCTGTAATGTATGTTAACATATGAATATATACATATTAAGTATTTTGAGTTGTTGATTTTTTTTTCTTTTCCAGGCTGGATAATACTTTAGAAGAAATTATATTTAAGCTGGTTCCAGGACTTCGGGAGGGTATGTTTTTGCTCCTCTTAACAAGATTATTTACTTTGGTAATCCTGTTGCATTATTAATTTGAATTACAAATTTGTTTTTTTGTTACTGAAAACTAGAAGAATTGCATCGTGAAGCTGAATTCTGGAAGAAAAACAAACCTATAGAAAATGGAAGAGGTATTTACATTTATTTCACAATGTAACATTTTAACTTCCAACTTATCAAAATGTCAGAAACTGTAGTCTTATTTTTCACTTGAATTTGTTAAGAAATGCAAATATGTACATCTTACTGAAGGAACAAACCATCCATCATCAGTGCCTCTATTTTATATAATTTAAACTTTAAATAATTAGATGTCATAAACTGCATTACTGATTTCAAGTACTTCTTCAGAACATTTTCTGCCTCACCTAAGTTTGAAAAGCAGAAGTAGAACTTCTCTGCTTATTGATGACACCTTCTCCCACCTTTTTTAACCAGAGAAGCTTCTTGTAGAAGTTGCACAGCAAGAGGAATAAAAACAGCTGCTCCAAACAGAATGGAACTCTCTTGGCACTGCTTCAATTGAGATACATGAAATTGGTTTCAAGAAAACTTGACCTAGATTGCAGTCTTAGCTTGTTACTTTCTACATTGCTATCTGTGCACTTTTTTTGTTTCAGAAGAAAATGCAAATTCTGAAAATCCTAAAGATGGTGAAAATGGAGATGAAAACCAAGAAGACAAAGATTATCATAGAAGTGACCCACAGATTGCTATTTGTCTGGATTGTTTACGTAACAATGGGCAGTCTGGTGATAATGTAGTAAAAGTGAGTTTTGAACTCTTTATATATGTCTATGGAGATTCTCAGTCATCCAGATCATGGTTGTCTCAAAGGTGCTTTTTCAAGAAGCAACTGGACTTTCTCATTTTTCTTTGAAGATGTTTCGCTTCTCAACTGAAGAAGCTTGTTGGATGAGAAGTGAACCATCTTCAAAGAAAAAACAGAAAGTCCAGTTGCCTCTTGAAAAAGCAACTTTGGAACAACTCTTTATACAGTATTAATTAGTAGAATGATGCAGAGTAAATAGGTATGATATAAACAAGATTTGTTACTTGAGAGGTGATTTTCTATAATTCAAGGAAATCCGAACTAATTTCTTAAATTTTTTCTGCAGTTACCATACCTGAGTCTTCATTCCACTGTCTAAGTGAGCTAATTTTAAAGTTCTAAATGTAATTAAAAGTTAAGAAACTCTGATTCTCTGTCACCGTAGCCAGTGCTGTTGAACATTATAATACAATAATATTTGCAGGACCTCAAATTCCGCACCTCTGGATTAAAAGAAAAATATATTTGATTAACAGAGGAAGAATCAGTATCTTGCTCCCAACTGATTTTTCTATGTTACTTAAGAGATTAATGGGATGTATATTTTGTCATATAACAAATATTAAATAGTTTTGATTAGAAATTAAATAATAAATAATATATCAAAGAAGTCATTACATTCAATAAATTTAATTCGTATAAAATCATTCTTGCATGTCAGCAGAAGATATTATATATTCTAGCATTGGCTAGAATTCAAGCCAGTTTAGTCAAATGGTTAAGGCACCAGGCTAGAAATTGGGAGACCATGAGTTCTAGTCCCGCTTTAGCCATGAAAATTGGCTGGTGGTGGGCCAGTCATCCTCTTTCAGCCCAACATACCTCACTCACAGCTTTGTTGTGAGGAAAGTAAGTGGAGGAAGGTATGTTGGATATTTCACAGTCTTGAGAAGTTTGTAAAAAAATAATAAAGACAAGGTATATATAATTAAATAAAATTGGTATGTTATCAGATTAGGTAGGTAATATTTGGAGTGCAAGCAATTGAGATTTTAATATCTAAGTTTACAGTTTTTGTCTCTTTTTCTTTAGGGGTTGATGAAGAAATTCATCCGGTGTTCTACACGAGTAACTGTAGGAACCATCAAGAAATTTCTAAGTTTAAAATTAAAGCTTCCAAGTTCTTATGAGGTATGATGTTCTATCACCCAAAGTAGTATCACCCGTCCTTTGACTAAGTGAATTTAAACAATCACAACTTTAACTACCTAAACCATTTTTCCTTGCATTGCAAATATGGAATGTCATATAGTACATTAACAATCTTTCCTTAGTGAAGTGTTCACTAGACCTATTCCAATATAAATTGGCATTCAGTTGCACTTTTAAATGTCATAATCCAATTTAAAGTCTCTATTTTATTGAAGGTGGTCAATCACCAAGAAAGAAAAGGAGTAGACTATTAGGAGAACATTTTTTAAATGGCTTCCATCTGAAAATTTTTCATCTGAAAAATTGTGTAGTATTTTATAATCCAAACAGAATATAAAATCATACTATATGGCATGTAACTCTGAAATTAGATGTAGATTTATTTTAAAACAATTAAATGCGTAAAGCAATTTTCTTATGTTGTATATATATCAGTATTTATGACTGTATTATTTGGATCACAATTTACTTTAGTATATATACTTTGTATGCTAATGACCTTAGATTCTGTCCTTGGAAAAAATGCTTAAAAATAATTTTGCATCTTATGTTAAAGGCCATGCTTGAACCCCTGGAAAATTATTGCTACAGTGCTGAACTGGATAGCTAAAATAATGTAACATCATTTTTTAAAATTTTCTTATGCCAAATAAGACTTTAGTTTTTCTCCTTCCCTCATACAGAAGATATACTGCATATAAAACAGCACAAGATAATTTCCTAATTTGCATATTCATCTTGCCATAAAAAATACAAGTATATAACTCTTCTATCCATTTAAAAACATCTAGTGATTTAATATAAAGACCAAATGAATCCCAAAATAAATATTGGGGGATGGGGGGAAACCAGGCAAATGTACTTAACAGCTGTAATGGATGTTCTATGATTTAAACACTTTATTTTAAGCAGCTTGTTTAGATGGAGAATACAGTTTGCATTTGGGAATAATAATTAAAATCTATGTAAGTAGCTAAAAATAATTTTGTCTGCATTCTTCTTGTTCATTAAATAACTATCTTGCATAAGAATAATCAAGCTAATATCTTTTTCCTCTTATATATGAATGATTCTCTTTTAGGAAAGATGAACATAGCTCTAAGAATGGTTTTATAATACTTCTTCAAGTAACTGTTTTTTGTTTTAAAGCTGGATGTACTATGCAATGGGGAAATCATGGGGAAGGATCATACTATGGAATTCATCTACATGACAAGATGGAGACTACGAGGCGAAAATGTAAATGAAATAAGTTTTTATTGCTTTTAGTTTATATATAAATATTTATATTAATTATAGGGCTTTTAGTTATGTATTATATTAAATTATATTCCTTTTAAATAGCAATAGACTTATATACACCGCTTCATAGTGCTTTACAGCCCTCTCTAAGCAGTTTACAGAGTCGTCATATTGCCCCCAACAATCTGGGTCCTCATTTTACTGACCTTGGAAGGATAGAAGGCTGAATCAACCTTGAGCTGGTGAGACTCAAACTCCTGGAATGAGCAGTGAGTTAGCCCTGCACTACTACATTCTAACCACTCCGCACCATGGCTCTTAAAAAGCTTTTGTGCTTATATGTATGTATGTGTGTGTGAGAGAGAGAGAGTGAGACAGAGACAGAGACAGACTGTGTCTTTCTCAATCTTGGGTCATTTCTAGCACCACAGTCTTCTGGACACAGAGCTCTGATGGTACTAGGTTCTGCTGGAGCCACTGTCCCAGCTTAGAGATCACAGCCCTGAGTGCTTCTTCTACCACTGGGACCTCTTTGGCCTTTACTTTTCCATATCCTCTCCAGTTCCTCCTTTAGGCCTTTGGAACTTCTCCAGTTTCTCATACACTGTCTTCCTGATGTTGCTATAACTTGGCACTGCTACATCTAAAAACAGGACTTCTTGCCGTTTTTTAAAGTATTTGCACTTAACAAAGTACATCTTGTAACAAATGGTGAGCTCCTTCTTCTGTTTGTCCTCCTTGTGAAGCAGGAGTGTGGCCTGGGATTTAAAGGAGATAAATTGCTATTTAAGCATCTTTAGATAAGGGTTAGGCCAACTTACTTCAACTTCCCTCCATCTTCAATACTGCTATTAAATAGCCCTTTCTAAGCAGTATGGGCACGTGGAATGAATTCTTGCTTACAGGCAAAATAAATCCTTACCTGTTTGTGAGTCCGCTGCTAGAATTCATTGAAAGAATGCCAAAAAGGTAGTAAGGTGTGCAAAAAACAAATAAAATAGTATAGCAGATATACTGGAGTCATTAAGGTCCTGATTCAACAGCCTCTAGATTCATTCAGAGAATTATCCAGAGAAATTATTCAGGAAAAAGGAAAATCTTAGCAGGAATATCAGCAATAACCAGAAACAGACTACCAAAAAGCACAAAGTGCTTTTATCAAGACTTTGATAAGCAAAAAAATTGACCAAACACTTCGTGGTTTTTTAGTGGTCTGTTTCTGGTTATTGCTGATATTCCCATTAGATTTCCTGTTACCAGCAGGCAACAGTTCAGATAGATAGATGAAATGGTCAGTAATTGCCAGAATTTTCCTAGGGTGGTGAGAATTACGAAGAAAGAGGGCTTGTCAAACAACTTAGTCTATTTTCATAAAGGGAAGTTGGCAGATACATAACTAAAATTCTACCAAATTCAGAGATCTCTAGGCCAGACAAGGTTAGGATTTGTCATGCCTCTGTTAACTGAAGTCTGGAAAATCTTGACTTTAAACAGGTGGGTATAGTATATAATATTCTTAGCAGGTTTAATATAAATATAAAAGGATTTAGAGGAAGGGCACTGACCTTAGTGACATCTCCAATTAAAGATCATAGAGCAAGTAGTGGACCAACTCTGTTTGAGACTCAGGAGAGTTGATAGAAGAGGCAATGCCAGTCTAGCTGAGCAATAGTTTAATTTTGTTAGTTTTTAGTTTTATCGTTTGATAGTTCCTCCAAGACAAGTGGAAAATGTTAAAATATTTTGATATACACTTCTAACCTGCTATGCCATCATGGTATGGTATAGTAACATGGTATATATGTGAAAGTTAATTGAAACCATCATGCCTGACACAGCATGATTAAAGAAGCCATTAGTGTCATATTGTAATTGTTATTTCTTGCTGAAAAAGAAGACAGAAATGAAAACCTGTTGAAGATTTTTGCTTTTCAAGACTTTGATGGGTAACTGTTCTGCCTGATATCAGTTCAGATAGACAGAAGTGGAGTCAGTAACGGCCAGAATTTTCCTAAGGCAGTGAGAATCACAAAGAAATCCTCAACCTTCAAGCCTAGAAATGATGTGTCTTTGAACAGCAAGGAAGCAATAATAAAAGTTTGATACTAAGCTTTTACAGAAACAAAAACTGGAAAAAAAAATTGGAGGGGGAGATGTGCTAAAAGAGAGAAGGAATTATTTCAAATTCCATGTGGTGTTCCAACCACGTTGTCCTTCCGCACTGGAAGTATTCTTAAAAACCTCAATTTTTGAGAGGAAAACTGCCATTTCAAGCTTGAAATGAGGTAATCTCAAAATAAGAACAGACAAGGGCAGAATGATATAAGAAAACTCTTGGTGCGGTTGTAATGGCCTGTTTCCAACTCAAAACAATCTAAATTTGAAATGTGGGGCATATCTCTACTAAATAACATTTATTTTTCCAAAAACCTAGTTATTTAGATAGCATCCAAGAGCATGAAATTCACAAATGTACAGTTTCAAAAATATGAATTGTAGATAGCACATTGGCATGTGCTATGAAGAAACTGCATATGTTTTTTTGGTAAATGACCCACATAAATTGAAAAAAATTAAATAACAATAATCCAATTAACCTTGGGGTATAAAAAGCGACTTCTCAGATTTCTGAAAATGTCATTTTAAAACAGTATGATAACTATAGATATATAGTCAAAACAATTGTGACTAGGAAGATAAAATACTCAGGTATAAAAAAAATATTGTCTAGTCTAGTGTTTCATGACAGCAGTTCTCTAGTATGGATATATGTAGGACAGTTACATATTTCTATATCTGCTAACTTATTTTCTCTTTTAATTAAACCTATAGTTTAACTGTCTTCAATGCATTTTGCATGCTTAATAACTATTTACATTTTATCCATGCTTTTGAATATTTAAATGAATCTAAGCAAGTTGGACAGTATACAAAATAATAATTCCCATTATCTAGCATGGGGTAGGAGTAGTCTTTGGAACTCCAAATGTTGTTATTACTGAAAATCATTTAAAAATACATCTCTTTAAAAGTTGCATAATTCGGCATTTTAACAATTGTTATCATTAACTAAAAATAGACGATTACCATTTTTATGAGACCTATTCTTTTACTGAATTCACAATTGGTATAATTAATGTTAATGTTAATTAAATTTGTTTGCATAGTTTTTGTCTGCAAAATTCCTGGCATTATAGAGATTCAATTTTTTTTGCAAATCTTATTGCTAACCCCTTAATGTTTCTCTTTCCCTCACTGCTGTTCTTATTTTTATTGTGTTGTGTTTTTTAATGACACCTTGCTGCCTTAAAGCATTCATATAAGTCAGGGATACTTTAATTCAAATGAGATTTCCAATATCCACCCTGCCATCTGCCTCCAATTATATCTTGAAGATTATTGTTTTTTAGAGCATCCATGGGTTTTTTTTGTAGTCAGAATTGGGAGAACAAGAAAGCTGCACATTGGGGAGATGGGTGTGTGGTATGTGTGTGTGTGTGTGTAATTTTATACATACATACATACATACAGTACATATATACATACATACATAATGTTATAGATTCTTAAACATTGTAACTAATGTTATATGTATAATTAATGTTATAGATTCTTTAAAAAAAATTCTGGCAGCCATATAGCTCATCTCTTACGGGTTAGAAAATTACATTCTTGAATATGCAACTATTTTTAAATGACTGATGATCAATGTTCAGTTGTGGATGCCTCTTATCTGATCAGAAAATCATCTCCTTCGCAGTTTCGGTGTCAGAACTGCTCCTCATCACAAGTCTGCTCACAGGATGGCTCTTTTTATCAGGTAAGAGGCACTCCTCGACTGTACACATTGTAGTCATTAAGACATTATCCTTTGAAATTCAGTTTAGGTGGGAGCTGAATGGGTCTTTCATTTTCTTTTGGACTAAGTTCTTTAGACTAAATGTAATTATAAAGACTGAAGCCTTGGTTTTTTGTCTGAATGTTTACCTATATTTTTTTTTAAAAAATGCATGGGGCAAGCTATTTATTAATTTATATCTTGTGTAGCATGCTATAGGGTCTTCATGGGCTCCCAAATTATAAAACCAATTTCGTAAATCAGTTTGAAATAAAGATGAGTATGTTGTAATATTACAATAATTTAGTTCAGATTTTCTATGCTGTTGATTAATTGTAGCCTTACAGTAAGGTATGATAGGATACCATGTGCAGGAATATTAACCCAGGTTAATTGCAAGTTGACAATCTTATTTTTTGTAAACTAATCAGGTTTAATGCTATAAAGTATTGCCTTCTTTGAAGCTTTGCTAACTTCAGCAATATTCTATGTAACTCCATTTATATTATCATGACATCATAATGCAGCAATAGGATAATCTGAAAATATTTTGTGTCTACAACCATGGGACATTAGGATTCATGAATAGTGCTATAGATATTTTGGGAAATGAATATTAATAGAAAATTAGTGTAATCATTATGGCTTAACCATAGTGTAACCGTTATGGCTACACTACCTTAGTTGAATGATTGGGTGTTATGAATATTTGGTTTCATAGTTTGGAGCTTCAGGGGATAAGAAGCTTAGGATTTTAAAGTTATTTTTATAAAATGTTAGAATTATACTGCAAAAATATTGTGTTTTATATAGCAACCGTACTTTCAAAGAAGGAGGGTTAGTCCACAATGCCATAGGGTATTAACCTTTGTCATAATGGGCTTCCAATCTTAAGCGTTCATAGTATGCTTCAATTTTATGCTGCCCTTCCTTTATAAAATGGAAGCTCCATTTTACTTTGCTCCCCTATTTTATATAACCAAGTGTATATATAGTAAGTCACCGTTCCATGGGAGAAATTGAAAAAGCATTATGATCTCTTTATGGTGAGACCGTAAAATACAGTGTTATATCCAGCATTAGAATAAATTTGTTTGAGCAAGATCCGTTACACATTGCCATTGAGTTAGTCATGTAAGTATTTTCTAGTAGAGAAAATAATAGAGTCCTTTGCTGTTAGGTGCAGGAAGTACAGCCATAATTCATGTAAATGGACAGTTGCATTCAGGAAAATGCATATCACTGCGTTGCCATGTCCCTGTATTTTCAGATTATATCCCTAAGGAATGGGAGATTGTCATAAAGCAGGTATGACTATGCAAATGTTGTTACAGAACATTTCTCATCATCCCTCAACATTGTCAACAGTGGCTGGAGATGGTGAGAATTGGATGTTAGCAACAGGTTGCACATACCTGACATTAGGATGAAAAAGATCAGGCCCCAGTACATGGTTAACAAACACTGTTCAGGAATTAATTTTCTACGGCAGTGTTTTTCAACCTTGGCCACTTGAAGATGTGTGGACTTCAACTCCCAGAATTCCACAGCCAGCAAGAGTTGTAGTCCACACATCTTCAAGGGGCCAGGTTGAAAACCACTGTAATCGAAGGTATTTTTTAAAAATTTCCTTGGCTTTCTGGGATGTAGCCTATTTGCAGCTATGTAATAGGCATCTGCAAGGGAAGGTAAATCAAAGACATCTCACACAGCCACATACTTTACATGCTTATGTCTGATACTGAGAGGCAAGTACTATGGGGTTTGTATCATGATAGTTCCTGACATTATCTTTGCATCATCACAGTGTATAACAGGTGAATTATGGTCTGCTTGGGAATTTTAAAGAGAGCACCCTTAAATGAAGATTAGGCCCAATCAGAACAACTGGTGAAGATTACTTTTTTTTTAATGCAATCGAGTACAACACTAACCTCAGTGCTCAGCATACTGTTACTGTGAGGACAGTTATTAGCAGCAGTAGGTTCTTACAGTCCTGGATACTACTTCTTAGCTACCTTGTATATATTCTTTTGTTTAATTTTTTAAATTGCTAGTTTCTTCCTATTTAATGATGGTACTCTATGTATCCATAGAGAGAATTAAAATGACTTCAATACTGAAAACAACTGGTTCAGGAACAACTTCCCCTCCATCTTCATAGGGGGCGATTGCTTTCATTAGCCTGTCCAGCAATCCTTCTGTAGGTAATGAGGAATTGCTTAGGAAGAAAAGTTCTAGTGAATTCAGATTGTTGAGAACACGGCCAATTTATTTTTCATCTTGAGAATATTGATTAGTTTATTGATGAGCCAGGTGGACATGAGAATTTAAGTTATACAACTCTTACCCTTGTATTATTTTGTTCCTCTTAACATTGATGAGGAAGGACTTACTAACTAAATTCTGTTGAATCGTTAAGTCATTACACTGCTTGTTTATTTATGTTCTACCTGCTATTATTGTTTCTGTTCTGTTTTCATTATGGTTTTAGTCTTATCCCATGGTACTCCAGTATCGACCCAGAATTGACTTCAGTTAAACCAAAGGGCCAGATTCTACTGAGATTAAACCTGCACTATGTTGTTTACCCATCGACAGATTGCACAATGAATGGATGTGCCTGGATTGGGGGGGAGGGGGGAAACCACTCGAATTTCAACCTGCGAATATGGACTTCTCTTCAGCTGATCAATTACTTTGTCCCTGCTGTTAGAGTAAACCAAGTGCCATTCTGCAACTGAAACATTCATGATATATTTGTGGCATCAAAAGACTGTAAATTATAGCCAAATCATTAAATGTATAGTCAAGAATCAATCTCTTGAATATTTGCTTTGCCTGATAGAAAACTTAAATGGTTCCATAACACCGATTACATTAGAAAAAATAGCTGTCCTCTATTTCTCTTGTGGTATTATTGTTTTTTTCCCCCACATGTACTGTTTTACTGAAGAAAAAGTTGTTTAAAAGTACTGTATAAAAGGTTAAAAACTATACCTTTAAATATTTTGTATATAATAGATGTTTCAGAAAAGTGGTTATTTTACCACTACTTTTACTCGTTCAGCTTCTCATAGAATCTGATGTAGTTCACTCATTAATATGCAGTGATCATTTAGCAGTATCTGAACAGTCAGATTTTGTATCAAAGAAGTTGAAAACATCCAGACTGAATTGAACTTGACTGGTACAATATCAAATGATCTCCTTTCAATGATACACAAAACTTATTTAAAGTTTTGATTTGGAGTAATAGCACATTGGTACATGTGCAGCAGGTAAAATAAGAGTTTTTAAAAGAAGAGATATTTTAAATTATATTGTAATTTAACTAAAAAGAAAAACTATTGTGAAAACTTTATTCTCAAAGTGTTGGTTATATTTTTAATTGTTGCTTTCCCTTTGAAATTTGGTAATAATACTAGAAAGTTGTGGGTTGAAATTGGTGGTCTTAAATGTGTTGGATTACAGCCACTGGAATGGCATCTGCTTCTGTATTCTTTAAACATATTCAGTAATATGCATCAGTACATTATAAAATGAGCCAGTTTAATTGCATCACAGGCACGGTCTAGGTTTACCAGGAATCTTACTGTTGTTATGAAATGGGTTGTCAAGTGTGAAACTCAAGTAAATTTGAATGGTTACAAAGCTATCTGACCAAAACTACTGGCTGTTCAGGGTGTTTGGGTTTGTTTTTTTTCATAACAGTAGTGTTCAAAAATATTAATGGTTGCCTTAGGTATTATATGTGAATTCTTTCTTGTTCAATAATGTTGTGCTATGGATATTACTACAGAAATCACAATGTATTGTATACTGTTTTTTCTCGTCTTCCATTACTTTTTTGCAGTTAAAAACAAAGGTAACAGTCAAATTTAACGATTTGTACAATTTTTAATAAACAACATTCTTTATATAGTAAATTACATACCATAAGACAAGTAATTCACTCTAGAAAACTACTGAGTTTTGGAAACTAAGCTCGAATACTGTATGCCTTCCTTGTAATACAGGGGTCTTGTAAGTAAGAATATGTAAAGTAGATCATTATTTCTAGAGGAAAAACGTGCTATTTGCACCAGGTCAAATCCCACGCTAATAGACTTGGTTCTAAGGTTCTAGTCCAGAGTAATCAGCTGTAGATTACAATATTGTACAATTCTTGTTATGCTTGGGGCCAGCACTTTCTGACGAATGTATTCTCAGTTAAATGTTAAATCATCTGTTAACTGTTCTTAGCTCATTGAAAAAGTATCATTTGTACATGCTTCTTTTGTTAGATGCAATAGGTTGGATCCAAATGCCAGTTTCAGCTCTTGTCTAGGGGAGTTTTCTTTTCTTTTCTTTTTTGCCTAGTTAAATGTGCCCCTTGGCATATCAAAAAAATATTTTTGCCGTTCCCTTCTATTTTCAAAGCAGCTGATACGTTGCTTTTGAAACTACTTTTACATATACAAAACTTTGGGCCCATGAAACTCATTCTGTGAATTTTAGTCAGAATTTTGTATATTCTGATTGGGTTTACCCATTGTGCGTTGTCATCACAAAGTTTGTTTGGTTTTGGCTTAGCTTACGCTGTGAACCCATGTGGGGTTGTAAACTATGATTGATGACTTTGAAGACACATTAACCCAGCCAGTTTTGATTTATCCAATGAATCAATCATGCCATAATACCGAAGAAGTCGGATCTAGTTGGGGACCTGATTACATAAAGTTGTACATAAAGCTCTTTCAGTCTTCAGTTTAACTTGTATATAATGACAACAGATTTCTTAATGCATTCAGTGTCTTAAGAGTGGCTTTGAATATTCCCTTCAAGCAAGGGGGTAAAAGATATATATGTGATTTGTGGGTTTTGTTCCATAATTCTGGATAACACCCAAAGCTGCAATTCCCATATTCCTGGAATAAATGACTATGAACCTAGAAATATGTATGGCTCCCCATGGAGAGAATACATAGGGCATTACTTTCTACTTTATCCCAAACCCTAGGAAATGGATGCATAGTTCAAATTTTCAGGGCTTTTGGGTGAATCTAAATTTACCTCCTCCTAAGACATCTTATCAATACAGATCAGTCCTACATAATGCCTTTATCACTTCTTTCTAATATTTTTTGCAATTAATTGAAAGATCTTCCACTACTGTTGAGCTAACATGGCTAATTCATCAGCAATGAGACTTATCTGTCCCAATACTAATAGGAAGCATCTAGTGTTTTTCTCATGTCAGCACTCTTTCAGGCTGAGCATTGTTAAAATTAAACATCCATGCAACTGTAAAAGCATTCTTGATTTTACAATTAAGTATGTGCACAATTTCTGTTTCAGGTTTTCCTCTGAGGAATGAGTAATTATTGCTTTATCTTGTCTCATTAGAAGAAATGTATTATTCCGTAGGTTAATTCCAACTGGTCTGTGTTACATTTCCAATCTCCTATTTCTTATTATATTGTAGTGGACTGAAGTATTTTGTCCAAAATACTTTCCAAAATATTTTCTGCTGTAATATTTTGCCAAAATATTTTCTGCTGTACCTAGCAGGGATTTTGCCTTTTGCTATACAAAAGGACCATATGAAAACAAATGTTTTGGGCTCTGAGAAAAAAAAAAACCTTTCAACAACAATTCAATGAATTTCCAGATTTCAGAACTAGCTTATTTCATTTTTGTAATATGATTTAACCGTGATTAGTAAGAGATTTTCCAATTGAGTTGGGGGGGGGAAGCATAAAAGTCCAAGATATGACTTCTCAGCTGTGAAAGTAAAAGCCTTAAAATATTTCTTGCACATCTAACCTCCTTGTGGCCTACAAATTTGCATTTCTGATACAGGTGCATTGTACCTCTACACTGTAGATGCTTATTGTCAAAATTCACAACATGTTAATATAGTGTTAGAGAATCTGAGCATTTCCTTGTAAAACATGAAGAGAGGCTTTTATATAGCCACTGAACCAAAAATCCTTTTACTCTACAATAATTTTCCACAAGCGACACAAAGGAAATGGAATTATCCATTAAAAGCAATAAAAAAAAAATTAGTTGGGGAGTAGGTTCCCTTTTCATCAGTATCCTATTCACTTTAGATGCTTATGAATGTGGCACCATGTGCTCAGGCTTATTTCAAAATACGTCCTTTTCTCTGAACAAGAGGAAACTGCAGGAGGGTCTACAGCAGGGGTGTCAAACTTGTGGCCCACCGGCTGGATGCATCATGCGCTGATCACGCCAACGCCCGGTTTAGCAAAGGGGGGGAAAGTCGTGATATGTCACGTGATGCCGCCATGATGACGCGAGTTTGACACCCCTGGTCTACAGGGTTTCCATGACTTGTGTGCCATGATGACATGATCATGAGGTGACTTTACCTACTTGCATCATATGCCATGAGGCCATTGATATAAGTTGTATGACCACAACATTTGTCCAGTGATGTTTAGCTGTTGCTGTGACTCATATACACAGTACATTGCTGCTAGGAAGTACCACAGTTCAGGGGAGAAGCTAAATCTTTTTAAGTAGAAAAGTCTTGAAATAAATGGCATCTTCAGTTAAAAAAATGAATTCTATTTAGAAGTATAGATAATTCCCCTACATTATGTGGAGATAGTACTGAGTTGATAGAAAGCACTACTGTAAAACATTTTAATATACTGTATTTTGAAAGAGAATGTGCTTGCTATATTGAAGCAAATGTCTTTATTTAAATGTTACGGTTTAGATTTATCTGTCTGCACAAACACAAAGGTAATACTTTTTTTTTGTTTGTTGCTTTTGTTAATGAAATTTTAGCTAGCTAGCTGTAATACACTTTCCAGTTACCTTTATGACAAGTGACCTGCCATTTTTAATGGAAGCTCATCTCAAATTCTTACATGGTGCAATTATGTTAAATAAACTATGGAAATCTATAGAGTATTAAAATATTCAGTTCTCCAAGAGAGAAAGCTGATGCTTGCCATTATTTACATGGAAAGTATGATGAGTGCCGTGTAGGAAGAAAAATATTCTGATTATTTTTGAGTTACTAAAACAAAATAGATTGAATATGCAGGGGGGTCCATTGATTTTGTATGTGTGATAAGAAGATTGTAATAATAGAAAAGAAAAATTTGCAAAATGTCTAACATTTTTTTAAAAAATTACCAAAAGTTACTTGCTTCAAAAATATTTTCCTTCCTTCCTTCCTTCCTTCCTTCCTTCCTTCCTTCCTTCCTTCCTTCCTTCTTGTTCTTGTTCTTTCCCGTTCTTTCTCTCTTACTCTCTCTCTGTCTTTCTCACTTTCTTTCTCTTTCTTTCTTTCACATTTTTACTTCCTGAATTGTTGGGTTGAAATTTAAGTTTCCTTAGAATTGATCTTGCTAATCTTTTTTTTAAGCCTAATTTTATAGAAATAACTTATATTTTTATTAAAATATTTATATGAATTGAAAGTAAATGCTCTGTTAGAATCTTCCTAAACTGCAAAACATGCTAGTTGTAAATACTGGAGTTACAACCCATAATATCATGAAAACACTAGATTTCAGAAGGTTGATTATTAATTACCCTCTGGTTCTCAGTGATGTTTTCTAGCTTGGGGGAGGCAGGTGCAGAGAAGCCATTTTCAAAGTAATTCTGAGTAACACTGTCCCTGCCCCCCGCCTGCCCAGGATTCAGGAAGTACAAATTTCAGATTTCTGTTTTTATTGTTGTTGGCTGTAATTTATTTAGCCAAAAATCCAATACGCTCTTACTCTACAAAGCACAAAAATGAACAAATTGGTAGCCTTTTTAAATAATTATGGTTTCACAATAACCTATTTAACACAAGTGATAAAATATTAGCATTTGCTTTACAAATTTTTACTATATTTTACATTAAAACTGATTTCATTAACACCTGTCCTATTTACAGGTAAAACAATGTTGGGTATTAATTTTCCCCCAAAATAATTTAATGGAAAACCTTAAAGGACGCTGTTTTTTAAAATATTTTCTTCTAAAAGTATCTAAAAAGTATACTTTGCTAGAATTGAGAACTATAAAATATCAATAGGCCTTTTCATTTTTAACAATCAGCCAAAATGAAGAAATGATGCTATTCTTTAAAAAAAACATATTCCAGATAACTTCTGGAAAATAAAATTGGAAATAAAACATGCATAACTTCGTGGGGCTAAAAAACATACCTAAGACTGTCTTTTTAAGTTCCAAAAAATGACAAAAAACATGTAGTAATTCTCTTTGTACTTCTTTCTGATTATCACTATAAAAACTCTTGCAATATATAGACAATGTACAATATTCCATTGCTATATCTTTTTTTTAAAGTTGGAAATATTTTTCAGAGGGTTTTTTTGGTCAAAATTAGTAATACCTTAAGAAATCTTTTTGTGGTTGTAAAGGTTAGATTATGAATATTCAAATTGAAGTGAAAAGGGGTCATTATTAATGACTTGGTGTCTCCTACTTGTTACAATATGTATTTTTGTAAAAGAAATGCACTTGTAAATATTCAATCAACCTATGTTTTGTTTTGGAAAAAAAATGTTGCTGCTTAGGGAATTACCTAGAAACGGTATTGCTTTGTATTCATGACAAATTCATTCTGTTCCTGTTTAAATAGTTACAGCAGAGCTAGATGCATTTTATATATGGACTTAACCCAAATATGTCTTGAGCATGCCACAAGAGTTTCTCATTAAATTCACCTGAAGGCAGAATATTACATTGGTGCCGTGTTTTCATCTTCTGTATTAGCTTGGTGGTGTCTTATATTTTCTATTTTTGTCATTGTGACATAACAAGTTTGTTATGAGAGCTGCAATCCAGAATAATCGCAGCAAAGGATATTTTCAGTGTGCAAAGTCTAAAAGGGCTGTCAGATTTTGAAATGAAAAACACTAGCAGTGCAAGCACAGAAGAAGGACTTGGAACAGTCACAGTAAAAAAAGAAAATCAAGGAGATTGGTCACCAAAATGTTATCACCGATGCCCCGAATTCTATCACCAATAGACAAGCCCTCTATGTGGGGTACTTGTGCAACTGAACACTAAGCAAATATAGATATGGGCCTTTTCTAGAGCCCAATTTCATGCCTTCAGTTCTACTAGAGAGGAGATTTCATGGGACTCCTCATTCACAGAGACTTTGCAATGATTTTAATTAGTTATGCTGTTTTATTGTCCTATTTTTTCTTCTTCTCCAGTAACTAATTGCTATATTAAACTATTTCTCTTTTTACTGTACTCTTTTATTTAAAAGCTGGTTTATTTAAAAGCTGAGTAACTCTTAATTAGCATGGTTGATCCATTGCCCAGCCATTCATAAGTCTACTATTATGGTTCATTGCACAGTCAGCAAGATATTCAGAGTGAATTTGGCATTTTTGTCCACCTATCAAGTTCTAACCAAGGATCTGCTATTAATTATATTATATTCATTATATACTGATTATCAAGCTGCTGTCCTTCAGACTGCATTGATTGCTAATATCAAGAATATCTATATCATAAGCTGCTGACAGAAATCCCAGCCTGTACATCCTATATGCTGCAACATGCTTCTAGCTCATTGGATAAAACTTATAAAAATTAAGTCAGGCAAATTGTAAAAATAATTTGCTGTTTAGCATCATATTGCTACTTTTTGAAAGCAATATATGTGTTATGATACCTAACCTGCAGCCTATGACAAACATTTTTCTGGCCCTTTTATTTTCTGTATATTTTGTGCTAAATTATTCAGATCATGTGTAAAAAATCTCATTTGTAATGGCTTTAAAGGAATAGGTATGTTGGGAACAGGTATATGAAGATATCTTCATATGAACCGTAGAAACTCAAAAATACTTCAGTCTCAGAATTGTAATTTTTCATGCACCACTGATTATAATTTAATTTGATTTCATTTAATCTTTGCCCATTCTTATTTTTTCTGAAGTTGAATATTTAGGTCTGAATGCAAAAGGCCACATGGGCTTTTCAGAACTTTCTTCTACAGAGCCCTGGAGGCTATGTCCCTACTGAGGGTTAGAAACAAGAAAGCACAAATGCAAGGACTACCAAGCCAATGAGTTATGTGTGGTTATTTGATTAGTCTTCGTAGTCTATTTTATGTGATGCCTTTAATAACTTAGTAGGTAATTTTTTTTCCAGTTATGGAATTCTATTATTTTAGAAATGCAGATTTTGAGGCTTAAATCTAAAAACAGAAAGGAGAAACAGAAGCAGTTAAAGAATTGACAAATGAGCCATTAGACAAAACACACTTTGATTTAGCAATGTAAAGAGATGTAAACATGATTATATGAGACAACCAGCGAAGGTAACAGAAGTGGCTGTAGTTCATAAGAATTGAACTTAGTGTAGAGTTCATGAAAAATGGTTAGTACCTAAAAGGGAAGTCACTGTTAAATTAAGCTCAACATCTGGTGATTTTATGGACATTTCCAGGCAGCTTTTGAGGCCAAAATATAGAATACTGCAATTCACTGTAGCAGTGTACAGTAAGTACATGATTATATGAAAAACATTCAAACATGTATTGTTCTGATTCACAGATTATTGTTATCTGGTTTATGTCCTTCATCCAGGAGCTCAAAATAAAGTACAGGGAACCTTCCTGATTTTTTTCAACAATAACCCTGTGAGGTATGATGGGCTGGGAGAGAGTGACTGACATGAAGTCACCGAAGGATCTTCTGTGACGGAGGCTGAAGTAGAAGTTTCCTTTTTCCTTCTTAGTCTAACACCACACTGGCTGTCCAGCATTTTCTTATTGAGCATTAATGTTTTTCCAAATCATGTCACAAAATCAGTAAAATCAATTTTCTTTCCTGCATTTTCATCCACATTCTTCTTGATTTGCCCAGCTGATTGATCTTGGCTGTAACATCTACCAAATAATGTATCATGAAGAAACCAAGCCCTTTTAGGCAAAATGCTCCATCTGCTGGCCTATTTATTAATGCTTAACTCGTTTTTCAGTTCTATCTTGATGTAATTTCTACCGAAGGAAAGTTTGGTTTTTAATATTTTTGAGGCTGTAACCTTTAAGAAACCACTGCAGGGCTTCTGCAGCCCACGGAGGTGTTTTGTTTCCTGTGGGGATAGCTTCTGACAACATCAGTCTTTCGATTCTTGAGCTCAGCTTCAGCACTTTAGTTTATTCTGAAAGCAGGGCTTGCACAATACCTGAAATTTACATGCACATATAGACATGCACAGGATTCAGGATTTGGAATTTCCCGTTTTATGAGGTATCCATTTACACACAAGTTTTCACCTTGTCCGTCCATTCTGCTTAGGCTTCTGGATGTAGGCTCAGCCTCCTGTCAGCATGATGGGACAACTGGAGAAGGATTTTGAGTGCATGTTTACCCACAATAGGGGCACAGCTGCCATGTGGAAAAGCTCTTGATTGAAGATTTACATTCCAGCATGTTCACAGCCATATCAGCTCAAGTTTACCGCATGTCATTAACTATCCTATCCAGGGAAATTCATCAACGTTTTTACAACCAATCATTCCAGGAGAAATGAGGGAAGAATGCTGCCAAGTTATAACAGTTTGAAAGGTAAGCATAGATCTGAAGAATTTCACATTCATTTAAATATGGTTTGCGTGCCAAAGATTGGAAATCTATGCTCTGAAAAGCTTCTTGGTATGAACCCTATATATTTATTAATAAAGCTATGGATATGTGTGTGTGTGTGTGTGTGTGTGTGTGTCTACAAGTCTAATTTGTGCAATAATTCTGTGTTCCACAACATTTTCATATTTCCTTTATCAATCGTCCTAACATTAACTCAAGCTAGAGTGAACTTACCGTCATCTTGTTAGATAAGCCACCCAATTGTTAAGTCTGGAAAATACACAGGGCTCTTCTTTTCCACATGAAACAGGGCTTCCCTGTTTCTACTTAGCTTCCAGTTAGTGAAAATTTGACATTAGACAAAATGTAGGAGAAATCATAAGCAGTCCTCCCACATACCTATATATTTCCAAAACTCTTGTCTGTTTGATACTTTGTAAGCTTCAATTGGGCAAAATACTGTATCATAGGGCAAAACCTTATCAACAGAGATAATTCAAATGGGCTAACTTACAGAATACCAGGACCCATTACTCTCTGGGAAATGAAATTTGGGTTGTTTTTTTTTTTGCTGGTTTAGCACTGCTGTGCTGCTGCTGGGGAGGGAGGGAGGGAGGGAGGGAGGAAGGAAGGAAGGAAGGAAGGAAGGAAGGAAGGAAGGAAGGAAGGAAGGAAGGAAGGAAGGAAGGATTCTAACATTGACTGTCACTAGTGAATCTTTCCCCACAGCTCTAATTTTACATATTGTTATTACATGTTTTAATTGAGAGAATAAGAGCCCTCTTGTATAAATAATTCTGAAAAGCTGAGGAGGAACATTTTTGTATATTAGGCTATTTCCTCTGTTATTTTAATGGGACTGGTACCAATCTTTTTATGAATTATGAGTGCAGAAGAATCCTTTCCAAATGACATCACTGAAAGCTTGCCATTACAATGAGGCATTCATAATACAGCATGCCAGCACATGTACAAGTCAGAATGAAATTATGAAATCATATTTTTTCCCATAAAAAGGAACATTCCATGCCAGAACAGAAAGTATACAGCTATTGCTCAGGCCAATATTATCATTCATTCATAACAGAAAAGAGAAAATAAATAAAAGACTATAAAAAGTTTGTGCTTTTTAAAAAGAGAATATTTGGGAAAATAGTAAAAACAAGGGTGCCGTCGGCCAAACAGTGTCGACTGGCGGCCCCCAGGGGGAGAGCCTTCTCTGTGGGGGCACCTACCATCTGGAACGAGCTCCCCCCAGAGATACGGAAGATCCCAGACCTGCGCACGTTTCGCCGTGCTCTCAAAACTTTTCTATTTCAGCAAGCTGGCCAGGCCTAACTCCCCTCTTTTAAATTATTTTTTAAATTTTTTAATTCGTGATTTTATAAATTGGGTGTTTTAATCTGTGTTTCGGCCAAAATATTTAATAATTTTAAGGGATTTTTAATATTTGTATTATCTGTATTTTATCTTGGCTGTTCACCGCCCTGAGTCCTTCGGGAGTAGGGCGGTATAGAAATTTGATTAAATAAATAAATAAATAAACAAATAAATAAATAAATACAATTACATCTCTTGGGACCTTTCTCATCAACTGCTATCATCATCTCTTAATTGGACATGCAAAAAATAAATCTTGGATCATCAATTTGGAAATACAAGGTTTATCTATTGCTATAAGCAATCCTATCTATTGCTCTGTGACCTATAGTCAGGTACCCTGATATTTTTGGACTATAATTCCCATTGTCCTATACTTGCTTAGGCCCATAGGGGATTCTGAGAGCTGAAGTCCACAAATCTTAAAAGTTGCCACAGTTGAATACCCCTACTCTCCAAATTTCACCAGGAATTTTATAAAAAATCGATGCCTAGCTTCTGTGTTCTCAGATCACGTAGAGGTAGTGTTGCTTGTTGCTTCTTCTAAATTAACCAATATATGAAGAAATACAGCTTTTTATTCAATAGGATCATTTCCAGGAAAGTGTATGGAATTGTTGCCTTCAGAAAAGTCCCACTCATTCCAAGGCAAGATCCATATGTCATATTAATCCATAACACAATTCATTCAGATTCATCTTGGGATGTGAAAGCCAACTTATTGTCATTTATTTTATAAACCCTGGTTAAAGTAATCCCTGGTTTAGCTAAATCATGAATTCTACCATTGTGGTTTCTGAACCATGGGTCTTCTTATAATTACTTATGAACTATGACTAGCTAAGGAAGCCATGATTAAAACACAGCTTCTTGAAAAGCATAAACCTGGCTAACGTTTCTTTTAAAAACATTGAAAAGGTAGTTGAAAAGACAAATAAAAATAACTATCGGGAAAATGAATCAGGGCTTGAGCTGAAGTTCTAAATTTTAAAGAGAAGTAGCCCATCATACCTTAACTGTTTTAAGGAAGCTTTGTTGAGGTATTTCGCACATAAATTCCAAAGAGCAGCAGTATATTATCGAATAGCAGATTTTTAGAGGAAAAAAAATGCTGAAGTTCCACTTGTCAGTCTCTACACTTCAGTCCAACACACATAATCACAGAATAGTGGAGAACATATGGAGAGACATATGCACATGGCTGAAAAAAACCTGGAGCTGTAAATCTTAAGGCTTCTGTTCTGCAGCTGATACATAAAGTAATGTCCATCATTGCTCTCTGTTGAGTTGAGAGATGGGTGTTAGAACTGTTTGGCAGAGATAGGAAAACAATGCAAAATTGTTTGCAATTATCTACTTAATGATGCCAGTGATTAATGATTGAGAAGCCATCTGAAATGATCTGTATTGATAATCAACACACAAGTTACTATGGTCCAATTAGAGTTAGGAGCAAAAGCCCATCACTCTGAAAAATGTGTGGTATTTATTACAATGGATCTATTAGATGGCAGTTAAGCCCTAAAGAATGGATAGATTTACATATGGAGAAAAACAACCTCAGAGAGTAATTACAGCTTCTTGTGGACAGAGTGATGTTATCTAGTAGCCAGGAATCTCTTTTAAACAAGGGGACAGTAGAATTAATAGCATGCATCCTTCTGATTTAGCAATATCATTTCAGTTAAAGGAAAATGGGTTCTCTGAATTATTAACAAAATCATGGGAAACCTATCTCCTACGGGGCAAGACTGAAGAAATGAATGAACAATAAAGTTCTAAATTTTTCCCCTTGGTACACATGCTTAAAGAGCTTGGGGGTTCTATCACTTAAACCATGTTACTACTACGTTCATGTCGGAAGCACCTATCAAGGGCTTCCGGGTTGAAAGGATTAGCCAGTGACATCACTGTTGCCCAGTGATTGTCATGTTCCTGTTATTTCATGTCCCTGTTATTTTCCCACTGAAGTGGCATCTCTTTATCTACTTGCATTTGCACATTTTCGAACTGCAGGTGGCAGGAGCTGGGACAAATTGACTGGAGTTCATTCCATCATGTGGCTTGTGCTCTCAGGTTTGACCTCTCAATGGTTTTCTGACTCAGAGTTCTAACCAGTGGTGGGTTTCAAAAATTTTCGCTACTGGTTTGATGGGCGTGGCTAGGTGGGGGGGGTATGTGACAGTGGGCATGACAACTTGATGTCACTCACACCCACATCCACTCAGTCACATGACCCCCCCACCTAGCCATGCCCACAGGGAAAGGTAGGAAAATTTTTGAAATTTCCACCTATCTACCCTCACCCTCCCTTTGCCAGTCAGCCCCGTTTCCCCTCCTTTAGCAGCCCCAGTCCTAGCCCCACTTCCTCCCCCACCACCACCTCTTTGTTCAGGCTGTTTACCTTCCACAGCGGCTGGTCCACAGTCCGGAAAGCAAGCTGACCGGAGTTTTCTGTGACCCCGAGCCAGCCACCGCTGCTGGAAAGTGACTGGCCAAGAAGCCTCATTGAGAGCCACTTTGTGGTTGTGGTGGCTGGCCGCGGGCCACCAAAAAGTACCAGAGGTCACGGAAAAAGCTGCTGCCATCACCGCCATGTTCTTCGCGCATGCGCATCCCATTGGACTTGCAAGGCAATGGGATGCGCATGTGCAAAGAATATGGCGGGCAGGGCGAGCAAGCGGTGACAGAGGGACCAGTTCATGGGCATGGCCAGCCAGCCGTCGTTACCGGTTCAGCGATCTTGGCCAAATTTCTGCCAACGGTTCGCGCAAACCGGTGCGAACTGGCTGAATACCACCTCTGGTTCTAACCACCTGAGCTAATGTGGCCCCAACTCATGTTCTTCAGTAGTGGTTCCAATGACTTAGCCTTCTTTTCCCCAGCCAATTTCATCCAACTTCACAAGATGGGAACAGAGGAAGTGCTAGAATGTGATGCTGTATTGTAGTTCTAAGACTACTCAAGCTATCAAAATCTGGTTTCCTGACAATTCCATGTCAAATGTTGACTGTGTTCATATACCACACTAAGCTTCCTTAGGTTTTAATCTTAGTTAGTTTTTGAGGTTAAGGCTTTTCAGTGGTGTGAACTGAGCCTTATAATTCACTATTCAAAAAATAGTGAATTATAGGTTCATTGAATAATCTGTGGTTCAGGTAAACATGGATAAGTTTATTGTGTGAATGCATCTTTGCAACAGAGAAATAAATTGATGTCTGTCTTCATTCAGTCATGTCAATTTGAGTCTTTCCTACTTTACATTTTCTTTTCAGGCACAAACATGCTTTCCCATTTTGGAGGATTATTCTATCTGCTCTCGCATGATTGGTAACTGTACAGTCACACTAATATGTTTGTATGCATTGATTAAACCATGACACCTTCCCATTCCTAATTGTCATTAGGGTATGGGACAGATAACCGGGACATGTGTAATAATAGCAATTATTCAGTTCTAAGGGGGGGGGAATTAAGTCTCCATTGAGCCCTAATTTTCTCTTAATCCTAAAGAGAATAAGTACAACTTCATAGTTGTTCCTCATTTCAGCTCCCTGATACATGAGATTTGGCCACATTCAGTAAAATGGTCTAATCCAAGATGAGATTATAAGAAATAAAGCATTGGTTTTGTTGCTGCTATCAGTTTCCCCAGTTTTAGCCACTTTGAGAGGATAAATATGCTGTATAATTTGGAAATGACAGCGCAGCCAACATCTCGACGGCAAGACGGACTCTTTGGAGGCTCCCAAAGAGTTGTCGATATCCCCACTGTCCGAGGGTCCTCTGTGACCTAAGTCATCCTGAAGGGATGACCATCAAGAGCACGTACCGGTCAACATCAGAAGAAGCTCCTCAAATCGGACATTGTGGGAAAGCATCCTAGATGTCACTGAAAAGCCGGGACGACTGCAGCAAAAGAGAAACAGAAAACCAGCCTGTCACAGGGCTGTTATTTTTAAATAAAGCTCTTTTGTGGTTTTCTTTGGGGGAGGCAGGGGGCTAGGTTTGATATAAAACATAAGACATCCAAATGTATCATGCAAATGCTTTAAAAAGTCTGTGCTATGGCATTAAAGTATTACAGGAACAAAATGTGTAATGTAAATAACCTATTTGGAATGAATGAATTTGCACAATATTGGACTCAGTCAAACAAACATCCTAGAGCAGGAGTCTCCAAACTTGGCAACTATAAGCCTGGTGGACTTCAACTCCCAGAATTCTCCAGCCAGCAAAGAGCCCTGGTGGCGCAGCAGACTAAAGCACTGTTATTAACATTCAGCTGTCTGCAATTATTGCAAGTTCGAATCTCGCCAGGCTCAAGGTTGACTCAGCCTTCCATCCTTTCTAAGGTAGGTAAAATGAGGAGCCAGATTGTGGGGGCAATAAGCTGACCTTGTATAAAATATACAAAAGTATGAAAGCTATTGCTTAACACTTTGTAAACCGCCCTGAGTCTCCAGAGAAAGGCGGCATATAAATCAAATAAAAAAAAAATTCTGGGAGTTGAAGTCCACCAGGCTTAAAGTTGCCAAGGTTGGAGACCCCTGTCCTACAGCACCTTTCCACAAACCCGTGTCCTGCTCTTCTTTGAAACTAATTCCCATAAATTCCAACCAGTGATCCCATAAATTATGGGGTTATTATTTTATACACACATGCTTTTCTCCGAAAGCTCAAAGCAGCTTATGCAAAGATCTCATTTCACTTCTATCCCAACAACAACTCTCGGTCAAGCACAGGGGCCAAGAGTGACTGGCCAAAACCAGCCACTGATTTTTCATTACACCGCGCTGCATTTTGCTATTTAAAATTCAATACATTACACTGAAAAAGTTCCGTTTTGGGAAAAGCTGTCCTAATTAATAATTTAAAATGTTAATGATTTTCTAGTATTTATTTATTAAAATTATATGCCACCCATCTCACTATCAAACTGAATTCTGGTTTCATAATACAATGAAAGCAAGAATACAAAAAAACATAAGATTTAACAGGGATAAAACTAGAAACCAAGTAGTACAGAGGTGGGGACTTCTTTCTTGATCTTCTTTCTTACTCTGCCAGCCACCTCCAACGTAGAATGCGCCCATCAGGGCACCAAGCCAATCAGAAGAGCCAGGTTTGAGGCTGTTCCAGAAGGCCAAGAGGTTGGGGCAGATCTCACCTCCAACAGCAAGGTATTTCAAAAGGAATGGTACAACGTTTTTCTATCCAAAATCCTGAAGACCAGTAACAATGGACATCTGCCTGGTTTAAATAGAATGTCATTTGTACAGGAATTTCTATTCCAGGTTTAGGGTTATGGATGTCTACAATATTGCTTTGCTATAATTTCCAGCATCCCAGGAAGGGAGGGAGGGAAGTCTAACAAGGTGAGAGGATGATTACTATTAAATAATATTATGTGCGTAGGATGAAAAGCTCTACATTAAATCTATGAAACCTTGAGAAAACTTAAAGATAAGACACAGATACTGGGCTCAAATCTCAGAAAACATGTGATTACATAAAATATTATGTAACGGAAAGTTCATTAAAAATCTACTGAGAAACAGCCTTAACAGTTGAAATTGTTAATTCCATCTATTCAAATCTGGAATGTTTTAATATCAACCCTTGTAAAATGAATGGTCAAGGACAAGCCTATTATTCAAATGACAAAGGATTTATTGAAAGGATATTCTTCTATTGGTATAATGAATATATTTTATTTAAAAAATCTATTGTGTGTGGCAGAAATGTTGAAGACAAAACTGTAAAGAATTTGTTTGATAAAAATGTAATGCTTGTCAAACTCAGTATCACTTTTTTTAATACTGATGTTTACTAGCTATTGAAAAGATCCACAGATTCTGAATAGCCTCCTACACAGGTTATCACCAGCTTAGCTATAAAGACTCTTAATTGTAATCAGCTGAGTGCAGGAATCTTAGACCCACTAGCTAATTCAGTCACTCAACCTTAACTTTATTTTTGGATTTTTTCCACTTGTATTTTCCAGTTTATTCTGATTCAAGAGCACTTTTTTTTCCTCCTACATTCTTTGAAATCTGTACTCTTGTCATTGATATTTGGGAATAAATACTATCATCATTGCAAAGAAAGTTCTATGTGCCTTCAATTTTTTTCCCCCCCTTTCAACCAGTCATCATCTGCTATTTGGAAACAAAACAGATTCAGCACCATGTCAAATTTTCAATAATACCATATGATCAGGGGTGAAATCCAGCAGGTTCTGACAGGTTCTGGAGAACCGGTAGCAGAAATTTTGAGTAGTTCGGAGAACCGGCAAATACCACTTCTGTCTGGCCCCAGAGTGGGGAGGTAATGGGGATTTTGCAGTATCCTTCCCCTGCCACACCCACCAAGCCATGCCCACCAAGCCACACCACACCCACCAAGCCACGCCCACAGAACCAGTAGTCAAAAAAATTGAATTTTACCACTGCATATGATTATTTATTATTATTTATTTATTCAAGGTATATGCCGTCCAACTTGCCTGAAGATGACTCTAGATGGATTATAATCATTAAAACTATCCATATATTTTTTTTTTTTAAAGAGAAGACATTTAACCTTCCGGACAGCCTAACCAAATGTAGGATTCTCCTCTTCCCTTGTTTTTGGAATGTCAGCAGATAAACGATGAAAAAGCCCATCGGAAGCCAAGCAAGATCACTCTGTTGAATTGACCGTTCTAATTTGCATTACTTCCTTATTTCAAAATATTTGAACACTCTTTCTTTTTAAAAAAATCACAAGATTTTACGTTTTGATCCAAACACGTGTCTTCATGAAGTGCCAATGGCATCCTAGACATACTTTTGCCCAGACAAGTTAGCCAAAGACTTAATATATTGCATGGCCTAAAATCATTGAAATATTGTGAAGAAGTGATGAGCAGTGAGCAGATACTTTTCTCCTTTAAATTTCTAACCAAAACACAATTACAAATATGTCAAAGCAGAAAAGGAGAGAAAGCACAAATCCCACCATGAGGAAACAAGGCCACTGTAATTTATAGTGACAACATACAGGGATTTAAACCATCTTTCTACATTGTTGATCTTGAGTTCAATATCACCAGCAAGAATGTTGTCTAAAAAAGATGGTTATCATACAGTGGATCTAGAGAAGGGTGGGTTTCACTCACCTTTGCCACCAGTTTGTTCATGCGTGCGCCACTTCTGCGCATGCACGAATCATATTTGATGATGTTTGGGGCAAGTGGGCGGAACCTCCTGCTGCTACCGGTTCGCCCGAACCAGGGCGAACCACTGATCTAGAGGTGCCACTTTGTTGGAGAATTATAGTTTGAGCTATACATTTGAGTATAGCTATTGTTGGAGAATTATAGTTTGAGCTATATATTTCTCTGCACATGCCTGTATTTGTGTATGCAGGTATTCATGAAAAACGGCTCATTTTTCACCCATTTTTGTGAAAAACAGGGCATGCAGAGGGTTTGGGAGGCCTGCAGAGTGCTCCTGGGGGCTGGGGGAGGGCAAAAAAGCCCCAATTTTTGCATAAAATGGGCCCATTTTTGCAAAAAACGGGGCACGCAGAGGGTTTGGGAGGCCTGCAGAGTGCTCCTGAGGGACAATGAGGGCAAAAACTTTTTTTTTCCTTACTTACCTCTTCGAAATCTTGGTGTGTCTTATACACCGGTGCGTCTTATACTCTGAAAAATACGGTAATTGCAAATGGAAAGGTTATCTTGTTCCCCTATTGCACTAATGCAGCTCTTGATCCACATTACCTCATACAGAAGTTATTCAGATTAGGTAAGTGATAGAGCTCAGCCTTATTAGGATAAGACAGATTTATCCAGCTCTGGTTTTCCAGTTTCCAGCCAGATTGGGAACTTCACATCCCAATTTTTAATTTTTTTTTAATGCTTTGTGAAACTGGAAGATATACACCTAAAAACAATAGCATCAAATGGATATAGCTCATTGTTACCAGAAATGTTTCATATCATGGACCAGTGGCTCCACGGCGACGGTGAGGGATTTTTGCATCGCTCTGATGCACAACATGATGACTTGAGCCATCTGTCTGCATCTGGCTAAATTTATTCTGCAGCCCCCTACAACATTCAATTGCTGATTGGTTCTTCGTTCCTCTTCCCTATGTGGAAATGGATGAAGGTTATTTTAAAAAAATCTGAAGTTAGAGACCAAATCAAGGAAGCATTTGGGATCACACTGGTCTACAAGGAGAAAGCCTTGGAAGTGAAAGTAGCTTAATTTTACCAGAATTGGGAAATAAAGGAAAATTAAGCCCTGAGTATTAATTGGCTCAAGTTTCCGAGATATAGCATCAGGTCAAACTTGCATCAAAATAATTCAAAATTACGAGAAATTAATTCATAATTGCGATTATGCTTCACAACTTAGAAAAGTTCTGTGTTATGTGATATAGCAACATGAGTGGTGCCACGCCAATCATTATAAATTTATCTTTTTATTGATACCAATAACATAACTTTCCATTCATTTATCGGTTTTTCATGTAACATGGTTTATAGATTAATAATAGATCCCACCTCCCTCCCTGCTCATCCTACTCCCTCCCTCCTCATCTTTAGGTATGTGCATTGTATTCTACATTTTTGTAGTATTTATATAGTTTTCTCTGCCCAGAGGTACCTTGTGATAAGAAGGGCAGCCAATAAATTTAATAAATAAATAATAACAAAATATCACACTCTATAGTGCACCATGAATTACATGCATTATTATTATTATTATTATTATTATTATTATTATTATTATTCATATTTCTATGCCGCCCACTCTCCGAGGACTCTGGGCGGCTTATACCAAAGACAGTATACTAAATAGCATATTGCCCCCAACAATCTGGGTCCTCATTTTACCCACCTTGGAAGGATGGAAGGCTGAGTCAACCTTGAGCTGGTGAGATTTGATCCGCTGATCTGCTGAACTAGCAGTCAGCTGAAGTAGCTGCAGTACTGCACCCTAACCACTGGGCCATCTCGGCTCTTTTCCTGAATCTGAGCACTATCACTTTATACATCTATAGCAGGGGTGTCAAACTGGTGGCCTGTGGGCCAGATGCGTCACGCGCAGGCCACACCCACCCCAGCTCCGCAAAGGGGAAAAAACATCATGAAACGTCATGTCCCAGTGCCTGGAGGCTGTGCGGATCTGGATGGGGAGGAACAGGCTCAAGCTCAACCCTTCCAAGACTGAGTGGCTGTGGCTCCCGGCATCCCGATATAGTCAGTTGACTCCATCACTGACTATTGGGGGAGAGTCTTTGGCCCCCACAGAAGGGGCTCGCAATCTGGGAGTCCTCCTGGATAGGCAGCTGTCCTTGGAGGAACATCTGACAGCTGTAACCAGGGGACCTTTTGTCAGGTTCGCCTGGTTCGCCAGTTGCGGCCCTTTCTTGATCGGGATTCCCTGTGCACAGTCACTCATGCCCTCGTCACCTCTCACCTTGACTACTGCAACACTCTCTACATGGGGCTCCCCTTGAAGAGCACCCGGAGGCTCCAACTGGTCCAGAATGCAGCAGCGCGGGTAGTGATGGGAGCAGCATGGCGCTCCCATGTAACACCGCTCCTGCGCGAGCTGCACTGGCTCCCAGTGGTCTTCCGGGTGCGCTTCAAGGTGCTGGTTATCACCTTTAAAGCGCTCCATGGCATCGGGCCTAGCTATCTTCGAGACCGCCTGCTGCTACCAACGACCTCCCATCGTCCTGTGCCTCCCACAGAGAGGGCCTCCTCAGGGTGCCATCAGCCAATCAATGTAGGCTGGTGACCCCCAGGGGGAGGGCCTTCTCTGTGGGGGCACCTACCCTCTGGAATCAGTTGCCCCTAGAGATAAGGAGAATCCAAGACCTTAGCGCCTTCCGCCGTGCCCTTAAAACCCACTTTTTCCAGCAAGCCGGGCTGGCTTAAGAAGAAATTTTAAATGTTTTAATTGGTTTGTATTTTTAATTTTGGGCCAAATTTATATATATTTTAATTGTTTTTAATATTTGTATTTCATGTTTTTTAATTCTGGCTGTACACCGCCCTGAGTCCTCAGGGAGAAGGGCGGTATATAAATTTAAAATAAATAAATAAATAAATAAATAAAATAAATGTGACAGCAATGCAAGTTTGACACCCATGATCTACAGTATAAAGTGACAGTATGCATGTTTCTCATCCTTCTAAGCAAGCTGAAGATCTCCCTCTAGGCCTAGGAATGATAAACTGCTCACTGCAAATAGCCTTGAGAATTTGGCCTGATAATCACCAGAAATCATGTGGTAATAGATAGGTTTCTGATGAAACTCTAGAAGCTCAGCTGCTTCATATTTTGGAGCCCGGCCTAACAGGTGAGCAAGGTGAAATACTGAAAAAAAATTAAGGAATTTATAACAGATCCAGTTAACAACACGTATAGCAGTAGAATATTTGACTGAATTAGTGACAATATCCCCGCAAAAAGGGCTGCAGGAGCAATCTCCAGAAATGCTTCCAGACAACAACAATATCTGCAACAACAATAATAAATGCAACAACAGTATGGGCTATAATAAAAGTGAGGCAAATAAAAACACTCAAGAGTATGGTTTCTAAAGTTTGTTTGTAAAATGCAATAGATCAGTTGGAGGACAAAGAAGTGGGAAGACAGAAACCAAATATTTATCTATGCTATTTTTGTAGTTTTTTTCTTTCTTTTTTTCAGCATTTGCAAATAACATAGTAGAGATTTTGGTACTAAAACCAAAGGTTTATATATATATTTCCTATCATAAAAATAACTCATTACACTTTGGTCATTCTTTTATTTTATTTTTTTTTATTTTTATTTTTTTAATTTGATTTATATGCCGCCCTTCTCCGGAGACTCAGGGCGGCTTACAATGTGTTAAGCAATAGCCTTCATACTTTTGTATATTTAGACAAAGTCAGCTTATTGCCCCCACAAACTGGGTCCTCATTTAACCTACCTTAGAAAGGATGGAAGGCTGAGTCAACCTTGAGCCTGGTAAGAATCGAACCTGCAGAAATTGCAGGCAGCTGTGTTAATAACAAGGTGCATTAAACCACTGTACTACCAAGGCTCTTATTAATGTTATACTGATTGTTAACTGTGCAATTTTAGTAATTTTCTTGGTGAACTTATTAATATCTCCTAGAATTATATCTTTATATGAGATATGAGACACAATGCAACTGCAGCTGATTTAGATGGCCAAGAAGAGCTGAACAGACCCTTGTCACTGACCATGTCACCCCCACCCTAATAATTGAAATGAGGTAGATTCTTATCCTGATATAAATCTTGCCACTGTTGGGATTCAATTTTTTTTACTACCAGTTCTGTGGGCGTGGCTTGGTGGGGCGTGGCTTGGTGGACATAGCAGGGGAAGGATACTGTAAAATCTCCATTCCCACCCCACTCCAGGGGAAGGATACTGTAAAATCTCAATTCCCTCCCCACTCCAGGGGAAGGTTACCGCAAAATCCCCATTTCCTCCCGATTCGCTGGGACTTGGGAGGCAGAGAATAGATGGGGGTGGGGCCAGTCAGAGGTGGTATTTACCAGTTCTCCGAACTACTCAAAATTTCCACTACCGTTTCTCCAGAACTGGTCAGAACCTGCTGAATACCACCTCTGAATCTTGCCCAATGAACAGAGAAAATTCTACTTCAGCAGCAGAACAATAAAGCCAACTTCCTGCTGTCTTCCCGAGTGACGATGAATCATACGAGGACCTGTTCTTAAAAATGAGCAGGCCTCAGTGCTATAGCAGAGAGATTAGAAGATTAAGGCCAGAGTGTGATTTTATAAACTTTGTTCCTATTCAAGCCACAACAAACAAAATTTAACCTATTCATCTAATGTAATTCAACTGTTTCGTCATTAAATTTGTTTCGGTAGCTCCTTTGTTCAAGAACAGCTATCTTAAAGTCAGGGACAGAGGCCCTTGCTGGATCTTAAGCTATCGGTAAATACAATACTTTGTGTACCTTGGTAGCAGTAATTTCATCCCTTAACAAAGAGGGTTACTAGATGAAGATGCTGTTCATGTTTTGTAACACGATGAGCCCTCTTAAACAATGTTAGACTTGTTCTAAATCTCAGTAGATCCTCATTGTTTCCATGAATGGAAAACTTCTGTTTCAAAGCTGCTTGCTCTCCTTTAAACTGACTAGCCATGAAAAATTGAAACTGGAAACAGTCTGAATAGACAGTTGGGTCTATTGTTAGTTAACAAGGTCAGTTTCACCCCAGATCATTTCATTTGGACTATGTATGGCAGGAAGGAAGAAAAGAAAAGAAAAGGAACAGAGCTGCAAACAGTCAAAACAGCCCAGATCAATCTTGGGTGGATTTTACAGTAGAATCAGCTGGTTGAGAATTCATCATCTAGAAGTATCCAGTGTCTTATGTTCTCTAGACTTATACCACATAGCGTTGTGACCAAGGCCCAAATAGTGATTACCAAAAACAATTCAGTCCTCAACAAACTTATTTTATTAAAACAGCTGAGAATTAATTCATTCTCAGCTTAGTCCAAAACAGAATTCTTAATAATCAGTCCGTCGGCCTTATCACCAACCTTTGATGTCTTTGGCAACCTGCCAAAGGCTTTTCTTGGCAAAAACCCCACAAAGTTCAAGAAGCACGGGAATCAACGTTGCTTTTCTACAAAGAACCCAATGGCTCGTTGCTACTCTTTTATGCCTTATGGGAGGGGCCAATCATCTCCTGGCCTTACTCCCGAGTTGTCCTTTTTTCTTCAGCTGCTCTTGCCTTCTGGCAGCTCTTCGCATGCGTGCAGTAAGAACAGGCTCCTCCTGTTCCTCTGCCTCTCTACTGTCCGACTCTGAAGGCTCCGGAGTCCGTGCATCGCTCCCAGATGGCCCTGCCCCATCTCTGCCTGTGACGCAGAGCCCTCGTCCGGGCCTTCCTCTGATTCCAGGACTGGCCCATTGTCCTCCCCAGCCTCCTCACTCCACTGCCAGGTCTGCAGGCTGCTGGCAGACCACAACACATAGCCCCAATTTCATGTTGAACCAACGTCTTTTTCTTTCAGGCCTATGAGCCAGAAGAACCTTCTGTGCATCACTCTACATGTACAGAAATATGTTCTCTAATAGTTCGTTTTGCAGTAACAGTTTTCAAATCTTTTCAGAACCCTACAGTTTATCCTTCTAGGGACAAAACTGATATTTTGGATATTTTTTTTAAAAAAAAAGGTAAAAGAAACCCCAACTCAAATTCCTACTGTTTTCTGACAATGTAAACTTTGAATTTTGCACTATTGCTGAACATCTTATGAATTTAATTCTTGCTATTAGGATCTGCCTCTTCCAGCAATACTTTTGTACAAGAGTCTCTTCCTGGTGGCCAACACCCTTTAAGTTCAGGGTTGGGTGTTTTGGGGGAGATGAAAAAGAAACATGCTGAGTTTCTGCTCAATTTTTAAAGAGAAAAATTGGAAAGATACAAACACTATGAGATGCTCTGGCACAGACAAAATTCTTGTCTATTGATTTCACTAATGAAATTACACACACATAGACATATATGGCCAGTCAATTTGATCTTGCTGGAACAATTATTGCTAGATCAGCAGTTTAGCACCTTGTTTACTTTGTAGAATGCAGCAAGCAACATCTCTAGATATAGCTAGAAGCAATCATATTAATTAAGTGCATTGAGAAGAGAGAACGAAATCAGAAGTCCTTCCTCGTCATCCTCTCTGCTTCCCCAGCCTCTTTTCCCTCCCCTTAGCCACAAACTTCCCTTTCTGAAAAACAGACCAAAACAGACTTTTCTTTAGCTATGCTATCTCAACCACTTTTTGGTTTAGTAGAGAATTAATAGAGAGTCTCCATTGTTCCAGTTCAAAGTTGTTGTTTTTCCCCTTTTTTTCCCCCTTTTTAAATGGAAATTTTAAATTTGGTTTTAAATTATTGGGGTTTTAAATTTGTTCAGCCAAATTATTTAATTCGTTTTATTCTATTTTAAATTTTGTATTTATATGTTTTATTCTATGGCTGTTCACCGCCCTGAGTCCTTCGGGAGTAGGGCGGTATACAAATTCAATTAAAAAAAAGTTGTAACCAATAGACAAAAATTGGCTCCATCAATGGACACTTTCAAATAATGTATTCTGCTCTAAACCTTACGCAACCTCACTCACCATGCCCCATGAATATCCAGAAGTGTAAAAATGGCACCATGGACAGCGACTATGGGAAGGAATGGCAAAGCCACTGCTCAGATCCATTGCTGTGAAGGTATGTAGACCTGACCTTGAGAATGGGAACGAATGAACAAGGATGAACTTTAGGAAAATATTGGTCCTGGAAAAAAGGAAAGCATTAGAAAGAAACTCAAAATCAACCTGTCTTGATGTTATTTGGCATATAACGGAGGAAAGAAAAACCCTTTAGATTCTATTGATCTACCTTCTAAACCAATAAAGAACATTCCTGGAATCCTTCCCATGCTGACAACTGGAAAGGATGGGGAGGGGCGGTTACAAAGCACCATGGCTATCTGTGCTGCACTCACTCTGAAGCTGCACCTAAGCCACAGGTTAATATTTTCAGCTGCAGAAGACCTCCTTAGGAACCACATTCAGCTGCAGAAGACAACCTTAGGAACCACATTCAGCTGCAGAAGACAACCTTAGGAACCTGGGGAGATGGGGGGGATGTCAGCACAATCCTTGGTCAAAACATCCTATGTGTGTGTAAAGGAACTTGTGCTACCTGTATATGATTATAAAGGCCTTGAACGTTTATGCAGAGAAAGAGCTAGATTGAAAACCATCTTTGCAGCCAATGATCCTCCTGCCCTCCTCCCATCCTTACCATCAACATTTCCCCAATAAAAAATGGGGGTGTCCCACGTTTATGATACATTATTTATTGATGTGTTCATGTGCTCATTTGCTCTCTAAAGGCAAGCATCTCACAAAGTGCCACACATCAATCCCGAAAAATGAATTGGTTTTATTTTGGGGTTCACAATCTCCAGACCCATCATACCGGGAGATAATTGAGACTATTCAACTAGACAAATGATGAATGATGATCAATGATTCTGGCATTTCCACTCATGTGATTCTCCGGTTCTACTGAAGCCAGTCTTCTTAATTCAGAGCTCTTGTTTGAATGGCCAACTGTAGCTCTTGTTCCTTTGACCAATGGGTGGAGATGGGATGGGGAAGTAGGAGCTGACAGATCTATCTTGCAGAGAAGACTGAAGCAAGCTGCCTGTCATTGGAGCCTTGGTGGCAAAGTGTTTATAGTGCAATATTGCAGGCAAAACTTTGCCCACAGCCTGGAGTTCAATCCTGATGGGGCTCAAGATTGACTCAGCCTTCCATCCTTCTGAGGTCGGTAAAATGAAGATCCAGATTGTTGAGGGCAATATGCTGACATTGTAAACCTCCCAGAGTGTGCTGTAAAGCACTAGGGGGTAGTATTTAACCCTAAATGCTATTGCTACTGCTATTTGTCCTGGAAGAGAAAGGGCTCCTTGGTCCAGTGTGTTTCAACTTCTAACTCAATTGTACATCTATCCCCATAATAATGGACCAGGATGTCTTTCTGGAAGTTGCTTTTTTATCTGCTTAACTGCAATATCCATTTATGCTGTATTACCAAAGCTACAGTCTGTTCTATTATATGTAGCTTGATTACAGGAATTTAGCCTCTGTTACAGAAGTTTTACCACTGTGAATGTACCTATGGTGGGAAACCAACATCCATACCAAATGTTGCTGAATTACAGCATTTCTCACCATTGGTCATGATGGTTGGGGATTTGTGAAATAGTCATTCAGCAATTGCTGGAGAATCATCACACTCATCTGTGTGTTCCTTTATTAGGACAACAAACTGCAAACAACGCACATTTCTACTGTAGAATATGTAGCCAGATCAGTATTGGGAATTGGTGATGCAATTCCCAATACTGCACCACTTTGCATTGGTGATGCAAAGTCAAACTATGACTTTGTCACAGACCAGTTTATCTAAAAGGAACTTAGTTCTTCAGAGAATAGCACCAGTTTGCAAAACAAGACTTTCTCCACGTTTTCATTTTGTAGCACACACCCATTTCTGGGAAGCGTTGGACTAATCTTGAACTAATAATACCTCTTTTAGAGCCAGATCTTCTCCAACAATACTTTTTTTTTTTCTGAAACCCCCTTAAGTAGATTTTTTTTTAAAAAAAATCAACCACAAAAGTCTCACCGAATTTGGAAATGTATTACTCCTGCAGGAAACAGTTGCAATTCTGGGATTTGTTTTCTGTACAGTACTTTTATGACTTTGTAAAGTTTTCTTTCCGGAAGGGCATACCACAATTTCTCCTTCATTGAGAGTTTTTAACCACACCGCAAAGAAGTTACACCCATCGTTTCCTCTAACAATGGCAAAAGGAAAAGCAATTGTTTGTGTGCTTAGCAGATCTAGGTCCCTGCTGTAATTGTTTCTATCTATTCTTTTTTTCTATATTGAGCCATTCAATAAGAGCCATATCTACTGCTCATGGAGTTCATCAGTACAAGGGTAGTCAGCATTTTTGGCATCCAGAAGCTGCATAATAACATTTATTTTGGTACCTGAAACCAGGGATTATAGCAGTAATGTAGTGAAAAGCAGAATTTTGGACTATTTTGAATGCAATGGTGGTATAAAAATGAAAAGAAATGAAAAGAAAAAAAACAAGAAAGAAATTGCAGTTTGGTATAGTGGTGAAAGGGGATGCGGTGGCTCAGTGGCTAAGATGCTGAGCTTGTCGATCGAAAGGTCAGCAGTTCAGCGGTTCGAATCCCTAGTGCCGCATAACGGGGTGAGCTCCCGTTATTTGTCCCAGCTTCTCCCAACCTAGCAGTTCAAAAGCACGTAAAAAATGCAAGTAGAAAAATAGGGGCCACCTTTGGTGAGAAGATAACAGTGTACTGTGTGCCTTTGGTGTTTAGTCATGCCGGCCACATGACCACGGAGATGTCTTCGGACAGCACTGGCTTCTCCGCTTTGAAACAGTCATGAGCACTGCCCCCTAGAGTCGGGAACGACTAGCACATATGTGCAAGGGAACCTTTACCTTTACCTATAGTGGTTGCTGAGATAGAAACCAGGAGAATGTGAGGTCTAGTTCTGCTTAGTCAGAAAGCTGGTTGGGTGTCTAGGCCAGTTACTCTCTTTCACCCAACCCAACAGTGGTGGTTTTGTGGGTAAAATGGGAAGAGAAAGGAGTGCTTTGTATGTTCACCACCTTCAGCTACTTATAAAGTAATAAAGGCAGGATGCTAAGCTAATAAACAAGGAAACAAATTCCCTTCTATTGAGTAATTGCCATCTTACTCTTTCATCTCCCACTTTAACCCTTTCTAATCCCCAAATTCATAAATCAGTTCAGTCTTCTTTCAACAAAAAGTCCATATAAGGCTTCCAGTCTCTTTTTTTTAAAAAAAAAAAAACTTTTTTTTTCTCTGACCAAACTGGTCAGCTTGGCCGTTTCTATGAGCTCTGTAAATTTTATAATCGAACCTTTACTGTAGGTCAGGGGTCAGCAACTTGCGGCTCTGGAGCCGCATGTGGCTCTTTCACCCCTCTGCTGTGGCTCCCTGGCACTCAAAATATGTGTCACAACCGCCAATGTGCAATACCTGCTGGCGTGCGATTTAATGAGCTTTTCAAACCCCGGTAGGTCAACCATAGATAAATCCACAGATAAATGAAATAAAAGTTTCAAAAGAAAACAGAACATTTAATTGAACTAAATATGCTAGTTTTGTGGCCGCTCAAGAAATAGTCAGGCACAGGAAGAGTTTTGTGGCTCCCGGTGTTTTCTTTTCTGTGGGGAATGGGAAATGGGTCCAAATGGCTCTTTGAGTATTTAAGGTTGCAGACCCCTGCTGTAGCTAATTTGTTATTTTTCCATCTTAGTACATAGCCTTTTTTTCCCCCCAGGGAGAGGCTATTTTAAATTTCTAGGTATACTAAGCCTATATAAGCCTCAGTATACCTATTTTACTTTCAGTTGACCATGGTGGATACATCACTATTACAACAGCATAATTTCCAAAGGCCTCAGGAATTCCCAAAAAAGTGTTTGGAGATACACGAGGCAGGTCCTGGACTGTAGGCGACTTATCTAAAAATGCTTAACATTGCAAAAAGCCTAATTCTGCCATCAAGTTCTCTTCCTCTCTTTCTTCCTTCCCTCTTGAAGGACATTATTTAGAAAGAAAATCATGTTCCTGTTTACACAAACTCCTGGGGTCCTAACTATTGACCTTTATCCTGAGCTGCATTCTGGCCATGCAGTGTATGCTTTACACCCTGGCTGGAAAACACCTCCTAAGATACACTCTTATCAACTTGGGTCATGTACAAGAATGTACTCATGACCAGCCAACTTGTCAATCTCATTTCCAATCAGATGCGTGCAGCACTGGTGAAACTGAATCTCCAGTTTAGGTGCACAACACGTTTGGGTCAACCAATCATAGAACTTCCAGTCCAAAGATCCTGTGAGACCATACTGTCTTGACCTCTATAGCATGCAAAGTTAAATATTAAATAGCCCATAAAATATTATCTTTAAAAGTAATCTAACACATCCCTTTCCGATCTGGTGTTCACGAAGTCTCCTCTGCATCAGTCCTTGCTGTTCCTCTGTTGTTTATAACCAGCACTTAATATTCAGGAGTATAATATTTTAGCTCCCTGCTCTGATGACATTCAGGAAACTATTAAACGCCTGGCTATTTTCCCAGACTCTGGGACAGGATGAAGGTTGAACCCCTGCTGGATGGGTTTTCTTTGGTTATGTGATGTTTTTGGAGATCCGTTCATGAATTTCTGTAACATGCTTTGCATTGTTTACTTTCAGACCGTCTAAAGTTGTTGGGAGTTGGAAAGTCTATAAACTCTATGAATAAATATATAAACGACCAGTAAAACACATGGAATCACCGGCCCTTAAAAATATCCCATAAGTTAGTCTTTAAGCTGTGAAAGTTGGCAGGAAAACTGTTGATCATTCTCAGCCAGCTACCCACCGGTCAGCACTCCTGGCACGAGAGGTGTTGCCACCCACTGGATTTGGGATTCTTACTGGTGCAAAAAATCCACATGCCAGAACTGTTACATTGGGACAGCTACATGTGAAGATTCTGAAGAAAAGTGGGGAAGTTCTCCCCAGGGTCTATGCTGCCAATGGCCCCTTCCACAGAACAATGCAAAGGAGAATATGAATGGGCAACCTACACACTGTTTCTGCTTGCCAATTAATAAGTTGGCCCACACAAATTGGTCACTGCTACTTGTTGCCATTAAGACTCTTCCTCAGGGCTGTTAAGATGGCGGCTACACTCATGCTCTCTGCCCACAGGGAGGTGTTCTGAAAAGTCAAGATGGCAGCCACAGTCCTGCCATCAATCACATGGTTATGGTCATCTTTTGAGGTTTTTTTTTTGAACCCCTTCCCAACAAACACCCCTGCTCCTCACCAAGCAAAAATCCACTTGCAGGACCACAACAGCCATCAGTCTATAGTAGGGCCTGCCTTCCATCTACCCAGGTCTTTTATTGTCTCAGTTCCACAGGGAGGACAGTGAAACAGCATCTTTGGGTGGATGAAAAACAGTGGTGCGAGGGCGAGGAATAAATGAAAATATGTACATGTATGTACATGGGCATACAAACATGTGTAACCAGTTGTCCGATTCATCAACCAGGGTTGCCTTCAAGTTCAAAAGCTTCTAGTAATACATTAGGTCACTATTGCCTGTAACCTTGGTCTGGATGACTTGCAAATATCAATCTTGTTCTGCCCCTGGTTGATTTTATATGTTTCAAGCCCCATGTCAGGGTTTCAAGTAATATACCCATAGCACTCAGAACTCCAAGGCAGGCAGATTCTTCAAAGAACAGTTTTATTGGATACATCATATTGGCACAGACTGGTGAAAACCGACTCTAAAGGTTCCCGCAGTTTTCACCTAATTAAAAGTAAAAGTTTTCCCCTTCCCCAAAACAAACAGTCACATGGTCCAATCAGGGTACTGTCCAGTTGCTTGGTAACATCACTCCTCCTCTCTTCAGCCACCTGTCCTTGGTTCCCAGGGGAAAGTAATTTGTTTTGGCTACAAACCCCCCAGCTATCTCCATTTCCCCCTCCCTAACCCTCATCTCCGTTGTGGCAACACTGAAGCCTCAAAGATGGCCTCAATCAGGCCAACTTCAGAGTTGACACCACCACCTCCCTCCATCATGGAGGAAAGCTACTAAAGTCTGACTGGGTGGATTATCTCACCTGGCTTTTGTCGAAGCCATTTTTTTCAACCTCTTCCTCCTGACCAGCATGAAAGAATTTAAATTGGATTCTAAGAGACGTGATGTCCCAGAGAGAGAATGGTCTGATGGGTTTTTAGGCTTTACACTTTATTCCACTTTTTTTTTTCATATACAACTCAAAGGCAGTGGACATACCTAATGGTCTTCCCCCTTCTCTTTTCCTCATAACAACCACCCAGGCTCTACCAAAGTAGTAGTCTCTTTTAAGGGAGAATCTGTCTCTTCTGCCTTTTTCATGTCTGTTTGGTGTACACTGTGGTGGGAGGTCTGATTTCTTGCAGCCAGGATGTTGGCTGTTTCCTGCAAAGACTGAGCTCTGTGAGAGCTAAACTCACCTCCTTTTGCAGCCCCTTTTCCAGTCAAAGTTGGTTTTCTTTTCATGGAGTGTTTACTGAACTCCTTGAGTTTGAGCCAACTCCATTTGTGTGGTTGCCACCCCATGTTAGATATCCCACCTTATTTTGGATGTCTCACCACTGCCAACACTTTGTCACATATTCTTTTAAGTACACTCAATTTGGTGGACTCAAAACATGAGCCAACCCACAACACAACTTCCTAGACAACACACACACACACACACACACACACACACTCACACACACACGGATTCACAGGCTATTACACACTGCTTATTCATAATCATAGTCATATGTTTATTTTTCAAGCATATATAACAGGTAAAAGTATAAACATAATTTGAATACAAATTATACAAATACAGATACCCCTACCTACTCCATTCTTCCCCACTTCTACTACTTACAGCAAACTCCAACTATTACTTTCTTTCTGGATGCTTTACTTCTACCCCCACAGACCTCCTTCCTTCTTCTGCCTCCCACACAACAGCACCACCACACCCAACTGTCTCTCAGCACAACTTTTATAGTCAACATTGCTATGCTGGCTGGAGAAAGGGCTTCAAGAGACAGGAGGAAAGCATGACAGATGCTAGCCATTTTCTGGACAGCCTGTTCCCTCACAATCATTTCCTCCATGTGCTGCTTCCCCAGAAATCTTCTCTTTCTGAAGGAAAGGAAGATTAAATATTTGCTCTATAAAAAAAAAAAAAATAGGGAATCCTGAATAGCTCCATGGAGATAAAAGAGAAAGATTAGCTTGCTGGGCTTTTCACTATTACCAAGACATTATGCTTGCCACATACCTTTGAATCGATAGAAAACTATATCACCATGAAATCTGACCATTGCTGCAGGACACCTGGTTTCCCTCTATGATAATAGTGACAAAGTCTCAAACTTTTTAGTATCTGATGCTGCTTTTAACACAAACAAAGGAGCAAATATTTGTTGGCACTAATGCAGGTAAGGACAATTTAAGCCTCTTTCATTCATGGACTGGGGATAAAATGAAGGAAATATCACAGGATCCAAAAGTAACATTTGTTTATGCCATAGGTTGATGTGACACAACCTTATCACCTAGCTATAATCAAATATAAAAAAGACTCTAGAACTTACTATCTGTATTTCAAGATAGTATGTGTGTGTATGGGTTTTTTAACATCTCTTATTGTATATTGTTCATATTGTCTTTGTTGTAAGCCACCCAGATTCCTCGGAGAGTTGGGCGGCATAGAAATACAAATAATAAATAAATAAATAAGAGACTATCCCGCTAGGATTACGGAGTCATCCTTATAGTTATGACTGTTCAGACTTTTCTTAGAGAAAAAAGAAGTGTTTGACCCCAGATGTGTAATGCTGTTATTTATGATGGCAGTAATTTACATCCACACAATTAAGAACATGTTTACTTTGGTCATAAAGAAGGTCAGAGGCAGACAAAATCCCTTGCATTATAGCACTAAGCAGAACTCAGTTGATGTGTTTTAACTAGCAAATAGGCAGACAGCTTCTCTCTCTTCTTCCAAGTAAGACTCCCTGTTCCTGACCCATAAATAAAATCCACATGTGCTATGAGTCATAGAGGAAGAGAGGGAATGAAGGAATATTTACTGGCTTAGACCTTTAGAATTGCACTGAAAATATTAGGAATATAATGAATGTTACATACTGTGTATATACTGTGTGTACAAAGGAAAACCCTACTTCTTTTAGAATGCATTTATCTACACGTTGCTACACCATTCCAATCAATGGAAAGCAAACCCAGCAAAATAGAAATAATAATCACAAAAGAGGGTGGTACACAGACAAATGATTCAAGTTGAATGTATGTTGGTGTAAATGCCATCTGGAATGGAAGAAGGGGGGAAGGTGAATGTACCTGCAGGTGGACTTCCTTGCAAGGCACGGAGGAAATGATGGAGAAGGGCTACTCCTAGCCTACCCACCTCACTCTAACTTCTCCAGGGGAAAAAGCTCACGTCACTCTAACTTCTCCAGCACGCTTTCTCTAAATGCTTTGACCGATGGGCAGATTCAGTTCTGACCAGAGGGGTGCCTTAAATGCATTGCACCCTCAAGGACTTCAAAGTAGGGGTGAAATACTCCCGGTTCGGACCGGATCAGGCGATCCGGTAACAATTGTGGCATGTGATTAAGAGAACCAGTAGCGATAGCAGTGCAAGGCTCCGCGCACCTGCCTGGGTGTCATTACTTCCTGCTTTTAAAAGGTTAAAAAAAGGCTCTGATGATTGCGTGCCACAGCTGTGATTTTACCTTTTAAAAGCATTTTTTGACAATCTATTCGCCCGAATAGGTTGTAAAAAAATGCTTTAAAAAGGTAAAAAAAAAAAAAAGTTGGCCACACCCATCCACTCACATTACACCCCCCCCAAGCCACACCCACAGAACCGGTAGTAGCAAATTTTATATTTCACCACTGCTTCAAAGGCAATAAACTTCAAATTAAGTCTGAAAGCCTGAAGAGACCAAGGTAGTGATCTCAGAATGGGCATTAATCTGTAAGTGTGGGATGGCCCAGACAGTAGTCTGGGATATAATTCTGAGCCAGCTGTAGCTTCCAAATTTCAAATGCAGAAGTGCCTTATAACAGTCACCATTGCCAAGGCATTGTGGTGCATGATAGCTGGACTTGGGCAAAAGCTCCTTTCACCACAACTTCCACTTGCTGCTTGAACAGATGCAAGAAGACTGCTAAGACACTGAACCCTTGGAAGAGGTCATTCGAAGTAAGGGTCAGGATCAATGTTAATGGATTTACCCTGGTGTTTATTAACAACAGGTAACTCCGCCTTTGAAAGATTTCATCTGAGCTTTTCTGCCCTTCCAAACCTTGACAGCTTCCAGACATGGGCTCAGGATTTCCACGGCATCTTTGGCACAGCCTGGGGTGGTAATTCCAGGCATCCTAATGACAGCTCATCCAAAACCAATGAATGTCTAGTCTAGTCTAGTCTAGTCTAGTCTAGCCTAGCCTAGCCTAGCCTAGGCTAGACTAGACTAGACTAGACTAGACTAGACTAGACTAGACTAGACTAGACTAGTCTAGACTAGACTAGTCATGTATTTGTTCACAAAACAGAGATGGGGGAGAAAGAAACAGGAAGTGAACTTCTGCAATATAAAATGTTGGATTGGATAAGTCATGATTTTATTTTTATCTGTATTGCCCAATGTTTATATATGGAATCATCTCCAACGCAGCCAGGAATGGGGACTTAAATCACTCTTCTCCAACCTGATGCCTTCCAGATCTGCTAGAATGACTGGGTAACTCCCAGAATTTCTAGACCTTTATCGCCATTGGAAATGCTGGAGGTCACGACACCAACAAAACTGAAAAAAAGGGCTGTCTCAGATGGGACACATATGGACTTCCTAGCTATTCTTTTAATAAAGAAGAGTTGCCTCGAAGTTGGGCAGCACACAAATCCAATCAATCAAATAAATAAATAATAAACAAATGGTAGAAAGCCTGAGTGATGGCAGGCCAGTGTACGCATACCATCAGCAACATGCTTGTCGTGTCACAAGGGATGGCTAATGATCTCGCAAGTGACAGTCTGGTCCAATGTTTATCTGTTGAAAGCTTCCAATCTCACTGAACTGAAAGCTGATCACCAAGTTGTCAGCACTCATGCAAACAACTTCAGGGCATGTTTAAAAATAACCGTTTGCAGGACATGAAATGCATGTATGATGCCACCTTTTGTGGGAAAGTGGTCTGAAGATGATTCAGATAGCTAACATTGGAAAGTGCTGGGTCTTATGAACTCACACCACAAGAGCTAATAATAAAACTTCAACCTTCACCCTTTCATGGTAATTGATGAACATACAGCTAATGCTCTTTCTTTCCTTCTTTTTTTGAACAAGGCAAGAAGCATCTCTGAATTCATAGTAATACCTTCTGGAAGGGATGAACATAGAGACAAAGCTGTGGCCAAATTAGAAGCACAAATCATATTCTGTGTAGTATTTGAGAAATTCTACAAATGTTTTCTGTAAAAAAATTGCCCCAAACAGAAATAACAAAAAAGAAAATGGTCATAATTATTTCAATTAATTTCTAGTTTACCCTTGAGAACAGGAATGTCCAAACTTAGTGACTTCAAGCCATGTGGACTTCAGCTCCCAGAATTTCCCCAGCCACCCCAGCCAAGCAATCCTGGAAGTCCATAGGTCTTAAAATTTGCCAAATTTGGACATCCCTGCTTTAAAATGAACAGCTTTATATCTGTATTTTACAGACTTGTAAAACAGTGATGCTATTCTATTATGTTTCAGGGTAGAAGGAGAGTTTGGTCATAAAACAAAAAGAGAACAATAGAAAAACTTCCCTGGCTGACTCTTCTATACCAGGATTACCAGCAAAAGCTAGTTTAGACTGCTATTAATCAGGCTAAATAACAATTGAAGAGTTCTAGTCCTTTTAATTCCCAGTAAATGATCTTTAGTCTTTCCACTCATACCTTCTTCAATATATCAGGAACAAAGTAGAAGACAGACGTAAAGAGAAAAAAAAGGTGTGTCAGAACTTTCTTCAGAGTTTAACAAACTTTGTTAAATCAGTCTCAATACATAAGGGGTATCAAATATAACTATGCCATCTTGTACACAGGGAAGATTTTAATTTCAAAATACCATATAAAGCTAATGAAAACAACTCTAAAGATCTTTTTAAATTCCCGAGAAAACAAGAGAAGGCAACAATCGCATATGCAGAATCCCCAATAAAATCAATACAGCGAACTTGGATAAACCAATAAGAAATACGTGATAAAAGGTTAACATCAGATTTGAGAAAAAAATATCTTTCCACCTTAGAAACATATTTAAAGCTATTTTCCCAAGCTTTACTTCCTTCTCCCCTTCTCATGTTTCCCCTTTCCCTTTCTTTAGATACAGATGTGAGCTATGTAATCACTTACCAAACTTTAAATGCTCCATTTTATAGTCTCTTATTCAGATAAGTAACGTGCTTAACCGAGTGTGTTCTTAAGCTTTATGCATTTGGCTTACTTAAAGAACAAAGTGGAGTAGTTTGACGGTTGCCTAAAGGAATGGAACATATAAGTGAGTGAGATATAAACCCAAAGCATCATAAGAAATGTCAGTGTGGTTTTGAGGGTGACATCTCCTAGAGAAGAGATGATTGATGGGCTCAGGCTGGCTAATCACTAGAAACCTAAAGAGGTATTCCAGAGTATTGGATAATTATCAGTATGGAACCCACAGTAGTATGGAGAGGAAATAAAGTGTTCTGTCCCCTGTCCTCACACAGACAAATGCTATATCAAACACGCCTGCCAGTAATTTATTGTATAAACAGACCAGATTTCCTGGCAGACGAGAGTTCTGGCAGCTAACTGTAAAACGCCTGCCCAGTCCAATTAGTACTCCCAAAAAGCAGGAGAGACCTTATCTGCAGTCCGTTTCCAGAGCGACAAATTATCCGCAAGAGTTTAGTCCAAAATATATCTGAGCCGAAGTGCAGGATTCACAATGTGACAAAGCCTGCCGAGCAATCATGGATGGATATAAAAATAGATGACAATGGGAAGGGGTATAATATAGAATAGAAGGGAAAAATTGAATTTGATTAAGATTAGAGATGAGAATGAAGGGTAATATTGGTTTTTTTTAAAAAATAGATGAGGAATAAATATGGCAAAAAGGAAATATAGAAATTGTAAATTTAATTGAAATGACTAAACACTGTTTAAATTTGTGAACCAGCCAAACACTCTGTTCAAAGAAAATACATTGTATGTTTGTATGTGTGTTTGTCTAAAAAAAAAAAAACTTTTTAAAAAAAACAACAACCAAAAAAGGTAGGTGTGTCTTCTACTCCGGTGCGTCTTATACTCTGAAAAATATGGTAATTGATTGGTCTAAAATGAACCTAAATTGGCCTTTTTAAAAAAGTTTGGTTTATCTCTGTTCTATTTCATCGGTGCTTTTACAGAAACATACAAAGAGTGAGTGACAGCTCTATTTCCCTAAGCAATTACCTTGATGTATCTAGAAATCCTGATAGAATTACAATTCCCCAGTGCATATACTCAAGGGTTTAAACATATGCACCTGTCATTCACACTTTATATATTTGCTATGGGAAGAATCATTATCCTATAAATCAGAGACCCTGCCCAACGTTGAATTTTAAGAAAGCCCCACCATTTTCTACATGTAAAATTAAGGTAGGGTTTTGAAAGTCAGCAGCAAATTTTTTTAGCCCTGTTGAACTCATGTAGCGTGTCGGAAAAATTCTGCGATTAAATATATTATAGTCATTAAAAGTTTATTTCATATTTTCAATATTCCTATATAATACAGCCATTCTGAAATTATCTGCAGTCCGTTTCCAGAGCGACAAATTATCCGCAAGAGTTTAGTCCAAAATATATCTGAGCCGAAGTGCAGGATTCACAATGTGAACAATTTTTGTTCAGCTCGAAGAGGTCTATCATAATCAACAAAAGTTTTTCAGGAAGCAAAACTTTTGAAAACATTGTTGTCCAATGGAATCTTCCAGAAATCCCAAGGCTGTGGGCTAGGCTGGGAAACAAAGGATCATTCTAGAAGAAGGCACTGGTGTCCCAATTCTGAACTTTTCCAAAGTAAATGGCATGAACATGAGAAGTCAAACTCAATTCAGAGAGACTTGAAATTTTCCTTTCACTCAATTGCTGCAAATACACAAAGTTGGCAAAGAATTTACTGACTTGCAATGCTCTCGCTTCATCATAAGCACACAGGAAAACCGTGCCAATTTCCTCAGGCTTTATTGTTAAAACACTTTTTTAAAAAAATAAAGGAAATTTGGTTCCTTAAGCCTTCCTGTTGAAAGAATAAATGATCTAACACGTTACAATATAGGCAAATTTTTGCGGAGGCATCAAGGTCCAATCATTCTTTGCCTCTGCACAACTTTGGCCAAATGTCAAGTTTTTATACAAACCCTTCAGCATCAATTTTAAATCCACAATTGAGCACTTACATTATGCTACCTTACTTTGGTCTCTTTGAACCACTTTTTCTTATCATAATTTACATGCAGCCCAATCTTGTGGTGCAAATTAATGTCAGTTTAAAGTCAGTGCTGCAAAGGACAAAAATTGCCATGCGTAGCAAACTAAACAAATAATTGTAATAAAAAAGCCAGTGGGCCATGCTCCAGGGTGAGAACTGAACCTATGGTAACAAACAAAATGTTTCTTTATTCCCTTTTCTTTAGTTTTTGAAAAGCTTTTGTTAAACCCTATTTGTACGGGGAAAAAGTTGACCGATAGCAGTTGAATATATGCCATATTTTCTATTGTGTGTCTAAATTTCCATATGTTTTTTATGTTTTTTTTCTTCTTCTTTGAAATCATTTTCAACAAGATATGGCTTGGGTGTCAAAAGAGCTCATTCTGTTACTAGATAAAATAAACAGCATGTGATTCTACATTTATCTGTTCTAGAACAGCAGGAGGCTGAAATACACAAGGGCACTCAAACCTTCTGCTTATTCCATTAATTTGAACTCTTCTTTTCAAAAATAGACGTCCAAAATTTAGATTAGAGTCTTAGCCAATTCATTATCATAAACAAGAATAAGTATTGGTCTACTTCAGAAGAAGCAGATCTCATTCCTAGGTGAATGAGTATAAGAAGATTGGTCAAAAGGAAGTCCTCTAGATCTTGAAAAGCCAACAGTGGCCAGTCCTAATCAGCAATCACTTGTAGATTATGAGGGAGCCAAGCTTTGTTCTCCATAGAATTGAAGCTTATCTTTCAACTAATTTCCTAGCTCTGCCACTGGATTCAGAATGTGCTATCTCACCGATTACTTCTCAGCTTTCTTGCATTCTTATCATTTATGAGGAAAATGACACATTTTTGCAAGCAAATGAATAAATTCATATTTTAGTTCTCTGAGAAGACATAAGTGGACGCTGTCATGACCGAGTGATTCATTGCTGTGTAGACTTTCAAAATGTCCTAATACACAGAAGAACAACAAAAGTTATTGGTTACGTCTAGTCTAGTGAAAAGAAGGACTAAAGGTGACACGATAGCAGTGTTTCCAGGATTTGAGGGGCTGCCTCAAATATCGGAGTGAGGATAATTAACAGTAGAACGGCTTGCCTTCAGAAGTTGTGGGTGCTCCATCACTGGAAGTTTTTAAGAAGAGATTGGGCAATCATTTGTCTGAAATGGTATAGGATTTCCTGCAATGCTCACCTCCATCCAGTCACTCCAACTCTACCTCGAATTAAGGAGTTACAGGGTTGTAAAAAGAGGAGGGATAGGGTTTCCTGACTGACCAGGAGGTTGGCCTAGAACCGCATTGGCGAACCTATGACACGTGTGCCAGAGGTGGCGTGCAGAGGCCTCTCTGTGGGCATGCGTGCTGTTGCCAGCTGCTCTTCCGTCGCGTGCATGCCCACCAGCCAGTTGGTCCATCGCACATGCGCACCAGCCAGCTGGGTCTTCCGGGTTCCGGTGCTCTGGTGTGCGCTCCAATTTTGGCACTCAGTGCTGAAAAGATTAACCATCACTGGCCTAGAAGATCTTCAAGGTCCCTTCCAACTTCTGTTATTCTGTTATCTTTTCTTGTGTTAGAAAGAAATCTTTCCTGGATGATTTCTGAGCTGAGAATAAAACATGCAGGCAATTGCTTGAACCAGAGATGAGGTTTATTTCCAAAAGCATAAAATACAGAGTTAGATGTTGGAAGCCAATGTGCAGAGTCCTCCTTGAAACTCCTTTATGTAGAGAAACCTTCCTTTGGTTCCTCAAAAGGATGCCAAAGTCTTTAGGAATTCCAAGAAAGTGTATTTAATCTGTGTTCTGAGAGGGGCCCCTCTGCAGTCAGGCACCCTGCTGGATGGCACTTTCTGCTTCTCTAACATTGCTGATTAAACCTGCCATTCTCTTTGGGAAAAGTTCTTTTTTCATTTAATTGCGGAGTTTTCCAGCTAAGCTCAACCTGTAAGGAATATTTGCCTGATCAGATTGGTGTTTGCTGCTGCATTTTAATCTCTCTGTGGAGGCCATTGTAACTGTGAGTTTTAACTTTTTGCCACTTATGGTGGGAAGACAGTATAATGGAAGGATGTGACTTCTTTCCAGTATTTGTTATCTCATTTTGTTCCAAATGATCCAATTCCCTCTTTGAATTTATTATCTAATTGATCCAATACCCTGCAATGTGCATCCTCAATTTTCTGAAGCGAAGAACAGATGCAGAAAATCCATCCAGGTTCTTTCGAATCTCCATTTCCTCCCTGAGTAACCCTTAATCGTCGTAAACAGTTCAGTGATTTCTTTGGCTTGTTTTCTGCTTCAAATATTGGGAAGTGTAGGCTCTGGATCTAACATGGGAAAGACGTACCACATCCTCTGAAAGGAGTTTCATGTCCTTGTCTACAACACTTCAAACCTGTACATTTCTGGGAATCCTATGGTCATCACACAGTCCCAGTTTTGTTCAGATGTCACTTATTCGGTTGAAAAAATCAGCATTTTTAAAATTTACATTGCTTTGTGTTTTGCCTCTCTGTCTCTCTCTCTCTCTGTCATGCCCCAGCATATACCCTTTATATAATGTTGTTGCTCTCTACCCCCATCTATTGGCCAGAGGGACAAATATGCCCCAACATAGCTCTTTATACACTGTTGTTGCTCTCTAGTCCCATCTAGTGGCCGGAGAGACAAATACCAATTATATTGTTTGAAGCTGGCCCAAATCCTTTACCCATCAGCCCGCACTCTCAAAACAAGTGCATGCTGGGAAGTCAGATTCCATTTCCTTTAACATTTGGAGGAGGCAAAAGCACAAAGAAGAATCCGTCTTAATCTATTGCACGTGGTCATCCAAGGATAAACCCACATCCCACATACAGAGCATCGCTGGTGAGATTTAAATTACTTGTATTAATTAATTGTTATGTTCAGCAGTAACTCAATACTGCCTGTCTTGTTTTTGGTTCTCATTGTATGTATCCCTATTTTACCCAGTTTCACCATATCCTGTTCTTTCAATAAAGCATTCAGATCTATGCATACGGTCTGTTTTATTGGAGGATAGGTGGATTTAGCTGCATGTCAAACAGCACACAGAGCAGCGTGTCATGAGGTCAGAACTCTCTCTTTCTCTCTCTCTCTCTCTCTCTCCCCTCCCACTCCCTCCCCCCCCCAGGTCTCAAATCAACATTTTTAGAGTTTTTGCAAAACATTGGCACTTTTAAAGGTACTACTTGAATGAATGCTGGAATTTTGGCAGGTTGCATCATATAAATCTGAACCTGGCCATGTTTCGACAGCCAAGAGCTACGCTTAACCTTCAGAGAGGGGAGAGGCGGGCGAAGGGGGAATTTAAGTGGGAAGATCTCATGCACACATCTCATGCACACAGTATGTACTAGGCAGGGGTGGGTTCTATTTACCTCTACTACCGGTTCTCATCGTACCCACATGCACTCTTCTGCGCATGCACAGATCAACTATGATGACGTCTGGGTCAGTGGGCGGAGCCTCCCGCCAGTTTTACTACCGGTTCTTGCAAACTGGTCCGAACGGGGGGCAACCCACCACTGGTGCTAGGGGTTGACTTTTGCAGAGTGGTGGGAGGGGTGAGTCTTTAATTTGGACAAACTAATGTTAATACCATTGTGATGTTTTAGGTCTTATATTATAGCTTCGTTCCTTCGAGACCGACTTCTGCCACCAACAGCCTCCCACCGGCCAGTTCGCTCCCACAGAGAGGGTCTCCTCAGGGTGCCATCAGCCAAGTTATGTCAACTGGTGACACCCAGGGGGAGGGTCTTCTCTGTGGGAGCCCCTGCCCTGTGGAATGAACTGCCCCCGGAAATGCGTAAGATCTCCGACCTCCGTGTATTTCGCTGTGCCCTCAAGACCCTGCTGTTCCGCCAAGCTGGGCTATCAATGTAATGATTTTTAAATTGGGTGTTTTAAATTTTGGGGGTTTTAAATCTGAGCCGAAATTATGTAATAATTTTAATTATTTTTAACTGATGTTTGTCTTTTTGTTTTTAATAGGCTGTACATCGCCCTGAGTCCTTCGGGAGAAGGGCGGTATAGAAATAAAATTATTATTATTATTATTATTATTATTATTATTATTATTATTATTATTATTATTATTATTATTATTACTATTACTATTACTATTACTATTACTATTACTATTATTATTATTATTATATAGTAGAATTTATTATAATTAAAAACAAGCTAGGGTTAAAGGATGGAAGTTTATAAGATTAACAGTGTGCTAAAATATATTGTGAATTCAAACTTTTAAGGATTAGAAATTGTGGGGATTTTAAAATATAATCCCGGGATTGATTAAATTTTGTTAATATTTGGCTTTATTAATAGTCCTAGACATCTGGGATATCAAAATTATGGTGGAATAATGAGTAATTTTTAAATATTAAATATTAGTGACTTGATAGGGAATAACAAATAAATGGTGCAAAGAAATGTTATTTAGGTTTAAATGTATTAATGGGAAAAACGATAAAAATAGAATAGAATAACAGAGTTGGAAGGGACCTTGGAGGTCTTCTAGTCCAACCCCCTGCCCAGGCAGGAAACCCTACACCACTTCAGACAAATGGTTATCCAACATCTTCTTAAAAAATTCCAGTGTTGGGACATTCACAACTTCTGCAGGCAAGTTGTTCTACTTATTAATTGTTCTAACTGTCAGGAAATTTCTCCTTAGTTCTAAATTGCTTCTCTCCTTGATTAGTTTCCACCCATTGCTTCTTGTTCTACCCTCAGGTGCTTTGAAGAATAGTTTGACTTCCTCTTCTTTGTGGCAGCCCCTGAGATACTGGAACACTGCTATCATGTCTCCCCTAGTCCTTCTCTTCATCAAACTAAACATAAAGAAAGAATGATAAAGAGAGAATGGTATTGGTGAAGTTGGAAGATTAGGATTATGTATACTTATTTGTAATATTATTGTTAACATTGTTTTAAAAGGACATTGACCCAGTCAATACGTTGTCCACAAAGTATGTATGGTGTGAAAGGAAAACTGTAAATAAAATATGAATTTTTTAAAAAGCAAGTATTTCCTTTACCACTCTGTGTGTGTGTGTGTGTGTGTGTGTGTGTGTGTGTGTATATATACATACACACACGCACACAACATACACAGAGTATATATTAAAAGATATATGTGGGTCTTTGGTTATTTGGGTTTTCTTTTTCTTCGTGAAGCACGAAGCCGAAAACACCAGCCTGAAGATGACGAATGAGACTTCATCGAAACGTCGCCAAGACACTTCCAATTTTACACAGGAGAAAACCCAAATAACCAAAGACCTGCATACAAACACCCGCAAAAACCTCAGAAAATAAAAGATATATATATATATCTTACACCTCCAATTTTATGTGGGAGAAAACCCGAATAACTAAAGACCTACATATATATATATCAGCTTCTAATGTCAACATTTCTGGTCTTTCCTAGGAATCTAACAATTATTAAAATAAGCATTCTGAACAACACAGTTTTTCCTGGTGAGTTTTGCAAATCTTATTGCAAGCTACAATTGCTACAACAATCTACCATTCAGAAATAATCAACCTGTGATGTTGAAGCCTAAACATATAAAACTATCCATCCTATTCTTTTTGATCTATAGAATTTTAACTCAGGTTTTTGAAAAAGATGTGATGCTTCTTCCTCTTTTGCAACTCCATCTAGTGGCGCTGATAAAAAACAAACTTTGAAAAAAGGAAGCAAAGCAAAGCAAGCAAGAATATCCTGAAATGTTACATTTACTTTAATTCGAGGGCTCTTTCTGATAGGAGAACTGTCAATTTATCTATTATACAGTATAGAACCGTGATGGCGAACCTATGGCACATGTGCCGGAAGTGGCACGCAGAGCCATGTTGTCTGGCACGTGAGGCGTCGCCCATTCCTCTTCCGGGTTTCCGGGGAATGCATACGCATCAGCCAGCTAGTCTGCTGTTACTGGTGCGCATGGGTGTGCAATGATCATCTGGCCTTTACGTGTGCGGAAACAGACAGCTGAAGGCGCGCTCTTAGCACGGGTGCGCACCGGCCATGCCGTCATCACCCACATGCAGCTCCAGGACATCCACCCCTTGCCAGCCAGGAGCGCTGCTGCTGGTCTCTTCCCTGCACCCGCCCGCCTGCTTGCCTTGTCACCGCCACTGCCGCTGTGAGGAAAGGCCCCGAAGCTGCACTGCCTGGGATCCACGTGGGCTGCTGCAGGGGGAGACCAGGTATGGCTGGATGCTGTCTGGAGTGTAAGGCTGGCAGGAGGAGGAGCCCCCGCTGCCTCTTATCTGACGTGAACGGCCTGCTGCCGCCGCCCTCTCTACTTTGCCGGCTGCTCCTGCTACTGCTGGGGAAGCGGCAACATGAGAACTGCCACCCCCAGGGGCGAGGGGGTGGCGGCAGCAAGGATGGGCGAGCCGGGGCTTCCCTGTCTCTCCGCACGAGCAGGCTTCTAGCATGGCCCCAGGCCTGGGGGGGGGATTGAAGCCCCGGCATGCCTATCCTTTCTGCTGCTACCCCATTGCCCCTGCCGCCAGCGCTTCTCACGCTACCGCTTCCCTCTCAATGGGAGGAGCAGCCGGCGGCAGGCTTCAATAACTCTCCCGGAGGTTGGAAATGCAATGCACATTTTTGGCCTCCATACGCCCCATTTTTGGATTCGGAGAGGAAAGGGTTTTCAGGCAGCAGCGCTGTGATCCTCTCCCTGAATCAAAAAAGTGCACTGCGTTTTAGGCAGTGGATCTGGCCAGGAGGAAAGAGAAGGTGAGTCTGCAGAGAAGGAGGAAGAAGGCACATGGTTCTGCAATGTGCACTGGAGAACCATGGAGAAAAGCCTTTTCGGGTAGTAGCACTGTGATCCCCTCCCTGAATCCACCCGAAAAGGCTTTCCTCCGTGGTTCTCCGGTGCACATTGCAGAGCTGCGCGCCTTCCTCCTCCCTCTCCACAGACTCACCTTCTCTTTCCTCCTGGGCCAGGAGCAGAAGCCGATCACCTCCACCTGGGTCGTCAGAAGAAGGGGCAGGCAGAGCAGCTATCCACCTTGCCTTACGCCCCCTGCGCAGCACCCAAAACTGTGGTGCTCTTGTTTTGCCTGCGTATGCCTGTTTTTTGGATTTGGAGAGGAAAGGGTTTTCGGGAGGCAGTGCTGAGATCCCCTCCCTGAATCAAAAAAGTGCACTGCGTTTCAGGCGGTGGATCTGGCCAGGATCTGGCCTTCTGTGGAGAAGGAAGAGGAAGGCAGAGGAAAGCGTTTTCGGTCAAATCCAAAAACGGGGCGTGCGGCTGGCCGCGTGCCCTTCTCCTCCTTCTCCAGACTCACTTTTTCTTTCTTCCTGGCCAGACCCACCGCCTGAAACGCATGAATAATGAATATGGATGAATAATGCTGGAAACAATATGGAGGCTGATTGGAAAGATGGTTTATTGAACAGAACCACAAAGACAGTTCTGGGTCAGCTGAACAAAATGGTTGAATGAGTGGATGGATCTTTATAGGTTTCTGTGACTTTGAAGTTTGAACTGTACTGGGGTGCAATGAAGGGACTTGTGTTCTGAAAGAGTGTTGGGCAATTCCTATTGTGGCTAGTGACTTTCATCCTGTGTTGGATCTTGGGTGAGGGGCTGTTTTCTAATCCTACCATTCTGCCAAGGAGTTTCAAAATATCCTGTCTTGAATGGATTTCTGCCTGCAGTATTTGCTTTGCTAATGAATAGAGCTATCTAGATACTTGCCTTCCTCTTTTAATAAGCTCTCTATCTCTTAAGTGCTAGCATCTGCTGTGGGCTATTAAGAAAGACGTGGGGGGCTGCTTTTTGTCTTTAAGAACATGTTTCTCCATTTCTCATTTAGGGAAATATAATACTCTGCCTTTTTAATATTTCCCAAAACATTTCATTCTTCTAAGAGGGGGAGCTTCCTACAATACCTACCTACCAGTGGTGGGTTGCCTCCGGTTCGGACCGGTTTGCAAGAACCGATAGTAAAACCGGTGGGACCGCCCCGGATGTCATCATCAGCGATCTGCGCATGCACAAAAGCAAGGCGCGCGTGTGATCTCGTTGCGAACTGGTGGTAAAGGTAAGTAGAACCCAGCCCTGCTACCTATGACTTGCATTTTACAGCACTGAGAGCCCTGAAAAGGACTTGGGGGTCCTTTTGGCAGTCCAAAGGCCTCAGGTTGCCCTCCTGTGGTTAAAATTATTGTGGGAAGTTAATCCTAGGCCTGTTTCAAATATTTCTTTGAAACGTGACATGGTTAATGGCTTAGGATATTATGTGAAATTGTAGTTGGTATGCTTTTCAAACCAGCTTTTTGTGCTTAAATAAATCATAGCTTGTAATAATAAGTAAACTCAATCTTAAACTTCTTTAATCCAGTTAGAGAGTTTGTAGGATTTGTTGTTTAAATTGACATTTTTGCTTATTTGATAAATGTTATTTACTTAAAAGCAGGTCAGTAGCTTATAATCATTCTCAATTAAATAAATCTAAACTATTTATAATTCACAAATAAACATGCATTATGTATTGCAGTAAAAATAGACCTTTATATGGTGATGATGTTAGCACATAGTACCTGTGACTCATTTCTAAATATAGATCACTTTTCATTAAAGAAAGGAAGGCAAAGAATTTAAAGGCAAGCTTTGGCACCCTTTGCTCGCCTTTAAAATTTAAAATCTAAGCTTTCAATGCTTACTCTTCTGCAGCTACTGACCCCTGGTCTTTCCACACTGCAGAGGTTAGCATTCCTTATTTCAACACACCCTACACAAAGTATTTTTAGCCACATATTCATGCTCCTCAGATGGGAATCAGAAGTAGGTAATAACTCATTCTGGAAGTATTATGTCTAACTATTCACATCCAATTGCATTTATATTATGCCCTTTCAATTTTATTTGACAAATATGAAGGCAGAAATGTTGCTCGTGAAAGTAAGCCTAATTAGTCGTGCACAATTCAACAGTAATATGCTCAAAATGTATATCCTTTGAGCACACAACCGTATTTTTCTGGACAGGCAGGTATCAGCCATTCACTTACCAGATTAACAAAAGCTACCAAAAAGCTCTGTCAAAGTCCAATGGATGCTTTTCTTTTCTTTCTAAATTTATCACCTTGGTGACAACAGAAAGTCATTGTTTTGCTTTAACTGCATTGGGTCTTTTTGTCCTAGGAACTGCCTGGTCTATTTTTCCCTAAAAGGTCTGAGATTAAATGTTATTACTCACCATTTAGCTCTCAGGAGCTTTCTGAAGTAAATAGGAAAAGTAGTACAGATCAAAATAACAGAATAACAGAGTTGGAAGGGACCTTGGAGGTCTTCTAGTCCAACCCTCTGCTCAAGCAGGAAACCCTACACCATTTCAGACAAATGGCTGTCCAATCTCTTCTTAAAAACTTCCAATGTTGGAGCATTCACAACTTCTGGAGGCAAATTGTTCCACTGATTAATTGTTCTAAATGTCAGGAAATTTCTTCTTAGTTCTAAGTTGCTTCTCTCCTTGATTGGTTTCCATCTATTACTTCTTGTCCTACCCTCAGGTGTTTTGGAGAATAGCTTGACTCCCTCTTCTTTGTGGAAGCCCCTGAGATATTGGAACACTGCTATCATGTTAAACCTAGTCTTTCTTTTCATTAAACTAGACATACCCAATTCCAGCAACCGTTCTTTATATGTTTTAGTCTCCAGTCCCCTAATCATCTTTGTTGCTCTTCTCTGTACTCTTTCTTGAGTCTCAACATCTTTTTTACATCGTGACAACCAAAACTGGATGCAGTATTCTAGGTGTGGCCTTACCAAGGCGTTATAAAGTGGTATTAACACGTCACATGATCTTGATTCTATCCTTATCTTAATGCAGCCTAGAATTGTGTTGGCTTATTTGTCAGCTGCAGCACACTGCTGGCTCATATTTAAGTGATTGTCCACTAGGACTCCAAGATCCCTCTCAAAGTTACTACTATTGAGTGAAGTACCACCTATACTATACCTGCGCATTTGGTTTTTCTTGCCTAAATGTAGAACCTTACTTTTTTCACCATTGAATTTCATTTTGTTAGAAAGCACCCAATGTTCAAGTCTGTCAAGATCCTTCTATATCTTAAGCCTATCTTCTGGAGTTTTGGCTATTCCTGCCAGTTTGGTGTTGTCTGCAAATTTGATGAGTTCCCCATCTATCCTCCCATCCAAATCATTGAGGAAATTGTTGATGAGTACTGGGCCTAAAACAGAGCCTTGGGGTACCCCACTGCATACTTCCCTCCATGTAGATGCAGTTCCATTGAGGACTACATGTTGAGTGCAGTTGGTCAGCCAGTTACGAATTCATCTGGTGGAGATGCTGTCTAACCCACATCTTATCAAGTAATAGGTTGTGGTCTACTTTATCAAATGCCTTACTGAAGTCCAAGTAAATTATATCCACAGCATTCCTCTGGTTTTGGCTCCATGTCTGGTTTCTAATAAACTGGAATAGTTAGGTAATAAGCATATCAGGAGCTAGAAAAGCAAGTTCTACAAAGTGAGATGTTGGATCTAGTCAGAAGAAGAGATTGAAGTGGGAAAGAGCAACACCCTAAACAATCATCACACCAAAGAGTGCATTAGCTTGTTGCCTATTATCCCAGAAAGGAGACATAGAATAAAATAAATCAGAATAAGACAAACATTGGTTGAATATTAGGAAAACCTTCCAAAATGGTTATACCAGTCTAGGCGTGGAATAAATTATCTAGGGAAGGGAACAGGTCCTCTTCCACCAGTTTAAGCAGAGACCAAAGAGACATTGTGAGAAAGCTTCAGTTTGGGTGTATGCAATGAGCTGATTACGTGATTCAAAAAAAAAAAAAAGCATCATGTTTGCTCTTAGTAGCAAAATATTTTGGGCTTACCCTGAGTCAGTTCTCTTATTCTCAGAGGCTGGGAACAATACTGAGGTGAAAAATGCATGCTTAAGGACAATCGGTGAATTTACAGCAGAGATGACACTCAAACCAGGGACTTTCTGTTCACTGAATCTGAATCTCTGAGCAATTCTGCTATCATGTCCTATGTGTCTGAGGATGTGTCTGTTTTTAAAATGTATATCCTACATTTTGATTATTAAAAACAAATGCAAACCACATGATTCCCCTTGTTTGTTAAAGACATCTGGAATGCCGTTTTCTTCTTATGATTTTCTCAACATGTCTTGTTAAGTAATCACATGCAGCATATGGCAGGATCATATACATCTGTTTTAAATATATGATTGCTGTTAAGCACTGAGAAACCAGCTGCACATATTAAACAGTCTGGTAAGCGAAATAGAGAGTCAATTTGTCATAGTGGTTAAGATGTTAAAGTAGGAATGAGAAGATTGAATAAAAGGGGTTACAAATCTAATAAATACATAAACATATTGGCCCAGATAATATTATATTCTCTGGACACTTCAACTAGAAAAAGAATATCTGTCTGGGAAATAGAGGTTTAGTGATGACTCATATGGATCCAACTTTTTTACTACACAGTAAAAAAGTTATGGAACATCAGAATATCTCATTTTATTGGGCTTCATTTTATTGCATGTCACAAATACTGCATTTTTTTTTACAACACTCTCCACCAGCAAAAAGATTACGACTCGTTGAAGGCTCAGATGATGGTTAGCAATTTTAGCAATCAAGTATTTTTTAATGTACGTGCATTGGATTTTTTTTTAGACATAATGCTATTGCACACTTAGTAGATTACTATATAGCATAAACGTAACTTTTAAATACACTGATAAACCAAAACATTCATATGACTTACTTAATTGTGATATTCACCTATATTCAGTGGTAGGATTCAAATAATTTAAGAACCAGTTCTCTGCCCTAATGATTTCTTCCAACAACCAGTTCACCAAACTGCTCAAAAAGTTAACAACCGGTTCTCCCGAAGTGGTGCGAACTGGCTGAATCCCACCACTGCCTATATTACAGTGGTCTGGAAGCAATTCCCCAATATCTCTGAGATATGCCTGTATACTAATGATTGATAGGTAGATCAAGAGAATGAATGATGATTGGAAATTCTGACTTTATCCTATAATTTCATTCATTAACCTAAACATATCATTCACCATCCCCACTGCCAAGGAGACAAGCTGCCTATTTGGTCTTTGCTGCTCTCACAAGCAAAGAGTGAACTTTGATGATGAATTGGAGGATTAGGAATATATCAAGTTTGGGCAACTGAATGGAGCTAGCAGAGTATTTAATGCCCTTCCTGTCGCCAATGAGGAGTTTTGTTCAGCAGATATATTTTCATTGTGCCCAGAGAGAGAAATATCTGTTGTGGTCCGCCAGCAGCCTGAGGAGCTGGCAGCAGAGTCGGACAGTGAGGAGGCTGGGGAGGAACATGGGCCAGTCCTGGAGTCTGGGGAAGTCTCGGATGAGGGCTCTGCGTCAGAGGCAGAGATGGGGCCAGGGCCATCTGGGAGTTATGCATGGACTCCAAACCTCCAGAGTTGGATATCAGAGAGGCAGAGGAACAGGAGGAGCCTGTTCCTAGTGCACACATGTACAGAGCTGCCAAACAAGGGACGACTCAGGAGTAAGGCCTGGAGATGATTGGCCCGTCCCATAAGGCTTAAAAGAGGAGCAAATGCACGTGAGCCCTTTGCAGCAATAAATAAAGAGGTTTTTGGGTGTTTGGAACTACTCATCTGTTTTAATGACTCAGGAAGCCTAGGTCACAACAATATCTGCCTCTACCTAGGATCAAACTCACAGCTTCCTGATTGTGAGGCAAGAGCTCCACCTATAGGCCACCACACCACTCCAACCTCTGTACTTTTATAATTGGACTGTTTGGTATAAATGCCATATTTTGCTTCTTCCATATCAATAAACTTCTGTGGCTCTCCAGATGTCACTGAACCTGCCAACCTCTCCTCCCTCATCATTGAGGAAGCCAAGACTAATTATAATAAGTCAAGAATAATTATAAGACCTTGAGAGCCGTTCTGCCCATTGTTCTACATCACCCTTCCAAGTACTGTACATTGATTTATTTTCTCTACAGGAAGGGACAACACCTCTTCAATTAAATGAGGCCAACTAAGATGCTTGTGTCAGTATTTCAAGCTGTATTTACTCTCCTGCTGACATAAGAAGGAGAAGCGGAGGCGTCTGGAAAAGGACGTTTGACTTTTCACCTACTTATTTTCCCTGGAGATAATATCCCTTAGGAGATGGGATGGGAAGGGGAAAATTCCTTTGAGCTGGAGCAGTAGATCAGGGGTAAAGTGACTTGGAAAATGGCCAATGAGTGCAGAGGAGTGGGGAAAGGAAAGGGAGGATTTTGGGTCAGGAAGTCAGTGTTGGCTACGATGGAGTCGGAGTTAGAATGTCGTGCTTAATAAATGGGAGTTTTTCATCAAAGACTTTGTTTGAAATGCAATTTATTTGAGACGACCTCGAAACCTGACAGCTTGCTTTAATCAAGAAAGCCTAAATTGCATGGACAAATGAATTAGTCAGTTGATTTTCTAGTTCTGCAGGTATAGCCTGCCTTTCTTCAAAAGCAAACATTGTACTTCTCTCTTTAATCTCTCCCTAAAGCAATAATTCTGTGAGGTGGGTAAGTTTGAAAAATAGCGACTAGCCCATTCAATGAACTTTCAGGCTGAGGGTACCCTTGAGCCTGAGAATCCCTGAGTCTAATACAACACCTCACTACTTATACTAGCTCTAAACCATCATTACCAATACAATTGTAGAAATCAAAATGTATCTCAGGGACAATGACAGGTATCTCAGGAAGTGAAAACATCTTTGCGGTTTTAAGAACATATGAGTTTGTTTTTCCTAAGGAGATTCACCCAATGTCAAGGGTGAGTAATACCTTCTCATTTCAGCGAAAGCCTTTTTTTATTTTTGTCCTACCCTTCTAATCAGTTTAATTATTTTACCTAATGTTTACCTTTTTCTTCTTCCTTGAACTGTATTTTGTACAGGTGGATAATTCACTGAGAGGTTTATCTTAATTGGGTGCTCTAGAGAACATTGGATAAGAGCTTTGTCATCGACAAACAGTATGGATAGTCCTTGACTTATGACAAAATTTAAAGTTACATGGACCTCTCCAGGGTTACTAACATCCCAGTTCTGATGTTCTGGTGGCTGCCCTTCTCTGCAGTACCACGACCGCATTTCAGGCACTTAGCAACTGGCCCACATTTAAAGCCATTTGCTGGGTCCTGCGATCACGACAGTGTTTTATGACATTTTTGCCCAAAACTGGCATTTTCAGTATAACCAGTCCTTTGTGAACAATTGGTTTGGTTAATGACTACCACATTCGCTTTACAATCACAATGTCCGCTTAACGGCTGCTGCAAAACAAGGTTGAAAAATTGGATCAGTCATGTGTGGATGACCTCTTTTCTGTCTGGCACAATTTACAACCTTAATGAGCAGGTTCCGTTACCGTCATAAGTCGAGGACTACCTGTATGACCAACGATTGCATTAAGATGACAGTAGAAAAGTATTGTAGTATCAGCATCAGTGATGTTACCTAGTTTGGTATGTCTGCAAGAAAACAAGCAAGCTCAGAGAGCTCCAAGGACCCCTCATTTCAACCCTGAGCTACAAATATTCTCCTTTATTAGTATTGTAGTAGTTTGAAGAAAGTTATTCTAACCTAAACAAAGAAGCACACATCTACTCCTGCTGACACCTCCCTGAGAATTAAGCCTGCTATTGTAATCTCTGTCCTATCACGTAAAAATATGGCTTTAAAAAAACTCAGAACGTTAACTTAATGCTGTCATTTTCTATCCCACCTCTTGTGCAAAATACTCTGGGCTTTTCTGGACAGAAAAGCAATATAGAAATTTAAAGGCAATAAACCATGCAGATAAGTGATCTGTCCACCTCCAGTCAAAATTAACGATCAACTGATGACTCTGCGGAACAAGTTCACTTGGTTTAGCAAACCAAACCACGATGACAAAGTTCATTTTCTACAGATTGTTTCCAAGGTGAGCAAAAGGACCACGTTCCTCCGTTGTTGAGGCAAATGCCTTGAGTGGGAAAATGTCTCATTAACTTGCTGTTGTAGATGCACACCAACGCTCACAACTCCCACTTCGTTCAATTGATTTCTGGTAAGCAGTCAAACATTTGATAGAAGCTAAGGCTAGATGGTCTTTTAATAGCTGGTAATCTATTTAAAGGATTTGGACTGTAATACATGCCAGAATCAGGAAGTAAACTCCAGAAGGGAAAAGGGGGCAGAGAAACAAACATCAAGGGGGAGGGGGGAGCAATCTTAATTTCAAGAATCTGAGCCTTGGTAGCACAGTGGACTAATGCACTGTTATTAACATCTGCTGCTTGCAATTACTGCAAGTTCAAATCCCACCAGGCTCAAGGTTGATTCAGCCTTCCATCCTTTCAAAGGTAGGTGAAATGAAGACCCAGATTGTAGGGGCAATAAGCTGACTTTGTATAAAAATACAAAAGTATGAAGGCTATTGCTTAACGCATTGTAAGCCGCCCTGAGTCTCCGGAGAAGGGTGGCATATAAATTAAAGCCAAAAAAAAAAAAGAATCCAAGTAAGAGAGAACTTTAGGTAGAACAGTGTACAAACAGCCTGGTAAAACTGCCTAGTTAATTGGCTAGCAGAGTAATTGAAAGAACCCCTTTTGGGAGAAATTCTCTGACATTTTCCAACAGAATGGGTTTTTTTTCCCCTTAATTGTAAGAGGTGGTTGTTCTAACAGCCTGATTGCTATTTTGCATCCTCCACAATGCACCGAGAACAATGCTGTAATATTATGGAAGGGGATGGGTGAATACCATCACTCTCTCAACTAAATAATAATCCATCACCATGGGTTGAGATATCAATATACTGATGATACTCCGCTCAACATCTCTACACACAGTGACCTGAGTGAGGCTGTCTCTGCCTTCTCGCAATGCCTGGAGGCTGTAGAGATGAGGGACAATAGACTTCGACTGAACCCTGGCAAGACTGAGTAGCTTTGGATGCATGGAGCCTCAGGCTCCAAGTGTTTGTCCTCCTTACTTGTGGGCAGGGTAGCACTACCCGTTCAGACCCAGTTCGCAACCTAGGGGTTCTCCTGGACTCACGTGTCCTGCTCAAAGAGACTAGAAGAGATTTTGCACAGCTCCAGTTAGTACAACAGCTATAACCTTTCCGGGATCATGACTCCCTGCACTCAGTTACTCAAGCCATGGTCATCTCTTGTCTGGACTATTGCAATGCATTCTCCATGGGGCTACCCTTGAAATTCATTCGGAGGCTTCAGCTGGTGCAAAGTGCAGCGGCCAGAGCAGTCTTTGGAGCCCCTAAGATGGTTAATATTACAGCTCTGCTCTGTGAACTTCATTGGCACCAGTTTGTTTCCAAGTGCAGTTCAAGGTGTTGATTGTGATCTTTAAAGCCCTTGATGGCATAGGTTCAGGCTACTCAGTGAACTGTTTCATCCCACCAGGACAAGCCTGTCCTACTCATGTTGGCAGACAGGGTCTACTTCAGATATCGGCGGTCAAAGAATTCCAACTATCAGGATCCAGAAGAACTTTTTCTCCTGCAGCACCTACTCTTTGAAACATCCTATCCACTAAAATAAGATCCTCCCCTCCCCTCCTATCCTTCTGCAAGAGCCTGAAGACATGGCTCTGCTGGTTGGCTTGGGGACCAGATGGGGAGTTACAGCTGGAGGTGGCTGCTGGATTGATGGCAGACTCCCCACGCCCCCCCCCTTGCTCTCTGCTCTCCACCAGTCCATCTTTTTGTTATCATATTAATATATCCTCATTGTGTTCTTTTTCATTGTTTATTTTATTGTTCTATTATTTTACTTCTGTTCACACTGTTATCATTTCTTCCTTTGTATTGTTGTAAACTACCTAGAGTAGCCCCCATGGGGAGATAGGCAGCAAATAAATTTAACAAATAAATAATAAATAAATAAAACAAATTCCTTTCATTCTGTCTTTGATTTTGCTGCCTAAAGCAAATGGCAGGTGTATTCTAACTATCTCTAGAAGACACAAATTCCCCATTTCTGAAAATTTCTCATGCTTTACTGAAGTCTACAAATTCATCTACGAAATGTTTACAGTATTCAATATTACTAACTAATATTGGCAGCTAGGTTAGAAGACTCCATATTAAGGTACCATCTTCATTGTTTATATAACCTTTTGCTACAACCATTTTGATTATTTCTGGAAGCAAAGAGGCCAATACCTAATAAAACTTCTACTTATTTTACCGGCTTTATTCAGCTTGAATTTGCAGATCTATTGGCTGAGATTACAGGTTTTTCTTGTACTGCATCACAACTAATAGGATGGAATTGTGAGTAGGAAGTTCGAAGGAAATGTTTAACGGCAATGCTTTGGCAGGATGTTAGCCATGCAGCAACCCACTTTAGAGGACCAGATGCTCTGAGAGTGGGAAGAGAGGAAGGAATTATGGAAATGAGGGATATGAGAAGGCAGGAGAGTCATTGACAGCAGAAAATGATAGGAAGAGGGAGTACCACTCTAAGGAAACCTAGAAGAGAAAAACTGAGGAAGGGAATCGAAGGTGAGAGAAGTGCAGTTAAATGAAAAGGACCAAAGTAAATAGAAAGAGGAGCAAAGAGGAAGAGCAAATATATTATTATCATATTGTTTACTCCATATTCCTGAATGAGAACAAATATCTGTCAAGTAATGAGCTAGAGCAGAAGTGTCAAACTCGATTTCATTAAGGGCCGCATCAGGGTTGTGTCTCACCTCGGGGTGCCAGGGAGCATGGCCAGGGTGGACATGGCCAGCTCGACGTCACTTGTGGGGGGGGTTCCTGTGGTGGCCCAAGTGCTCTGCCAATGAAAACAGGCTCCCGAGCTCCATTTCCGGCTGCAACAGCCTCCTGCAACCCTCCTGCGGCCCTCCCGAGCCTCTGCCATTTTCACTGGCCGGTGGGCCGGTCCTTCGCTGTTTCCAGGGTGGCCCCATGGGCCAGATCTAAGCACACCACAGGCAGGATCTGGCCTCCAGGCCTTGAGTTTGACACTCCGGAGCTAGAGCAATGGTTCTCAACCTTTGCTTCACCACCAACCCCATTTAAATACCTTTTGTGGCCTTGGACCACCAAAGACTTAATTCAAGATTTAAACCATAACATTTCTTCACGGCTTTACAGATCCCCTGTGATGACATCGACCCCCCCTCCCCAGGGGTCACAGGGCACAGATTGACAACCATTGAACTATAGCATTTATGATCTTTTTTGTATAATCAGGGCTGCTGCAATAAAAAATATCTGCACATATGTTGTAGGCTTATTGTACAGAGAAAAGTAACAAAGATAATGAAGGGACTGGAGCCTAAAACATATGAAGAACGGTTGCAGGAACTGGATATGTCAAATTTAATGAAAAGAAGGACTCGGAGAGACATGATAGCAGTGTTCCAATATCTCAGGGGCTGCCACAAAGAAGAGAGGGTCAAGTTATTCTCCAAAGCACCTGAGGGCAAGACAAGAAGCAATGGGTGGAAACTAATCAAGGAGAGAAGCAACCTAGAACTAAGGAGAAATTTCCTGACAGTTGGAACAATTAATCAGTTGAACAAGTTACCTCCAGAAGTTGTGAATGCTTCAACACTGGAAGTTTTAAAGAAGAGACTGGGCAACCATTTGCCTGAGCCAAGGGTTGGACTACAAGACCTCCAAGGCCCCTTCAACTGTTACTCTGTTTGGGGATAAATACTTTTGTATGGTGACAAAGATTTTATATTCCACTTACACAATCAAACTTGGGTGCCATAATAGATGTAAACCTTCAACTTAATCTTTCAGTGCTGAATAAGCATTTTCAAAACTAATGGTATTTGGATATATAAGGAGGGTATATGTCTTCGGCAGCTCTAAATGAAGCAGATCGTAAATGTTGCTTATAACCATAGCCACAAGCTATTTGAAAAGTTGTTATAAATAGAACTTTTAAACTCACATTGAATAGCAATGACATAACCACTTCACACATAGCAACTTGGGGAAAAAAGGGAAAGAATACTGCTGAATATTGCCTGATTGTGATCTCAAATTGCAGAGATTGTCTTCTTATGTACAACCATGTTAATGGGAGAGTCACTGAAGCTGTGTGAAGATTCAAAGAAGACAGAGAAGTTGCTTGAAAGAAAGAGACAATGAGAAGGTTTTTTTAAAAAAATGGGATGTAAAACAAAACAGAACACAAATAAATGGGTATATGGTTCTGGGCAGTCCTGTCCACAAATTAGATGCAGCCCTCAACCCTCAGCAAAAAAATTCTTATAACCTTGATCATAGTTTTATGACACATTTACAAGCGCAACGGTAGCCCTCTAGATGCATTTGTTGAAAAATGTATTTCCTGTCACCCAGTGAAGTGAGTGGAGTTTCTGTAGCATGGTTCCAGCAAACTGTAGTCTATGACTGCCACTTGATGGCATGAAGAAGAATAGAATACTGTCACCTGAAGTGTTAGTTCTGTGCTTCACCTTTTTTTCCAAAACCATACAAAATGAAATATATCCATGATTCTTTTTAGAAGTTGCAGAATTTCGTTAATTCACATTTTTTTCTTTTTTTTAAATTCATACAAAGTATTTGGATTTAGACATCTTTGCCATGGAAAAATTAAACCAAAGTAATATGTAAAAAAGTTTTGGATCAGTATTTGCATTCCCACCCACCCACCCCCTCTCTCTCTCACACACACACAGTTAGATACCATTTACCCTCTCTTCCAGTGGTGGGTTGCCCCCGGTTCAGACCGGTTCACAAGAAAACCTAGTGAGATGCCCCGCACACTGCCCCAGATGTCATCAGCAATCTGTGCATGTGCAGAAGCTTCTGTGCATGCGCAGAAGCAAGGCACGCGAGCGAGAGAAGCACACACTCACGTACGATCCCGTTGCGAACCAGTAATAAAGGGAAGTAGAACCCACCCCTGCTCTCTTCCCAGGAAACATTTAGATCATTAAAGATATTTTTTTAAAAAAATATACGGTTCCTCCTGGTGGTTTTGATTTCTGCACCAAATATTCTTCTGATAATGACAACCCTAACCAATTAAGGTTCAATAAATAAATAAATAAATAAATAAATAAATAAATAAATAAATAAATAAATAAATAATGCATATTCTATATATATATTCTGTATATTCTATTTATTCAACCAACAGACTGAATACACATTTAGGGAGGCAAGATTGGAAGATCAGCATTGTTTTAAAATTTGGGGGAAGAAACATCACTATCCTGTGCTTTGCTGATGACATTCCTCTGATAGCTAAAAATGCAAATAATCTGCAAGCTTTAGTAATGACAGTTACAGAGCACAGTGAAAAAAAATAGGACAAATTAAATATAAAGAAAACCAACAGATATAACAACCAACTTTAGAACTGACAGTGAAGATATTGAATTGGGACAGTTTCTGCCTTTTAGTATCAATTATCAATATTAAAGGAATCAGCAATTAAGAAATATGCCCACTTGATAGATAGCAATAAAGGCTTTGGAAAAGATATATCAATGCAGTGACATATGTCTTTGCCATCACAATTATGCAAGGAATGTGATAATGTATGGAAGCCAAAGTTGCACTTTGAAGCAGCAGGATAAAAGACTATCTTTTGAATTTTGATCTTTTGAATTTTGACTCCTGAAAATACTATGAATGGCCAAAAAACCACAAAACAAATGGATCATTATGGGGAAACCATAAGTCTTTAGAAAAGTGTATAATGCTGATATTACAGAATTATAATATTACAGAAATACAATATTATGGAACAGTTTCTCATATGTTTGACATTCATTCTCTGATTACACAATTTTGTTTCAATCTTATCAATATGGCCTTGCGAACAGAGAAGAGAAATACGAGTTAAAGATATCAATATATTTTAAAATTATACATTGAAAAAATTAGAATCCATCGAAGTATAAAAATTCTGGATGGGCATGGTCTATAACTGAAATATGGTTTTATTGTGATGTAAAGACTATCATATACACAATTTCATAGCCATTGAAAACATGCCTTCAATGTATACTTAAAAATTATTATTTTATCATTGTAGTGACAACTTTAGTCAATATTACTGTCTAGTCAAGATTTTACCCAGTTTAAGAACTGAGATGTTTGTTTCATGTACATCTATGATAGTACCTATTATTATGTCTTTTCTGTCTATTTCTGTTTGTATCTGCATTTTTTCTTGCATTTTATTAATATTTAAACAATACCTGCCATTTTTTCTAAAGCTTAAAAATCCACACAACAATCTATGTCTAATGGTTAAATGGTATTCCAAGTATGACTGGAAAGTGCTGGCAGACCACTTATACCAGTGTTTCTCAACCTTTGTAGCTTGAAGATGGGTGGACTTCAACTCCCAGAATCCCCCAACCAGCACTGCTGGTTGGGGGATTCTGGGAGTTGAAGTCCACCCATCTTCAAGCTACAAAGGTTGAGAAACACTGACTTATACCATCTATTATTCTGTTGTGTCCCGCCAGCGGCCTGCACAGATCGTGGCTGATCCCGACGAAGAGGAGGCTGGTGTGGTGTCGTGCCAGCAGCTTGTGCAGCTGGTGCTTGCGTCGGACAGCGAGGAGGCTGAAGAGGATGTGGTGCCAGAGGCAGAGACTCAGCCAGGGCCTTCAGAACCTCCAGAGGCTCCTTCAAGTGGAGAGAGCGAAGTGGAGGAGCCTCTCCTCAATGCTCGAGCACGCAGGGCTGCCAAAAGGCAGGAGTGGCTACTCAGGAGGAGGAGGTCTCCTCAAGAGTAAGGCTTGAGGATAATTGGCCACTGCCTTAGCCTATTTAAGTCACACACCGTTAGTAAGTTTCTTGCTAGAAACAACTCGTATTTATTATCAGAGTATTTTGGTTTATCACATCTTGTTTTCTGGGCTGGTTGCCAACCTTTGCCAGTCTTGTTTATTCTCGCTGCTTAATAAATTTGATAAGGACCGTTGGTGTGTGTCAATATCCTCAGAGATCCGGAGCTGGGGCAGAACATACTCACTGAACCAGGATCATAGAAAAACCCTATAATCCTATCACTAAAGATAACTTAACAAAGACTACCTGTCTTGAATTGATCATATGGATGGTATTGATCAATCCAAACCCACAAAGCAAAAGCAATTACCTCATACCATATAACTACCATTTCAGGATATAATAATGTCATTTAGACAAAGCATGATATAAAGAATTATGTAAGGACAGTCAAGTGGGGTGGTTTCAACATAAAATATAGAACATAAAATAACAGAGTTGGAAGGGACATTGGAGGTTAATTAGTTGAATACCCTGCTCGATGAGGAAAGTCTATACCAGGGGTGTCAAACTGGAGGCCCGCAGGCTGGATGTGTCATATGCAGGCCGTGCCCACCCGAGCTCCGCAAAAGGAAAAAATATTGTGATACATCATGTAATGCAACATGATGCGGCGAGTTTGACACCTGTGTTCTATACCATTTCAGACAAACGACTGTCCAGTCTGTTCTTGAAAGCCTCCAGTTATGGGGCACCCACAACTTTTGAAGGCAAGGCATTCCACTGGTTGATTGTTCTCACCATTAGGAAATTTCTCCTTAGTTCTAGGTTGCTTCTCTCCTTGATTAGTTTCCATTCATTGGTTCTTGTGTTGCTTCTGGTGCTTTGGAAAATAGTTTGCCCCCCTCATCTTTATAGCAGCCCCTCAAATACTGGAAAACTGCTATCATATCTGCCCTACTCCTTCTTTTCACTAGATTAGATATACCCAATTCCTGCAACAGTTCTTCATATGTTTTAACCTACAGCTCCTTAATCATTTTTGTTCTTTTCTCTGCACTCTTTCCAGAGTCTCAACATCTTTTCTATATTGTGGTGTCCAAAACTGGATGCAGTATTCCAAGTGTGGCTATACGAAGACTTTGTAAATATATGATCCATCAGAACTTCTGGAAGGGATATTGGCAGTGATGATCACTGACTTCAAAATAACAGATACAAGTTGGTAATCAAAGCCCTGCTTCTTTTTAATTGTCACATACAGTGCATGCAAGTAAAAAGGAACATTGCTTCTATTGTCTGGGCAGCATGGTGACTCAGCAGTTATGCTGGAAAGCTGGCAGCCCGGTTTCGAGACCCAAGCACCATGTGACAGGGTGAGCTCCTGTCCTCAACGCAGCTTCTACCAAATTCCCAGTTTGAAAGTATGCAAATGCAAGTAGATAAATAGGTACCACTTTGATGGAAAGGTAACAGCGCTCCACAGTTATGCTGGCCATAGAATGGTGGAAATGTCTTCAGAGTGCTGGCTCAGTGACCTTGAAACAGAGATGAGCACCGTCCCATATAGTCAATGACTAGTGGAGTAAAATCCGCAGGGATTACTTTACCTTTATTTTCTATTGTTTGGTAATAATCACCATTTTGAAGTCAAAGACTATTGCTGCAGATTCCCCTAATTGTGTTTCTGTGGACCTTAAATGTTCCATGGTAACAGCTGGAACCGAAACAAGCTTTTTGATCTATAGTGTATTGTCCTGGCAAGAACAGAAGCAGTGAATCTGAACTGTTGTGTAAACATGGAACAGATGTCTACAACTTGCAAAGATGATAGCCAAAATCTCAGAACCAAAGATCCTCTGTAAAGTAGGTAGAAACTCTTAGGATTAAACTCTGGGATGGACAAAAATTTGGAATTTGATCTTGTGCTCTTCATTAGGTTTATGTTCTGTACATTATATATATGAATTATTTATTTGACTACAATAAAGCAATTTATCAAAGTTTATGAAGCCTCTGTTGTTACAATATGCAGGAGTTTTTGGAGACTTATTTATTACCAGCTTGACAAAGTTAATTGAGATAATGGTCTACTATTATGAATGTTTCTTATTAAACACAATTTGTCCAAGAGGATAATTATAAAAAAATTCAGCAGGACTAAAATTCCTAAATAATAAAGATTACAATACTTGTTTGCAAACAGCTACCCAAAGGAAAGCAACAGAATATGCAAGAATACAATACATTAAAATGAATAGTAAACAATACTGTATATGCTTTACTGCTTCTTCACCCCCATTGTATCCCTCCCCCACTTAATCAGCTCCAGACCGGGGAAACAGGGATGGAAATTATGAGTGCCATTTTATTGTCTAGTGCACTGACTTCCTTGGCTTGGAAAAATATTATTTAAAAATAAATCAGTCATGAAGCACCAGAATGCTTAAAATAACTGAAACAAAACATTCCATTTTGTCCCCAAGTTAGTGCAAAAGTCTGGAACATGGTATGCTTTGTTCTGAACTCAAAAATATGAAATCTGTAATTTCTAATTTACATCCAAAACTTGTTCATGCTTCTTTGGGTTAGAAAAGACTAAGTTTATCTCTCAATCTGGACAGCTTTCAGTTAATCTGGAATGTTCTTTGCCATCCTGACTTGATATGAGCAGAATGAGAGCAAGTCTTACAGCTATCCAGCATCATATAACAGAGACATTTTAAACAAGTTTTCACTAAGTGCTTTTTACTGTCATATTTTTCTAGGTGAATACCTTTTTCATATAGGTTTTCTTCTTCACAAAAAACATATTATAGAAATGATAATTAAATATAAATGGTTAGCTTCTAGTGACACTGAAATTTTCTGATTTCAAAATAAAAATGAAATTTATTTCATTTACATGTCAATGGTTTTATTATATACATTAAAAAGATTTCAAGTAGATAAAAGGACTTTATTTTGAATATTGTAAAATGAATTTGAAACAGAACTATATACAAATGATGTAGACATTATTGCTAAAATGTATAAACTTTTAATGTATGATAAAATCGGCTGAAATTTTGATTGTAATATCTAGTGTAGAGAGATACTTTAAATTTCAAGGCCGACACCAGTCAGAACATGAAACAACTAAAAGAAGCCATCCAAGATCTGAAAATGTATTATTAGCTAAACCATGGATTGGATACAATTGCTTGTATTTCATCATCATTATCACTTCAAATATATGTTGGAAATGTGAAAAAGTCTGTTGACACCCAAAGCAGTAAAAGAGGAAGTAAGGAAGACTGGGAACAGTTTTTTATTGTGCTTGGTGGATATGTAAAAAAGTTAAAACATTTTGGATTTAAATACATATTTTAATTCAGAAGTGCCTATGGAGATTCATAATTATCCAGGTTGTCCCAAAGGTGTTTTTTTCAAGAGGCAACTGGACTTTCTGGTTTTTCTTTAAAGACGTTTCACTGCTTATCCGGGAAGCTTCTTCCCACCATCCAGTCAAAGCTGATGAAGCTTCTTGGTTAAAAAGCAAAATGTCTTCAAAGAAAAACCAGAAAGTCCACTTGCCTTTTGAAAAAACACCTTTGGAGTTTTAATTCAGAACTTCAAGATTAATATACAACAGAAGCCATAGATATTTTCTTGATACTGAAAAAAAGCTGGAGAAAGTTATGGTACTTTGTTTTTAGATATGATTACAGCAACAAGACTTTTATATGCACATCGATGAAAAGATTTGACAATGCCTACAATGGAAGTGTGGTTTCTGAAAATAACAGAACTTGCTCAGATGGCGAAATTGATAATTTTAATTATAGAAAGCACATTAATTTATTTTAATGCTGATGGGACTTTGTTTGAGACAGAAAAAAATGAAATTTGATACATAGGTTTGATGATTAGAAAAAATAATAGAAAATAGAAAAAATGAAATCAATGTTGTAATCTTAGAATAAGAAGTCAAGTTAAATTTATACTTATAATTTATAAAAGAAAATTGGAAATAATTCCTTTATATTTTTACTTCTTTCTCCCCTTTTGGCTTCATTCGTAACCTTTTTTCTAAACCTTTTTTCTTTCTCTTGACTATTTTTATCTTTATAGCGTAAAAAGTCTTAAGTTATTAAGAAAATAAGTTTACTTCTATTAACTGCATAGCGCAGCTATTGGATTTGAGGTGAAACTGCACTTTTCAACTTGCATTTTTTACGAAAACGAAATGTATTTGGTAACTGTTAAAGATGTGGTAACATTTAAAACGTGCTACACAATATTTGCCATTTTAAGCGTCTTCCGTTTCGTAAAAAGTGAACCCTATAAAACCCAATTAAAATATTTATATACTTTCATAAGAGGCCTCAAAGGTATGTATTGTGCTGCATATACAAATAATAAAAGTACATTCATCAGCCTTTTTCTTTTTCTTTTTTTAGAAAAATGGAACCGCTCCAATTAACCAATATTCAATGGGACGGATCAGATCCGAAGGGGATCATCCGGGCAACCATTAGGTGACCGCAACGTCAAGCCATGCACAAAAGCTCTTTAATTTGTTGCAGTCGTCTAGTGGTCGTCCGGATTTTTGCAGCCGCCGTGTATGCAAAGCCAAAGTAGGTCCCTACAAAAACCTAAGGGAAGAGGAGAAAGAAAGAAACGAAGAGAAAGGCAGGACAACCGGTGATCTTATTTAGGTTTCATCCTAGCTAAAGAACCGCGCGCGTCCTCCCCGCTCGAACTAGCAACCTGTCGTCCGCCTTCGCTCTGCGTGACGTCAAACAGCGCTATTCACAAAAAAATAACAATAATCTCTGAATTGCGGCAGTTGCGTAATGAGAGCTTCCCTTCTCTCGCTCCAGCTCGGGAAGCCTCTCCGACAATACGGAGTTTTCGTAACCGGTGGGCGATTCTTTCTCCCACACACCCGGCTCTTCTCGTCGCCCCTCAACTCTTTGCCTCCCAGGAACAAAACATGGCGGGTTGGGTTTTCGAAGCCTGCTGAAGCGGGAAAGGGTGGGGAAGTGCGGACGGAAGGAGGTCGCGGGCGAGGCAGGCGAGAGGAACCGCCGCAGTCTGGCAATTCGACTGACGGGTCTTCCTCCCTCACCGCCCGGTGGGGAAACAATGAGGGAGATACTGCCACGTCTCGCCTCTCCCTTCACTGTTTGGACCAGCGGGGGGCTGCTTGGACCAACGCGCTAAAAAAAAAAAAAAAAAAACCGCCACCGCCGCCTCCGCTCCACTCAGGGCAGGGAGCGCTTAGTCAGGCCCTCTTCAGACTGCGGAGGAAAGAGAGAGAGAGAGAGAGCGAGCGAGCGCGCGAGCATCTCCGCGGCGGTTGGGACGGAGCGGGGAGCTTTTGGCGGGACGGGGAAGAAGCGGCACGCGCAAGATTGGAGTTCTTTTTTTTTTTTTTTTTTTTTGGCGGGAGGTTGAAGGGGGGGGAGAAGGATAAGATAAGGGCGGGGGCGTTAAAGCCCCGCTCCAGTGGCCGCCGCCTCCGGGCGAGCGCGGAAGGTTGCCTGAGGTAACCGCGGGAGAGGGAGGCGGAGGCGAGCTGGGCAGAACGGAGCCGGAGCGAGAAGAGGATGGCAGGCAGCCCCAGAGCCGGCTGACAGGAAGGGAGGAGAGCGAGAGAGAGCGAGAAGGAAAGAAACCAGGAGTGGAGGGAGCCATGGCGCTGCCCAACCGGCCGGCCGCCTCCAACGCCGCTGCCGCCGCAGCTTCGGATCTCTTGCCTGCGGTCGGCGACAAACGCCTCATGCTGGGTTGCGACGTAAAATTGGAAAGCGTGGATCCCCCACCGGCGGAGGCGATGGGATCCCAACCGCCGGAAGAAGGGGTGGCAGCTGCGGAGGAGGAGGAGGAGGAAAAGGAGAAAGAAAGGAAATTCGGAGTGGGAGAAGGCGAGGAACTGGTTCCTCACCTGCTTGAACCGAGGTCGGCTTCTGGGGTAAGGATCGGCCCCTGCTCCAGAAAGGAACCGGAGTAGGAGGCTTCCCTCTTTCGGAGATGCCGCCTTGTCCCAAGGGGACTGCATGCATAAATACATTATTAGATTTTTTTTGGGGGGGGGGGGTTACCGTGTTTAAGGGGAGTTGGGGTTTTGGGGATTGAAGCTAAAAATATGTTTATTAAACCTTACCATGAATCGAGTATGATAACATATTCACCCATAAAGTGGCTATAATACGGGGAGGAAAATGGGTTTTTTTTCCTAACAAGTGGATGGGGCCAAGTTGGGTCTTTTGCTTGGCAGAGAGTTCAGTCCTTCCTTAGATTTGGATCTCCTGGTTTTGCCAGTCCCTTCAGCTGTCATTAGAAACTAAGTATTCCATCTAAGCAGAGAGAGCAAAGCAAACTCTTTTTTTTTTTTTAAATTGTGGATTAGGCTATCTAGAGTACCTCTTTTGTGATATTTATGTGGATTTTTTTTAATTCATTCTTTTTTTTTCTCCCATGGATAAATATCAAGGAAAAGTTATCTAGAAGGGTTGGAGTGAGAAGTAAGTTGCAGGAACAACTTCAAAAATCCAGTTATCATCAAAACTGCTAAACAAGTCTTGGATATTAAATAGGCACCCGTTTAGTCCTGATATTCCCATCACTTCAACAAACAAATGTAACCCGATTCCACAAGTTTATCTAAATTAGTTTATAGTACCAAACATAGAAGACTGCTATAAAACAAATATTTTTATAAATAACTTATAATTTATGTCTTCTTTTGCAACCTGATGTCTTCCAGATTTGTGAGTTCAACTGCAAGTCACCATGGAGAGTACCAGGCTAGTGATAGGTCCCTAATATTATGGTGTTAAGGATCAGTTTATAATATTCCATATTGCTTCCTTCAAAATTAATCTAGCCCATTAACAAATCAGTGTCCTTTATGAACTTGCTTTTTGTTGTTTTAATGCAGATCGCAGAAGGTTATGCAAGAATAGGAAACTAGCTTCTGGAACTACTGTGTGTTGCATCATGTATTAGTCTGATAGTATATTTGTTTACTTCCCATGGGAATATGCATGCCTGTCATGAAAAACAGCAGGGGAATTATTACTGCTCTAAAAAAAGTTGAACATGGGCTGTTATTTTCCACCATAGTCACTTGTTCTGATTTCTAGCCCCCTCCCCCTCTTCTCAATAAACTCATGTACTAGAACTAGATTAAGGGTCATTTAGAGACAAAACAGTTCAGTGACGATATGAGGAATAACAGTACCAAAGTATTGTTACATTTGAAACTATAGAAAACAATTCCCATTTGTGATTTTTTTCCCGGAATTACTAGGATAAAAGCAAAGAATACAAATCAGCAAAGAATACAAATTTAAAAATACCTGGATTTTTAAAAATAATTTTTCCAAGTCAACCAGTTTCTTGCCCAACTATCTCCTTTCTTACAAAAGCTGCCTAGTTACAGCTACAGCCAAAAAAAGCCTTGGTGGCGCAGCAGACTGAAGTGCTGTTAAGTAGCACCAGCTGCCTGCAATTACTGCAAGTTCAAATCTCACTAGGCTCAAGGTTGACTCAGCCTTCCATCCTTTCGAGGTAAGTCAAATGAGGATCCTGATTGTGGGGGCAATAAGCTGACTTTGTATAAAAAAGAACACCGCTGGGGGGGAGGGGCAAAAGCCCTACTAAGCAGGTATATACAAAAGTATGAAGGCTATTGCTTAACGCATTGTAAGACGCCCTGAGTCTCTGGAGAAGGGCGGCATATAAATTGAACCAATAAATAAATAAATTGGATGGATGCATTGTTAATTCCTGCCTATTTCCACTTCCATCTAATTTATTCTGAGAAGAAATAGGAAATATTCAAAGTATCAGTGAGGCAACTGCTCAGCAGTACCTCAGAATAATAACTCTGATGCTCACTGAGGCTTGGATTTAGAAGTGCATTTTTCCTGCTTACAGGATTTTCAGTTGTATTTTTGCTTGGAAAATATCAATAAGCCATTGTAGTCTTATTTTGAAAAGGAATAGAGTTCCAGGTTACTTCGTTTCATTTCCACAACTGTTGCTCTGACACCAAGCATCTGTGCTACCTTTCGAAAGCTCTATTTCACCATAACTAAAAAATGGTTAATAAAATTAAGAATTATAGTAAGAAATATTCGGGAAAAGCAAGTCAGGAGTTTCCTTATAACTGATGAATCTAGGGGCAAATTGTATTTTGAACACTTATCATTTCAGGGCAAGATAGTTACAAACATATATGGTATACATCTGTAATTTAAAATATTTTAATTTAATTGATATAATTAAAGTAATCTTATCATATAACTTTAATTTCTCAGCTATATTTGCTCCTTCAGATTAATTTAAATAAGTTTTATTTTTATATGATTGGATTTTAAGAGTAACTTTTACAAAAGGAATGAGAAATTGGAACTGTTTGCTTATGAATTAAACTGATAACTCACAAATCTCTATTAGTTATGATGTAAAAGATCCATTGGACATTTATGGCATCCCTGTCACATTTTAGTGCACACTGTCGTAATTATGGTATATAACAGAAGCAGAAAGGGAATAGAAGCCTATGTTTTCAATACTATGATATATATAAAGGAACAAGTCTAATATATATGATAGTATTGAATACATAGGCTTCAAAAACCTACATTTAGGGCACAAAAAAAGAAAAGCAAGTAACAAATGGTCAATGATGTACAAGGAATATTGTTACAGATGGAAGGAAGAAAGGTACTTGCTGTTACTTTTTTTAAAAGACTGCATAAGCATCTCCACAGTGGAAAAAACACTTATACTATAGTGGGGAAACACATTCATCCTATATCCAATGTTAAATGATTAAAAAATACTTAAGATAAAATTATCTGAAGTGGAGATCTTCACTAACAGTGTCATAGTCACTCATATTCAATTGATTGTGCTGAATATTACAGACATAGCATAATGGAAAAAGCTTTCAATTATCAGTAGCTTAATATGTGCTATATTACTAAGAACAAGTAGTTTCTTTATAACAGATGGAAGGTAGAAAGGCATTTTGAACATGGCAACCACTGTATAATGTATTTGCAAACTGTATTTGCCAGTTCCAACTAGCACAGAAATAAAAGAAAAGAAACTTTATATTTTAATAGCTGTATTAGTTCATGTGTGAGGTTCAGTATTTAAAACAACTATCTTCCTTTTTTCTGGATTTGTTTGTGAACTGCTTTTTACTTTAAGCCTTTCTCCCAGAAAAATACTCAGTTTGCTGTCTGGAAAGGCAGCAGGGAAAGAGAATCACTAGTTATTATTTCATCAAATACTGAACATCCTCAGATGAACTAGTATTTCTAACTAACACTGAATCAATTATACTGTGTTTAGAAAATTCCTGAATTTAAAAATGTAGACAAAAGTATAGATTTTCTGATTTCTGTCTTTTTCTTTTCTTTTTATTCTATATTACTTTTTATTAGGCTTATCTTTCTTGTTAAAACTTTTAATTTCATTAAAGTATAATTCATGTTAAGATAATACGATTGACTTATAACTAATTCAGTGACAAAGTTAGATGCACCATTCCAAATTCCAGTATCAAAATAAAATATCAGAGACTATTACCGTGTTTCCCCAAAAATAAGACCAGGTCTTATTTTCTTTTAGGCTTGAAAATAAGCACCTGGGCTTATTTTCAGGGAGGTCTTTTTTTTTTTCTTTTTTTTTTTTTTTTGAGGTGCAGGAGGCCGCAAGCAGGGTCACCTCATGGCTGCTGGGCCCCTTAACTGCGGCCCGCGGATCAGAGCCAGGAGTTCTGTCTCTCTGGTTGCCTGGAGATATTTCCAGCGCACTCTTGCTAGCCCCAGCGAGATTTGATATATTGGCGCAGCCGCGTGTGGTACGACGCCAGCTGTGCCAGTATGATGAAGCTCGTGGCGATGCTGTCGTTCGTGCGTGCAATGGCAAAACAAGCTGTGCCGAGTCCTGCTCCAAGAGGCTGCAGCGACGCAACAAGTCTCACAAAGACTCATTTCTGGCGGAGTTTGGGGGAGAGAAAGAAAGACTTCTACTGCTTCTGCTGCTTTCGTTGTGTGCAGCCAAAAGTTCGCAAAAGGCAGGAAGGTGAAATGCCAAACTCAACCCATACTCTCACTTCGTGTATGGGCTACCCTGAGCGGGGCGGGGCTGGGGAGGCCATCAGAGGAGCCCCACATGGCCCCCGCCTGCTTTGCCTTTGTCAGGGCGGTGGGTGCTAGAAGGGCGCTGTCCCAAAGCATCCCTGCCATTTGGTTTGGGGCGGATGATGCCCAGCAGGCCCAGGTGCGGTGGGCGGGGAGCTGGGTGGGTGGAGTGGAAAAGAGAAACAGCGCAGAGGAAATCCTTTCAAACCGTGGTCGCCACCTGCTCCATAGCCACAAGGTGACTTATGAACAGAGAGACCCTCAGCTGCACAGTTGCCTGGTGCTGTGGACAGGACTGGGGCTAGCAAGAGTGTGCTGGAAATATCTCCAGGCACCCAGAGAGACAGAACTCCTGGCCCTCGCTGGATCAGCTGATCTGCAGTTAAGGGGCCCAGCAGCCATGATGTGACTGGGGAAGGGAAGGGCTGCTCCTATGCTGGCCACGCCCACCCCCTTCACTAGTGCTTATTTTTGGGGTACGGTGTATATTAGTCCCCCCAAAAATTGGACTAGGTCTTAATTTTTGAATAGGTCATATTTTCGGGAAAACATGGTAGAAACGAATAAACCTAAAATACATGTAAAAAAGAACGTTCTTTGAATGTTGTCAATGTAAAATTCTAAAGACCAGCTTTGAAAAGACATCAAGGCCAGTTCATGTGAGACATTTGTTACACTATATTATGTATTTTTCCTTATTCTTTTTATAGTCACTATTGATATAGTTGAAAGATGCAGAATTACATATATGGTATTTCATTTACAGTATTAATATCATGGGGTTTCAACAATTTCAGATAGATGCTCATCACTACACAAGCATGTTTGTTAATTAACATTATGAAGAATCAGCCAGTTCTGTTTTCACTAAGAAAGCCAGATGATTTCATTTAAAGAATCTTAATTTTGAAGGGAAATGTACTTATTGGTGAGGAAAGGTAATAAATTAGCAAACAGAAATTGCTTCTTTTTCTCTTCACTACAGCAGAGAAATGGCTACATGACTTTTGATAGGAATGCAATTAATAGTTTTGGCAGGGTTGTTCTAGTTAAATAGTATGGCAGAATGCACCTAGTAGAGGTGATGGCAAGAATAAGGCCAGACTGATCAGAATAGTAGAAATAACCATGGCAATGATAATGGTAATAGTAGTAATGCAACATCTTCAATCCTGGCAATTTTGCACATATGAAAATATTCCAGATTAACCTTCCCTCCAATAGTAAAAAAGGAAAGGTAGGGAATAATTTCCTCTGTGAGCCCATTCTCTGCCTTATTTAGACAAAAATAGTATTTTACCAATATCAGCACAGAAAATAATAGTGTATATTTGATAACAACCATTTGTTTAATGCTGGTTCGAAGTTACGAAGGCATTGATAAACTTATGATCTGTCCTCTAATTTACGACTTGCACCACCTCCAGAGCCACACAATCACAATTTGGGTTCTCATTTATACCAGTTGCAGCATCCTGTGGTCATGTGATTGCAATTCCTGATTTTTCCAGTTGATTTCTGACAATAATAATAATAATAATTTTATTTCTATACCACCCTTCTCCCGAAGGACTCAGGGCGGTGTACAGCCAATTTAAAAACACAAGACACAACAATAATTAAAAATTAAAATAATTAAATAGATTTGGCCGATTTAAAACCCTAAAAATTAAAATACCCCAATTTAAAATTATTATATTGACAGCCCTGCCTGGCGGAACAACTGGGTCTTCAGTGCGCAGCGGAACACCCGGAGGTCGGAGATCTTACGTATTTCCGGGGGCAGTTCATTCCACAGGGCTGGGGCTCCCACAGAGAAGGCCCTCCCCCTGGGTGTCGCCAGCCGACATAACTTGGCTGATGGCACCCTGAGGAGACCCTCTCTGTGGGAACGGACTGATCGGTGGGAGGCTATTGGTGGCAGAAGACGGTCTCGAAGGTACCCGGATCCTATGCCATGGAGCGCTTTAAAGGTGGTCACCAACACCTTGAATCGCACCCGGAAGACCACTGGGAGCCAGTGCAGCTCGCGCAGGAGGGGTGTCACGCGGGCACAACGAGTTGCGCCCATAACCACCCGCGCGGCCGCATTCTGGACCAGTTGAAGCCTCCGAGTACTCTTCAAGGGGAGCCCCATGTAGAGAGCATTACAATAGTCCAGCTGGGAGGTGACAAGGGCATGAGTGACCGTGCGCAAGGCGTCCCGGTCCAGAAAGGGCTGCAACTGGCGGATCAGGCGAACCTGATAAAAGGCCCCCCTGGCCACGGCCGTCATATGCTCTTCTAAAGACAGCCGTGCGTCCAGGAGGACACCCAGATTGCAAGCCCTCTCTGTGGGGGGCAAAGATTCACCCCCAATAGTCAGCGATGGCACCTGCTGACTATATCGGGACGCCGGCAGCCACAGCCACTCGGTCTTGGATGGGTTGAGTCTGAGCCTGTTCCTCCCCATCCAGGCCTGCATGGCCTCCAGGCAGCGAGACATCACATCAAGGGCATCGTTGGGGTGGTCTGGGGTGGAGATGTACAGGTAAAGTCAGTGGGGGAAGCTGGATTCATTTAATGACCACAGTAAAAATTGTGATAAAATCAGATGTGATGACTCGCTTAACAATTGCTTAGTGATAGAAGATCTGGCTCCAATTGTGTTTGTAAATCAAGGACTACATGTATTGGGCAAATTTTTTCTTTAAATGCCATCAATTTGATTTATTGCGTATTTCAATGTTTATACTGTTTTTCATTTTGCAAATAGTATATCAAATAAATAAAACTGAAGTCACTTCTTTAGTAAATGCTCAGAAATTTATTTGTAACGTGAGGAGATATGACACCAATTTTAAGAGAAGTCTGTTGAAATACTCATCCATACTAAATTTATTTTCTTGAATGGTTTGAGTAGAATTATCAAAAGCAGAAACCATAAAATGTGTAAAAATTACAACTATGTTAAATAAATGCTTTAGCATATCCAGGGAGAGGAACAGATGGAGATTCAAGAACACAATGATATTTTGGTAACAAGCGTCAATGCTTATAAAACATATTAAACAAATATAGAAAAAGGAAGTATTGCATCTCATTTACTTCAAATAATTTCTAAAATTCTAAAAATGGAAAAATATTCATTCCGCTATCTTGTATGGGAGTACTAACTCAAACAAGTATGATACATGTAGTCCTCAATGTCCATTACAGTTGTAAGTCATCACAGTCACAAAGGGGATCACCCCATGACTGATCTGATTTTACAACCATTTTTGTGGCAGTCATTAAGTGAACACCATGGTAATAAAAAATGACCTCCTGGTGGTAAAACAAACATAGTCATAAAGCAAGTCCATTGTTCAGTATGAGTCATTTTTGCCAAAAACTGCAAAAAGTTCTCGGAAAAAAATGTTTTAAAACATGGTCATGTAAATGCTGGATGCTGCAAACAACTAAATGCAGGACTAATGCCAAGGGTTTAGCATGTGGTCACCTGACTGTTGGGGGGAGCGACCTTTGGAACTTCAGAACCGTGTAATAAGTAGTCCAGGAGAGATTCATCATAACTTCAAATGGTCACTAAGTGACCAATCATAAGTGAAGGACTACCTGTAGGCTTGTATGGGAGCACAGAAACAGTGTGGACTGTTGTGCTATAGTAAACTAGTTATCAGTGAATCTCAAATTTAAGTTCTCTAAGGGCACATTTCTAGACCTTACTGCAGTTAATTCTTTAAAATACGTATGTAATATTTTGCCAAATTTGGGGGCAATAAAGTTAATCAAATCAAAGTTTTTAGTGGTTTAGGAGTTGAAACTGTCCATACTATAACTAGAAAAATCAAAACCTGTTATGTAAGTTAAAAATTAAAATAAATGTTTATAAAACTGTTAAATGTTTTTATAATGTGGGTTTTGTGCCGCAAAAGTCTGCATTTTATTTTATTTTATTAGCTGTATCTAAAGAATACCGTACTTAGATATAACTTTTGATAATTTAAACTTATCATTTGCTATAAAAATAGTACTTCCTTGCCTTAGGAATTCATGTCTTCCTAAGCCTGGGTCAATGAATTTTCTATCTCAATTTAATTATGCCAATGTTCAGAGTACTAGGAATTTTAAAACTTTTTCAGGATGTGGAATCCAGAACCCCTTGAATAAGAGGCAAAGCTCTATTGTTTAATTGTGTTTAAGTGACATTTTAGATTGTCTTACATTTTCATGTATCCCTGGAGTTCCACATATAGTAAAGTTTGAAAATCCCTTGTTAAGAGTGTCTGAATGGCTTTATATTAAACCATGTAATGCCTTGCTATGTTTTGGCTAAGTATGTCAGTCATTGTAGCTTTTAACATAGTGCAGTATGTGAAGTCAGTAAAATGTGGCTTATTCAATAAACCATAGTTAACATTTTCTTTTATACAGGTGGTCTACTTATGACCACAACTAAACCCAAAATTTCCATTGCTAAGCAAGACAGTTTTTAAGTGAGTTTTGCCCCATTTTACATTTCTTGCCACAGGTGCTAAGTGAATCATTGCAGATGTTAAGTTAGTAACACAGTTGTTAAGTTAATTTGGATTCCCCATGGATCTTGCTTGTCAGAAGGTCGCAAAAGGTGATCACATAACTGAACACTTGTAGTTCCCATTCATTATGACTGTAACTGTCATTGTCCCACAGTTACATGATCATGCTTTACAATAGTTATGCCAAAAACCAGTACTTTCTTCCTGTTTTCAGCAATACCAACAAACCACTGGTTCACTTAATGGCCATGATGATTCACCTAATACCCACAAAAAAGGTTGTAAATCAAATGGGTCACATGACTGACCTGTTTTACAACCGTTACAACATAAAACGGTAATGGGCAAGTTCGATTACTGTCATATGTTGAGGACTACCTGTATTGATATTACCCCATTTCCCCACAACACCATTCTTGTGAAATAGTTAGGGTTGAGAGAGAGAGAGAGAGTGATTGCCAAACGTCCATCCCCACTGAGCTTCCGTGGCTGAGAGTAGACCAGAACCTGAATTTCTTCTTCAACCCAGCATCTTAACCAGTAGCCTTTACTAACAGAATTATCATTTACATAATTAGTGAACTGAGCTTCTATGATTACTACCTGCATACCACACAAGTTAAAATGACTTATTGCTTAGATAGGTTCCAATTAGGTGTACTTTATCCATGCCCTTCTCCTGTTTGCTTGGATTATTAAAAATTTCTTCCAGTTCTATTAGATCATAACTGAAGTGGCTTCAAAGTGTTACTGCACATTCAAAATTGGTACCTCACTGCCCCTCATCTTTCTGCTTTTGTCTCTAATACTGTAATTTTAGTTCCCATTCAAGCTGTTTGTAGAATCTGAATAGCATTTAGTATTAAAAATATATTGTTCATTCATAATTACTCTACCTACACTTTAGCTTCTGTCATTTTTTTTCCTTTAGAGTAAAGGCTGAAATAACAGAGCACAGACTGAGCATTATGGACTCCTCTAAAGCTTTTAAAGTAATGTACATTTTTAGCACATAGAACGTAGTGGGTTTTTTTTAATTCAAAAACAACATTTATTAATACGTGGTTTCTTTGGGGAATATTCACATATCTTTTTCTGGCATATCTAGCCTTCAGATATCTTACTGCTTGAAAGCACCCCATAAATTTTCACATTTTCTTGATACATGAACTTTAGCATTACCAGATCAAAAAGCCAGACAATCTTGTATAATCTTGGCAGTCATCTGGATTTTTGCAGTCTGTAGCTGGTAACTGAAGTGTACCTAAAATTATTTCAAAGTTTAAAATGTTCATTTAAATTTTAATTTAGGGGAAGGACAAAATATACGTCAAGCATTTACTTCTATTTCATTACCTATAAATAAATATTATGGATACAAAAGCCACTACATTCTCTTTGAAGACAGATCTACAGTCCTCCGTGGAAATCTGATTTGATTCGATCTGCAGCCACCCATTCTCTGGAAGGGTAAAGGGACTAATAATTGAAATTTTTGCTGTCTAAAAATTATTCCTTTTTTATTTTTAATTGCCCGTAACAAAATTTTTATTATAATTATGTGAGGTAAAAAGGAGGTTTTTTTGTGTGAAAAAAAAAAAACAGCCTTGAACAGAGAAAAGAGCCTGTGGCATACTGGTTAAGGTACTAGACTAACACAGGTAGACCCAGGTTCAAGCCATCCTCAGCCACAGAAACCTACTTAGGGACTTTGGGCCAGTTATTCTCATTCTAATCCTACATCATAAAAACACTCTTGTCAATAAAATAAGGGGAGGTAAATAAAGTAAAATAAATTGCCTTAAGTTCCTAGAGGAAAGACTAATATAACATTTAACAAATAAGACATTAATTCAACTGTTGCAATTTGGAAATACTAATATCTGTCTGAATTGTTTCAATTTTATCCAGCTCTGAAAAACAAAACTTAACATTTAAAAGATTTTCCCCCATACTTAGAGTGGGGCTATGTAAAGAGCCTTACAACTAAATTTCCATCTCAGAAAGTATCAAAGAGAGTGAGTGATAGTTTGATTACCATAATCTGATAGAAATTGGTGCAAGAAATATATTCCCTACTTTCTAGATTACTTAAGTCTCCACAATTTTCTATATTTTGCACCAAGAGAATGTGACACACACAAAGCTAGACTATATGAGTAAGTGAACTACATCAAATACAGTATGCCTGGAAATATGCTTAGTGGAATTTTCCTGTCACTGTTTTCGTTTTTAGTATAGCATCTGTTTACCATGCCCAGCAATCCTTTGCTCTTGCAGTTTGAATACAACTACCATCTATCAGTTTCCTTAACTGCAGCACACACACATACACACGTCTCATCGACAGGACTAAAAGATAGGAGGTCAGGAATACTGCTTACAAAGATTGGGGATCAGGAAAGAAAGATGGGAAGAATGGATAGCCCATTGATTTTGCTTGTCAGAAGGTTGCAAAAGGTAACCATATGGCCCCAGGATACTGCAACCATCATAAATATGAGTCAGTTGCCAAGTATCTGAATTTGAATTACATGACCATGGGGTTGCTGCAACAGTCATAAATATGAAAAAATGATCATAAGACACTTTTTTCAATGGCATTGTAACTTCAAATGGTCACTAAATGAATTGTTGTAAATTGAGTACTATCTGTATGGTGTTCCATATGATGGAATCCATATGAATGTTCTGTATATTCTGTAAAGAAACAATGGGAACATGGTATGGGAAATGAGAGAAGTGGAAAATTGGATAAATGTATTGATGGATGTTAGAATGTGCGTGAAAATAATAATGTATATTCATACAGTCTTTGTGTTCACCCTTCACAGTTTTAACATCTATTCAAAAGGCTGCAGACAGAGCAACCTATTACAACTGTCTCTCCATTATTTTTCCTATCAAACCATTATATGAGAAACTCTGAAAAACATTGTTTAAAAATGTATACATATTTTTGGCAAGTAGTATGTTACTCTGCCTTTCCATCATTCATTATTTCATTCAGTAGAATTTATATGCCATTCCAATCGAGGAGGTCTCCTAGCAGCTTACATTTATTTCTTAGAGTAATAGAATTAAAATTAGTCTCCTCTCCATCCCATTTCACATTAACTTTAAAATAACCTTCATCATGCATTCTAGTTTTGGATTTATGCCAAGTAACAACACAGCCCTGGCTCCATATTCATTTTGAAATCAATCAACATTAAATATGTAGCACTGATTTATGTATGAATTCTCATTCTTCGATGAAATATAGATTTTTTTTTTCTGTATTGCATTCCAAGTTGTATTATTTTTAAATATGGAGGTTTTTAATGTGTTCCTTTTTTCTAAACCATTGCCACTGCGTTGCTAATAAGAATAATAATGTTCTATGAACTGGAGACTTGTCAAAGTACATCATCAAGCACTTTGTTTATTTTTCCTAATTTCAGGGAATGGAGAGAGGACACAAAAATGATATTTCTCCTTTCAGCAGTTTCATTTCAACTATCAGCCAAAAGAAAGAAGATTCTGTAAATGAAAATTCACCTGAACAATTAGTTATTACTGATATAAAAAATGGTGAGAAAATAAAAGATTTAATTTTTAGTCATTTCTAGCTGAAGGGGGTACTTGGTATTTGAAGATGTTCTTTTTATTTGTTTTCTGACAATGCTTTCAGTACTTTTTGTAGAACTCTCTTTATGTGAAGTATTAACATGACACATCACAGTAAGAAACAACCTTCTAGTAAGTACAGTTATAATAGCTCAGTAGGGATTGTAGGATGCAGTAACTGGAATGAATTTTAACACAGATGGTATTCAGTTTGCATATGTAAGTTAATGAATAGTAATAATAGTAACCTGCCAACTGCTTAATTATGTTTTCAAACAGTATTTGTTCTTCCAAAGATTTTATAAAACTTTGATTGCAAAAAAGATTTCATAATTGTTAGTATGTTTAGGAAAGTCTTTTTAAAATTACATATAAGAATAACTGGAGTTGAATCTGTCTTTATAAACAGAAGAATTATGAATGAATAAGCAAACATGAGAATATGCCAAATGTTGAACTTTGTAGTATTTTATTTTATAGCCCATTTACAAAGTGGTTTCTGATTCTTATCCTTCACATACCCTCATTTAAAGGATTTAACATTTATTAAATAGGAACTTTAGCTGCACAGGCTAAATATGTGAAACAAAATGTAATAATCAAAGCAAATATGAAAGAGCAGAGTTGCATCATGACATTATGAAACATGTTTCATCCATATGGATGCCTATGTTTAACTGCAGAATAGTAATGATCTGAATTATATATTTGAATATAGAATTCAAATATTAAATATTTGGGCATTCCTATACATACATACAGGGACGCGGTGGCTCAGTGGCTAAGACGCTGAGCTTGTTTATCGAAAGGTTGGCAGTTCAGCAGTTTGAATCCCTAGTGTCGCGTAATGGGGTGAGCTCCCATTACTTGTCCCAGCTTCTGCCAAACTAGCAGTTCGAAAGCACTTTAAAAATGCAAGTAGAAAAAATAAGGGCCACCTTTGGTGGGAATGCCAAAGGCGTTCCATGCCCCTTTGGCATTTAGTCATGCCGGCCACATGACCACGGAGACATCTTTGGACAGCGCTGGCTCTTTGGCTTTGAAATGGAGATGAGCATTGCTCCCTAGAGTTGCACATATGTGCGAGGGGAACGACTAGCACATATGTGCGAGGGGAACCTTTACTTTTACCTTTATACATACTCCATAGACACATCCAAATTGCCTCTGTCAAGACCACATACTTATAATAAAATGAATTATCTCGAAATCTCTTGAGGAATGTAGGAGAAAAAGGAGTCTTAAAGTTTACTACAAATTACAAGTAATTTAAATATAATATATGAACTTATCACAAAGTTAAGAGCTGGAATTAAACGTACATTTTTCCTATTTGTAAAGAGAATTAGAAAAAATGACAGTTGAGTTTTCACTACCTAAAATCTGCTTGTTAAAGATAGCTGTCCTCCAATCATCTTGTATTTTACCAGTTTTCCAAGTACATTAGCTGTTTTGGCAGTAATGTATAGAAATCAAATCATCAGAGTTAGCAGCTACAGGTAGTCCTCGATTTATGAATTTATAACATTCAAAGTTACGATGTCCTTGGAAAAAGTGACTTATGGCATGTACTCACATTTATGGCCATCTCATCATCTCCATGATTATAATACAGGCATCTGGCAACTGACTTGCATGTATGACCTGTTGTAGCATCCTATGGTGATGTGATTGTTATTTTTCGGCCTTTTATGTTGATTTCAGGAAAAGAATGCACACTGGGGAATCTGGATTTGCTTAACAACATAAAATTAGGTTCAACTCAAATTATAACCACCACATGTTATGACAGAAATTCCTGTCCATTATAGCTGTGAATCAAAGATTATCTGTACAGACTCTATTTTGCTATAATGGGTATATTGTATATATACGAATATTTTTTTTTTCCCACCTCCTTCTTAACCCATCTCCAACTTTTTGCAGTCTTTCAGTTAACATTACAAAGGACTTTAGAAATCCAGAGCCATACTTTGAGACCTTACAACTGATAAGCGCTGAAAATTTAGTAACTAGCTTAGAGAAGAATATGTGATTGATCCCAGTCTAGCACTTGCCCTCTTGTAATATCATTTTCTGGAATTATTGGAGCTAATAATGCTTTTAACAATGAAATCGTATATTTAAAATGCGGTTCTATGGTTTGCTCATTGTTGGGTGTCACAGGTGGAAATGTGCACCTCACTACGCTACGGATGCTTCTGGATTGAAAGGATTAACTAGCTATAAACTGCTGTCTAGTAGGTGCCAGAATGTGGTAACAGCACACATTTTTCAGAGAAGCTCCTTTCATGAGGACTATAGGATTATATTTTAAATGTTACGTCATGTCATATGCCTTATTTTAATTGTGATGTTTTTGACATGAATAAACAAACAAACATTCTTGAGTGTTAGTAAGAAATTTCACTCATTCCATTTTTATGTCGAAAATGTATTATTTCCAGTATGGAATTCTGCAGTATGGAATTCTGCAGTTATATTGAAATACAGTTTGATCATTGTATTCACATATTTGTTAGTTGAGCAACCTATCTTTATGTGATCATTAAATCAGATTTGGCATTCATTTGCAACTTTGTATCTCTCTTGAGCTATTTCCTAGAGCATTTTGTTTTATAATGTTTAGAATCTGAAGTGTGTATTCCATATGATACCTGAATTTGAAGAACTTTTAGTTTTATTCCTTGAAAACATGACATAATCAAAACTGGGTTCAGCTTGATCTCAAATTCTACAGAAATTAAATTTTCCTGACTTTGAATTCTATAAGGAATTGTGACTACTTTAAAACTGGGGGAAGTTGCATATTATTGCTCTCTTCTAGTTCTTATTTACATATAAATAGTTCAATTAGATCTCCAGACAACTGAACTCTAAATCATATTGTCTTCTTTATGTAAGAGGTTAACCTTTCTGCAATGCCAATAAAAATTATTAGAACATTTATAAGATCATTTGTGAATATACCAGTACTATTTTAATTAAATTGTATTATTCTTATAATGGCTTTTTAACTGAGAATATATGTTTATGTGAACTGTTTATTATGTAAAGATGCTGGTTTTCTTCCCCAGCAGAGTTCTAAACCCATTTCAAGGAAGTCCTGGAATGAAAAAGAATTATGAGGCAGCTTAGAGGCTAGGATTAGAAGCAACATCCTCTCTTAAGTATGTTTCCAGGATCAGAAGGTTATAAATTTTATAACCTTTTTTCTGCCATTGTTTCTTCAAATTCAATATGGGTGCAGAAAAAATATGTTTTATGACTTGTAGAAATATGTGGTTATTTCCTGTCAGAATCTAATTTTGAAGTCTTAAATAAGAATTCCAACTTAAAATAAATATTTATTCTAATAATATTTAGTCAAGGTTGCACTATTTTGGGTAGCTGCTTTCATGTGCTATTTACCTGAATATTGTAATACTGATTTCTTTTTTTCATTTTTCTCTTTTATTTTTAAATTAGCAAAAGAACAGTCCCTTGGCCTTGGTGTTAGGCAAAAGAAGCGTACCTCAGTGGATATACTTCCAGTAGAAATGAAAGTTTCAATCCCACTGGAACCTTCCTGTCTCACCCAAACAAAAACTATGAAAGAGTTTTGGTAAGCAGTGTTGCTACATATTTGATATACGACTAAGTTCAATTTATCAGTGTATGGTCTACTTAAGGTAATTATTGTTATTATTACTTGGTGAGGACTTTATGAGTAATAGACCAATTATCACAGAAATTACTGTAATTTATTTTCACTTTAAAAATATTACATAAAATTTCTGACTAAACCAGTGCTTACTATTTCACCTAGGCCTAGAGGGTTTTTCAAAATACTGTACATATTCATACAGGCTTGTGCTGAAGAAAAGTGTTGGAAAGTCATTTTTTTCTCAAGGATAAACATATCTAGTTCCCTTAATTTCTTCTCATGAGACATAGTTTCATCTTATTCTTCTTAACTTCTGCATCTGTTTTGTTTCCTCTGAATCTTTTATAAAAACGAATGCTCAGAAACTCAAAATAAGGATTCACCAATACAGAATGCTGTATAGTAGAACTATTTATTTATGTGTATCCTGCCTTTATTAGTTTTACAAATAACTCAAGGCAACAAACATACTAAATACACTTTTCTCCTCCTAGTTTCCTCAAAACGAGAAAGAGATTGGCCCAAAGTCACCCAGCTGGTTTTCATGGCTGCTGCAGGACCAGAAATCACGTTTTCCCGCTTTCTAGCCGAGTGCCTTAACCACTAGACCAGATTGGCTTTCTGTGGTTTGCAAGCTAAACTTCTGTTGATACAATGAAAATTGCATCTGCCTTTTAGCAATCATGTTGGGCTGCTAACTCATATCAGCAGGGTGATCATCTATTGTTCCCATGTGGATACCTGGAGTAGTATCTTCACAGTTATTTAATCTCATCCTTACAAGATAGTAAGCTTCATAAACCAGTTAATCTTACCAAACAGTCATTTTTTTTTTTATCAACACAGTAGGAAAACATCAACCATTATTTCTCTCCACTTTGTCCTTTGCAGATAACAGTTGTATCCATTCTGTTGTTCAGGGCTTTTGCAGTTGCTGAAAGTGCTGCTGTTCATACTAGTCGCTTATTCCTTTTCTGGAAACTTGCAGTCTTCTGCAAAGGTCTAAACACTATTATGGAGGCTATTATGGGCTGAAGAATATGTATTTACATATCTTGTTTCTGGTCCACTGTTGTTAAAAAAAACCATTTCTGTCATTGAAATCCACTGGGTCTGCTCCTTTCTTTGATTCTCTTATGAAGAGTGGCTTTCTCTGACAGCTTCAGTTGCAGAGCTTCATTTGTTTGACTTGAAAATCTATTCTCTATCTGTTATAGTCCTTTTCAATTAAGAACCACAAAAGCTTACATTTGCTACAAATCTATGCTAGATTTTTAGGCAGCTGCAAAAATACATCATAGGTATTGTACTCATAATAACTTCCTGGTCATGTCCATTTATCTTCATCTTTACTTCTTATCCTTAGAAAGGTTTTTTATTTCTTTTTGTCCCCATCTCAAGGTCTCAGATTAGCCAAGAGTTCACTATCATTTTACAGGAAAAGTTTCCCAGATTCTTGAACTCCATTGACAAACTATTTTTCATTTTTGCTCAATGAACTTATCTTTCTGCAATATTTGCTGCAGCCTGTACTTACCAAGAAGCAATAATTCACAATAAGCAATGTGCAGTTTTCTGGCTATGCATCTTGTAGGAAAAGTGCTGATCATGATCCTTCAAATCCATACTCAGATTCTGTTTGCTCATCTGTTTGCTTATCAGTTGATGATAAACTAATCAACTTCTGGTTTTTGTTCCTGGTCATTTGTTTTTGAGCAAATTATTTGGAAAGTATTTTATGTTATTCAGCATTAATCAAAAATAGATAGAGATCTTTGTTTTTATTAATGTTATATAAACATAATGTTTGTTATCATTTTAATATATATATATAGAACAGAAATTCAATAAGATTATTTTATAACATGTTGCATTTTGGACTTTCTTAGGGATGACATAGAAAAAGCTAAGTTAACAGGAGACTGGAAGGAAATCTATGACTTTTATTTAAAAACATTTGATTCTTTTTCAGAAGTTAACACTACATTTAAGGTAAAAACAGCAATGTTTTCACTGCTTTTTCTTTTCTTTTCCAGTTTGTGACTTAAAAACAGTAATTAGCAATAGTGTAAAATATAGGTTACCAGTAATAATATTACGTAATTAAAACCAAATAAACTAAAATAGATGATGGATAGATTAAAGGAAAAAATGTGTTTTTTAAAGAAACCAATACCATAAAATGCATTATTTTTATATTGTTTCAAAGTCGTTTTCTCAATTGAAGCTTTGTGTTTTTGGAAATGTATATTTTGTAAATATTATGAAAACTACAACTGTATCTGTAAATAAATAAAAACCAGAAAGTATGAACTCCAAAAAGAAAAAACATAGATGGAGTATATTCAGAATACAAGTTGAAAGATTAGCATTTTCAGAGCCACAATATACATCTATTCAGGAGGCAAGAATCTTAACCTTGCCACTGTCCCCCACCATATTTCCAAATGATTACACTGAAGGAGTTAGTGGAAGACTTGGGAGACTTCCTGCTTAAAGAATAGGTAGAAATTTTGACTGGCGGGACGTTACCCTGAACTGGTGAACTTCAGAAACTTCAGTTTCTGAAGTGCACCAGTTGCAGTCCTATCTGGACCGTACACATCTCAGTATCTTACACGTCATGTGAGACTATTGCAACATGCTTTATATGTAGAGCTGTCTTTAGAGACAACCCTGAATTTTGTACAGTTGGTACAAAATGCAGAATGTAGCACTGACTGTTCAGTTCCACCATGGCAATTGACATCCATTTTGAGATTGCTGTAGATTTCCAGGCAAAATTCAACGTGCTGGTCATTACACTTAAAGCCTTACATGGCCTAGCACTAGATTATATCAGGCAACCCTTACCAGAATGGGATCTGCCTCCCCAAAATGATGATTAAAAAAAAGTCCACTAGAATCCCCTCTATCATCTGAGGTATGTGATATGGACAAAATGGCAGGAGTTCTTGGTTGTTACCGCCAATATAGGATAACCATTCTTCCCAGAAACACACATAACTCCCCTTCTTCAGTCTTTTCACAAACACAGCAATTTTATTTCATTGTACCTTTGGCCATAGCTGAATTGAGGGCTATGATGCTGATGTTCATTTGTTTTTTCAATGTAAACTTTATTATATTAGTTTTTAAGTATATTGTCTCATTGTTTGCTGCCCAAAATTCCATTAAGTGAATAAAAACATTTAATTATAACGTTTTTAAAAATAAATAATACTATTCCAAAAATTATAGTTGTAACACAAGTTGAAAATACATTAGAGAAAATTATCTCATGTTTATTATTTCAATTTGCAGAAATATACTGAAACTCCTTTTAATTCCATTGAAGATTGTGGAATTGATGCTAAATATGTGAATGCAGTTTATGATACCTTACTTCAAGCTGTAAGTCAACTACTATTTGCTTTCTGCTTTGTAATCTTGTGCAGAATACTATAATATCTTTATATTACAGTTCAATTTTTTTGAGTTATTATTTTAGATATTGGGTAGCTTCTGAGTTTATACAGTTGTTGTAAGTGTCAATATTTCTAAAGTACACTTTAATAATTATCAGGATTTATAATCTCTTTGAGTTTGCCTCATTTGTTTTTAAATTATAACTGAAAAGATGGTGTAAACCTCAGAGGGTTCTTTTAAATGATTATTAAATATAAACTAAGGTATACAGATAATGTCCCCACTTGGTCTAAAATATCTTTTTGCCTTTGAAATAATCACTGCAGAACACTATAAACAATAAATGCTAATTTTATTTTTATATATTATAATGTAATGTTATTTTCAAAAATAAATTATTTAACTTAGTTGCATAATTTAATCTGTCCACATAAACCTGAACTGAACCATGAAATAAGTTTACATGAGAAAGATAATGACAATATGAATTTGAACATATATTCGTTTTAAACAGAGAACAAATCTAAATAAGTTTCCAATAACAACTGTACAGCATTGTATCATGGCTAACATATCTAAATAATATTTTCAAACTGAAATGTTTCTGAATTTTAATTAATTTCCACATCACAAAATTGTTATAGATACTACTGGTCTTTAGTTGCAGACTATTTATCTGTACGTGGTGGCTCAGTGGCTAAGGCGCTGAGCTTGTCAATCAAAAGGTTGGCAGTTCAGTGGTTCGAATCCCTAGTGCCACGTAATGGGGTGAGCTCCCGTTACCTGTCCCAGCTTCTGCCAATCTAGCAATTCAAAAGCACATAAAAAATGCAACTAGAAAAATAGGGACCATCTTTGGTGGGAAGGTAACAGTGTTCCGTGCGCCTTTGGCATTTAGTCATGCCGGCCACATGACCACGGAGACGTCTTTGACAGCGCTGGCTCTTCGGCTTTGAAACAGAGATGAGCACCTAGAGTCGGGAACAACTAGCACATATGTGTGAGGGGAACTTTTACCTTTACTTTTTATTTATCTGTAAGGGCTGGAAGAAATATTGTTTGCTTTTGGGTCTGTGAAATTCTGCATAAATGGACAGAGATACAGATGATTCACTTGAAACTGAGACAAAATAATTTCTGTAAAAAATGCATGGGAAAATGAAAGATTATCATCTCTTGGAAGTGGTTGGTAGGAATTATATGTTTTATATAATTATTTTAAAAAGAACTGTACATACTGATTCACAATGCTTTATGAATTCTCTCCCTCTTTCAGCTTCTTTCCAAATACTCACCTGACCAGAACCTGATCTATGTTGCATGGTCAGCAGTTCATTTCTAAAAAGGAGATGCAAAATAGAGAAGAGAAAAATACTATGTTGATATAAAATATGAATGAAAAGACCTAATTTTTGTGAAGTTTAATATTCATAGCAACATAGGGTATATAAAAATGTAGAAAGATAATAATTACTTTGGGAGGAAGATGCTAAAGTGATCAACAAATGCATTGTTGAGTTACAGCAATTTATCTACCTACATTAGAATGGAGAAATTTTAAGTAGTCGCTGCCATCCAGCTTCAAAAGTAGATACTATTAGAATCAGGGGTGGGTTCTACTTACCTTTACTACCGGTTTGCATCGTGCCCACGCGTGCGTGCTCCAATGGGAGGTTGCCCCCGGTTCTGACCGGTTCTATAGAACTGGTAGTAAAACCAGCGGGAGGCTCTGCCCACTGACCCTGATATCATCAGAAGCAATCTGCGCAGAAGCAAGGCGCGCGAGCAAAATGAGCGCACACGCAGATCCCATTGCAAACCAGTAGTAAAGGTAAGTAGAACCCACCCCTGGCGCGCTCGCTTCGCTCACATACGTGCACTCTTCTGCACATGCGCAGATCACTTATAATGACGTCCGGGTCAGTGGGCAGAGCCTCCCGCCGGTTTTACTACCAGTTCTTGTGAACTGGTCCGAACTGGGAGCAACCCACTACTGAATAGAATGCAACATTTGAAATTATTCTCTTGGGATATTACATACTTTAGTGATTTATAAATATGAGGAACATTTAAAAGTAAAATTCCACTAACAATTGTTTACTCCTTAAGAGCGTGTAGAAAGCTATGATTATTTTTAAATTGTAATATTTAATAGCTCAGTAAGTACAATTCAGAGAAATAGGTATGACTAAAGTCCTATTCATCTATACCATGGAACAAAGTATGTGCAGAGGTTGTGCTTCCCATTGCTCACAGTCCATTAATTTAAATGTCATTTAGTCTTACATGCTCTAGCTTTGCCACCAAAAATATAAACAGTCTGAAAAAAGATCTGTAAATTCCAAAAAGATAAATTACTCTTTCTCCATCAGAGAAAAACACACCTTTTCCTTTAGTCATAACTTTCAGTATTATGATTTAGTACAGGGGTGTCAAACTCAAGGCTCATGGCTCGCAGGGTGCTTAGATCTGGCCCGCAGGCCCTGGAAACAGTGAAGGACCACCCTGCAGTGCCTCTGTCAGCAAAAACAGTGCTTGGGAGGGTGCCCCCACCCCCATGCCCCCAAGGTCAAACATAACCCTGATGCGGCCCTCAATAAAATTGAGTTTGACACCCCTGATTTAGTATGTTATTGGCTATTCTGTAATTAAGTAATACCATAATGAAATTGGTGTCTTACAATGAAATATTTTTCCTAAAATAAACCTAGAAATGGAAAATAGATATTTTGTAAAGTTTTAGACTTAAAGGGATTTTTCCATTACAATAAAAACTTATCTTTTAAAAACTGGAATCTATCAGCCAGCCAGCCAGCCAGCCATCCAGTGGTGGGTTTCAAAAATTTTTACTAACGGTTCTGTGGGCGTGGCTTGGTGGGCATGGCTTGGTGGGTGTGGCAGGGGAAGGATACTATAAAATCTCCATTCCCACCCCACTCCAGGGGAAGGATACTATAAAATCTCCATTCCCTTCCCAATCCAGGGGGAGGATACTGCAGAATCCCCATTTGCTCCTGATCATCTGGGACTTGGGAGGCAGAGAATAGATGGAGCGGGGCCAGTCAGAATTTTTATTACCGGTTCTCTGAACTACTCAAAATTTCCGCTACAGGTTTTCCAAAACTGTCAGAACCTGCTGAAACCCACCTCTCCATCCATCCATCCATCCATCTACCTACCTATCATCTTTTTTATACATAATATGTGTATGTATATATGTGTGTGTGTGTATTATCATCAGTCTCAGAAGTAACATTTGAAAATGGTCATAACTATTTAAACAATTATATGAACATATAGAAATCTCTTACTGCCAATAGAAAGTGGTAAAAATTGCTTTTTCCTATGCTATGATAGATTCCAGAAAATTGATTGCCCCACTATATAAAAGCAAAAATCAGTTTATATCTCTATAAAGAAAGGAAAAGACACAAGGGGAGGGGGACGAATTCAGTGAGTTTGAAATAGAAAAATTGAACTTAGAAAAAAGATCACCAATCGGTAATTTTGAAAAAAAAGTTACATTTTGAGATTCTTTCTGCATTTCAGAATTATGCTTTAAAAATCTATTGCATTTTATGTAAATGTTTTTAAATTCTCATTTTTACAATTGTGATCTGACCACTTCATAATAATAATTGTTTCAACTGTGCTACTGATAAAAATCTATTTGGGTTGTTATTTCACTCCTTTTTTATTTGTTCTAGCCTCAAGATATCCAGAAGTGTGTCCTAAAAGGAATAATTAATGGTTTATTGCATGAATGGAAAGGGTAAATACAACTAACTTTTATATATGTCTATAACATATGACATTTCAATTTCCACAGAATTTGAATTTTAAATACATAACCTATTAGACATCAGAGCCAGTTTAATGCAATGGTCAAGGTGCTGGCCTAAAAACCAGGAAAATGTGAGTTCTACACAATCCCGCTTTAGGCATGAAAGCCTTCTAGGTGACTGGGCCAGCCTCAGCAAAACTCACCTCACGGGTTGTTGTGGGAACAAGAAGAGGAAGAAGTGACTTGAATCGAGTACTTACATTGTTGATCTTACAATTTTTGCAATAAGTCTATTAACAGATATCAATATTACGCCTCTGTACAAAATTGTGACATATTTCTATTCTCTGCATTTCACAATTTACAAGCTTATTAATATATAATTTTTAACATGTGAGTTTGATAAATAAAAACTCAGATGAACAAATGTAAAACATTTTCTCTTTCTGATGAAAAATCTCATTCCAAAGTGTTACATATAACGGGATAATTTTGTCACATAATCGGAGATTATTAATGTCTATGTGATATGCCTTTATATTTACTTAAATTATTTTATTTATTTATTTATTTATTTATTTTGTCGAGTACGTATTAGATAATATATATATGTATAAGCATGAATTGAATACATAAAATGAATACAATTAAAGGGAACATTAGGACAGGGATGGTAGGCACGCTGGTGTTCTTATGCACGCCCCTTACAGACCTCTTAGGAATGGGGTGAGGTCAACAGTAGCCAGTCTAAAGTTAAAGTTGTGGGGATTTGGGGAAGAAACCACAGAGTCAGGTAGTGCATTCCAGGCATTGACCACTCTGTTGCTGAAGTCGTATTTTCTGCATTCGAGTTTGGAGCGGTTTACCTTGAGTTTGTATCTATTGCGTGCATTAAGTAACTACATCATTTATGCACAGTCTAACTAGAATAAAATAGCTGTAATTCCACTTAAATACAGTTGAGTATGCATTCACACACTTAGATTGTGCCTTTCATTTTTCACTTATTCATGTTCTTTCAGGCCACAAACAAAAGATGATATCAGAGCATATTTTGTTCTTCTACAGGTAAGAAGGGGAAAAAAGATCTTTGTATGCCATCTTCTGTTGCAAGTTATGTTAATTTACCTAGCACTCATTATGCCAGTCCTTGTCAAGCGCGGGGAAATCAGGAGATTCAGGCAGTTCAAATGAATAAAAAAATTTATTGCAAACTTAAGATCCCCTACAAAAATCTGAGCTACTAACGGTCGGGAAATTAGTGGGAAGTAGGAATAGAAAGGAATTCAAGGTGGGCTGGACTTAGATCTCTTGTGGCGCACAGGGACTCATGGTTGATGATGCGTTTGACCCCTGCCTTAGGCTCAGCCTGGTCATCTCCTACAGTCCTGCCCTTTGCATCTTTACCATGCTTATGTCCAAAGAGAATTCTAACAATAATGAGCATCAAATACAAGAAAAGATTAGTCTCACTATTTGAAACATCCTAGTACATGTATTCACATTTATTTGTGTATGATAATTTATGATTGCAGTTAGCACTTCAATATATCTTCCGGAGTGAAATTTATTGAGGGGAGCTTTTATCTTGACTGGATTTTGTTCAGGTTCAAAACAAACTGTCTGGTACTGCTGTGTTTAAAAGGTTATTGCTGTGCTAATTCACTTTTGAAATCAATGAACTGATTTAATATATGCTTTTATCTCAGTGATATAATTAGAACAGGGATAGCATCATCTTATTATGTTTCTAGCTTAATTCCATCGTAACTCAACAACACTGTTGGGTAAGGTTGCTTGTATAGCAATTAATCACTGACAGAATCATACAATACTCCATCTATTTTCAATGCAAAGGAAAAGACAGCCTTTTAACTTCTAGGGGTGTTGTATGGTTACTTCAGAAAATTGAACTCGTTGATGAAGTCCCAGGAGTCAGAGGAAATGTTACTTTTTAAGAGAAAAATAATCATAAAACAATCCATGTGTTGCTCCATAATGAGAAAAATCCACAGTTGGGTTATACTTTATCAGAACCAATCAAAATAACTTAAACTTATTCCAGTAATATTATTATAATTTGGAGACAGTTTATTTTGTTTTTTTTACAATATACTAATGAAGTGTTTTTAATCTTTTTCAGAATCCTCTGTTTAGTAACACAACAACATATGTTATTTTTGCTCACTTGCTAAGACAGATTGCTGCCTTACCCGAAGATAATCATCACTACCTAATTCACTGGTTTAAGAAGTAAGGCTATTTTCTGTTGTTTAAAATTATGGGTTTTATATTTCAGTTATTATAAGTGGTTATTATTTATGTATGGTAGTCAAAATACCCTGAAGTACTCATAATTATTGAAGAAAATCTTGCTAAGATTTATAAACTCCATGAATTATGTTTTATATCAATTAAACTTTATTCATTATTACAACAAAAACTGTCCCGAATGAGCTTGACTTTCTCAGAGTACTGGAAAGGAAATTCTGTGCCTAAACCAAAATGTGAACTGATTTCAATGACATACATTCACCAATTTATAGTAGTTATGTACTTATGTAGTTACAACCACATGCTGAATTGGCAACAATAGGTTAGAAAAAGTAACTTACCTTTCATAGAAAGGGTTAATAATTCTGCTGAATAAATTTTCTCTAGAATATTTATATTTCTCATGAATGTTTCATAGAAACATTTTGTGGACTGTTATTAAGAAGTAAGGACTAAGAATTCTATTAGCACTCCTGCTATTATAAAACCAATATTAATATATTTTATAGGATGTCACAGAAGCGAATCAAGCATATTATAGAGAGAATCATACAATTTATTTCTTTGCGGCTGTTTCCGGCAAAACCTGAAGATTTGCCTCCTATGGAGAAGTGTACCTGGTGGATTCCATCAGCAACCAAAGTTTTGTCTTTATTTAGTAAGTTTGTTTAGATGCAGTTAATATTTTCTGAATTCTCATAGCTATAACGCATTAAATCATCACAAATTATGTCAGTATAAAATTAGTCTTTTCTCTTTAAACTAACATATTACATAATAGCAGAAAACATTTCAACAGAACATGTATGTATAATGTTTATATGGTACAGTATTTTATAATCATTTTTAGCCACTTTTAAGAGATTATAATAGTAGTAATATTTCTAATGGCTTGGAGGATTTGTGATTACAGCTGTTATAAAGAATGCCATTGTAAATTAATATATTATAGCAATGATCCTGTTTCAGTTATCTAAGAATATAAAAGTGAGACTGTTAATTAAAAAAAGAATGCTGCAGTAGTTCATCTTTACTAACATATTAAAAGGATCAAAATTACATGTAGTGGTCCTCGACTTACAACCATTTGTTTAGTGACTGTTTGAAGTTACAACATTGCAACATCCCCATGATCAAAATTCAGGTGCTTGGCAATTACAATATATTTATGACAGTTGCAGTGTCCCAAGGTCATGGCATCACTATTTGTAACCTTCTCATCTGGCTTCCAACAAACAAAGTCAGTGTGGGAAATGCTTAACAGCTATGGCAAAAAAAGGTCATAAAATGAGGCCACCTCTCCTAACAACTGACTTGCTTAGCAACAGAAATTTTGGGCTCAGTTGTGATTGTAAATCGAGGACTACCTGTATGTTACCACCAAAAACTATGTAAAGTTTTCTGGTTCCACTCATACTTTTAAAAGTCTAAACTTATCCCTTCTATTAGAAAATATTGTTGCATCAAAGAATATTATTGGGTTTTTTTAACAAGTCTTAATTTCATTGTTTTAAACAAGGTTGCCAAACATTATTACTAATAACTAAATTATGTCATTTCAGATGCTTCAAATAGTCTAACTAATCCTTCTCTTATTTCATATACGGATTTTTATAATTCTACGCTAGATCATATTGATCTTATGGAAGATTATCATAACTGGCAGTGTTATGGAAATTCTCATAGGTAAGGGATTATTTATTTTAAAAATAAAGGTTTAATAGTAATTTTTATTTATAAAATAACTATTTTACAATACTTGATTAGTGATACACAGGTTATCAGCCTGCACCAGATTATAATTTTCTTACAATTTTTCGTTAGCTTTTGGTTCGCAACAAATTCATTTTTGAGAGCTAAAATGTGCTTTTTTTCCAAAGTAAATTGCATATCCATTCACAACAAAACTGTAAATGTTTTTTCAGTATTCAGAATCAGTTTATTCTTAGTATTTGGAACAATCTGAACAATTTTGAAATACAAATGATAAAGGACTTTTTTTCAAAACAACTTTCCAAGAAACTTAGCATAAAAGCAATATAGCCTTTTTTGACATTTCATATTGTAATCTTTTTGTGTGTAGTTCTCTAAACATTGAAAGGAGAGAATTAAATGTTAACAATAATTTAATGTACTTAAAACTTTAAAATGCTCTGTGGAATGTAAAAAGTATTTCAATTTTTGACTAGAGGTTAGTTGAAGATCAAATATCCAGGATCATTTTTGTGTGTCGTTTATAGCTGTTATAGCTGCCTGTAATGCTATTAAGGCTGACTTATTCTCTATATGGTGTTCTGTCAATAGCCCCTTCAGTGCTCTTTATTAGTCATATCAAGTTATTCTTTAGGCTCTAGATTTTCTCTATCTAATTAGCTTAATATGGCCTGGAATACATCATTTATATTTTTCAATGACCATAATTCTGAAACATCAGACTGATACACATGGAAGGTATTATGCTGGAGAAACATTGGTTTCTCCAATAATTCTGTTTCATTTCAACTGTCCAGAATATCAATATTTATTTAAGAAAGATTCTCGTTTTTGACATTTTCAGTGGCTTTTCAATAGGGTACAAGTCAGTTGCCTCTAACTACCGTGTTTCCCCGAAAATAAGACAGGGTCTTATTTTCTTTTGAACCCAAAATAAGGGCTTGGCCTTATTATCACGGGTCTTATTATTTTGGGGGTGCTCATGGTTGCTTCTGTGTTGTGCTGCTGCTCGTCAGCTGTTCGCACAAGGCCGTGCCCGCGTCCTCATGTTCCTATGCCCAGCTCTTCGGGAGCCCACTCGCAAGAGAGCAGCCGCCCAGCACCTCTTGCCACTTGGTGCCCACCCAGCGGACACACCCCCTCTGCCCAGGCAGAGCGCCACTCACCAACCAAGCAGTATTCCAGGATCACGATGTGGGCGAAGCTAGTGAGCCCCAGGTCCTTGAGGAGTCCGCGCCGCTGCCATCCATGCGGTTTCCAAACCCTGGCTGGAAGCGGAGAAGAGGCCGGTCGGGCCAGCCACCTGCTGCTGAGTCTGGGATCCGGGGCAGGTGCATGGACCTGGAACTATAGAAAGGGAATGGTTCCAGGTCCATGTGGCTGCCCTGGCTCCCGGAAGACTCGGCAGCAGGCGGCTGGCCCAACCGGCCTCTTCGCTTCCAGTGGCTTCCAGCTGGGATTTGGAAGCCGCAGAGGAAGCCAGCCTCAGTGCTGGGATGGTGGCGGCTCAGACTCCTCAAGGACCTGGTGCTCACCGGCTTCGCCCACATCGTGATCCTGAGATACCGCTCAGTTGGTGAGTGGCACTCTGCCTGGCCGGAGGGGAGATCCCACTCAGTCGATGAGTGGCACTCTGCCTGGTGCCTGGGTGGGCACCAAATGGCAAGATGTACCGGGCAGCTGCTATCTTGCGAGCGGGGCGGGCGTTTTCAGGCGAGGGAGATGGATGGATGGGAGGCGGGTGAGCGAGTGAGTGCCAAGAACGCTGGGACAGTTCCCGATCAGCTCAGCTGATCCGCGGGTTGCCATTAAGGAACCCAGCTGCCATTAGCTGACCGGGGAAGGTTCTGTGCTGCCCATGCCCAACCCTTCACTAGGGCTTATTTTCAGGGGAGGGCGTATGTTTACGCCCACCCCAAAAATCAGGCTTGGCCTTATTTTCAGGGGAAACACGGTTGTGTGATTTCAAGTTTCCAAAGTGCAAATGAAAATAAACAGAGACGAAACAGACAGAGAAATAAGCTGTAGAGGAATAGGAATAGGAATAAAAAGATTTCTTATGAAAATGAAATGAAAGACTACATTACTTAGTGAATACAGCATTGGAAATCTGTGTCCCTTGAATTAGCTAAACAGGTATATGTTATGAACTGCTAAGCAGTTAACTTCTTTTTTAAGTTACTTTTTTAACATGGGTAATCGTCAACTTAACAACAGTTAATTTAGTGACCGTTAGAAGTTACAACTGAAAAAAGTAACTTATAATTGTTTTTCACACTTACGACCATTGCAGCATACCCATGGTCATGTGGTCAAAATTCAGATACTTGGCAACTAACTCATATTTATGATAGTTGCAGGGTACCGGGGTCATGTGATCACCTTTTGGTGCCTTTCAACATGCAAAGTCAATGGGCAAACCAGATTAACAACTATGCTACTAATTTAACAACTGCAGTGATTCACTTAACAGCTATGGCAATAAAGGTCATAAAATGGGGAAAAGTCACTTAGCTGTCTCGCTTAGCAACAGAATTAATTAGCAATTGTGATCATAAATCAAAGATTACCTATATTTACCTACAGTAATTCTGCTTATTGTCTTTATATATTACTTCCATTAGTTTCTTTCAATATAAATATATACACATACGTGCAATATTTTGTCATTTAGGTTTTCCTTCTGTCAATATCCATTCATTATTTCTGTAGCAGCAAAAAAAGCTATAATTCAAAAGGATTCAGAACAACAAATGATAAATATTGCACGGGTAAGCATTCTTATTTATTAAATCAATTGTCTATTAAAATTGAAATAATGTCATTATAGATACTTTGTCTCTTCTTTTTAACTATATTTAGACTTCTGATACGATACAGCTTAAGTTATGCTTTAAGTTAACTGCAGAGTTGCTACGAGTTGGGCAACATATACATTTAATAAATCATTATCTACAACAATGTATTTGGGATGGTTTACTCTCTGTATAGAGCGGTGGGAACTTTTCCAGGTATCTTGGAATTTAAAATAATATCTGCTACTTATTTGCTGAGCTCATTCCTACTAAAGCCAACAAGTATGATGAAACACTTGTAATATCAAAGAGGGAAGATATTTATCTAAAATAATTATGGAACAAACTATAAAGGATTATGTTCTTTTTAAATGCCAGGGTGGAATGACTTTACCATTGCTAGAATTGTACTTTTACATGTACAGATAGATGTAACTATTCTTCACTTCAGTGTTCCTCTTTCCTACAGTGTATTATAAGATATGTGGGTGTAAGGATTGTAAGGAGGAGTTAATTGCTAACAAATTCTGAAAGCTAAGTGTGGAGCATATTTTTAATTTCTGTATCAGTACTATAATTGCTGTCAAAACTATCCACAGAAGAAAGATGCCTATGTCACTGAATGCATACATTTATAGTTATTTGGTAATACGTTTCTATATCAAAAATTATTCCAATCAAATCCTATTGCTTAACTTAACATTATCCATAATTAAGATCAGGCAGAAACATGTATAATTGGCATTATTATTAGATATTTACCATATTTTTCAGAGTATAAGACGCATCTTTTTCCCCCTAAAAGGGGGTGAAAATTTAGGCGCATCTTATACACCGAATGTAGCCCCGCCCGCCCACTGGCCCCCACCCTTTGGCCTCTGCCTCACAGCAGTTACCTCCTTACAAGCAAACAGTAAGAAAAAACAGCTCCTTTCAGCTTCAGCACAGCCTAATTAGCACAAGTTGATTGGATTGGCCTCCCGACTCTCAGCTGATTTACTCTCAGCTGTTTTGCTCAGGGCTCTGCTGCTTGCTGCAAAGAGGTAAATTGCTGGAGCAGATTTTTTTTTCCTTGTGCTAATCAAGCTATGCTGAAAACAAAAATGAAAGTAAAGTAGGCTGTTTGCTGTTTGCTGCAACAAGGCAAAATTGCTCAGGGGCAGAGGGCGATTTCTTTTTCTTCTTTTCCTCATCAAAAAAGGTAGATGCATCTTATACTCCGAAAAATACGGTAGGTTGTAAAAATTAGTTTACAGTATCATAGTATCTTTCATAATTCATAGAGGACAATATATGACCATTATTTTTTTCCTTCCACAACCACTTTGGATTTGGAACAGCAAAGCCTTGTTGATAAAGTATCTCGGAGGCAGAGACCTGATATGAATATGCTATTCCTAAATGTGAAAGTGAGAAGAATGCACCTAGTTAGTGATTCATTGGATGAGGTATGCAAAATGGGTTCTCTAAAAACTGTTGAAAAAAAAACAGTCTGATAGGTTCAGATTGATATCCTTGCCATATTCAAGTCATAAATCGTTTTGATTTGTCCACAGTTCCTAGTTCAGATATAATGGTCAACTATGCTGTGGTAAGTCCAGAAATCTTTATTTCTGGCCTTTGAGGACAGAAAGTAAATGATGGAGAAGAGACCACGTAAATCACAGTGTCATGGAACCCAAAGGGCACTTCAGGACCTCATGTCCAACTCTATGCCAAATGCAGAGTTCCAAATTAAATCATCCTCAGGAAGTGGCTGTCTAGCCTCTGCGTGAGCAGATCCCGGGAAGGGAAAATCATTACCTTCCCTGGGAATTGTTCCACTTTCTTTAAATCGCTTTCTTTATTAGGATTTTTATCTTAAAGTTCAACCAAAATCTGCCTTCCAATAATATTATGTCACATAGACGAAATAATGGAGAACAAGCTTTTTTTTTTTTTTTTTGCATTATATTTGTTCAAGTACTTGATGAATGCAAATATACCCATGTTATCTTTCTTAAAGTTAAACATACTCTATTCCATTATTCTCTTGTAAGGCTTAGTTTTCAATCTATTAAACATCTATTCCAATTTCTCTGTATATTTTTTACAATATATATAAAAGAGGTGGGATATGAACTGTGCTAAATAAAGTAAAACTATTATTTCTACTAATAGAAATAGAAATTGTACAGAAAGATTAATGACACCCCTAATAGCTGAACCTTCTAAGACAAAAATTTGCTTTTCTTTACATTTGAGTGTTAGTTTGTATTATAAATGTTGCATTTATATTCCCTGTTCTCCAAAACAGTGTTCAAATAGCATTATTAACTTGTTTCATTTTATAAGATAATAGTTTTTAACTATTCACCATTTTGTTTTCGATAGCTCACAAGGAAGCAAGCGGATTTAAAAAAGAAATTAAAAGTTACATTTGTAGGAGAAGCTGGTCTTGACATGGGTGGCCTAACAAAAGAATGGTTTCTTCTTCTAATTAGGCAAATTTTTCAGCCAGACTATGGTGAGTTCTACTTAATGTTTAACCAAATAAGATAAAAATTAATGAATCCAAACTTGTTTGTTTGTGACGAAATTTTAAACAAAGACCTTTAAGTCACCTAATTGTTTGTCTATCTATTGCACACTTGGATCATTTGTGATAGCCTTGTCCTGTATTCTTCCAATAACAGAGCCTTTTAGGGCCATACAAAGCATATCAGATTCTCTTTCTGGGTAGAGAATTGACAATTTCTCCTCAATTAATAGGGAAGCTCAAAGAAATTAAGAAATTCAGGACAAAATATTTAAAGTATGAAATAGTATTAATGGGTAATTCTTCTTTGGAATGTTTTAAAGAATTATTATCATTATACCTATAATCATCATGTTATGCTTTACATTTAAGGAAATATACTGTATACACTGTATTTTATTAAATATTAATGTTACATTTCAATTGTTTTAACTATTTTACAAAACTGATATAAATTCTCAATTAAAAATGAAATTAGCATATGTTTTGTTTTCTCTAGCTGATCTTCCAGTTTTGTTATATTTCAGTATTTGAAATAAAACCAGTAATGCAATTTGTGAATAGAGAAATTATTCTTTTACTGTAATGATATAGGTATACATTTATTTAAAACCATTACTTGAACATTTTTGAGAGACAAGAATGAAAATTTTAGACATAGTTCACAGTATCTTTTGAGAACAGTAATATAATTTTATTTTAAAAACATTTATTCTCTCCTATAGGGATGTTTACATACCACAAAGATTCTCACTGTCATTGGTTTAGTAGTTTGAACTGTGATAATTACTCTGAATTCCGATTGGTTGGAGCTGTATCCTTTTTCTATCCACTAGAAGGTGCTGTATACACAGCTGATACCCCATAGTAAGATTCTTTGCATTTTTAATGTATTTTTTATTTTCATAGCATACATTTGACTGTATTTATAGATTTATGTACAGTGGAGATGAACAGTAGTTATGACAGAAAGTTTATTTATTTTCATATTTGACAGAATGGTTCAAATATAAAAATAAATAAATTATTTCGACAGAATTAGTTGCTGTTTACTGTCACAACTTATTAATAAAGGAAGATTGTATGCACAAATTAATATGTTCAAATAGAAAAGTTCTGTATTCAGTATTGAGTGATGGCCAGATTCTAGACCCAAATACTTTTAAAAAGTTGTTTGCAGGACTTGAGGATTATAGAACTAATACATATTAGGTAGTCCTCATTTAGCAGCCACAATTGGGGCCAGCAACTCTGTCATTAAGCAGAGCAGTCACTAAATTAATCTGCAATTGTGTTTATTATCTTACTTCAAATTTTCTTTGTTTTACAGAAGGCTGTAAATGAGAGAATTGATCACAAAGTTACTTTTCCATCACTGTTGCAACTGCAAAAAGTCATTAAATGAAGCAGTCGCTCAATAAGCCCTACCTCTAGTTATACCTTTGCTTGAAATGTCTTAATTTAAGAGTGCAAAAATAAGGATCATATGTTTAAATCCCATTTTAAAAAATTATTATTTCACATACAAAAAAGGATGCAGCCTTTTTCAGTGCCACATGTTGATTTGTCATGGTGGAGATTGAACTTGGTCGCAAAAAATAAAACCTTACTGAGGAGGAATTTTTTGAATAAAATTTAAATTTGCATGGTTATAATGCTGATATGTCAATATAATAGCCAAAAAATGTATTTTTAAAGCAGTTGTTTAAGTGCAATAGATTACACATGTGTTTTTGTTTGCCTTTAAGTCAGTCTTGGCTCTGAAGACTGTCTGGACAAGTCCCTGCAGTTTTCTTGGTAGCATTTTCAGAAATGGTTTTGCCATTGCCTTTTTTATTGTGGGCTGAGAAATGTGACTGGCTCAAAGTCTTGCAGCTGGCTTTGTGCCTAAAGTGGAACTAGAACACATAGTCTCCCTGTTTTTAATCTCTGTGCCAAACTGGCCCATAGATTACATATATGCATTAACAAATAATATTTTGTTGTTTAATAATCTAGCTATGAGTAATTCTTTCTCCCATAAAAAGGCCTATTCACATATGGTGTATGTAAGCAGATAATCTTTAACAGAATCAATTTAGGGCATGTCAACATTCTAAAACAGCTACTTATCTTGATTTTCCAACCACTGATCAATTAAAGAATTCCTTCAGCTACTTGAAAAGATACATTTTTTAAAAAAATTATCTATTTGTTAAATATTTATGCCGCTCATCTCACTATCGAGCAACTCTGGGTGGCTTACCACGTCATAAAACTGCAATACAAAACAATTAGAACATGAAAACGTTAAAATGTGAATCATTAACCAAAAAACTGGATAAGAAAGGAAACAATACATAAACAGAGTGGAAGTGGGATCTTCTTTTTAACCACCTCCAGGGTGGGCCGCAAGCCAATCAGCAGATCTAGGTTTTCAGGCATTTTCTGAAGGCAAGAGGGTGGAGGCATAGCTCACTTAAAGCAGCACAGTGTTCCAGAGTGGGGGAACCATGGCAAAAAAAAAAGGCTCTTTTTCTAAACTCCATCAACTAAAATTCATTTCCTGACTGCATCCATAGCATACTCCTGCCAGAGCAAGTGGGCCAGGCCAATCTCATTGGGGTGAGACAGATCCTCAGGTAGCCTTGACCCCATGCCACAAAGGCTTTTAAGGTAAGAACCAACACCTTGAATTAGATGTGCTAATGGACCATTCCTAGGGGCTCCTAAAACTGTCTGCGCAATTGCATTCTGTGCCAGCTACAGCATTTGAATGCTCTTCAAGGATATCCCCATGTAGAGCACATTGCAGTAGTCCAAACACGAGATGACCAGGGCATGAATGACTGAGCACATTTTCAGCTTTATTCAGAGGTGGGCTGCTGCCAGCTCACACCGGTTCGGGCGAACAGGTAGTTAAGATTCTGCACAGTTTGGTGAATTAGCAAATCCCACCACTGGGCTGGCCTGGCCCCTGCTCATTTTCCAGGCCATTTTCCAGCTCTTTTTGGGCTGGAAAACTGCCCAGAAAATAGCCTTTTGGCTGTTTTTCGGGCCGTTTTTTGCACGTTTTCGGGCCGAAAAACGGCCAGAAAGCAGCCCGAAAATATTTATTTATTTATTTATTTTATTTATTTATTTTATTTGGCTTATATGCCGCCCTATCTCCCAATGGACTCAGGGCGGCTCACAATAATAAAAACACAAGCCACAATACAAAATAAAACCTAAAATCTAAAAAATTTAAAATTTAACTCTTAAAACCCCCATCAGACCAAGGTTTGTGATTGGTCAAGCGATTTAAAAAGCCAAGTTTTTAATTCACAACGGAAGGTGCGAAGGTCAGGCGCTAATCGGAGCTCCAAGGGAAGTTGATTCCAGAGGGTGGGCGCACCCACCGAGAAGGCTCTACCCCTGGGGGCCGCCAGCTGGCACAGTCTAGCCAACGGCACCCTGAGCAGGCCCTCTCTATGGGTGCGCACCGGGCGATGGGATATCGTTGCTGGCTGTAGGTGGTCCGCCAAATATCCTGTGTCTAAGCCATATAGGGCTTTATAGGTCATCACCAGCACCTTGAATCTCACCCGGAGGGCAACCGGTAACCAATGCAAGCCGCGCAGGAGGGGTGTAATATGGGAGTATCGGGATTCTCCCATCACAACCCGCGCAGCTGCATTTTGCACCAGCTGAAGCCTCCGAGTGATCCTCAAGGGCAGCCCCATGTAGAGAGTGTTGCAGTAGTCAATCCGTGAAGTGACCAGCACATGAGTAACTGTGCATAGGGCATCTCGGTCCAAGTGGGGATGCAACTGGCGCACCAGATGTATCTGGGCAAATGCCCCCCTGGTCACGGTCGTTGTATGATCTAAGCTCAACCATGAATCCAGGAGGACGCCCAAGTTGCGCACCCTGTCTACAGGGGGCAAAACTTCACCCCCTATAGTCAGCGATGGCACCTCTCCTCTGAACCGAGATGCCGGTACCCACAGCCACTCGGTCTTGGCCGGGTTGAGTTGCAGTCTGTTTCTACCCATCCAGACCCGCACCGCTTCCAGGCACCGGGCCATTATGTCGAGAGCATCACTGGGTTGGTCCGGGGTGGAAATAAAGAGCTGAGTATCATCAGCATACTGATGATACCTCACCCCAAAACCACAGATGATCTCCCCTAGCGGCTTCATATAGATGTTGAACAGGAGGGGCAAGAGGACCAACCCCTGGGGCACCCCACAAGTGAGGGGCCTCGAGGTCGATCTCTGCCCCCCTGTCAACACCGCTTGCGTTCGACCCGAGAGGTAGGAGGAGAACCACTGTAAAACAGTGCCCCCCACTCCCAACCCCTCGAGGCGACGCAGCAGGATACTGGTCGATGGTATCAAATGCCGCCAAAAGATCCAATAGGACCAGAACAGAGGAATAACCTCTGACCCGGGCCCTCCAGAGATCATCCACCAGCGCGACCAATGCCATCTCCGTGCTGTACCCGGGCCTGAAACCCGATTGGTACGAGTCAAGGTAATCCGCTTCATCCAGGACCAGTGGGAGCTGACGTGCCACCACATTCTCGACAACCTTCACTAAAAAGCGGAGGTTGGAGACTGGATGAAAGTGACTCACCACCACCTCCTTCAAGTTACCCACCTCCTTCAGGTCGGGAACTTACCCTCCCTCAAAGAAGCCGCTATCACCACCTGGATCCAGTTTCGTGTCACCTCCCGGGCTGAATAAACCAGCCAGGAGGGACACGGGTCCAACACATATGTGGCCGCACTCAGCTTCCCCATGATCCTGTCCACTTCCTCTGGGGTAACAGAGTCAAACTCTTCCCAAAGCACAAGGCCCGCTGTCTCACCCCCATCTGACTCTGTCCAGTCAGAGTCCAGGCCGTCCCGAATCTGAGCGATTTTGTCTGACAGGTGCTGACCAAACTCCTCGGCTCGTCCCTGTAAAGGGTCTTCCCTCAACCTCTGATTTAAGAGGGAGCGGGACACCCTAAATAGGGCAGCCAGACGATTCTCTGCAGACGCGATGACATCGGTGAAGTAGCGGCGCTTTGCCGCCGCCAACTCCACCAGGTAGGCCCATGTGGCCGACCTTAACTGAAATCGGTCAGATTCGGAACGACTGGCATTCCAACAGCTCTCTAGGCCTCATCTATGCCGCTTCATCCCCCGGAGCTCCTCAGTGAACCAGGGAGCCAACCGGGGTCTGCGACGAGTCAGAGGCCGCAAAGGAACGACCTGGTCCAGAACCCCGGCAGCAGCCTCTTCCCAGGCCTCCACCAGGGCCGTGGCTGGGGCGTGGGAGAGAGAGAGGGATCATCCCAAGCTCCATCTGGAACCTCTCAGGGTCCGTCAGGCACCTGGGGCGGAACCAGATGGTCGATTGCGCCTCCCAGTGAGGAGGGACGGCGTAACGGAAGCCTAGCCGAAGGAGATAGTGGTCGGTCCATGACAGGGGGTAAATCGAAAGTGATCCCCCACCGAGCTCCACTCGCCACTACTCCGAGACAAAAACAAGATCGGGCGTGTGGCCCCCCCCCCCATGAGTCGGGCCCTGAATAATCTGAGTCAGGTCCATAGCTGCCATGGAAGCCATGAACTCCCGAGCCATCCCTGACACCGCACCCAGGGATGGCAGATTGAACTCCCCCAGAACAATAAGTCTGGGAAACTGCACCACCAGCCCCGAGAGGGCGTCGATTAGTCTGGGCAGGGCTGTTGATACACAGCTGGGAGACAGGTACGCAATCAACAAGCCCCCAACTATCTTAACATCACTAACTTTTTTTGCACTGTACATGACTATTTCGTTGGAATTTCAATTAAGAAAAAAATCTGGAATGTACTTTTTTTTTAAAGAAATATACCTGTTTTTCATCTTAAATTGGTTATAAAATAATGTGTTGGTAGTTTTTCCATTTTACAAACATGGTTAAATAATTTTACTTCATATTTATTACCGAAATACACTATATAAGAATAGACACAGGAAATATTGTTGCAGTTATGAACATATCCCTAGTGTTTCTCTGAGATCTACAGCCGGCATTTGATATGTTACACCCAGATGATATGTTATATGCAGACCTTGTTTGCTTATATATTAGGGTACCAGGATCTATGGTATTTTTGGCAATATTTTGGAAAAGGCTTGTTTCTTTCTGGGATTATTTTTTGAAAATAATTCCTATGATAGGGTGGAATTTCATGGCTTATTAATAAGCTTGTTGGTGGATTATTTGTTATAGAAATTAGATTACATTTAGATGCAGTGTCAGTATTCTAAATATGTAATATTTTTATCATCCCTGTTTAATATGTGTGTTAAGTCATATAACATTAATAAAACTGATAGTATGCCCTAAAATGAGAATATGATATTAAACTTAACATTCATTATCCAGCTTATGGGACTAGCTGTCTATAATAGTATCACACTGGATATTCGATTTCCACTGTGCTGCTACAAAAAATTACTTAGTCCTCCCATTGTACCATGTGACCTGAATACACCTGTAGGAATTGGTAATGTTACTATTGATGACTTGTGTCGGGTTATGCCGGTAGGTATAAGAGTTATTTTGAAATGTCAATTTTTTTTTTTAGTACAGTATTGGTGGTTTGACTGCATAATTTCAGATTGTGTTTATAGAGCAGAAAATATTATTGTACTTTATAAAGTTCCTGTTTATCATTAGCAGATTCATGCATTGTTATAAAGCCCAGAAATAGCATATATTTTACATCAGTGATAACAGGTAATGCTTCACCTCTGCTTTGTTTATACTGTGTGTGTTGGTGTTATATTTGCTGTATATGATACTTTTTTTTGTTTGTTTTAGTTCGAAATCAAACAGCCATTTCTATTTCTGGTGCATGATTAAAATTATCCATTTTAACAAATATAGCATTATTGTAAGTAAGCACAAAATGCAATCTTTAAAAAAGAAACTCAGTTGTAACTTACTTTAGCATACATTGTACTCAAATACTATTCACATGAACAATTACATTAATGTTCATAACTGACACATATTTATAAAGAGAATATTTATAGCTCAAGATTGACATGAGGTCCTTGGTGCTCTCTGAGCTTGCTTGTTTTCTTGCAGATGTTTCATTACCCAATTACATTACCTAACTACCTACTTTCAATTTGATGGACATATTTACTGTATCAACAAATTAAAAGGACACCTATGGAATCACTTCTTTCAGGACTTACAGCAGAGGTCATCATGCAACATCTAGAAGCCATAGCACTTCCACAAATACAACCAAATACACAAATACACAAATACAACAAGAGCCTTGGTGGCACAGCAGACTAAATTGCTGTTAAATAGCATCAGCTGCCTGCAATTATTGCAAGTTCAAATCTCACCAGGCTCAAGGTTGACTCAGCCTTCCATCCTTTCGAGGTAGGTAAAATGAGGACCCGGTTTATGGGGGCAATAAGCTGACTTTGTATAAAAAAGAACACAGTTCTTTTGGGGGGAGGGGCAAAAGCCCTACTAAGCAGGTATATACAAATGTATGAAGGCTATTGCTTAACACATTGTAAGCCGCCCTGAGTCTCCAGAGAAGGGTGGCATATAAATTGAACCAATAAATTGAACCAATAAATAAATCAAAAATATCGATCAGATATGTAGATGACACCTTTACCACAATAAAAAGGGCCAATTAGAGAACACCCACAGAACCATCAATAACATTTTTAAAGGAATCCAGTTTACTAGAGAAGAAGAAAACAATAACTCACTACCTTTCCTGGACATCCTGATCAGCAGATACCAAAAAACAAACTAGAAACGCAAGTCTACAGAAAAACCCAGCCTAACTAGGTGCTCCACTATCAAAGCAACAACCCAACCTCCCACAAGAGAAATTTAACAGATTAACAGAGTTGGAAGGGACCTTACAGGTAATCTAGTCCAACCCCCACTCAAGTAGGAGACCCTACACCATTTCTGACAAATTGCAGCCCAATCTTTTCTTGAAAGTCTCAAGTGATGAAGCTCCCACAACTTCCGAAGGCAAGCTGTTCCATTGGTTGATTGTTCTCACTGTCAAAAAGTTCCTCTTCATTTCTAAGTTGAATCTCTCCTTGGTCAGTTTCCATCCATTATTCCTTGTCTGGCCTTCAGGTGCTTTGGAAAAGAGCTTGATCCCTTCCTCTCTGTGGCAGCCTCAAGTATTGGAAGACAGCTATCATGTCTCCCCTGGTCCTTCACTAGACTAGCCATGCCCAGATCATGTAACCGTTCTTCATATGTTTTAGTCTCCAGTCCCCTAATCATCCTGGTTGCTCTCTGCATTTTTTCTAGAGTCTCAACATCTTTTTTATAATGTGGTGACCAAAAGTTGATGCAGTACTCTAGGTGTGGTCTTATTAGGGCTTTATAGAGTGGTATTAGTAGTACCTCACTTGATCTTGATTGTATCCCTCTGTTAATGCAATTTAGGATTGTGTTCGCTTTTTTAGCTGCCGCTGCACACTGCTGGCTCATATTTAGCTGATCGATCATTAATATTCCAAGCTCCCTCTCACAGTCACAGCTATTAAGCCTGGTTTCCCCCAGTTTATATGTATGCTTTTGGTTTTTCTAACCTAAGTGTAAGTTGAGTAAGGACTTTATTTAGATGAGCCCAAACATACTGCAGCAATCCAGAACAGCATGAAAAGGAAATAGAGCGTCTATATAACATATTCAAACAAAATGGATATCTATGCAACTTCATCAAAAAGTCCCTGATCACTCAACCCAATACAGCACAACCAATGCAAATCCTAAAAAGAATTAGACTGCCATGCATCAAGAATATCTCAGGAACCACCAACAGACTATTACAACCTCATGGTATCAGCATAGCATACATGCCAACCAAAACCCTTCAAAACATCCACCAACACTGACAGGGCAAGTCACCAGAATATAAACTGACAGCAAACCACACTCCTCACTAGCACTGATCGTTTGGATAATGAAATGTCTGCAAGAAAACAAGCAAGCTCAGAGAACATCAAGGACCCCTCATGACACATATTTTATCTAGAAATGTCTTCAAATAACTACCAGTATATAATATTTGCAACTGAATCATGAACAAGTTACAATTCTAAACTATTTTTTTCATGTTGAGAAAGTGTCAGGCAATTTAAGATTCTGTGATGCTCAGTTGATGATAGCTCTTTCACACATGTAAGCAATCATCTGATGTTTTGCCAAAAATTGAACTACTCATACATTATAACAGGGTAATAAAAACATGGGCTTTTTCCCTTTCAGCATAATTCCTGGAGAGGAACTATGAGCACCTTCAGTAACAGGAGATACATGATTCCACTCTTTTACAGATTAGGGGGCCTCCTTTGGTAATCAGTTTAGGAATGTTGCACTGGCTCTGAATAAACTCAAGAAATTTGGTGCCTCCAGGATTATACAGTAGTCATTTTAATTGCCTACTAAATTGTCAACACATAGTATTCTAAATTTCAGATCACATATAAGTAACAATATAAAATCAGCATTAAAGAAATATGGCAATGAAAGAGTCCACTCTGATTGCCATGTACATGTGTAGGTTCAACATAAAACCCTTTCTTAATGTAATGTCACAAAACAAACCTAACCATTTTTGCAGGAGCTGAACAAATACCTAAGGTCTACTTTCAGTATATTAGGTATTAGAAACAACATTTAGTAATCCTGTCCAAGAGGCTTTATCATCCACCTCAGAAAAACATTTGCCATTGAGCACATAATGTGCAATTAGGATGATTTGGAATGAAAGGGTTGCCGATGGTCCATTCCAATACTGTATTTACAGAAAGCTGTTAATGTTTAGAGCTAGCAATTCTGTGCTGCAAAACTGAATAATCACTACATGGCAGCAATCAGATATAGAATACACTCGTTTCTTACTTTCATCAAATGGCAGTCTAGATCTAAAGCAGCCTAGATTTATACCCTAGCATTCTTTGAATTGTTGGGATTTGACAGCATTAAAATATGTCAAACAAATTAATTACTATTCTTGATTTTAATAAAAATGCTGCATTTTTAAAGCTCCATAGGAGAAATCCTATTCTCAGGAGCCTGAGTGGCATAGGAGGCTAATGCCTCCTACTAAGGCAGCATTTAACATCCAGCTGCCTGCAATTACTGCGAATTCAATTCTCACCAGCTCAAGGTCGACTTAGCCTTCCATCCTTTCTAAGGTGAGTAAAATGAGGACCTGGTTTGTGGGGGCAATAAGCTGACTTTGTATAAAATATACAAAAGTATGAAGGCTATTGCTTAACGCATTGTAAGCCACCCTGAGTCTCCGGAGAAGGGCAGCATATAAAAATAAATAAATAAATAAATAATGTTTTATGAAAGCTATAATACTTGGCCAACTAGGTCTGGACTGCAAAAAACTTGATGGTCAATAAATGGCAGTAAAGTTTAATTTTCTGTATCTCTTTGTTGCTATCTTGTGGTCATCAGAACTTCGTGCAGCCCAGATCTTGTATCCTCAAAGAAGCATTTGTTATTAAAATAAGGAGTTTATGGAGTGTTCATTTTTAAAATAAGAAAACATAATGGAAATGTATTTAAATAGGTAATTGGGAGCAGAGGTATTTTCATTGGGGTTTTGTGCATGGGTTGATGTTCAAAACTTCCCAGAGCTGCTGGGAACTGAGCAGCATATAAATTTAATACATTATGGTTCATCACATCATCAGCCAGATGTTTGGACTGGATTTGGCATTTTTATCCACCTGCCAAGTCCTTCCCAAGGAGAGATAGGCAGATGTTTTATGCAGTTTTACATACATCCTGCGATGATGCCTTTCATACCATCAAACAATAGGTGTTATCTGTATATAGTATTAGTTGTGTAGGAAACACTAAATATACAATAAATTTCCATTTTTTTACTTTTACAAAACATTGATCCAGAAAGTAAAAATGGGTGGCCTTCACTAACCCATTTGAAAAGGAAAAGCAGTGATGTAAATCATATTTGCTGCAGTAAGAGTGCCATTTGGTATCTGATATGAAATGCTTGCGGCTACTCAGGTGATCTACATAACATTTCTAGGATTCATAAGGAAAGAAGGACATTCTGTGTATTTTAATTTTCAAAAAAATTTCTTACAGGAGTTAGCTCATGGATTAAATGAGCTGCTATCCTATGAAGGGAATGTTGAAGAAGACTTTTATTCAACCTTCCAGGTATAATAATAAAATCAGAATGCTTGAGTTGGAAGGATTCTAACAGGTTATAACTACTGTGTTTCCCCGAAAATAAGACCTCCCCCAAAAATAAGACCTTCCCAAAAATAAACCCTTCCCCGAAAATAAGCCCTTAATGAAAATATTTAAGCGCATGTGCAGTCTGTCCCTGCCATTTCCTCTGGTTAGGATTAGGGAGACAGAGCTGGAAATCAGGTAAGATGGCAAGAGGAGCCCTATCTTGCTCCACGTGTCCCAAAATAATAAGATCTCCCCGAAAATAAGGCCAAATGCTTATTTTGGGGTTCAAAAAATATAAGATAGGATCTTATTTTGGGGAAAACACGGTATATAATTATCTATTATATAATTGTCTAATCCAGCCCCCTTGCTAAATTCAGGAATCCATTAAATTGTTCCCTCCATTATACATTATTGTAAATTATATTAATATTATTTTGGAAAACACTTCTGTATTATTTCTGACAACAGCAGCATTTAATTAGCTTAAGAATAAAGATGGAAATGAAAACTGTCATTCAAAATATACTCCCATTGTCCAAAATTCTATCTTATCCAAATTTAGTTTTTCCCATATTCCCAAGCGCTTTATTACAATCATTTAGAATATTTTGGCTATTAATCTTTCTTTTTAGCTTCTTGCTTTTTATCCTTTCTTCATTACAGCTGGGGACAGCAAGTCAGCCAAAATTATTTAATGATTTCAGATTTTATTTTAGTCTGGTTGGCTGCATTCAGTTTTTAATCATTCCATCTTTCACTAAGCTCTTGAAAGGCATTATAGCCTCTACTTATTCTCCATGTACAACTCAGAACACCTTTTCCATGAAATAAATGTTAGTGCAAATACCATTTTAAGAATTGAAAAATAATTGTAGCTACAGCCAAGGAATACCTTGTTTGTGTGTAAATGAGTTTTAATTTCTCTTAGAATTAATAGAAATGTACACATTTACCAAATCTCATATGAACTGACTGAAAGGCTTAACATTTGACAGAAATTCTGAGTAACACATTTTTTCTTTGTACATAGGCACAAGTGGTCCTTGGCTCACAACCATTCAATTAGTGGCTACTTGAAGTTACAAAGGCATTGAAAAAGTGACTTATGACTGTTTTCACACATGACCGTTATACGATCTCTGTGATCATGTGATCAAAATTTTGATGTTTGGCAACATGCATGTACTTATAATGGTTTCAGTGTCCTGGGATCATGTGATCCCCCTTTTAACCTTCTGACAAGCAAAATCAATGGGGAAGCCAGATTCACTTAATGTGTTACTAAGTTAACAACTGCAGAAATTCACATAACAACTATGGCAAGAAAGATTGTAAAATGGGGCAAAACTCACTTAACAACTGCCTTGCTTAGCAATGGAAATTTGGGGGCTCAATTGTTGTAAACCGAGGACTACCTGTATTACATTTATATCAGGGGTGGGTTCTACTTACCTTTACTACCGGTTCGCAACGGGAGCACATGTGCGTGCTCGCTTTGCTCACGTGCACGCACTTCTGCGCATGCGCAGATCGTCCATTGTGACGTCCGGGCGGGTGGGCAGAGCTTCCCACCGCTTTTACTACCAGTTTGCAAGAACCAGACAGAACCAGGAGCAACCCACCACTGATTTATATTCTACTTTTTCTTAAGGGGCTGATTGCCTTTTTTTTTTTATAACAAAAGTTTTTTATTTTTTATATTCAAACAACCAAACACTACACAATCAATTATCATACTTCATTTTATCCCCACCCAAACCCCCCCTCCCCCATTCCCCCCGACTTCCCAGAGCAAAAACAGGATATAGCATTTAACAAACATAAGCTAAAATATGCTAACTATTACAGAATTCAAAACTCTCTCACACTTGTTAACTCCCCTTTTAAAAATTATACTTCAACCTTCCTTTTATAAATTCTCTTATCACATTTCACATTTATTAAAAAAAGGAAAAAAAACATAATCTTATTTTAAACATTTTAAAATCTCTTAATACATTAGCAGAACATTCTCCAAAATATAAGTTTCAAAACTTTCAAAAAGTTATCCATTAAATTTTAAATTATCCACCTTTAAACTTCAATACTTTAAAACTACAATAAAATTCAGAAAGTTATCCAACTTTAATTAAATCTTTTAACATCATGAGACAATCTCCAAAATATGACCAGTCTTTCTTTCTTTCTATATTTTTTCCAGTCCTTCTTCAATAATACTTTCTTCTTCAGCATTGCTCCTCCCCCTGCTTTTATTTTCAAAAGTTTTTGGGTTTGAAATTGTAGTTGGTGTGTCTTTGGAATTCGTTCTCTTCTTCGAGTTGTTTCCTTTAATTTGAAGCCCCCATTTCGACTCTTCCTGCATTTGTAGTCCATCAGTTCGTTCCTTATATATTGATTCTGTCTGTAGAGCCAAAACTTGTCAAAATATTTATCAACCTGCAGTAAAGAGTCTTCTTGCTGTTTCTCAATTAATTGAATGGAAGCCTCTTCCAGAACCTCTGTTTTCGGTACAATAACCTCCATTTTAGCCCCAACAATGTCTCTTTTATCCTCCAAAGGCACATTATCCTGATTAATTTCTTCCTCTTTTCCAGCCAGCAAGTCATTATTAATCCCCAATTTAAAATCTTGAATAGTTCTTTTAATTATCTGTCTTATCTCAACAGCAAAAGATTTTTAAAAATCTTTTAAGTCCTTTGCAGTCACTATTTGTAAGTTTGCTGACTCATATAATCCATCTTTAATTTCAGCCATTTTTCAATTGTCTCTTTATGTTTGTATTAATTTGGCTATCAGGTCATTAACTCCAATTATTTCCACGCAAATTAAGGATGTAAGTTAATTAAAATCAATACCACAGTCTTTTCCATTCCACTTCCACTTTAAAACTTTTTCTTGAATAACGCGATAGCTTTAACAATGTTACTGATGTTAACAAGGACTTTCACTTATAAGTTTCATTTTCACGCCCTAAGGCGCCATCTTTCCCCTTTTAAACGGAGTTAACATATAATACTTGCATTTTTAGTCTCCTGGATTAATTCTGCCAGCATCCAAAATCCAAATTCTTTATAATCTTTCTAGTTGCTTTGCTGGTGTGGTCGCGACGCTTCGGTCTGCTTATTTTTAAACAGACTCATCCCGGCTCCAGAGCTCTGAAGGGCTTTCAGGGAGCTCTCACCCTGCAAACCCCAGGCTTAAAAAAAAAAAAGCCTGGAGGTCTAGGGGACCTCTACCCAGACCCTTCTGCTCTTCTCTCCCCCTTTTCCCTGGGGGAGAGTTTTTAAGCCGCTAGACAGCTGATTTTCGCTGTTCTAGCAGCTATACCGAGTCACAGGGTTGGAGCTCCTAAAAGGAGCTCCGTTGGCGTTTCGCGGAGCCACCGGAAGTCATCCTCTGATTGCTTTTAACCTCCCAGCAACATTGTGAAGGGAAAAAGAATATTGGACAAAATAATTAGCAGATTTAATTTCCAATGGGGTATTCCAATCTTAGTCTGTCACTGCATTTCACTAGAATATCTTGTTTTATCAGGTTTTTCAAGAGGAATTTGGCGTCATAAAGTGTTATGACTTAAAGCCTGACGGAGATAAAATACCAGTTACCAATGAAAATAGAAAAGGTATAGTATAATATAATATAAAAATCATTTGAATTAATTTGAGCTGTTTTCAAAATTACATCTGATAATAATGAGCTAATTTTAAATACTGAATATTAGAGTTTCAAATCCACTGCAGTAAACACCTGTGATTAATACTGGCTAAAAGAAAATCTGAACTATTCTCTTTTTCAGAGTATGTGCAGCTTTATGTAGACTTTCTTCTCAATAAATCAATCTACAAACAGTTTGCTGCATTTTATTATGGATTTCACAGTGTCTGTGCTTCCTATGCATTGATGGTAAGAATAAAAAAATATTGAACAGAAAGTTAAAATGCGGTATGTTTTGGAGAATACCTATACATACATATAATCCTTGACTTATGACATGTCATTTAGCGACCATTCAAAGTTTTAAAACTCCCCCCAAAGGTACTTACAGTCTGGTTCTGAAGTTCTGACAGACGGGGAAATTAGTATACATTACTTGAATGTTCACCTTAGAAAACCCTGGTTAAATTACTGCTGTAGGAAAGATACGCTTACAGGGAAAAAATGAAAAGCTTGTCATTTTGTAAAGTATGATTTTTTTTTCAGTGTAGATGTTACTTACTCTTGCTCTAACCACAATTGCCAAAAGAAAACAAATTGATGATTAATCTATTTATATAACTAAGAAACATAAGATTGTATTTACTGGTAAGTCTTTAGCAGTGAGTGTAACTAGATTAGTTTAAATCTAGCATACTGGAGTGTAAAACTACTGGTAAGATTGCACTGAAGAAATTTTGATTATAAGCAACTTTGAATTTGACAAATATTGTATCTTTGTTTAATTAATAATTATTTTATTCATGTAACCAGAATTTAAATCCAGTGTTATGAAATTTTATATTTAGCCTGAACCTTAATTTAATAATAATTTTTGCTGGTGTTATCTATATTTTCCTTGTTTTCCCTATAATGTTGCCTTTTGTTAAGTCTGAAATGAAAGATTAAGAAAACTCAAATACTACAAAAGAAAAATATTCACCCAGTTTATACAATCCATTTTATTTTGCAGCTGCTTCATCCTGAAGAAGTTGAAATTCTGGTATGTGGAAGTCCTGAGTTGGATATGCATGCTCTCCAGAAACACACACAGTATGATGGCTATCAGAAAACTGATCTTACTATCCGGTATTTTTTTTTCTTTAACACTTTAATCGAAAATATAGAAACTGATTTTGAGTTGGAACTGACACTGTTTTGTATAAAATTCAGGAATTTCTGGGAAGTAGTACTCGAATTTCCTCTTGAACTTCAAAAAAAGCTCCTACATTTTGCTACAGGAAGTGACAGAGTACCCGTAGGAGGAATGGGAGACCTTAATTTTAAAATTTCAAAGAGTGAAGCATCCACAAACTGGTAAAAACTTTGGCTTATACTGTTATTATTCTGGCTTGTAATCAGATATTACAGAATGAAATTAATGCATGTAAACCAGTGAGTGAGTCATTGAAAGTGTTGCTTGCTTACTCCTATCTGGACATCTTTAAATGGCCCAGGCCCCCGGTCAAATATTTAAAACTGTTTATTAGGAATTCACTAAAAATAAATGAAAGCAAAAAAAATGTTCAAGGGCCAAGACCCAATTCATTCTGCTCCTCTTTCCTACTCAATCCTTCCACAAAAGTGGATTGAAAAGTGGATCCCCTTATTCTCCACCGCTAAATCAAAAATAGGGTTAGCACCATCTCAGCAAATGTGATGATGCCAAAATGTTGACATGGGCAGGTTACCCCATAAATGTCATGATTACACTTGTACAAATATCCTGTTGCCTGATGCAAGTATAAAAGTCTCATGACTGCACATTGATGAAATCATGCACATCTTGTCCTTTGCTCCCCATTGCAATTGACCATGATCATAATATTTAGCTACTCCCCGGTATCAGGAGGGTTGAAGTAAAATTATACTGAACTGCTCAACATTGTACGCTTCAGAGCTGTCAGTTGCTGGTAAAGAAATTCTACTTCTGTTCTATGAGCATTCGTCCTTTGTTGTCACGTCTTAATATAGTCATCTAAATTATTTCGTATTTAATATGCATATATTCTTTTTTATATTTTAGGTTACCTATTGCCCATACTTGCTTCAACCAGCTCTGCCTGCCTCCATACAAGACGAAAAAGGAACTGAAGCAAAAATTGACAATTGGGATTTCAAATGCAGAAGGCTTTGGTTTAGAATAAGACAACTTTTAAAAAGCATAGCGGATGTAGCACCTGCTTTCTACTGTGCCTTTAAAGCTTCTTATGTTTCAATCTCTCAATACTGTGACAGTCTTACTTAGAACTGTGTGAACTGTTGTTGTTTTTTAAGGAGTGCATTCTTTTTTCTGTATAGAAATATGTTTAGTCTTTCTTATAGAAATTTTGTATAAAAGTCTTAATCTTTGCAACCTGTCAGAACTATCAAATATATGATGCTATACAGTCATCTAATCTAAGATAGACAACCATCAAGAATTAATCTCTATCACCTCAAATTGTTTGCACTACAGGGATGAGGTTCAGAGTAAATTATTATTGCTCACAATTGGTATAGCTCATATGCACTATATTCCAGTGGGAAGTGCAATATAGAAATTGTATTCTTCATGATCAGTTAAGCTTATTTTCAATTAATAACAAATTGTAACTTATTTATCTGAGACAATTGAAACAAATAATGTTTTAAAAATATATTAAATATTATTTTGATTTTCCTTTTCAGAATAAATTATTAATTTAAGATCATGTAAATAATTGCCCACAGGCCAATATGTTTTTGATAATACCATTTACAGATAAAGATTTATTTTTACAGGGTTTCCAGTGTTAAATATTCAAGATTTTTACAATTGAACAGAACTGATTGTATAAGAATACAAAGGCTGCTATCTTACCATCTTAAATTTATCTAGATTTAATGGACCAATTGTAACTTTTAAATTGCATGTATATGATACCAGATTGATAGATTTGGCTATTATGTGTTTATAACTCCAATTTAAACAAGAAGATTGAATGTTTAATAATACAAATTTGGATTTGTTACTTGATTAAAAACAAATCACTTTGGCACAACGAGAAAGTTGTTTTAATATATTTAAGTTACGCATCTTCACATTTCTAACACCATATTGTTTTTTATACAAGATTTAAAATAAATTAAGCAACTTTTTATATAAAAATGAATGTAATCAATGTATAGTAAATGCTCCAGCTTTTATTTCTTACCTTCAAGTGTGATAGCTAATAGCCAAAATGGTTCTTAAAACCTGAGATTCATGTCCAAAGTTATTGCCACGATCTCCTCCAAGTATCACAGGCTAGAGCCAAGCATTATCTCCAGGATATTCTTTTCATGAATATATTTGGATGACAACTGCTGAAAATAGAAGGTTGGATTGGGAGCTGTGGTGGCACAGTAGGTAGAATGCAGTATTGCAGGCTCAGTGGTTTACAGTGTCAGCATATTAGCCCCAACAATCTGGGTCCTCATTTTATTGATCACAGAAGGATGGAAGGTTGAGTCAAGCTTGAGCTGGTCAGGATCGGACTCTTGGCTGTGAGCAGTGTTTGCCTGCAATACTGCCTTCTAGCCACTACACCACCATGGCTCCTTTTGCTGCTTTCTCTGGGAATTTGTACAAGTCAGTAGTTCGGACAAAAAAAAATCTTATTACTTATTCCTTTTTCTGCAAGTACTTTGTTTTATGCAACATCAGCTTTATAATGGTTTTGAGATTATTTTGTTGTGCATGGTTGTGTCTGCTAATATCTGTTGATTTGGGAGATCTATTAGTAGCAAAGACCATACTTGACAAAAATGCAATCAATATTCAAATAATATCTAACCTCTTTAATATGACAATTATCCAACATTAGGCTCCAACCATTGCTGCAGAAAATGAGAAGATTGCCAAGTGGTTAATTCAATCTGAATTCAACAGAACAGATGTGCTGCTTGTGGTTGAGGAACAGAATATCCAAACTGGAAATAGGAAGAGGAAAATGTAGGCAGAGTTTATTGCCTAGAGTGCCAAAGCAGGAAACTGAAGAAACAAATCTAGATGTCAGAACATATTGTGGAAAGAGAAGCCAAAGCCATGAACAAATTCTCTGGAAGGAGCCTAAAGAGTTTCAGAGAGTGGTTGAATGACACAGTAGTTTTGCAGTATTAAAATGACATTGAAGATGGAAACAGACACAGAGACAGTTTTCCAAAAGAAGTTTTTATTCAGAAGAAGATTAACTATCTGTGGAGATTCTCAATCATCCAGTCATGGTTGTCTCAAAGGTGCTTTTTCAAAAGACAACTGGACTATGTTATTTTCTAGAGGAAGAAGATGTTTTGCTTCATCAGTTCAAGCTGGATTGGGGGGTGGGGGGAATGGAAAGATTAGTTCTGATAATCCTTCCATTCCTTCCTCACTCAGCATCCTGTCAGAACTAATCATTCCATTCCACACCATCCTTCAGAACTAATCCAACCTCCACCATTCAGAATTGATGAAGCTTCTTGGATAAGAAGCAAAACATCTTCCTCTTCAAGGAAAAAACAGTCCAATTGCCTTTTGAAAAAGCACTTTTAAGTCAGGAGGAAGTTCCAACCTCACACTGGTATACTAAAGGATGGCCATGGACAAATTGTAACTGATTAACAGATCAAGCAAAATGAAAGGAGTATATTGAAATTCTATGCAATAGGGAAGTCAACATCCAAAATACCTTGAAAAATATTTGTTATTTACAAGAACCTATAATATTGGAAGATGAAGTAGATCAGAGTTCTGGTCATTATCAAGATAAAAAGCTACAGAAATCAATATATTATCTACAAAAATATGGCAAGAAATAAAAGAAGAATAAAAATTGTAACTAAGCTAGGCCATCAAAAATGGAACATGACACAGATGCGAGCAGTTTGGAAAAGCTCCATCTGCATACCAATATCAAAGAAAGAATTAAGACAGTCTGCAAGCTTACACAACATCCTTAATGTCAAATGCTACCAAAATAATGCTTAGGATCATCTAAAGCAGATTAGATTAAAAAAAAAAGAAATACCAGATGGTTTTAGAAAAGACCAAGGAATAAAAGACATTATTGCTGATACACATTAGATAATTGAGAAAGCAAAAAAACAAAAAACAAATTCCATAAATCTGTGAGGGAGATGGGTACTCCCAAAATGTGATAAATAAGGAAATAAAAATAAGTCAGTATGTACTTCATTGATTAGAGAAAGTAATTCATTTGTGTCAACCATTCAATTTGTGGAATATATATAGGAAACTCTCATTCCCAGAACATCTCATTGCCTTCAGGAAAAACCTACACAGGATAGGAACATTCAAAATGGCAAACCAAATTAACTCAAAGTAGGAAAACAAGTTTACCAGATACTCTCACATAATTTATTCAATTTAAATGCTTAATATATATTGAGGAATGTTGGGTTGGAAGAAGAAATCTGAACTGCCAAATTGCAGGCAGCCGGTAGTCAGCAGAAGTAGCCTGCAATACTGCACTCTAACCACTGTGCCACCATGACTCAGAAGAAAAAGAAATAGGATAGAAAAGGTATTGATGCATTTGAATTTTGATGTTGGAGAAGACTTCTGAGAATAATACCATGGATAGCCAAAACTATAAAGACATAAATCAAAGAACAAATCAGAGTTCTCACTCAAGACACAAATGACCAGGTTCAAAATACAATATTTTAGACACATTATGCAACAGACCCAACTCTGTTGAATAGTCTATATTATTCAGACAGGTGAAAGAAAAGAAAAGGATGACCAGCAGCAAAATGGGTAGCTCAATCCACCATTGAGAGGCCTGAGGGGCACGTTTAGGGATGGATAATCCTGGAGAAACTCTTATCTAATGTTGGTCAACACCAACTTGATGGCTCATAAGCAAGCAAACAAACAAAACAAGGAGAAACTTCATTAAAGATGAAGAGTTCTATCTTCTGCTTTTCCCTTCTTTTCCCTCCATCTCTACCAAAATTTGAAGAGTACACTTCTTTTTTTTAACAATCAATCCCAAGCCATATTTGGAGAGCTCTGCAGTGTTAAATATTTTCTTACTCCATGTAGTGTTATAAGAGAAGTTTCAACTGTGGTTTGCCATTGCCTTCTACCTAGTATGACTCACTCCAGATCACCCGGTTGGCTTCCAAGCCAAAAGGAAGGCTTAGAACTCTGATCTCCCTGATCTCTGTTCAGGGCCTTAACTGTTTGACCAAACTGACTCCTCACAATATTTAACTTTAAAAAAAAAAATTAGGAACTTTCCATTGTCGTCCGCTTTCAACCCATAATATTCTCATATTCATTGTTTTCCAAACTTTGGTAGAAATTGTTGGTTATATTTAGGCATGGTGATTCCATAAAAAACTTTCATCAAGTGCTATATTTGTTTCATTTGAAAGGGTGTAAGTCCAAATATAACTGGCAAGAAATGACTTCCAACTCTTCCCTGCAAGGAGAGCTGCAGATGATTTAGGGATCATCTGACACTCACAAGAGAAGTACAACGGGGATCTTTTCCCTCCAAAAACTTTAGTTGCTTCATTTTTCCACCATGCCATGATTTATGCATGTATTTATTTTTGCTACTATGATCTTCAAGCCAATGAAATTTAATTCTTTCCAGCATTAGCTGCAAAGCTGGGTCACTTTGACCCACAATGAAGCCCTCTATCTGTCATGAAAGGATTTGGAATGTCAAAACTTGGCATTTTCCCAGCTGCCACTAAGTCTTCAAATGATTGCAAGATGTCAAAGAGCCCACAGCACTCCCCTGTCTGCCATCCCACCCAGGATTTTTGTAAGAATTGTATGACCTCTTTTTTTAAAAAAAAATAAATTCCTGAGCATTAAACAGGACACCTTCTGATCTATGCAGTGATTGTATCTTTCTGATTAATGAGGCACAGCTGAACTTAACAGTAGCTGGCTGACTGCCTAGCACTGAATAAATAATTCTATTAATATTTATTTGTACCGCCATACAAATAATCCGCAGGGATATCTGCAGGCGAGAGTGAGCACCGTTAAAAACAGGATTCCTGTCTTAGTTTTTTATAGTGTGAAACTCATATTTCTGTCTAGCTCCGCTGACAACTCTGTCTTTGACTTCCAGCAGCTATGCCAACAGTTGAACAGGGGTAAGAAGGGAGCTGGGCTGTGTTCTCTGGCCGGTGGCCAGCCCTGTGCAGTTTTCTCAAGAGTCTTTTCAAAATGTAAAGATCAAAGTCAGTATTGCTTTTGTAAATCACCGGGGAAATTCTGTGGTACATAGACAATCTAATGAACAAAATCCCAGAGTTCTAGACCAATACAAAATTGTTAGGCTGCAATTAGAGCCTAACAATTCCAAGCAGTCTAATAGCACATTTATCATTCCGCAGAGCCTTTGTTCCACTGCCAGAAGGAGCAACATGCAAAGGAACAATATATTGAGTTCCTCTAGCACACAAGTGCAGTTTCAGAGTTTCGGGTGTGTAGGTGGGGTGGAGAGAGATGGTTGCTTGGAGCAACTTAACAAGCCTGTGATCTTGTCTCCAAGCCTCACTTTGGCATAACTAAGAAAAGAGAAAATATTGGCATGGAATCCACCCTCTAAATCATTTCAGACCACCGTATGCTCCAGATTCTTCTTCTTCTTCTTATAACAGTGTTATAAAATGCCATCAGTCTTCTTTAATGCTCCTTTATTCACAATTTCTTGAAAGGTAGCTGGGCTTGTCTATTGCAATGACACAGAAAGAATCTTGTGGCACTTTTTACAGAAACGCATTGAACATGATAAGTTGGGTTCTAGTCAAGGGTGAAATGCTACTGACGACCACAGCTGTGCCGCACGATCGTGGAACCTCTTTTTTTTTTTTTTTTTTTTTCCTTTTTAAAGCATTTTTTTACTACCAATTCAGCTAAACCCATAGTTTTTATCACTACCGGTTCGCCCAAACCGGAGCGAAACGGTAGTGATAAAAACTACCAGTTCAGGTGAACCGGTAGTAAAAAAAATGCTTTAAAAAAGTAAAAAAAAAAAAAAGGTTCTGACAATCGTGTGGCACAGCTGATTGTCAATCAGATTGTCAATCAGCTGTGCTGCACGATGGTTGGAACCTTTTTTTTACTTTTTTAAAGCATTTTTTTACTACCAGTTCCGTGAATAGGTAGTTAAAAAATGCTTTAAAAAAACTAAAAAAAGGTTCTGATGATCACAGTTGTGCCACCCGATCAGCAGAACCTCTTTTTTTTTACTTTTTTAAAGCATTTTTTTACTACTAGTGAATAGGTAGTAAAAAAATGCTTTAAAATTTTTTTTAAAAAAAGGTTCTGACCATCGTGCGGCCCAGCTGTGGTCGTCGGAGCCTTTTTTTTACTTTTTTTAAAGCATGTTTTTACTACCTATTCACCTGAACCAGTAGTAAAAAAATGCTTTTAAAAAGTGAAAAAAAAATTGGCCATGCCCACCCAGTCACATGAACCCCCCCCCCAAGCCAGGCCCACCAAGCCACGCCCACAGAACTGGTAGGAACAAATTTTACATTTCATCACTGGTTCTAGTGCATGAAAATGTTTGCCTTTAAAAAAAAATATGGAACATATTCTTGTCCCCAAACTCTTTGGCTAATGAAGTTGTTCCCCCCCCACACTTTTCTTTCTTATAATTTTGATGTTGCGTTATTTTGTTAATACTGTACTGCTGTATGTATGCTTTTACTGCTACATAGTCCAACATAATGAAGTAAAAAAAGAAAAACAATGCCAAACCGCAACAGTGCATGATAGTTTTGATATGTCTGTACTGACAAGCATTTAGCTAACGTCGTTAATTGAATAATAGCTGTAGCAAAATCATGGGGAGAAGGGAGAGAAAAATTGACTCTTAGACTATCAAATACGGAATAGATTCACAGTGTAAACTACAATTCGTCACACTAACCATGTTATGAGAATTAGTTTGGGGTAGTGGTTAAAGTACCAGGGTAGAAACCAAAGACCATGAATTCTAATCCCATCTTGGGCACAAAGCTAGCTGGGGAACCTTGAGCCAGTCATTCTCTCTCAGCCCTAAAAAAAAAATGGCAATGGCAAACCCTTCTAAAATTTTGCCAAGAAAATGGCAGAGACTTGTAATCTGGTGCCTAACTTGAAGGCAGCCCCACAAAAAACACCCCACGTTATGATCATGTATGAACCTCCTCAACATGCTTGCTTGCACAAATCAAGCAAATACATATAATATGAAATTATGGTGGAAAACTAGCCCAAAATTGCAAGAATGAAATTCTGCCATCCCACTTAAGGTTGAATTGCTGAGTGCTTCTATTAAGAATCCACTGGCTGTGACTTTTCTGTTTCAGTCCCAATCTTTTCCTTTCCCCTTCCAGGCAACACAATTAATCCACTAATCATGCTAATTCCTTACTGAGATATTTTGATGGTTGACCATTATGAATGTTTTCCCCCTAAAGGTTTCTTAGGAACCAAGAGCTTTTCTGAACCTATGGATACTAAGTATGGGAATATTGCTATTTTGGCCCTTAAAAGATCTTAGCTCAAATAAAGATTATAGTAGTAAAATAAATTATTCAGAATGTTAAGATTATTTTTTGTTAAACTAAATGTTATTTATTAAATTAAATGCTGTTTTTCCTCAATTCATTGAGTTATGAAGGGAAATTCCAGTTTCCACTACAGACTGATGGCATTTTATAACATATTCTTCCTCTAATATAGATCTCGCTCTAAACTGGCAGATGGAACAAGAGCACAAGAAAGTAAGGAGACATTCCCACTAGGCAGAAGATCTCCAAAGTAGCAGATTTGGATACCACCAATTCCCAGTGAGGTCTGCAAACTTTAATTTACCTTTGACTATTTTAGATCCATGTGTAGTTTGCTGTTCAAAGTTTATTGACATCTTCAGGGCTAAAGTCTCCATTTTGCTCTGAGAAGAATGGCAGAAACAATAAAGCAGAAGCCTGCATGGTAACAAAGAGCTCTTCAGATTAAAACAATAGAACCTTCCCCAAGAAAATTTAAAATATATGGAAATGCTATCCTAAGCTCCAGGAAACTAGCCAGTTTAGATCTTAGCAAAAAAGCATGATTCATTTATAAAAGGTCAAAAATAAATTAGTTGATTAAAACAGCACCTCAGAATGCCTCAGACCATCCAATTTTGAATCTAAATTTTGAACCATCAATCTTGAATCTAAACCAGGGCAGTGGTGGGTTCCTCCCGGTTCGGCCCAGTTCTGCCAAGCCGGTAGCAGTGACGATATGATGTCACCGAACCGGTTCTGCCCCCCCTGGCCCCCACCCAGCTGATTTTCAATCCTTCCGGGCCCACTGGAAGTTGGGAAACGGGCCGTTTCTGGCCTCCGGAGAGCCTCTGGGGGGGTGGGGAAGGCCGTTTTTGCCCTCCCCAGGCTTCAAGAAAGCCTCTGGAGCCTGGGGAGGACGAAAAACAGGCCTACTGGGCCCCCGGTAACCTTTTTGCTGTTGTGTGCCAAAAGCGGGGGGCGCGGGGCGCATTGAATTATGGGTGTGGGCACGCATGTGCGCAACCCCCCTGCACAATCTCCACTTTTGGCACGTGACGGCAAAAGGGTTAGCCATCACTGATCTATAAGCATTCCCTCAGGTCCTGATTTTGGTTACTAATAAAAGACATTAAAAATGATTGTACCAAGAGCAAGATTTTGTGGCATGCCATTCAATATCTCCCTTGGATTACATAAAGAAATCCTGACGTTTTCAAGTCAGAAAGTCACTCAGTGAATTGTCACTTCATTCAGCCCACATTTCATTAGCTTCCTAATCAAAATGTCAGCAGAGTATTCTGTCAAGTTCAGTGAGCTCCATATGTACACCCTTATTTAATTTTAATTGCTTCTTTCCTCAGGCTCTTCAATTTTTTTTTTTCAATCAAATCGTTTTGGCTCCAAGATCCTTTATAGTGGTTCACTCCCACTCAATGGCCCCATCATCTCCCACAGAAAAACAATTCTTTTAGATGTTAATACCAGGCATCATACTACCAACTCACAAAATAAGTCTGAGGTGAAAAGAATGAGAGCCAGAAGGTTCAAAATAAATATGAGGTAAAAAGTATGAGATACCAGAAGGTGGCCTGTGCTCGCCATAAATGCCACTATTTCTATATCCCACAAAGAAATAAAGTCATTTCCCTTGTTGGACACAATTCTGATTTTTCTGATTCTTGTCTCCCCGACACTTGGCTTTCCTATGTACAAAGTCCAAGCCCTGCCTTGGCATTTTCCATATTGGCCTGAGAACAATGGCCTTTCTACTCCTTTAGAAAAACTATTGCATGTCTATTTTTTCCCCAACTCAATTCTTACTGTTGCATTTGGAACACAGTGCTCCTTTCTCTGTTCCAAACTGTTGATGTACAAAATAAACAGTCTTCTTTCTTTAAAATATTTACAGTAGAATTAATTTAACCCTTTAAATTAATTTGTATCCTCGGTCACTGTTAGGAGCATGGCATGTTTCTCAAAAAGGTTCCTTTGCATGTTTGTTTGGACTCATGAACAAGTTCATATGTACACATGAATAAGAGAACATGATAAAACTATTAGATCCAAGATTAACATTAGATCAACAATCAAGAAACAAACAATACCGCAATCAAGAAACTTCCAAACAAGCAAACAGTAAACAACAGCTCAATCAAGGAACCACTAAAGCCACTCTTACCAACACTGACAGAGCAAACCTCTAGCATATAAAATGAGAGCAAACCCCATCCCCCTATTAGCACTGATTATGTTACCTAGTTTGGTAATGAAATGTCTGCAAGAAAACAACCAAGCTCAGGGAGCACTATTATATACAGAATGACATACATGAGAAAGCATTCTTACATTTCTATCCTATTCCCTGGGAACCATAGCATTCATTGGTCAAAGTCCCTCTATCCAGTATAAAAATATGACCTATGACCTTGACATAGTCAAGTCATAGTTGACATAGTCAACTTTCTCCCCAGGCTCTATGGCTTCTTTTTTCCAAAATCCTGGCAATTCAAAGATTGGATAGAGAATTTGTTGGGAGAGGGCGAAAGATCAAAACCATCTCAGTATTCCAACTCCACTTCATAGCCCCGAACCAGCTGAATTTGAGTCCAAATTAAACCAAAGCAATTTAGAAAGCACTAAAGAAGGAAAATAAAAGGGCAAAGAACTCTTCATTTTTATTTCATCTCTATTGTTGTTCAACCAATAAGGTATTGATAATGGTGAACTCCTCTAGGGTGGCATACTCCAGCAGCTGAGTAGGATCATTCTATATTTTTTAAAAATATATAAATCTTCAGAAAAGATTCCTCTTTTCCTATTCTGAAAGTAATGTCTGTTCCAACTATCAGACAATAGAATGCCTTTTATTCATAAGCCAAATCGTTAATGTGTTCCATTATAGTTTAACTAACTTGAAATTCCTGCCCATTTGGTCAATAAATTAATTATTCACGTATTCCGTTAAAACCATTACATTCATCAACTTGAGAATTCTTTAATAGACTGACAGACTTAATTGAATATAGAAACTATTACAGTACTTTATTACATTCCAAGTTTTATAAGGCAACAACCCAGATTTCATGTTTTTTAAATCTTGTGACTTTATATAATTCCTTCACAACGGTAAGTAAAAAGAAACTTAACCGATAATAGTCAGTGAGAAGACCATAGCTATGAAAATCCATATTTCAAAGATTATGATCCATCAAGTTGTTGCTGACTCTTAGCAGCCACATAGGTAGATTTTTCTCCATGTCAATCTTTCCCTAACCTGGTTTTTCAGATCTTCTAATTGTAGACTCATCATCGCTGCAATTCAGTGCATTCACTTTTCTGCTGGTTCTCTTTCATTTCTTTCCACCTTTCTCAGCATTAGAACCTTCTCCAAAGAGCTTGGTCTTTGCATCATAGACAGGTAGTCCTCAACTTACAACCACAATTGAGCCCAAAATTTACATTGTGAAGTGGGAAATTTTACGACTTTTCTCACCATATTCGTTAAGTGAATCACTGCAGTTCTTAAATTAGTAACACGGTTGTTAAGTGAATCTGGTTCCCCTGTTGACTTTGCTTGTCAGAAGTTCACAAAAGGGGATCACATGACCCCGGGACACTGCAACTGTCATAAATTGGAGTCAGTTGTCAAGCATCTGAATGTAAATCATATGGCCACAGGGAATGCAACAACACTGATAAGTATGAAAAATGGTCATAAGTAACTTTTTTCAGTGCCATTGTAACTTCAAATGGTCACTAAATGAACTGTTGTAAGTCGAGGACTATCTGTATTCAGAGGAGGATAATTTAAGCTCAATCATTTGTGCCTCAGTTGAGTACTTTGCACAGATGTGTTTCCTGATCTTTTTTGTTTGTTTTCTCGGCCATCCACAATAGTCTCAGGTGTCTTCTCCAATGCCAACATGCAAAAGCATCAGTATGGTAAACCTCTTATGCTGTTTCTTCAAAATCCAAAATCAGTATCTTGCTTTTCTAAGCATAAAATGGGAACAGTCCATCTAGTCAATCAAAAATGATCATGCTGATGCTGTCCATCATCTCAGGTCTTGATTGCTGTGGACATATCTATACAAGGCTCAATTCATGTCCCAAGTAGAGTTGCAGCCACATCTGGTAACTGCCTAAGTGAGCTGGGTGATGGGAAAATAGTGAGCCCATCCTTCATCCCACTTTTCTGTTTCTTTCTTATCTTCAGAGAAAAGCATCACTTTCTCAGTGGCCAGACATTCTCTATTGTGAAGTCTTTTTTGGACACTTGCTCAGTGATGTCCTGAATCAACAAATTGTTGCTGATTATTTCACTAAACACCAAGGAAGGGTAAGTGAGGGCTAAAAATGGGGTGAGAAAGGAGCTCCACAAATTGCAAAAAGTAGTTTGGCCCAAGACTGATAATCAACTGATATAAACAATGCAGGAATTTTTGAAATGGAAAAACGTTACCCCTCTGTAGCCAGTGATTCCTCCCATGTCAAGTTTTCCAACTCTTAAATTTTGAAGAAAGGAGGGAAACTGAAGCAAGATCTGGATAAATACAATATCCTTACCATGATAAGGTAAAGGTATAAATTCAAATCATGTTCAAATTTCTACCAATTCACTTCTGATAAGACTGAAGTTCTCTTCTACGGACTAAGATGAATCAATACATTGATTTGGTATAAATCCAAATCATGTTGAAATTTCTACCGATTCACTTCAGTTGAAGAGGTTTGGAAACTATGTGATTCATGCTATTCATGTTTTTTCTTTTTATCCATATTGCTTGAAGACAGAGAAGCTTTGCATCTCTTGTTTTAAGCAATGTTATGCTTGGCATGGAAACAGTTTGGAAAGTACATGGGCACCATAACAAAGAAATGATAAGCGATGCCTGATTAAGATAATTCCAGGTCTGGGTTTCAATCTTAAACAGCTATACACTGAGCTTCAGCAAAATTGCTTCAAGCGAAATGCAACTCCTACAATTTCTGCTTATTTTCTTTGAAAAACTAGCAAAACGTGCAGCTGCCAGAAATTATTGGCTCGTTTACAATATAGTCCCCCTTTACTTTTGTTCCAGTTTGGTATTGTAGATATTTTAAAGATGCCAGTAAATTTACTTTGGCTTTACATGATTGCTTTATCCCAAGCAAGCTAGTTTCAAGAACTTGTAACTGCATGCATTTGGTTTATGAAATACTAGCTTTATTCTTAATGTGTCTTGTTGCCACATCCTATATTACATAAAAAAATAAATTAACTCATTGTCCAGCTTCACAGGGCAAATAGGACTCCCAAATAATGAGTCCACATGGGGTCTTTTGGCAATATGAAACAAACACTTTCCATAATCAGCATGTTCTCCTCATCATCAGCATGAGGAGCCTGAGTGGCGTAGGAGGCTAATGCCTCCTACTAAGGCAGCATTTAATATCCAGCTGCCTGCAATTACTGCGAGTTCAATTCTCACCAGGCTCAAGGTCGACGCAGCCTTCCGTCCTTTCTAAGGTGGGTAAAATGAGGATCTGGTTTGTGGGGCAATAAGCTGACTTTGTATAAAATATACAAAAGTATGAAGGCTATTGCTTAACGCATTGTAAGCCACCCTGAGTCTCCGGAGAAGGGTGGCATATAAAAATAAAAATAAATAAATAAATAAATAAATAAATAAATAAATAAATGTGCTGAAAATAAAATATTAGTTCTATCAAAGGTCACTGTAGTGAAACTTTACTCATTCTTATTTAACAAAAATCTTCTACATTGCTAATTAAAAGCTTCCTCTCTGCAACCCTCTACCTTTTCCCCCCCTTTTTCTGCTTTGAGGAGTTCAGTGAGATTATAATAAATATCGTAATTACCCTTTAATTTCAGTTACTTCTGATTGATGGGGCAGGAGAAAATTTTGAGTTTGCTTTCACAGAAAACATAAAGAACAAAATTAAGATTAATTGCATTTTATTTTAATCAATAAAAATGATCTCTTCTTTCAATACAGATAAAAAGCTTTTGAACAAAGGAGGGTGAAGGCAGCAGGGCTTGTTCAGACTTCAGACATAAAGCATGGAGAAAAAAGCCCGAGAAGCTGTTCTTTTCTGTCCCCGTTCCAGGAAAAAGAAGAAATAAGGAGAAGGGAGAAATGAGAAAAAGGGAGAAATAAATATAACTATACTAATTTCTCCTCGTGTGCATGGGTTACCTGAAGAATTGATATCTCTGACAGTAAGTGGGTAACTTGAAATGGCTGAGCAAATACAAATGTACTTTTCAAGTTGACAGCTATTTGAAGTTACAATTGGCAAAACATCTTAGGGAGATATTTACTCGAGCGAGATTCGAACATCTTGACACAATGGTCAGATATGAGAGATTCCATTCTATACCCTACAATGAGTATCTCTGCATTTGCGGAGTGGCAGAGGTAGAAGACCTGCCTCACATCCTATTTGACTGTTGCTTGTATAAAGGGGTGAGAGACAGGAACCTTGATCCATATACCAAACAAAGGACCCATTGGGATCCCCATATCAAAACAACTTACTTTATGTGCGGCCAGAACCTGAAAATAACATTTAACACAGCACAGGTGTCAACTTGCAAAGCTTTCAAGTTGCCATGAGCAGGAGGGAGAGAGAACTGAAGTGAATTCTATACATTTTTCTGACCACAATCAGAAGGAGGGTGTTAGGTTTCACAGCCAGCTAAAGTGGCTAATTGGAGAATGTGATTTATGACATGGCCAGGGGGGAGGGGAAAGACAGGGTCATAGGGGAACGTAAATCTACATGGGATCAGTCTTGACTATATCCCAGTATTGCCAGAATGTTGCTCCTAATAAATCACTATATTTCCTTTGAAGTTTGGATCATGGCTCACGAATTAATTAGGGCATCTTTTGGAAACTTGACAACAGGACTTAAACAAAATGGTTCAGTTGAGATCTGCATACGTCAGACTGATTGGGGTAGATTGTATGGGGGACACCGAAATATAATTTTATGTCATTTTATATATTTATGTATTAAATTATATTGTATCTTATCCTATAACTATTGTATTTTACACTACTCTTATTTTAAATCGTTTGTATAACATTTTATGGGTGCACCTTGTGCTTTGATATGGCCTATAGGCCAGAGGTGTTACTCAGCAGGTTCTGACAGGTTCTGGAGAACCGGTAGCAGAAATTTTGAGTAGTTCGGAGAACCAGCACATACCACCTCTGGCTGGCCTCAGAGTGGGGTGGGAATGGAGATTTTGCAATATCCTTCCCCCAGGAGTGGGGAGGGAATGGGGATTTTGTACTATCCTTCTACCGGAATGGGGTGGGAATGGAGATTTTGCAGTATCCTTCCCCTGCCACGCCCACCAAGCCACGCCCACAGAACCAGTAGTAAAAAAAAAATAAATCCACCACTGCTATAGGCTAATCAATAAAGCTATCATATCAAATGTGTGGATATCTCTGACAGTAAGGTCCCTAATAAGATAGAAAGGAGAGAGAATGTTCACCAAAATTCAGGTGAATGGTAGTGTTTTTTTTCATGTGCAAACATTCTGTTTCCACATACAATAACAACTCAGTAGATATTGCACTTATAATGTGATCAAATCACATAGTATTATAATTATGGAGAAATAGGAAGAGTTGAAAAGATCAGATCTAATTTTACCCTCTGTGTGTATAACCAATTAGTGTCAGTTATGCTTCTTACCACCACCATTGTTCCTCGAGGACTTGCTTCAGGAGAAGGGCTGGAATTTCTGACTCTGGAATTCAAAGAGAGGCAAGTAGCTACTAAAGACGTAGATGCTGATTCCAGCCTTCAATGGGAATCATTTCTGGACCCTCATTTAAGATATGGGGAACTCTACACCTGATTCTGAAGGATGGTTTGAGTCATTGCCCTACCTTAGAATCCAGTTGGCAGAAGATGCTGTTGATGATAGCAACAGCAATAGCACTTAGACTTATATACCGCTTTACAGTGCTTTACAGCCCCCTCTAAGCAGTTTACAGAATCCACATGGGTCCTCGTTTTACCGTCCTCGGAAGGATGGAAGGCTGAGTCAAACTTGAGCCTGGTGAGACTCGAACTGCCAAACTGCAGGCAGCCAGCAGTCAGCAGAAGCAGCCTGCAATACTGCATTCTAACCACTGCGCCACCACGTCTCATGATCAGGCAAAGAACTGTCGATATTGGAAATGAAAGACCAGATTCTTTGAATAATGGACTGCTGTACATAGGAATTATTCCCCACAAGAAATGAACAGGGCAACCAAATATGTGTTGGGGGAAAAAACAGATGTTCATTCGGGACCAGCAAAGAATGAGTTTGTTGTCATCATTTAAATGTTTGTATACAGAACTACAGTAGTAGCCCTCTAATGGAGTCAGGCAGCTCCTTTCCCCATTATCAAACAATTCCTCCATAAAGTGCTACTATACATCTTGATAAATAATAGAGGGGTAGATGCTATAGACAAGGCGCTCTTATATTAAAGCACCCAAGTTTCAAAAAATATTGATACTGGTTTGTCATCTATACTACAAAGATTGAGGTTTTTAATATTAAAATATCACTACAGATAAGTTTGAAGAAGACTGCAGTCTGCAGGCAATAATACTCTATACTTTGAGAGGAGGAGGAGGAGTCCTTCAAACAATTAATCGACTCTTCTGAACATGCGTTTGAGCATGGACAGAGAATGCCAAAAGAGTGAAGAAGTGATTGGAGCTCTAAACTGAAGCATTCCACTGGGCAATTTTTGTGGCAGTCCTGCAATTCATTTCATTACAATTAAATATATAGGTAAATTTTGAGGAACATTTCCATGTTACCAGGAATAGAGAGGAAGGGGTCAATGAGCCACTAGCCCAGGGGTGTCAAACTCAAGGCCCATGGGCCGGATCTGGCCCCTGGGATGCTTAGATCTGGTCTGTAGGGTCACCCTGGAAATAGCGAAGGGCCAGCCCACAGTGCCTTCATCAGCAAAAATGGAGCTCACCAGGGATGCAAGCGCCTCCCCCCACAAGCTCTGTTTTCACTGGCAGAGGGTTGCAGGAGGCCGCCACAGCTGAAAACGGAGCTCACCAGGGCCGCCGGTGCCCTCTCCCGTTCTGTTTTCACTGGCAGAGGGTTGCAGGAGGCCATTGCAGTTGAAAACAGAGCTCTCCAGGGCCGCCCGTGCCCCCCCCATTCTGTTTTCACTGGCAGAGGGTAGCAGGAGGCCATCACAGCTGAAAATGGATCTCGCAAGTCTGTTTTTGCTGGCAAAACACTCAGGCCACCACAGGCACCCCCGACAGGAGTGACGTTGAGCTGACCATGCCCACTCTAGCCACACCCACCCCAGCCCCCCAATGTCAAACACAACCCTGATGCGGCCCTCAATGAAATCGAAACCCCTGCTCTAGCCTATTAGAGGGTTTCTCAAAGTTAAGAATCATTCACTCAATTTAAAAATAAAAAGCATGTTTCTAAAGAAAAGCTATTTCTCTGGTCTCTAGAACGCAAACGCATAGTTTTCAAATTCCATTTCAACTTTAAATATTTTTTTTAAAAAACAAGTTCTAGTTGTAGCTCTGCTCATCTCTTCTTTCCCCGGCAGGATAGCAGCAGTAATACAAAGGAACTTTCTGACAATGAGCCAGGAGCTATGACTCCCTGGATTATTATCGTGTGTGTGTGTGTGTGTGTGTGTGTGTGTGTGTGTGTGTGTGTAGAAAATCCAGACCAATGTCAGTGATAGAAAAGAGAAACAGGAAAAAATAAAAACCTTCTTTACCCTAGTAAAGTAAATAAGGTCCCTAGTGGCCCTCTTGCACATTAACTCCAGAAAACTCACCACGCACACCAACACAAACACACAGACAGATCAGGATAAGGCAATTCCCATGCAATCATTTCCATGGGTGATTCCTCTAGGCCTCAAGGTCCTTCAGACAGATAACAAGTGCCTTGGACCTTGCACAAAAACACAGAAACTGATTTTGGCACAGTGTAATAGAAATTCCACTTGGAATTCCTCAGGAGGTTAATCAGAGGAAAACAGCAGCCATCTAACAGTGTGCCTGAACTCTATACAGTATGACAAGCTCCAGCTGCAGATAGTCTCCTTTTGTATGTAAGTATCCTTTCCTTATCACTTCTATGGGCACAAACCTTCACTGATACGTTGCTAATAATTCAGCAAAGAAGAGCTGCTCGTTCTCTGTGAGAGCACATGGTCATGATCCAATAAAACAAACTCAAACAGTACTCAACTTCTGGCCATTGACCGCAACAAAGGATTTGACTGGATTTCAACATTATTCACATAGCAGTATAATCCAGACATTTGGGTAGCAGAAATCTGGATTGTTGCAGCCTAAAAATTGTAGAGCCAGTTTGGTGCAGTGGTTAAGGTGCCAAGCTATAAACTGGGAGGCTGTGAGTTTAAGTCGCACCTTAAGCAAAAAGCCAGCTGGGTGGCCTTGGGCCAGTCACGTCCTCTCAGCTCTAGAAAAGAGGCATTGGCTTCTGAAATCTTGCCAAGAAAACTGCAAAGACTTGTCCATGTAGTCACCAGGATTCCCTCCCCACCCCCAAAAATATGGTAACCATATCATATATAGATTACCTGAGAACTTTCTTAGACTTTGACTAGAAATTAAAAGCACACTCTTATATCATGTGGGGAAGAGGGAGAAGTGTACCCACAATTTATACAACAAATACTAGAACTGACTTGGTAGGCAGTGTAACTGGACAGAATGAGCTGCATAATTGGAATTTAAGCTTTTATATAACATTCCTTGTTCCGTGCCAAGTAACAAAGCACTGTTATAAATTTTACTTCTGCCCAGACATTGCAAAGCACTGGGGAGAGGAATTAAGAGCCAAAAAATGTTTTCTCACAGATTTTTGGCCCAGAGTCATAAAAGACTATCCTTCCTGTAAACCAATGACTTTAACCTTTCCTAGGAACTTCTTAGCGTGTTCTTCTTTAACCTCTGCTTCTTTAAAAAGAAAAAAGAAAAAGTCAGTTACCACAGTCATGAGTTGAAAACTCTTCAACCAGTTACTCAGTTAGACCTGAGGTAAATGATTTTACAAAGAAGCTTCGCAAAACATGAGAACTGATGAAGCTTAGAAGGAATGCAAATGAATGATGTATTTGAGAAGTGAAGTAAATGGGCAGCAAAACTTTTAAAGTGTTGTAAGGAGCATCTGAGTTCAGGATTAGACAACACTATAAGTAATTTAAAGCCCCGTGTGGGCCCAGCTGAGCTGTGGCAATGATTCCGTTTATCTTTGTGGGGGAAATGCATTAAGATTCTCAGAGTGAGGAAATCGGTAATAACAGGCACATTTATCTGACAACTTAGTTAAATTGCCATTATCTTTCTACAGAATCCAGTCAAAAAGAATAATGGATATAATTTCCAAATGGATTATCCTTTATCCCCAGATCAACATTAAATGTCTGGTATCATTAAGAAACTCTGACAAAAAAAAATCCCCCCAAAATATTCTTCCATCTCTGTAATATACTGCTCAAAAAAATAAAGGGAACACAAGCAGAAGACATCCGAGATCTGAATGAATGAAATAGTCTTATTAAATACTTAGTTCGTTACATACAGTAGTTTATACACTGCTCAAACAACTAAAGGGAACACAAAACTACTGTATGTAACGAACAAAGTATTTAATAAGGCTATTTCATTCATTCAGATCTCGGATGTCTTCTGCTTGTGTTCCCTTTATTTTTTTGAGCAGTGTATAATATTTATTGGTAAAAATATGCTATGTTAACAAAAGGCCAAGACTGAAAAACTGTGCATGCATACAAACTGTCTATAAAAGCACAGTCAAGATATGGACAAGAACTGAACTGAAGTGTAAGAGTGCCCATTACGTTGGTCGCATTCCACTCAGTCAGCCAACTCGCCGCAGCCAACTTGCCACAGGACAACTCACCAAGGAACAAGAGTTATACTAATATCAAAGGGATAGTGGAATAGAATCATTAAAAAAAGGATGCCAAAAGAGAGACAAAATGAAATCTGAATGATAAAAATTAAAATATTTTCTTCACCATTTTAAATAATTAAACTGAATTGTTGAATTGTCCTGCGGTGAGTTGGCCTGTGGCGAGTTGGCCATGGCGAGTTGGCCCGCAGTGAGATGGCTATGGTGAGTTGACCATGGTGAATTGACCGTGGCAAGTTGTCCCATCCCATATTGAGGACCCCGTCAATTAAAGAATTTAGACTAGTGGGATCCAGGAACAAAGCCTTCTCAGCAGTTTCTCCTGCCCTTTAAACATTCTTGCAATTGAATCCCTGGCTGAAGGAAAGGGGGAGCCCTTTAGATTTCCCTTCAGCAACAAAAACCGCAAGGAATGTAAGAATCCCCTCACCCCAATATTTATACACACCATGTCCAATTTCATTCATGCTTTTAATGATTTGCAGAACCTGGACGAATGGGTAGACAAGACTCAAACTTTCTGTTACACAAAGCTAAACAATTCTTTCTTTTGCACTTTTGTAACCCAAAGCAGCCTAACTAGGCCACAGGTTTATAAAAGTACTGTATAAAAGAGCAAGGATGCTCAACCCTTTCTTCCAAGGTATTTTTTTTCCAGTTCAAAATTACTCTCTTTTTCAGAAAAGTCTATTCTTTGTAGGGGGAAAGATGGTGTGTGTTTTTTTAGAGGAGAAAGGTTTCTTGCTGAAAAAAGCAGTTTCTCTCCATCAATTACTCCTCCATTCAATTATTCTTCCAGGTGGGCTGGGTGGGAGAGACAAGAAGGAAAACATGAAAGTCCAAAATATTTGACATTTGATATGAATCTCAGTACTACCAGCAGAGACTATCAGAAGCATGATAAAGCAAAATTAAGTGTATATAATTTATCTTTTAATCTTTTAATCTCTTTTTTTGCCATACAAAGAAGAGGAAACTGGCATGCCTTAGCCTGTCTTAGCTTCAGCTGTTTATACAGAGCAGAGGTGGGCTCTATGGCTCCTTGAAGACTTGTAGACTTCAACTCCCAGAATTCCTGAGCCAGCATGGAGTTGAAGTCCACAAGTCATTAAAGGGCCATAGTTCCCCATCCCTGAATCAAAGGGACACAGAAGTACCACTAGTGATGGAAGCAAATAACAACTAAGCATCACAGTTGATATAAAGAGGCACTCCACGGTCACCATTTCTTCTCCCTGGGCCAAGTGAAGTCAACCTATCATTATCTCACTCATCTTGAAGTGCTGAGAACACCATGGACCAATCAATGTTTTCCACCAGCTGATCAATAGAGCAGAAAGAACATATCATTCAATCAATGTGAAATCCCTCCCATCCATATTAGTTCATGTTGCATGCATAATTTGAAAAGGAAAAAAAGAACTGTCTTCTATATTGGACATCTGGAAAGTTTCTACGATCATCTACTTCTACATTAAAAAAAAAACCTATGAAAGAATTGTCTTGGCATGATGGGAAAAGAGAAAGGCTGTTGAGCTCAGGGGCCAGGGGATAAAGTGAGAGGAGAATTTCCACCCATGGAAAAATGCCCACAGGCACTGGAGAGTTTCAGTGTTCGAGTGGAACAATTGCCTTTAGTTCAGCTTCAATTATGCCTCACCTGAGCATGAAATGCATTGGTTCAACTGTTGAATACAGACAATAGTATCAGATCACACATGTCTACAGGAGATTCAAACACACTGTAAAAACTCCACATGGAAAGGCCTGAAATACAGCAAAGCATTCCCCACCCTAAATAACCCTCCTATAAGAATCTACCTGGCATTGGTAGGCCTACGTGAAATTGTACTTCAAACCAAATGTCTTACAAGGAAGCTTTCTACAATCCTCAGAAACATTTCATCAGGTTATCAAAACTCCCAGATAACTCCAGATGGTATTATCCACATAGAGTATCTCCATCTGGAACATAGGTACACCTGGGAACAAGAGGTTCACTTCCCAAATTTGGGGAGAAACAGTTACCAAATCAGTCAAATCTGGATTTTTTGTTTTAAAAAAGAGTATTTTATTAGTCAAATTTTAGATCAAGTAAAGGGAAGCCCTTCCGCCATTAATCACAGCTAGGAAAATTCAGAGAAGACAGTACCCAAATGAGATTTCTACTTATCAAATTTTATATAAGTACACAAAGAGGGCAAATAATATATATTTATATATATATGGTCCATCAAGAGATGCAAAGAAGGTCTGACAACACTGACTGCAGGCTTTTAAACACCTGGAATATGCATAAATGCAAATGTCATAGATAACCATAGCATATTCAGAGTATTTTCCTTATGATACGTAAACATGAATTATAAGAAACTCTGATTTGTTTTCTTTATAGCACATGAATGTGAACAAGGAGACTGTTTTCTCAACCTGATTGAAGCAGAATATTTGACTGTCATCCAAGCCAATTTGGATCATGTATTTACACTGGCAATTTTTTGAAGGTTACCCACTAACCATTCACAAATCAGGATCGCTATCCAGATCACTCCTTCTTGACACTGGACATTGCCTCAGAGATTGTGATCATGTGATAAAAGCAATGTGTTAAATTTTAACTGACCTTTACAAGCTTAGTTTTCCTGTGATGTAGCAAGTTAGCTAGAAATAGGAAATATCTGTTATTTTTAGTCTGGTGAATGTTAGCAAACAACTAACTAAATGATATAATTATTTTAATGTTCAACACTTTTTTGAAATATTTATCTTTGATGAAGTAATGCTTCTTTTATTTATCTTCTTTTATTTAATCATGTGTTTTTTTGGAGGTTTCTTATGTATGAGCATTTTAGTAAATCTGGAGGTTTGTCATGGAAAACAGTGTACAAATATTCTAAATAAATAAACAAATTTGTGTTTGGTACGTGCTTGGAGGCTTCATAACACTGGAATTTTTTAAAAAATAATCATCTTGCCATCAAAATGGTGTTAAGAGTATATATTATGTCCAAAGGGTGAGGAAAAAGAGATAGGGTTTCATTATTTCAAATTTAATCCAGATAAGCTTTTCCTTGGTTGATATACTATAGATCAGTGTTTCTCAATCTTGACTTCAAGATGGGGGGCTTCAACTCCCAGAATTCTTAGTCAGCCACTGGACAGGCAGATGCCATGGGAGACTGACATTCCCTCAGATAACCAGGCCCTATGCCATGTAGGCATAAATATAGTGAAAGCATTCCTCCCAGAACCCCCAGGCTCCCCACTGCCTACTATTCCTTGTCCCATGCCTTCACCAGATCTGATTCCCTGAGTGAGGCAACTATATCTATAACTGGTCAACAACTAGTTGGCAACAACAAAGTAGTCGACATATGGATTTTTGCACACCAGATATGATATTCAAAAGGCCCAAAAATCCAAAGCAGAACAATGGTGCAAAACAACTTTTCAGGACATATTTCATCCTCTTTTCCTGAGGGAGATCTTTGAATGATTGAAGAGATAAAGAGAGCCCCATATGGATCTCAAGTTTGTTCTGGTGTAATGGAAGGCAGGGATAAAGACACAGCTATGTTATGTCTCTCTTTCTGCTATCTGTCCTCGACTGCCAAAACTTGGGGTAGTTTTGAAAGCTGGTCTCTCTCGTTTGTGGGAAGCCCCAACTGAGACGTTTTCCTTGGGGCCCAGAGAGCTCTGTTGATACCTTTGTTCAGAATTGAGAAATAAGGAAAGCAGATTGCCAACCAGCTCTGCAGAGCCAAAGTTTATTTTGTTTCAGTTTAACTGCAGTGGAGCCAGAAACAGACTGACGAAGCTCTTCAATTCATCTGACCCAGGTCCAGAGCTAAGCTCCAAAGTGGTACAAAGCTCTTCTGTGAAGCTCTCATGAGCTAACTTACAAAACCTATAAGAAACTTTTCTCCCTTTTTCCTCTGGAGGTCTAACTGAGGTTGAGGAAAACATTTTAAAATACTGACAATGGTTGAAATGCAGCTATAATGCAGTTAATCATATAAAACAACCATTTCAGACACACCCAAGGATAGTTTCGCCAGTGTTTATATGTACAAATATCTCTTTTTGATTCTTATTTCATTCTCATAAAGTCAAATGAAATCAGAAGTAAATAATGAATAGTATACAAACATAAATTAGGGAATGATTCTATTGGCTTCTGAATTTCTGCTTCCAAAATAGGAGACAGACAGATCCAATCTGTTCCTGCATGCTCTCTTCCTTCTGGTCTCTGCAACCAGAGATGAAGACCTAAAAGAGGCTGTAGAAAGATTTGGCCCAGGGACATGATGGAAGGAAGCAAAAAAAAATCTTGCCTTTCAAATCTTTTCTACTTTATTCCAGTCCAGCCCATGACTTGCAGTGGAGAAATTAAAATAAGACAGTAGGTAAATATACAAATAATCTGGGAAATAAAGACAAGCAACACTTTAGCTAAAAATTAACAGATTAACAGAGTTGGAAGGGACCTTGTAGGTCATTTAGTCCAATCCCCCACCCAAGCAGGAGACCCTACACCATTTTTGTTAGATGGCAGTCCAGTCTCTTCTTGAAAGCTTCCAGTGATGAAGCTCCCACAACTTCCAAATGCAAGCTGTTCCATTGGTTGATTATTCTCACTGTCAGAAAATTTCTCCTTATTTCCAGGTTGAATCTCTCCTTGTTCAGTTTCCATCCATCCTTGTCTGGCCTTCAGGTGCTTTGGAAAATAGCTTGACCCCCTCCTCTCTGTGGTAGCCCCTCAAATATTGGAACACTGCTATCATGTCTGCCCTGGTCCTTCTCTAGTTTTGCACTGCTGAGCAGAATCTCAAGGATTTTACATATGTTACAGCAGAATTTCTCAATTTGAGCAACTTCAAGATGTGTGGACTTCAACTCCCAGAATTCCCCATCCAGCTTGCCCATATTGAGAAACACTATTAAAGGAAATGTTTATGGAGATTCTCTGTCATCCAGATCATGGTTGTCCCAAAGGTGCTTTATCAAGAGGCAACAGGACTTTTTGGTTTTTCTTTGAAGGCGTTTCACTTCTCATCCAAGAAGCTTCTTTAGCTCTGAAAAGCTGAAGAAGCTTCTTGTATGAGAAGCTAAATATCTTCAAAGCAAAACCAGAAAGTCCAGTTGACTCTTGAAAAAGCATCTTTAAACCAACCTGTTAAGACACTTAGGATTATTCTACTCAAGACTGCATCTAAAAATCAGGTCAGTGGCCAAGGATTCAGAAAGAATAAACCCAATCCTGTTTGGGTTATCCTGTTAGTGGGACTGTAGAGCCTACAATGGCAAAATACATGTTATGCCTGAGGGACATACCTCAGGTTCTTGGCATAGCTATTAAAAAGAGGTGACGTGATTGAGAAATATTTCAAGTGGAGACCTCCTGTAACCTTGACTAGCCAAGAGACATAATATTGGTTGGGTAAAATGAACCAAACATCTGTCCTGAATAGGGAGGGCTCATGTTTGCATCATCCATAACAGAATGTGGTATTATGGCATGTGTGCTCACAATTGATTTCTGTTGCTGAATCAGACACAAGGTGCATAAACTGAGTTTGGGTATTCCTCTTTGGCAGAAAACAGGAAAAAAGGGGGACAAAGTATTCTTTGTAGGCCACATGAGTCAGACTTTGACTTTCTTAAAAGAACACCAAAAGTCAAATACTGATGCAGTGTCTAATAAATATTTCTGAACATATAATTAGCACATGTAAGAATTTTCACGTCAGCAACTTATTTTCTTCCACTGTGGGCAAAAGGAGAGACAATTATCTAATGATTAACATATTGCAGATGAAGAACTTGTTCTTTAGTTGGGTCTCTTAGGCGACATTGACCATGTATAGATGTATACACATGTTGGCTAATATACAAGACGCACAATCAAGAGATAAAGATTTCTCTGAGCATTGTTTTCCTTCATCTTTCATTTTTTCTTTCCTTTTATATTAGACAACCTTGAACTTAAAAGGCATTTCTGTTGTGCTAGAGAAGCAATGCATATCTACTAATGACAAAACCCCAGGAGCCAACATTGGTGAAAACATGATTAAGAGATTATTATTTTTTTTGTCCTCAGTGTTTTTTAGTGATGACAAAACTATCATTGTTCAGCCTATCCCAAAAGGCATGCATCTCAAGAAATATAAGGCCTTTCTTTATTCTGTGTTGATTTCATTATGATATCATCCATGTATAAAAACTGAAAATGCTGGCATTCTGTTTTAAGGCAGATTTGTGAGGCATAGTTTATGTAAATCATGTTTTTCTCATTTCAAGGATTCCTTTGTATAAGAAAAGTAACTTAAAATTATTTTTTCAGGAAAAGGAAATCCTGTGAGGCAAACTGAAAATATTTTGGCCCCAGTCTATATTACATTGCTTTAGGGGGAAAACGGTGAGGGAAGTAAAGGAAGGGAGAGAGAATAGTAATGATCATAAAGCAATAATAATCTGATTTTAAAGGCAGCGACAAGCATGATGCTCTCAAGGATAACATTAGGTCATAAGCCTGCTCTATTCATGGCAGATGTTTGGTTCATTTTACCCAACCAATATTATGTCTCTTGGCTGGTGAGGTTTACAGAACAGTCTCCGCTTGAAATATTTCCCAATCACCTCACCTCTGCTGAAAAGTAATACGTAATAAGATTACTAAAGCCACTTTATTACTTCACAGTTATTAGTGTATCAACCTTCTATGCAGAGTACTTACGCGCTATCAGTATTCTTTTCCTGAACTATCTTGCATTGGGATTGCTTGGCTCTTCGCTAATAAAATCATTTCTGCCTCATAAAGTCATTTAGGACAATATGATAGTATTTGCAAATCAGGCAAATGTGCCAGGTCAAATTCCTAAGGGAATATGATGCTGAAGAGTTCAATCTCTTAATGCCTATAATTCCTTGTTTCTAAACGGGATATAATTACTCCTTTCCATGCCTAAATAACATTTAGTAACAGGCATTGCCTCCTAATGAAAGAGCAGAGACCATCACTCCCTTGTTGAAGCAAGTGTTACAACAATGTTGAGTAAGTGTGCATCTACAGGTTTTTCATGTTACACCCAACGCACCTCAATCTCTCCTTTTTTCTCTCTGTTGGTTGCTTGCATTCTTATTCAGTGTACATGAAGTAAACTCTGCAGATTACAGTCCCAAGCTATCCTCTGAAGGTTCTGAAGGCCCTGGCTGAGTCTCTGCCTCTGGCACCACATCCTCTTCAGCCTCCTCGTTGTCCGATGCGAGCGCCGGCTGCGCAGGCTGCTGGCGTGACCACACACCAGCCTCCTCCTCGTCGGGATCAGCAACGATCTGCGGAGGCCACTGGCGGGCCACAACACAAGGACACATAAGCATTGCTGTATGACCCACTCTTTGGCATTTAAAGACGCCAAAGAACAGCGGCAAAAAAAGTCACAATACCATCACCATACAATTAAAGCACCCACCACTTAAACTTTTTGATACTTCACCATGAGCAGCCTGACAAAATCATATAGCATTAAAACCAATCCATTTAAGTTTTACATTTAAAATGTTTTAACAATATGCACCCCTTGTCACTCTTGGTATATTTTCCTCTTGTGTTGTGGAAGGAAGTTGTGGTGCTTGTTAAATCTGCAACTGTAAACGGTTGGCCGGCATTTGAACCTGATTTATTTTTGCATATGGAGATATGTAAAGTGATGACAAGTGCTGGGGGTTGATTATATGTGTGTATTTTTATTTTGTGGTGTTTAGGTGTATCTTTCAGAGCTACATAAATGGTGAGTAGCAATATTAAGGGCTGTTTTTGTTTCTGCATATATATACAGTACATGCACGTCAAAAAATTTATTTGTAGTTGCAGAGGATACCATAAGGGAAAAACACAAGACTGTGGCTTCTATGTATAATATATTAAAAAAACATGTATTCTTGCCTGTGAACTCAGTGCCAACTAGAGAGAATCACCCACCAAAGTAAATAATTCCTGAGAGCACCAGAGATAAGAAAGCAGCAAAGGAAAGAGTTACCAAGATTACAAGGCTATAACAATAACAACAGTTTTACAGAGGTTAAATCTTACTTGTGGGTATCTCAGCTTTCAACAGGCTTCCACTGTGATGGATTTGAGGGAGGGGAAGAATGAAGACAGTCTTCATTTACAGATTAACAGGGTTGGAAGGGACCTTGTAGGACCCCCCCTCCAAGCAGGAGACCCTACACCATTTCTGACAAATGGCACTCCAATCTCTTCTTGAAAGCCTCCAGTGATGAAGCTCCCACAACTTCTGAAGGCAAGCTGTTCCATTGGTTGATTGTCACTTTCAGAAAATGTCTCCTTATTTCTATAAGAATATAAGGAGAGACTCCTTTGAATCTCTTCTTGATCAGTTTTCATTCATTATTCCTTGTCTGCCTTCAGGTACTTTGGAAAAATAGCTTGACACCCCCCCCACCTTCCCATATTCTTAGTTTCAGATGAAAAATGAAAAATCGTTTGTAGCTACATCAACAGATTTCTCTCTCAGTCACAGATGTAACATCAGTATAAATTGCTGATAAGAATATTATTGTAGTTTGGAACCTCACTGTTTTGAGACTTGAGTGGTGTAGTGCCATGATGGCGAACCTATGGCACGCGTGCTCAAAGTGGCACGCGAAGCCATGTTGCCTGGCACACGCGCCCTTGCCTGTTTGTCTTCCGGGTTTCTGGTACGCATGTGCACGCGACAATCAGCTGTCCTTCGCATGCATGGCAGTGCCGAAAACCAGCACACGCACGCCAGCTGATCGTCAGGCGTGCATGGGCACTAGAACCTGGAAGTTCGGTTTTTCCAGAGTGCAGCCCCAATGAGCGCGTGCATGTGCCATGGGCAGTGGTGGGATTCAAGTAATTTAACAACCGGTTCTCTGCCCTAATATTTCTTCCAACAACCAGTTTGCCAAACTGCCCAGAAAGTTAACAACTGGTTCTCCCGAAGTGGTGCGAACTGGCTGAATCCCACCACTGGCCACGGGCATGTGGGCGCGAGACAGTTCGCCATCACTGGTGTAGTGGACAAGGCACCAGGCTAGAATCCAGGAAGCAATTAGTTGTAGTCCTGCCTTAGTCACAAAGCTGGCTGGTAATCTTGGGCCAGTCATTCTCTCTGTCCTAGGAAAGAGGCAATGGCAAACCACTTCCAAAAAAACCTTGCCAAGAAAACTGCAGGGACTACCGCAGGGAGTCACCAGGAGTCAACTCTGACGTAAAGGTACACACACAAAACCACACAAAACCACTGTTTACATTAAGAGGACCCAGTAGACCAATGAACTTATAAATGTAGATTGTTCTGAGCTTTGCTATCCTCCTTCCTTGCCATTTTATATTAGACAACCTTGAACTTAAACATATTTGCACTTTAAGTCCTTCTGTCATCACAGAATTCCTCCTAAATTTATATGGGAGACAGAAAGACATTTAATATAATAGATTCAAGCCCACAATTGTCTAGTATAAAATATTTAATCTTTTAAGGCATCAGAGACTGGTATTATAAACTAACATGACTGCCCGGTTTGAGATTATTTGGTCTGTTATTTATACTCTAATTATGGTGTCTTCAAGATGACTGAATTAATTAAATCTAGATTGGCCAGTAAGAGTTTTGTACTAAAATATATTGAAAATCTTGCCTTAAAGAAGATTGGGGGTTTCCAATTCCTGAAAATATTTTAATCCTCTAACAATGTTCAGTTTCACGATGCAGCACATGTATATCCAGTTATATCTTCAAGGCATTCCTTCCTTGCCCACAGGAAACTGATGTTTTAATGATCTTGACCAAAGGAGGAAGGATACTTAATATGCTAATGTATTGAGAATACTGAATAATATAATGCCTGGATGGAAACTTATGTGGTTAAATCTGAAGGCCTTTGCTCAGGAAAGAGCAAAACTGAATAATAAGGGGAAAAGAATGCAAAGGTTCACACATGAAGAGGGCAGTTCTACACTCTACTAAGTTGACTATGTCATGGTTTATTAAATAAGTACAATTGGCTGGTTTCACACATTACGCTAAGTCATGGTGGCTGAGTTCACACAAAATGCTAAGCCACTTCAAAATCAACCGTGTTTGATACGAAGCCATTTTAAACAGAAGATGTGAGGCGGCACCAAAAAGGAAGAACACTCCAAATTATCTAATAGAAAAGAATGAAGTCTGGATACTCAAATGTTTCAGGACAGATAAAATTATTATTTTTATACTACTTACAGTGTAACCATATGTGCATCTATACCTAAGAAGTGATAGAGTTTCAGCCTTAGGCCAAATTTACTTGTGTTAAGTCAATTTTGGACAGCAGTTGGTTCCAATACCATTTTTACCGAAATATCATCTGACATTCATGCTACCAATCCACACCTCAATTTCTTTCTTTATCTTAAATTCTCCAAATACATTTTAGTCTAGAACAGTGGTGGCGAACCTATGGCATGCGTGCCAGAGATGATATGCAGAGCCCTCTCTGTGGGCATGCGCACCATAGCCCCAACTCTGTTTTGGGTCTCTGCCGTGCATTCGTGCGTGCCTCCCGCCAGCCACTGGTCTTTCAGTCTCTGCCACACATGCATATGCAGGGGCACACGTGCATGCGCCCACACCTTACAGTTTGGGCATGCACTCACATTTTGGGCACTCGGTGCCTAAAAGGTTCGCAATCACTGGTCTAGAATGTTGTATGAACATTTTTGAGATCAGTTATGGTTCAGTGTGGGTCCAAACTTACACAATTGCATGGATTGCATGAGTCATGGATCAGTTATCTATGGTTAAATTGTCACATGAACATAACTCATGGCATATTCCATTCCCAGGTCCGGGAAAGCCTGTGTGCCCGAGGAAGTCCAGAATTGGAACTACAAGAAGAAAAATGTAGTCATGAAAAATGCAGCATCATTCATGCACTGGCAACACAATTTATGCCTTCTCACATTATCTCGGCTGGAAAAATCCAGCCCACTAATAGATGGCAGCCAACAGAGGTTTCTATGCCTTTTTGCTGCCATTTTATAATTGCCTAGTTTTTATAAGCTTGGTATGGTAGGCCTATCTATCGCGTTAATTAATTTTGAGATTTGTGTAATAAAAATGGTGATTCTGAATAAGCCAAAATCGGGGGTGAAGGATGATTCAGCTTGATTTATCCCCAACTTTGCCTTAAACAGCTGTTTGGTCTGCAGAAATAAGGAAATGAAGCAATTCATGGCATTGGGATGAGCGTTATCACCGCTAGCACCTGTTGTTCAAGCAGCTACTCAATGCATTAGACAGAAAACCAAGCACCATAATAAATGATGCTGGTTGACATTTGTTATATAATGATGAATTAATTGTACAAAGCAATTTCACACATAAGAACTAAATTGTTCCTAAACGATAAATGCAAAAGCTAGTTTGCTAAACAAACATGTTGTAATCCAAGGGCCAGAAATTAAGTCCTTGTGGGTAATAGCTCTTACTGTCAGGAACCTGTGCAAAGGCAGATGTAGCATTACATCTATAGCACAATGCTATCGATTTGTAATGAAAACTTTTGGTTCTCCTATTGTTATTGGGCTCACAGTTTCCTTGATTATTGGATAGGTTATATATTAAAGGATATATATATAGCCGTAGAGAAAGCTCAGGACTGTATAGGTTGGAAACATGTGGAAGAGGCCTTCCTCCTGCAGTGAACAACGGACAATGATGATGATGAAGATGATGAAGATGATGATATAGCTGTAGAGACAAAAATAAGGAAACTTTAAAATGCAAAATATCCAGAATAAAAACCTATTCATAGCAGAAACTAAGCTGTTTAATGTTCAAATCCAGCAGGTTCCGGTATAGTACAAAAGTTGGCCATCTTCCTAGAGAGTTTGTAGATTTAGTCATTTAATAGGGCAGATACAATTGCCTGTTGGCACTGATCCAGCAAATTTGTGATTACAGGAGAGATTACCTCCTTCTTCCAATTTCAGCCAGCCTGATTGCACCTGAGACTGCACTGTTAATTTTTATTCTGTTCATCTTTGTGTTTTCAGTATTTGCACAGGTGATGATAGTCAAAAACTTTCCTCTTCCTGGCATGCGATTCCAAAGCCTTTCTGCAGACTTGCAGGAAACAAACAGCGCGTTATTGCCTAGAGGGCATACGTTCTCATTTCGTATTTCTGTAAACTTGCAAACCTGAAAGGTAAGAGTAATTCATCAATGAAAAATGAGGGATCCTTCACATGTAAGTAACACCGATGCCAGCCTAAAATTTGGCACCACACCACTGGGTGCCAACAAATTGTCAGGCTTCTGCAACTCAGCCAATTCATTTCCAGCTTAGCAGGGGTGTGTTTGGAGAATTGCTTTCCTGCATAACACTGGAGCAGCTAAGTGGGTGGTTTTCCGTTGGCAAGAGCCTAACTCATCCCACCTCTCAGCCTTGCATCTCCGTTTGCTTCCTGCTGGAAGCTGAGGCAGTGAGATGCCTCCCACTGTTTCACTGTGCTGTTGTCAGACTTCCCACCAGGAGAACGATCGGTCTCTTGCACCCGTAAAGTCAACCTTGTCATCTGTGACTAGTTAACAGCAGCGACTTCGTAGGCACAGTATGACTGGCTATGTTGTTTTATTGCAGACAAGGAAAATGTCATATTTATGAGGTAGATTGAGTCACTCCAGAACGAAGAAACCAACCTAGCAGGATACGTCTCTGTGTATCGGTCCCAAGGCTTACATCCTGTCCTTTCACTCAATGACCCTTGGCCATTCTTTTCCAAAGCTTGAGTTTGGAAGATGCCTGTTCATTATTTATGATATGCTTCGGTCTGGCCTGAGCACTGCTGGTGCACGCCTTGCCAGCTTCAATTCTTCCGTTTGATTTCCTGTGAACCTCCATAAGAGACAAGGTCAAAACAGGCAAGTAGCTCGCCCTCTTCCTGCTTCAGACCAAGTTCTGTTTGTTGCATTTTTAAGCTAAATGAATTTTTGTTGTTACTCCTCTTGCTGAGAAGAAAATCCAGCGAGGCAGTTTGAATAGTCAGATAAATTCAGGGTTCTTTTCAGAGGTGGGTTTCACCAGGTTCTGACCAGTTCTGGAGAACCGGTAGCGGAAATTTTGAGTACTTCAGAGAACCAGTAGTAAAAATTCTGACTGGCCCCGCCCCCATCAATTCTCTGCCTCCCAAATCCCAGCTGATTAGGAGGAAATAGGGATTTTGCAGTAACCTTCCCCTGGATTGGGATGGGAATGGAGATTTTACAGTATCCTTCACCTGCCATGTCCACCAAGCCATGCCCACCAAACCATGCCACGCCCACCAAGCCACACCCACAGAACTGGTAGTAAAAAAAATTGAAATCCACCACTGGTTCTGTTCCCTATTCTGCTAGGTGCAAAGCTACTTTTAATTCATAGACATAAACCAAGAGAACCTTGTCCACATCTCTTGTAGAAAAGGCTAAATACAGTAGCTAACAATGTTTGCCTAGCAGCTGTTTATACTCAGCATTAGCCATTTTGATTTGGGCAAATTGACCGAAAAGTAAAGCAATAGTAATGCTGTTCTTAATTCTTCCTCCAAAATCAAGTTTATTTTAGGGACCTAGCAATCCTGTCTTCAGGATTCAAAGATAAAAGTAACAGTTGTAAAGAAGCGTAAAACTAAATTGCATCCCTAATACGTTTGCAAATAAAACAGACCATTTTGTTCCCTTTGGAGTTCTTACACATGCAGACGTGCATTCAAATTTAACATTTAATTACACATCTTTGAGTTAAAAAACAACCAACAACTGTAATTAGATTCCAGGTAAGTATAGCAGAGATATTTCTGGAGGCATGTTAGTAAAAGCAGCAATTTATGCAAGACCTCTGCCTGAGTGTATGTTTTTGAAATGCAAACTGTAAGGGATACTATTTTCCACCATCTTAATGCAAGAGATGCCTATTTGTGTAGACAGTAAATCTTTCAATATTTCATAGACTGCAGTTTGAATTACCAACCGATTCACAGATAATGCATCTCCATTAAAGATCTTAAAACTAAAAATCACTAAAATCGTATCATTCAAATATTATATATTCCTTGATTACCAAATAATTTGTCACTGATAGCCCACAGCTAAGATTCATGTTAAGATCTTTTTTTGCATGACATGATTCATGATCATGTATTTGCAATGTAAGTATAATGCATTTTGGAGAGGGGGGCAATTTAGATTGAAAGAGCAGTGGGTGCTGTCCCACTCACATACACACACAACTGTGGTTTAGTGGGTTTATTAATATTCCCCCCCGAATCCCTTGACCAAAAACCCAGAACTGTCACAATTAAATCCAGCCACAAGCAGACCAATTCTAGTCCACAGAGCAATGGCCAATGAGTCCACAAGGCACTTGAAAGTTTCCCAACCCACCAGGCAAAATTAAATCCACAATACAAGGGGGTTCACAAGGCATGATTTCAATCCAAAGCAAGGCAAGAGTCACAACCAGAAAACACACAGCTAGGAAATGAACACATTGCTCCCAGCATCATCTCCATCTGTCTGCTGTGCTAAATAGCCAACTTCTGGTGCAGCCCATCAAGAAGGGTGAGGCTTTCTCCTCATGAGGAATCTGTCTGATCTTCTCTGCTTCTGACTTTTCTCTGCCCTACATGTTCTTGGATCAGATACAGAAGGCAGTTCCTCTTCCTCTTCGCTGACTGGCTGCAGCTGCATGCTTTCCCCACCTCAAGCCACATGGCTGTCCTGCTTCCAAATCATTCTCAGACGGCTGCTTGTAGCCATTGACCAACTCCCTCCAGATGTGCCTGGAACTGGTTCATCCTCCTCCGATCTGACATCTGGAGAGGTATCTGGGGAAGCGTCTGGGGGAGTCATCACACAGTAAGGTGTTTACTTCCTCAGATCTATCTTTCCCGGTTTGATTGAATGCAAGAGGTTTACATAGAATTACACATTCCTCATAACTGGTCAATAATAATTGCCTGACCATTTGTCTTCAACTTTGAGATTAGAAATGTCTGTCAAATTAAGAGTACCATTATTCCATGGTTTTTGTTGATGGACTGCATTTCTATTCCACCTTTTCTTTGGAGACTCCAAATATTCTATACTGGTGTTTCTCAACCTTAACAATTTGAAGATATGTGGATTTCAGCTCCAAGAATTTCAAACATCTTCAAGGATGGCCAAGGTTTATTTGAGTTTCCTTTTATTATTTTTTCCTTGCAGTATTATGGATTGGGCTGAGAAAATATAATTGAACCAAAGTCACCCAGTAAACTCTGGTTTGAATGACGCCTTGAAGCTAGATATCCCAATGACCCTTAGTTTCCTGGGCCCCATGGCATTGTGCAGTGTCATGCCTCAAAAGGAAGCCTTTTTATATATCCCCACTGAAACTGCTGTTGGGGGGGACATTAAAATTGGCTGGAGTTAATGAATTTTTACATTTTGAGAGATCCACAATAATTTGGAGTTAATGCATTGAAATTTGATAGAAATAAGAAGCTGGCTCAAAATCTGTGATTTTATATGAATATATCCCATTAGAGAAATAGACTGAAGCTCAATACAATCTACCTAAAAAGGACCAGAGCTTCATGGAAGTCTAGTTCTGGCCTGTATCTGAAGGCAATTCCACACAATGGCCAGTTCAAATCTAGCTTCAGGTCTCTGTGATTTCATGGCATCAACTATGCTAGGCTGTTTATTTCTGGCTCAGTTCCAGTGCATTTGAAACCACAATAAAATCACCTTTCTTTTAAAAATCTGGCTGTGAGTCTGTGTAGTTTGTGGGAAGTTGTCCCTACTTTCTTGACTTGCCACCGGGTTTTTGTCTTTCAAGGAGAAAGACAAGGAGACTTGATGGTCCCTTTTTAGCCCCCTCTGAGAGAAACTGCTATCGCCATGTACCTAACACAAATTAAGGCACAGATGAATGGTGATGCAAGCTGTTTATTATATTTACTTTTTGTCTGGAGTGGAGGTGAAGGATAATAAAGTGGTTCTTGCTCCTTGTCCTCAGCAATCACCTTCCAACTGTTTTGAAGAGACTGAAGAGGGTAAGTGGTGTTCTGAACTGCGTTGGCTCCTCTGCCTACTGAATGATCTGTCTGAATCTTTCTGAGGGCAAAGGAAATGGCTTTGAAAGACAGGAGGAAGAGTTCTACCAAGTCCGAAAAACAGGACAAAGAAAGCCCGATAAGCCTGGACAAAGAAAGTTAATTTGAGAAAACCTCTCAATCAATCAGAATAGAGCTGGAAGGGACCTTGGAGGTCTTCTAGTCCAACCCCCTGCTCAAGCAGGAGATCCTATACCATTTCAGACAAATCCAGTCTTTTCTCCAGTGATGAAGCACCTACAATTTCTGAAGGCAAGCTCTTCCACTAGTTAATTGTCCTCACTGTTAGGAAGTTTCTCCTTAATTCCAGGTTGCTTCTCTCCTTGATTAGTTTCCATGAATTGTTTCTTGTCTTGCCCTCTGGTACTTTGGAAAATAAGTTGACCCCCTCTTTTTTGTGGTAGCCCCTGAAATACTGGAATACTGCTATCATGTCACCCCTAGTCCTTCTTTTCTCTAGACTGGCCACACTCTTAGACAAGCCTTTCCCTAGTTCACATGAAAATAAGGTGAGGGAGGGGAAGCACATTCAGACTTACAAGATGCTGTACTATAGCTGTCACAATAAAAGTAATCCTGATCTATAGGCACTGGTTTCTTAGTATCGTCTGCCTTTTTGGAGGGACAGAATTGCCTCTGCGTTGAGGAACATTTGAACATATTGCATAGCCCTAAATAACAGCCACAAACTTTATCTTACTATTCTCACAAAAGCATATCACATTGATAAGACTGCTAAATCATAGCATTAATAGATTAAAATGCTGTTTGAGAAAAGTACCATGGTACTTAGTGACACCATTTATACGCAGACAGTAAACACCAAATCACAATCGTTCTCATTTAAATCTTGTCCCTAACTTCATTTGGAGGCATAAGGCCACCCACTTCCTCTGAGCTTCATCTCCCTCAGTTATTATGAGTTATGTTTCAGGGTTAGTGAATAGTAATGATAAAGTCCTCTGAAATCTCAACCAATTAGTTTGAGATACCAGTCCTGGGTGGCAAACAACTAGATGATAAAAGAGAAATATAGAAAACCCAGACTTTTTGCTGCCATTTAATAATCTTCTGTATTTTTGCAGCCCAAATCTAATAAGTGTAAAATACACTGTTTCCACTAAAATAAGACATCCCCTGATAATAAACCCAGTCGGGCTTTTGAGCCCGAGTACTAAAATAAGCCCCCGAAAATAAGCTCTCCCCGAAAATATTTAAATGCAGAACTGGAAATCAGATAAGACGGCAAGAGGAGCCCCATCTTGCTCCAAGCGCCCCAAAATAATAAGTCCTCCCCAAAATTAAGGCCAAGCGCTTATTTTGGGGTTCAAAAAATATAAGATTTTTTCTTATTTTCGGGGAAACACGGTAATACTTGTAGCGATCGCTTTCTTCCACATTTCTAATATTATTCAGGGAAAGACGAAAGAAACAAAGATGTCTCCTGATATCAATTTCTCACTTAGGGGCTGAAATTGCTTAGGCCTTGAGCCTATAAGAGTAAATTTCAGGGAGACTTAGCTCATAACACCGAAAAAGTTGCTGAGCTCATGAAACTAGAAATCTCTGTGTGCCTTCCTCTGGTGACATTGTGTTCTACTTATAGCAGCTGGATGCCCGCCAAGTGGCCGATCCCTTCTGCTGCCCCAATTTTATCTGCCACTGAGAATTTTGCTTGAAAGGGGCTTTGCATTCCTCTCGGTCTCCCCCCTTGGGGATGGGCCTGCAAGTCAGAGCAGAGGAGGAATCCGGCATTCATTAATACTTGGAAGGGTTGACCGTTCTTTCTCCCCTTTCTAAAACCTCCCTCTGTCAAGGCGTCAATCTGCAAAGCGAGGAAACCTCCCCGCTACCCCTGCTACTTGAAAGGGCCGTTCCTCCTTTCCTTTCTTTTCTTTAGCCATATCTATAATGCTTTGTTTTTTCAACGAGATTAAATTGCAGCTGCCTGCCTTGGACCCCTTGCAGTGTTTCCAAACTATAGCTCACCCGTAAAACAAATGGCCTCAGAATGTTTGCATAGGTCTGGGTTTGATAGGATGTAATGAAAGGATTTGCAGAATAATTGGGGTTATGATTACTTACCTGGTTAATTCCGCTGAGCACTCAGAAATGGCCCCTTAATCAAAGCTGTCTGCCATACTTGGCTGGCTTCATGATGCTGATTAGGATCCCTGGCCATGAGCCCAGAGCCTCTCCCTCAAAGAAGGGGAAGACTAAAAAAAGAGAGAGACTGTAAGCCAGCAGGGTCATTGCCATGGCTTCCTCTCCTTTTTGCAGTTCTTTAGCACCTGAAACCCCCTAGCAAAGGTGTGGTACAGAAAAGGGGATAATTTGACTACATATTAGGGTACTATGATTGGGTTCACATATTTCCCTGAGCCCTAGTTCATTGAATGAAACAAACTTGGTTGGGATCCCATAGTGATGTAATTCATAAATAAAACATATTTAAGCAGGGTTGGGGATGAGATAACGTAGCTCTATATTAGGACACTGCAATTGGGTTCACACGTTCCCCTGAGCCCTGGTTTATTGAATGGAATACCCTTGGTTGGGTTCCCACAGCAGTGAAATCCATAATGAAATCATGCTTTGGCTTAACAAACCAATCGGGCCTAGTGTAATAGGTGAATTTAGTCATAGACTGTAAAGCAAGCGATGGAAGATGTGGCTCATAACACTTTGGAAAGTCATGAGTCGATTTGAGAGGACTCACCTGTTGGATTGTCCAGACAGAGTCAGATTGCAAGCAGCTTGTTAATGGTCAAGTTGCAAGTGTGCAAGCTAGGCTTCCCAACACTGATCTTTAGCCTTGCATGATTGCTGCCATCACACAGTTTAATGTGGGTAGTTTCCAGGCAGCAATTAGTATATCGCCTGCCACTCCCACCACCCAACATCACTTTTTGGCAGGAATACCAATCTCAGATCACTTTCCTGAATTAGGTTGGTAATGGGAGAGGTGGGGCTCACATCTTAATCTTTATTAGTTACTGCACGTTTCTTCTGGCAAAACTATCAGTGATTTCATAAATATTATTTTAGGCGATCATGGACTTATAAAAGTTGACAATCCCCTGAGAAAAAGTACCAAGTGGGAATGGAGGGAGGGAAACATCCAGTAACCTTTCACTGTCCTTCTAAATATTCCTGTCTGGGACATGAAGTGAGAGAGAGCAATAGCAATAGCACTTAGACTTATATACTGCTTCACAGTGCTTTACAGCCCTCTCTAAACAGTTTACAGAGTCAGCATATTGCTCCCAAGAATCTGGGTCTTCATTTTACCGAATTCAGAAGGATGACAGGCTGAATCAACCTTGAGGGGGTCAGAATCGAACTCATGTCAGTGAGCAGTGAATTAGCTTGCAATACTGCATTCTAACCACTGTGCCACCACGGCTCAGTGAAGAGAGACTTCACCCTAAGATCTCTTAAAACCAAAAGGAGGTATTGTAGCTTTGCAACTGGCACTCAAAAGAGATTCCTTCATGTCTAGTGTTGTTGGGAAGAGCCCTGCTTGATCAAACTAAAGGCCTGTTTATAAGGTTGTCAGGCAAAGATGTTCTGCAAAGCACTTTGGGGCTTAAACAGAAAATGACTAGAGTCTTTTAATAAGAGTATCGTGCAACCGTCAAATCCTTCTTTATCATGCAAAAGATCCAAAAGTGATCCTGACATTTCCAGGTGGGCTGTCAGCTTAAACCCGAAGAGCTTTGCCAAACTGAGAGGCCACAAGTTCTTAATTTGAAGAGGACCTGACAATCTTTTGATGTCAGAAAAGACCTCTGTATTGTTTCAAGTAAAAGAGAAACTGGAATGCTTGCCTTTAATGGACAACTCTGTAATGGAAAACATTCCCACTAAGCACTAGAAAATGTTATCACTGTGAGAGTGTAAATGTGGAGATACTGATACATACATTCCAAGCACTTAGGACAAGCCAAGCTCCGATACCTAGCCTCTCTCCCCCCACCCTCCCACATTTGTGAGGAATTGCCTGGGACTGTGAGACCCAAGTGTAATGCACGTTCATTGCTGAGAAAGTCCATCAGCCGTTTCTAATCTAGGAAAGATGTGTTTGGACAACAGCTGTCAGATTTCTCAGGATCTAGAGTTGTGCTAAGGTAGAGCAGAAGAAAGTAAGTAAGAAACAAATCCAAAATAGTAACAAGAAACTCCATGTCCTTGACTCCTTGATTCTTCAAAAAATAATTTTAAAAAGACTTCTAGAAGACAACAAGATCATTGCATATATTTTTGAGAAACACAATTTAATGAGAAGATCTAAGGACTGGAGTAGCTCTTTCTAGCCACATTGATTTAAAATGTCCTAGGAAAACCAGTGGGGGGCAGATCCACTGCAATAAATAAATAAATATTCAGAAATTTCATGAGAATGTACTAAGCTCTGGAATACTGAAATGGCAGATAGCTTTTGCCTTTTAGCATCATTGATAACGTAACTAGCATTTAAGAAATATGTTCAAGCTAGCATTTGATAAAGCAGCCATGAAGGCTTTGGAAAAGATATCCAGATGCTAGGATGTGTCTACAAGGAGCAGACTCATGCAGGCAATTATACCAAAAAGTAAGCCAATGTTATACTTTGAAGAAGCAGGAGAGAAAGAGTATTGAAACTTTTGATCTTTTGGCGTTGGAAAAGATGCCTGAGAATGTAACAGATAGTCAAAAAACAAGTGAATCCTAGAACTAATCAATTCAGAATTCTCACTCCAGGTGAAAATGGCCAGGTTCAAATTATCATACTTCTCACATATTATGCAAAAATCTAGCTTTGTGAAGGAAGTCTCTAATGGTGGGATAGGTGAATGTAAAAAGAAGAAAAGGACAACAAGCAGCAGTGAATGAAAAAATAGGCACACAATTGGAAGAACCAGGTTGGAAATAGATACTTCTTGAGAAAAACCTATGTGGTCACTAAGAATTAACACCAGCTTGATGATATTTAATCAAACAAAAAGCACTGATATCCAAAGAATGTCTTTAAAAATAAGGCAGCATCTTAATGCATCTTGGAATTGCAAGAATAGCTCTTGTAAATTTACACTGTATTGCTTCCAGAGTATCATGCTTTGTAAAAGTCCAACTTTGAAAAGAAAGAACCTTAAACAGAAACTTACTAGCCACAGGAATGTTTTGAATGGAATAATCTCAAGATAGCTGGAGAGCTACACTGAATAATACTAGCCTGATATGAAAAATGTGCACCCCTAGAGTTATTTAGAGAACAATTTATGACTATTTAGGGAATATGTGTACACCTGCTCGATAGGGATCCCATTAATTATGCATCCTAAGACAGTGTCCTCAAAAAACTAAAACTTTAGTTTTTTAGTTTTTTTAGAATTTATTTCAACTTCTTTTAGATGGAAGGAAGTCAGTGGCCCTTCTTATTCCTGCCTGGGAAACGAACAAAATTACTAAAGTACATCAATTGCATGTAACAGAGCTGGAATTGCACTAATACTGTAACAAAAAATAGAAATGGGGTGGTTGAGACCTGGAGTTGTGGATGTGTAGAACAAACAGAAAGGGACACAGTATGAAAAGAGTTACTAATTCCTACTTAATGCCAGCAGGCACCAAGGGCCTGGTGGCTCAGCAGACTGATAGATTTGTGATTAACACCAGCTGTCTGCAATTACTGTAAGTTCGATTCTCACCAGGCTCAAGGTCGACTCAGCCTTCCATCCTTTCTAAGGTAGGTAAATTGAGGACCCAGTTTGTGGGGGCAATAAGCTGACTTTATATAAATATACAAAAGTATGAAGGCTATTGCTTAACGCATTGTAAGCCGCCCTGAGTCTCCGGAGAAGGGTGGCATATAAATCAAATTTTTTAAAAAAGGAAGCAACTGAGAGCCACCACCACCACCACCACCACCCACACACACAAGCTGGCAGGGGAGAAAAGGAGGATGCTCAGAACATTTTATGCTTTGCTTTTTTCAGGTTTGCCATGGAACTCACAAGAGACTACTTAAGGTTACTGCTAATTAAGGGGGGTGGGGGCCCGGAAGATTCAACTCTTGAAGTTCCCATGTTACTTGGTAACAGGTTGGACAAGGTCACCTAAGGCTAAATACCAAGGAAATATTAGAGGTGGATAAATAAATATGCTTTTGCAAACTTCCGAAGGTCTATTGCTTAGAAGACTCCAAAATCTGTCTCTGTCAAGTTATTAGGAAGCAGCTGGGATAAAGTTTAGTTTGAGCAGATTTGGTTATGAGGCAGTGGTGGGTTGCCCCCGGTTTGGACCGGTTTGCAAGAACCGGTAGTAAAACTAGTGGGAGGCCGTGCCCACTGCCCCGGATGTCGTCATCTGCGCATGTGCAGAAGTGATCCCGTTGCGAACCGGTAGTAAAAGTAAGTAGAACCTACCCCTGTTATGAGGTATCTTCCAGATATGTTGGAAATACAACTCCCACTCTTCCTAAATCCCATGGCCATACTGGTTAAGATGACTATCAGAAGGTAAAGTGGTGCTAAAATGCTTGTTCATAAAGACGGACACCTTGTGCATGAAGGTAAACTCGATAGCAGTCTAGTCTGCCTACATAACTTTTCAGATAAATTAGTCTTAATGAGCTCTAGCTGAAGAAAGGGAGGGTAATTACAGCATCTAATATAGAATTCTCTGCATTAGGGTCACTTGCAGCTGAAAGCAATTCTGTTGTTTTGCAAGCCTATATGATGAATTTGCTTTGTATTTTCCTGGTGTCCCGACTCTTTTCTGTCTATAATCTAACCTTTGTCCTGTTTTATGTTCCTTCTGAACTTTTCAAGGACCCAGAAGAATTCATTTTTGTTTTATTTCTAGACAATTTACTACTTTTCTGGGAGCTTCATCACTTGCAAGTTAAAAAACTCAAAACAATATCTTAATATTGTCACACAGAATAATCTGAATGCAACTGCTGGAAGGCAGGTGGTCAGTGAGTAAAATGCTATGCACTTTGAAAGATAAAGATTATATGCTGGAGCTCTTGGAAAATTGTGAAGGGCAGAGAAACATCTTAGAGCAGGGGTGTCAAACTGGTAGCCCAGATGCATCACGCACCGGCCACGCTCACCCCAGCTCGGCAAAGGGGGAAAATGTTACAAAACGTAATGTGATGGCAACATGACGCCGCGAGTTTGACACCCGTGTCTTAGAGGATGTATTTGAATGTCTCCATGTTGGAACGATTGTGGGAAGGGAGGGCCACTGAGGGAAAAAGGAGCTATTGGGGTAGAAGAGATGTTGGGGTATAAAACATGGAATGATTCCCAACCCAGAGAGGAGTAACACTGTAGAGAGACTTTATGTGTATTTTTAAAAAATCTATTTACAAGTAAATAGATGTGTAAGAGGTATCAGCTTCTGCAACTGGTTATCAATATGATGCCTATCAGTAGGCAGAATACTTAAATTTACAGTATGTTTGGCTTCCAGATCTAGCCAAAGTAACACAGAATATTCAGCATAATTGTGGCTTCTATTTCTCCTGGATTTTCCATCTCATTTAAGGTAAAGTTTGGGTTTAGATGCCCAGATCAGCAAAATCAGAGTCTGGTTTCTTCTGAGATGCTTCCTGTTCTGCTATTTGCTATTCATCATATCTGGAACTGCTCTAAAGAAAAATGTAAATCTGCTCCCCATGTTTTTTTCTACACTGAACTGTATCTTCACTAGGAAAAAGAGCAGGAAGGAAGGAAGACTTCCTAAGTCAATGAAAAAGTGAAAAGAGTGAGTCCGTTTTCTCCGCAGAGAATTTTAATTAACTTTAACTTCCAAATCAAAAGAATAATAAACTGGCAGTGCTATGCAATACCAAGCAGGCTTACTTAGAAGAACTGTCCTATATAGCCATCAGGAATCGCTTCCAAGTGGAAAAGAACCACATGCTGCCAATTTAATTCAAAAACTGATCTTTTTTCCCTGCCCGTTGGGAAACAGGAGAATTAATGGAGAAGAGTTGAGATATGGGTGAACTTTCCTGCAAAGTTCCCTTTGCACTCCTCCTTCTCCTCCTCCTCATACACTTTTGAGTGAGTGAGTGAGTGAGAGAGCAATGTGGAGGAAGAACTTGGCAACCAGCGTGGGAAGAGTGAAACTAGGGTAGGTATTAAATACAACACAATGCAAACCATCCAGAAACCCTTGTCAACCACTTGCTCATTGTTTCATCTAAGGCAATGCATGTTGCCAATTTATAATAATATAAAACCACTGCATGGAGACTATAAAAAAAAAAGGATGGGGGCAGGAATAATAATGATTTGTGGTATCAGGGAAAACTGTAGGAGCCAGTTACAGGAGCACTCAGCTGTAGCAATATGAAGGTAGTGACCCTCTCCAAAAACTAAATTTATCTTATGATTTAAGTATACACACATGGTTTTGAAATTAAATTGAACCAAGTAGTCAGTGGTCTGGAAATAGCTCCTTTTTCATTAGTAGACGAGTTAATGTTTCAAAGTTAAACCAAGGATATAAAAGCAACTAAATACTCGTATTGACTGTTCATAAGTCTGAACTATTCAGAATTTATTATTTATTTATCAAATGTAGATACTGCCCATCTCCCTCACAGAGGGACTCTGGGCAGTGTACAAATAAAATATTAAAGCATAAGAACTATGTATAAAATTTTTAGAAAGATGATTAAAATTCAACATTAAAAAGTTAATTAAAAGTGAGGGGAGAGAACCTTCAGGGCTATAACCAGCCCCACAGCTGCCGCCTCCTCCTCCTTTTGTGAGGCCCAAGCAAGAAAAGAAAAGAAAAGCATGTTTTCAAACCTTTCCAAAAAGCCAAGAGAGTGGAGGGTTTTATTGCTACTGTGACTTTTTTCCTCCTGCAAAGTACATGGAACATCTATAAAGAAGTTATTATCCAATTATCAATGTTTAGTGGGATACCAAGATAATTGTGGCATGAAAATGTATATCTAATTTTCTACACTTAGGATATGATACAGCCTAAGGTTGCTTTGGTATGTAATACTAAACCATAATTTAGTGAAATACTTCTAAGCGGAGGAAAGCTCATTCAAATTCTCCCTCATCTTCCTGCACAGCCAGGAAAGAAATCAAGCATTAGATTTAATTATACCAAATTCGATGCTTGTTATTACATGCAAACTGTGGATTCTGGTTTAAAAATAAATTTAAGTTTCTTAAGATAATGGAATAATCTGGGAAATGCTTAGCAATTTATCCTAATTTATTTGATAGCAGGATTCCTGGCTATCTCATGATAAGCCATAAAAGAAAGTAAACTTAAGTGCAACATAAGAATCAGTTTAAGATAACTACAGGCATTACCAACTTTTTTTTAACTTATTGAAATACAAACCTAAACATATAGTAAATATGAATGTGGCCTCTGAAATTAGAGATGTGCAGTTTTATGTAGATATTTCACATACCACATAATAGCACCTGTTTCCAAGTTACACTATCTCAAATCTATTTGAGAGATGTGGTTGTTGCTTTGTGGTCCTGTTCCTATGTCCAATCTCAGGTTACCTTGAAATATATCATAATATTGAAAGACATCAAGTGGTCAAGAAGGACCACCAAAGATATATTATCTCAGTTGATTTCCAAACAAAGATTTGTTCATTTAGTCTCAGAATATAGCCAGTTCTGATGCCAGTTTGAAATGATTCAAGATAATTTATTTACAGTTTCTGCAACCCGCCTCAACCCATAGATTCTGGGAGGCATTCTACTCAATTAATAATACAGAATAAAAACAAGAGTTACAGTTACTAAAAATGCCCAGCTGTCTGCCAGAAACATTCAATCCTGGTTTAAAAACATGGCAGAACAGTTTTATTTTAGCAACTTTATGAAATCCTAGGAGGGAAGGGGCTGCTTGAATCTCCAGAGGCATGTATAAGGACTCCAATAGAAAGCCTCATAACTGGGGATCTAAGCAAGCCTTTTTCATAATGTTCTTATCAAACAAGCAGATTCATCTTTTCCCCTGATGTAATCCAGTGTTTTTCAGTGTATGTCTTTTAGATCATCACTAGCCCTTTGATTTGGCATTGAAACCTACCATACTGAGCAACTAGCTCAGTTTTAGTGGTGGTGTTATTCTACTACAATGGGATTGTCCTATCAACTATCTAGATATATCATTTGCAAAGGCTGCCCCACATATAGAACATGTTTTAGTAATCCAACTGAATGGTGGTCAACGCATGAGTTATTGTTACTGAGGCCTCCTGATCTAGACAGCAATGTAACTGATGCATGTATGAAAACTGGGCAAAGATCCATCATGTAAGCAATAGCCATATGTCCAGGACAAACATCAGATCACAAGCTGATTGTTTCAGGGGGAATTATGCAATCTTATCCAGAGTAACTATCAGGACCAAAATCCCCAAGTGTTTATTGGAAAAGAAATTGATCACGAAGAGATTCTGTCATTGAGGCCCTGAGACCTCCAGTTACCAGTTCAAGCCTTCCACGGCATCTCTTCCATCTACAACTGAAGATCCATAATTGAGCATCATCTGCATACTGATACTGTAATACTTCCATCTTTTTTAAAAAATAATTATCTCTGCTTCTTCTTGACCATCTTCTGCAAACATTTGAGATTAGATACTGGTTTATCATTGTTCATCACTATAGGATCAGTTGATAGCTTTTTTCAAAAAGGTTTCCTAATGATCACTTTTAAAAAAGAAATAATCTTCTGCTCTCAATTATTTATGTTGATAACAAAGTATAAGTAGCACCAATCAATCATTAAAAATATTTGAGTCATCCCCACTTACAGGAGAAGAAAAAAACCCAGTACAGTGCACCACAGAACAGCCCTTTGATTAACTAGAAAACTAGAAACGGAGATAAAAAATAGATACTGAACTCATTCCATTCCATTCAATCTTGTACAAGCTCCAAGATCAGTTAGAGCCACTGTTGGTCAGTGGAGTAGGCAGACTACTAAGAGAACCCCCAATCTCAGCCTGGATCTAAAATTGAGGTGTATGGACTCATTTGTCATAGAATTCAGCGCTTCTCAACCTTACCAACTTTAAGACATGTGGACTTCAACAAAAAGTTGGCTAGGGAATTCTGGGAGTTGAAGTCCACACATCTTAAAATTGTTACGGTTGAGAAACATTGTATCCTGGTAAGGGGGATTTTTTTAAAAAAAAAGATCACAGAGACAATTTATGAGATAGGGCAAATTCTTACGACTCAATAAAGTATAGAAGATAATCTATTGAACTCTGACTTGGGTTCAAATTACTGATTAGCTCTGAAGTTCACCAAGTAGATAAATAACCATATCTCAACCTAACTTATCTCACAGGCTTGTTTTAGGCTAGAGGGAGCATGGAAGCTACCTTGACCTCTTCAAAGTAAGCATGGGATAAATAAGCCATACTTATTACTTCCCTTTTAAGAGCAACATTTCTGAAATTCAGATGAAAAGCTAGAAAAATCTCTCTGGAGATGCACACAGGCTCACAATTATTTGTATAAGAAATGTAAACAATGAACAATCCCACTTTGTAAAGAAAAAAAATTAATCAGACTTAGGTACTGACAAGGGAAATCTGAAACAGATTATATGAAGAAGATAATGTTTCAAGGAAGTTGGGCCTGCTCCACTGGCAAGGACCTGAACTTATTTCTACAGTTAAGCATAAGAATATCTGATACCTTTCAAAATAATTTAAATTGCTTTTAAAACAATAACAGAAAAAGGGGAACAGTTTTTTTATCAAAAAAAACCCCAACCCACATAAGTGATTAAACAATAAGTGAAGAAAAATGCAACAATATTTTTAAAAGAATAGAGAATGTGCAGTTGCAACAGTAAATAACTACAATTCTGTATATAATTATCTAATGCAAATACCGGTATATATTTATTTCTGATACATTCATGCAAATATCATGCTTTTTTTAACCTACAGCATTATGCATAAATGAACCCCATATTTCATTATATTTATTCACACAAAGTCTACATCTATAGGCAGTACGCTCATAAGTAGCAAGTGTAAACAAGTCTTCAATCTGATGGGGTCATATATTTATCTTTCCAATGTTGCATTCTCAGTCTTTTAGCTATAATAAGGATATGGAGAATCCATCCAGTTGTCAAATGTTATGTGCTAGGTATTTGGTATGAAGTAATTGTAGCCAGTGCTGCCCAAATTTGGAGCGAAGTTTCTCAAATGCGTCCCACTTAATGGTTGTGTTCTATCACAGCAATTAATGGAAAGGTCTATTGATGAAATGTTTTTAAAACATTATGTAAATTTTTGATGAGAAGCATGAGGCCTTTTCATGCAAGATCCTGGCAGCAATCTAGAATGAGAAGGTACCCAACAAACTACTGGGGAAGGGGAAGAACCTGGAGGGAGTAGTCAAGCATTAATGAGACATCTGGGACATATCCAGCAAGGATCCAAGTAGCTGATGCAGCCATTGGTAAAAGCAAGAATCGATGCTGCAGAAAGAAACATTGAATAGCAATGTGGAATGTCCAGGGAATGAGCCAGGGTAAATTGGATATGATCAAATGGGAAAAGGCCAGGTTGAAAACTGACCTCTTGGCGTCAGTGAGCTACACAGGATAGACAACAGCTATTTCCAGTCTGAGGAATTCACTATCTATTACTTAGGACATGACACCAGGAAATTAATGGAGTGGCATTTTTCACAGGCAAGAAACCCGTCCAAATAGTGGAAATATTCTCGATGGCTAGTGGTTGCATATTGACTATCTGAATCTGGGTCAACCCGCTGAAAATCACAGTTGTCCAAGTCTGCACCCTAATAACTGATGCAATAGAGCTTGAAATAGAAGGTTACTATGCCGCTATTAAAAAACTCTGAAGCAAGTGCCCCCCAAAAAGATATTGTTTACATAGTGGGTAATTTCAATACAAAAGTTGGAAGTCAAGTAAAACCAGACATCACTACAGCAGCTATGAATCTTGGGAGAGGAATGATGCAAGCAAGCATTTGGTTCAATTTGCTATGAAAATTGATTTTGAATCGTTTGACATCACCAAAATCCTTTCCAAGTATTAAGGTGGAAACTAGGTTTAAACGGCCGGACACTGCTGAGAAAATACCTGACAAGAAATTCAATTGACCATCATTAACATACCATGCAAGAAGTCAGGAAAAAAAAAAATCAGAAGTGGCTCTCAGGTGAAATCATCAGCATAGCCAAACAAAGAAAAGCAGCCAAAACAGCATGCAAATGGGAGAAAGCAAGGAGACTGAATGCAGATTTCCAAAGAGCAGCAAAGGAGAGAGAACATTTCCTGGAATCAGCATTGCAAGAGAACTGCATGAAGGGCCACACCAGGAATACATTTGCGCAAGTTGAAAGGATTTGAAAACCATTTACTGCTCATAACAGCATCATAAAAACAAGGGAAAGAACTGTCTGACCAACAAGGTGTCAAGAATACATGGCGTCAATATACAGAAAAGCTGTACGGCAGCAACAAAGAGGCCCAGTCAACCAAAGATAATGAGGAAAGGTCAGCAGAAATAGAAAATCATCCTTCAGGAAGAAGTCTTGTGGGCAATGAGCCAACTGCCAAACAACAAGGCTCCTAGTGTTGATTCCATCCCTACAGAATTGCTGAGGCCGGTATCCCCTACAACCATCACAGTTTTGTGCCAGAAAATTTGGAAAACAAACACATGGATTAGAAGCAATCAGTGTTCATTCCATTGCCAAAAAAGGGCAACTCTAAGGATTACTCTAATTACTGCAGTGGTGGGTTGCTACCGGTTCGCCCCAAATCAGGTGAACCGGTAGTGGCAGCGGTGGGAGGCTCCGCCCACCCGGCCGGATGCTTCTACGCATGCGCAGAAATTGCACAAGCGTGCGAGCGTGCCCACAAGCAACCGGTAGCTACAGGTTTTGAAACCTGCTCCTGAATTACTGAGCAATTGCCCTCATCCCTCATGCTAGCAAGATTTCTTTAAATTCAGATAACACCTTTAGCACCAACCATCAAAGAGAAGTATCAGATATTCAAGCAGACTTCAGGAGGGATCATGGAACTCGTGACCATATTGCAAATCTATGGTGGATTACTGAAAAATCTCAAGAATATCCAAAGAGCATTTCATTTACTGTATTGACTACAAGGAAGCCTTTGGTTGCGTTGATTATGACAAGCTATGGAGAAATTTAGAAAAGCTGGGGATGCAACACATCTGATCAAGTTAGTGCAGTCATTGTACACAAATCAGCAAGCCACTATATGAACAGCATATGGAGACATTGATTGGTTCAAGACAGAGAAAGAAATAATGAAAAGTTGCATTCTTTCACCTTTCTCATTTAACTTGCATGCTGAAGTGATCACAAGGAAACTGGAATTGAAAGAATCAAAAATTGGATTAAAGATTGAATGAAAAAACATCAACAAACTCTTCTCCCAGAAACCCAAAAAGGCCTGAAATGCCTCGATTAAAAGAAGAAAGCAAGAAATTTGGCCTGTTCCTGAACATCACAGAGACCAAGACCACTATGAGGAATGGAAATGTCAGATAACAATTGATGGTAAAGAAACTGAATGCATGCAAGAATTTACTTTCCAAGGGCCACAGATTGATCAAAGCAGTAAATGCAGTCTAAAATAAAGCATTAAAAAGCAAGGAAAAGCAAGAATATCAGCCTGGCAACTAAACGCAGATTGCGAAAGTTGGACCATGAAAAAGTTAGACAAGAGGAAAATCAATTTTTTGAGCTATCGTGTTGAAGAAAGCTCCCGCACATTCCTTGCACAGCAAAGGTGACAAATAAACAAGTGTACTGGAACGTATAAAACAAAACATATTATCAGAAGGCAAAATCACAACCTTTTGCCATATCATGGAATAAAACTCACTGGAAAAGGCAGTTGGAAGTCAGGAATAAATGACACCACCCAAAAACATGATGGCTTAGCCCGATCAAAGCCAACACCAGCCAGAACACAAAATAACTGAAAGAAGCCATACAAGATCGGAAAAAGGTTGGAGAGAGAGAGATGATCTGTAGAATTGACAAGAATCAAGCACAATTGAAGAGATAGCATTGTCATCACCATCATTGCTGGCAAGGTAAAAAAAACAAACATTGAAATTATTAAAAATGTAAGACCAGTGAACATGATGGCAATTGTTGATCAGTTTCAGAATACTTATATAGTGTGGAAAAAACTATGGTGATGTAGAAAGGCCTTAGAGACAGACTTTTCTAAGTTCTTTGTCCATATATCTTCCCATCATTGAAGAAAAGCAAAAGAAGGATGCTATGGGGAACAGAATAACCGAGTTAGACATCTGTGCTATTCTTCATCTAATTCTCATAAGGTTTCCTGCTTTAACATAAGACCTGTCAGAAGCTTATTTTTAATTCTGTGGTAAAGGGCTCTGCAATTCCAGAGCCACAAAGCATGCACAAATAACAGAACCCTCCCTCTTTTAAAAGACAACCCCAAAATAAAATGAAAAGTCTGGGAGTTTATTTCTGGCTGAGGGGTAGTCTCAGAGGTGTTCTTATGATTATGTAATTTTTAAATCCATGAAGGCAAAGCTTTGTTCTGAGGCACTAAAAACTGGTAAGCAAACAACATGGTGGCCAGAGAAGATACCATGTTCTTGAGGGCTTGAGGGCTCTACAGAAAGTGAAACAGCCTAGCTGGTAACAAACTCTCCGTTAAAATTGAGGGAGAAATGCAGATTTCCATTTTCAACAAAAATTATTTGGATTTTTGCATTTAGCAAATAGAAATAAAAAACTGGTCAATGTGTTCTAACACATTTCCTTACACCTCATACACTTTTTAAGGTAATTACTGACTCATTGCCACGCAAACAGAAATAAAAGCTGTCTCATTTTGGTCCAATGGATTTGCCGACCAATTCATGAACAGAAGATCAAACATTTTACTAAAACCCATATTAATCAAATTTCCTTATGGAAACAGGACTTCCAATATGAGTTTATATATTCATTTATGTCATTTTTACATAGCCACCCATCTCACAGACAAGTGACTCTGGGCAGTATATAATAAATCTAAAAATATGTACAAATATTAATATTATGATTATTAAAAACTTTCACATAAACGGCACAAAATGTATGTATGTATATGTATGTATGTATGTATGTATGTATGTATGTATGTATGTATGTAGTCATTGATTTACAACCATAAGAGAATCTAGCCATTACAGTTGCAAGTGTTGAGGGCTGTTAAGCGAGATAGGCTCACTTAACAACCCACACCCCCTGCTCTCCCTGATGAGGCTGTTAAATGAACATGTGGGTTGCTAAGCAGAGTATGAGGTGCTTCAGAGATGGAGAAGGCCCTGGGAGGCCTACCTATTCTGGGCCTCCCAAGGTCTCTCCCACAGCCTGAGGCACCCCATACTCCACTTTATGCTCCTCGGGGTCCCTGCATATCTTGGGCCAACTTTCCCCTCACCCCCACAGGGTCACCCCAGGCCTTGGTCTGCTTCACGTTCAGCCACTCAAGGGAGCCTAAAGCCAGGCTGGTAACAAACGTTACCAGTGCATCCGGAGTTGCTACGGCCTATAGGCCAAGGCAGTGGTGTAATGTAAAATTTGTTACTACCGGTTATGTGGGCGTGGCTTGGTGTGTGTGGGGGTGTAATGTGACTGGGTGGGCATGGCCTACTTTTTTAAAAAAAAAACCTTTTAAAAGCATTTTTTCTACAACCTCTTCGGCCGAAGAGGTTGTAGAAAAAATGCTTTTAAAAGGCTCTGACGATCCCAGCTGAGTTGCCTGATCGTCAGAGGCTTATTTTTTTTTTTACTTTTAAAAGCATTTTTTTGGCCGAAGAAAAAATGCTTTTAAAAGTTAAAAAAAAAAAAAACCTCTAATGATTGCCCGGCTCAGCTGGGCATGTGGAGGGCAGGGAATTTTGCTACCAGTTCTCCAAACCACCTGCAGCCATCTCTACCGGATCGGGCAATCCGATCTAAACCGGGAGCATTTCACCCCTGGGCCAAGGCCTGCTTCCCATTCAGTCACCCAGGGATTTGCAGGACTCAGCCTTCTCCCCAGCCAGCTCCAGGGCCCAGCAATACCCAATTTACCTTTCTGTTTGTTCAGAGAGATACTAAGCCGATACGATATGAGGCTCAGCTTTCCTACAGAGGCTGCCTCAATAGCAAAACATGCTATTTTGCAAGCATATTCATATCCTATATTCAGGGTCCTGAAGAGGTGGGTTTTTTTAAGGAGACTTCACAAACTCCGCAAAGAAATGGAAGCTCCTTAAAAAGGAAGCCTCCTATAGAAAAATGCTGAATTTAGCCTATAGTTTTCTAGCATGCCTGAATGCCCTATGTGTGTGCGGGTGTAATTTTTATCTACAATTGTGCAGATGCTGTTAGTTAGATCCATCTAGAAAGGCTTGATTTTTGCATGGACAAATATTTGCAAGCTTCACTAGTTTCTAGTACTAATCCAAGGACATTGCAATAATCTATTTGATCAATATCCATGCATCTTAACCTCCATATTCCTCTTTATATACTTCTCTTAACTTTGCCAAGCATTGTGGGTTTTTTCCCAGTCCATTATCTGTTCCATCTCGGGCCGAAATTATGCAAATTTGGGTGCATCCACACACTGTATAAATCTACTGAATAATCAAGCCGAATATGAATGTAGCATCAAAGCCAAAAAGTCATATAGTATTACATTTCCTCTTGTGGTACAATATGGTATTTCCAAAGTAGTTATTTAAGACACAGAAGAGTCATGTTGAGGTTTGGCTGTAGCTTAGTTATAATTGTTTCAGTTTGTTTATATTCCTAGCATGGCAACTGGTTTACCCATGATCTCTTTTGTTCAATTTCAGCTCATATGGGAGAATTTAAAAAAAGATTCATGATGAATATCCAACAGACAAAGCTAACTAAAATGCCAATAGTCGGATGATACAACTTGCTGCAATCATTCAAAGTATTGTGAGGGACATTTAAAATAAAAATTTCATTAAATCTTAAATTTCCTAAATATTTAAATTTGTATTACTTGTTGTCTTAAATTCTTGAAGCATCAGATCATATCAGATTTAAATTTAAGTTTTAATTCTGTTATTATAATCTCTATTTTTTTTATTCAAAGATCAACTTTAGTATGTTTTCTCCTTTCATCTAAACATATTTGTTGTTTTTACTAGACATTTCTTTTTATCTTGGCTTATGGTTTAATATATTGTATAAACCCAACAGAGAATGTCTTTGTCAACAATCCATGGTTAATCACATAAGGGCTTAATGGAATATGTGAACTCAATCACTCTTTATAGAACATGATTAATGTAGTTACTGCATTTACCCATTTTTTGGATTCTCACAATACACTAAATTTTAAAATTGCCTAATACACCCATTCCTCATTTAGCAACTACCTGAATACTTTTACCATTTACGCATATGAAGGTAATAAACAGTAATTAAAAATTAATTTTCCAGCCAATGAATATATTTATGACCAAAATTTCTGCCCCTGATGACAACACATGCCAGAAAGAGAATAATGCTGGCATAACTGAATGAGAGAAATTTACCCGAATGGAAAAGTAACCAGTGGTTTTTGCAGTGTGTTTCTCTTTCCATCACCTGCTTATTAATCCATTCATTTAACAACTTGTCACTAGAATGGAATTCAGTCGCTAAACATGGAATGGGTGTAGATTGGGTTTGTGCTAAGTACCAAGAGACACATACAAACCTGCATACACAAGCCATGTGAAAAGTAACAAAGCTTAACATGTACAAAAACTATCAGTAGACCTTGAACTATCCTAGTTAAACATGTCATGTGAATATAAGAGACTGCATATAAAATAATCACCATATCTAATTTGGTTACCATGCAAAGTACAAGAACTTGCAAAACAACATTTGCCCTCAAGACCATCCCTTCCAAACATATGAAAAACAGGTAAGGCAGAAGGATATATAACCTCTGCAAACCAATGCCTTACTACTCCAAACCTCCTGCACTGATCTTATCTAGAAAAGTAATTAAAAGTCTTCAACCTGAAAACCAAGCATGAAGAATTCCACCAAGGCAACATGTCAACTTTGAGATTTATGTATTCACTACCATCACTACAAAATATGAGCATGAAACACTTCACATTGCTTGGAACCTGGAAGGCTTTGCAACTAGACAACTATGCCTGCAGAAGAGACAATGCCATTTTACAAAGCCACATAAAAAGTCCTCAACTATGAGAGTTACAAGCAAACAGCATATAAAAGAAGCTAAAGACCCCATTTGATATTAACTATGTTACTGCAGCACATCAGGTATAAATAGCAGGAAAAGACTACTTACACATTTTTCAATACCACAGATACCTGTACAATTTCATCAGAAATGCATACCAATCCATTCAACTCTATCCATGAAAATGATATCCCTTCTCTACCTCAAAGGCATTTCAGAGCCTACCAATAATTACTCCAGCCATTTGAAATAACCATGGGGCACAAATTTAGTATACTCCCTACAAAATATACTAAGCAAGTTCAAGACACCCACTACCAAAGGGAGATAAAACAGGAGATATCTACATAATAAAATGCCAGGACGTCAAATGCCATCACATAGAACAAATAGGCAGAAGACCAGTAGTTGTCAAAAGATTTGGTTTAACTTCATTAATCCTCTTCTACTTAGGCAACCTCAGGCATAACTTCAATGTATAGGATAAAGATGACTTGATCATTCCAGCTGCATTGCCAAGATGATAAGGGGCAAAATATATTTTAAATCCACAATAATATTCAGAAGAGGCTCTGATAGGGGTCTAGGACAACTTGCTGTGGCCAATTTGCTGTGATGAACTCACCACAGCCAATTTACCATGGGACAACTCTCACCACAGGACAAGAGTTACACTAATATCAAAGAAAGGGTGGAATAGAATCATTAAAGGATGCAAAAGAAGGGACAAAATGGGAATGATAAAAAATAATTTTAAATTTTATTTTAAATAATTGAATTGTTGAGTTGTCCCACAGCGAGTTGGCCACAACGAGTTATCTGCGGCAAGTTGGCCATGAAGAGTGGACCATGGTGAATTGGCCACAGCAAGTTGGCCGTAACACATTATCCCATTCCGCTCTGATAGATATCTCCTAAATTCACTGCAGTGTAAGGAGGAAAGAGGTATAGCTCAATCAGACTTGCATGTAGTTTTAGCCATCCTGTGGAGCTTATTTCAATATTTGGTCTAATAGGGCTGAAAATTATGTAACGAGACCCATGCTTCAATATGACTTAACTCAATTGTATGCATTGACCCAGCAAACTGAAGTTATTAACTACATTGATCTGACTTACTCAATTAGCTTAAAATATAGTTCTATAGTTTAGTCCATTCCAAATGAATACAGAATGGGAATTAATCAGTAAAACATTATTCTGTATGTATGTATGAATAAAACTCAAGGCAACAGATATTTAACACTCTGCCACCTATTTTCCACCCTGGGAGGCAGGTTGGACTGAGAATGACCCAAAGTCACCCAGCCAGCTTTCATACCTAACAAGGGATAGGATTCAATTTCCTGGCTTCTAGACCAGCACCTTAACCAAAACTCCAAATTGACTTTTTATAAAACATTAAAAGAAATCATACTTTGCTACCTTAGTACAGCGTGTGTGGGATGGTGCTGCATATGCAATCTGACTATTTGATCAGCAAAATAGGTAATGAATAGCTATTGAAGATCATTAGATCTAAAAAAAAAAAAACACTACAGGAAAAAGTATTTTAAGAAGTCTGAAAGTCCAAATCTTTTTTTTTTTTCAACAATTCCACATCTAACAGAAAACATTGTTACTTAGAAAACAAGTCTCGTGGCCAAATTAACATACTTAATATATTAACTGCTGAAGAGAAACCCACTTGAGCCTAGTCCAGGGTCCCCAACCCTCAGGCCACAGACCAGTACCAGTCTGTTAGGAACTTGTTGAGTGGTAGACAAGAGAGTGAAACTGAAACCATCATCCCCCTCCCCCCGTCCATGGAAAAATTGTCTTCTGGGAAATTGGTCCTTGATGCCAAAAAGGCTGTGGACCACCGGTCTAATCCATATAAAGATCTAATGTTTATTCATATCTTATTTGCAAATTGCTCTCCATACATTGTATGTTATTTGCAAGCACAAATAAGAAGCAGAAACCCACATCCAGTTTATAAACACGAGTGAAGTTACTGCTGCAAATATATTACACACCAGCAACTGCTCTTCCTTCAACTAAAGATCCCCTAAAATATCAGAGCTTATGTTGGAGGGGATACCTGAGCAAAGTTATGATGTACATGTGAGACAAAGAGCAAGTGACTCTCCTTATAGGTCTTCCAAAGAGTAGTCTTTGTAACATTACATCAAACTGTATTTAGCATCACCAATATTTTCATTTTAGTTTGTGGCATGACACCTGAGCAGCCTTCCTCAGCCTGGCTGCTGGAAGGCATGACCTTATCCAATCAGTCTGACAATTGTGTAGAATTTTGGGAGCTGCTTCAAACATTTGGTGGGTGTGGGGGGGGGGGGGATAAGACTGCTGGAGTATAGCCCAATCTGGGCTGATGAGTGTGAGGAAAAAAAAAAGAGTGTTGGGACAGTTCAGATGGTCTAGTGACGTAAATCGAAACAGAAAATTATTATGGAAAATATTAGGGAATACTAGATTTGTGGGCAAAAATATTAGATATTGCCATAGCAACTAATAAAAATAATCCAGTTTTATGATCAGAGCTGAACAGCCAGTTAAATTCCAGCTTTTAGTCTTTCTGTAACTAAAGCCACATTACAATGTTCAACTTATTTCCCAACAGAAGGACTGACAAAATTATCAAAATACAATTTATTTTTAAGTGAATTGCTTACACAGTAGTTGTGATACAGTGAGGAGGAAGGGAAAAGAGATGGGAGGAGTTTGCTTTTTTTTTTACAATGCATGTTCCATCTCACTACTGGTGTAACAAACAATAGTTTAATTTGCATTCTCCATAAACAATACCACCACTACAAAACAGGACCGTGAACATGGGAGTAGGCGCGCACACACCCATCCTAATTGGCTTGCTCTATACATCTGTGTCAAAACTGCAGTCACGCATTATAATTCACAAAATACAATGCATCTGCGGGAGATCAAAATCACAATTAATGTAACACATACACATGCATACCCAACATGTTCTGGCTCTGTAAAAGCTACAGAAGAAAAATGAGGTATGAGAAGGTGAATAGAAATGATTTCTATTTCTGTGCAAGTTGCCTACTCTGTCATTTTAAACCTATTAGCTTGAGAAGTGCAGCTATCTAACAACCTTCAATATGAAGGACTCTGGATTGTTTAGGATTATTTTATTGTTGTGAAGAGCTATCCTTAGAAGGGAAAATTCTTACCAAACTCTACAACAAGCAAGCTAAGAGGATATTTTTTTCGTCTACTTTTACAAGGCAAGCTCATCAGACAGCCAACATTTATAGATTTAAGGCATTTCACAAGAGTCATTCAATCTCTCTTTAAGCAAAACAGTGTGCTCTTGGGGTATTTTACTGGGTTTTGTTTAAGGCACACCTTGTGTGTACACAGGATGGCAATCCCCTTGTGTAGGGAGTTGCCTTATGAAAGCAAAGTTAGTGTATTATAGAGCAAGTTGAAGGCAGAAAGGTGAAACAAAGTCTACAAATATACAGGGGCTTTTTTATAAATGCAGTTGCCACCTTTTAGTCTGTTCATGCTTGGATATTTCTTCCACATAGACCCAGCCTAGGACAGATACATTTAACAGGACTGCAAATACAGCGATGGGAAAACCTGCATCTGACATAATTCTATCAGTCCTACAGATTTTAAAGGTACGGATTATCTTTTGGGATACAAAGCTGGTAACTCAATTTCAAGGAAACAAAAGTTCTTTCTTACTCTTGCGAACTATTGAAATTTCTTTGGAGATATAAAGTAGGATTCCCCAATACTTCTCAACTACAGAACATCATCTTTCTTCCCTTTCTTTCTCAACCCTATCCTGTTGAAAGAGATACTTCTATGCCCCAAACCCAAACACTGAATTGTGTTATAGTCAATCTTTGTTTAGGTTGAATTCAAGTCTCAGGCTTCACAGTTTGGTATCTCTCTCAGTTCCCATTGCATTTTAAAGTAGGCACAAAGGTTTTTTGTGGCTATCTATTCAACATTCCCCACACAATCACAGCTTCCTAAGATCAGTACAAAAATATTTCTTCCCAACATCTCTCTTTTACATGTCCAGGCAAGTGATTAGAAGAAACAGAGTTTCATATATATGGAGCATACATGCTGTTCTTATGCTAGGCAACATTGTCATTGAATTGTCCCAAGTCTAGGTTGTAGCTAGAACTTTTGCTCTTTTAATTGAAAGATGTTAGCTTTTTTTAAAGTAGTCACCATGCCTTCCAACTTGGTTTGTTTATATTGCATATTAAGAAGCTGAAAATCAGCAATGTTCAGCCATTGATGTTAGAGGCCTCTGTGGATATATTTCATTCACCAATATGGAGAGGATGCTTCAACCGTGCTCCACTTTTGCCATTCAGGATAGAAGCTATTGGATATCTGAGAGCTGCCAAGTTGTTCACCCTCTGCTTTGTGCACTTTTCTTGAAGATTTGAGTGTTAGGCAGCCTTTCCTGGGTGATGTTGCCACTTGGACACCATCAGACTTCCATTCTGCATGGACAATCTTATAGTTTTGCCCATCGTTATTGTCCCAGAAAATGTGGTCACCATTTTGATAATACACACAAAATTCAATTTTTTGCTCAGTAGGAATGGCTGGAGGCAATTCGATTGCAAAGGAGAAAGTGTCATTATCTGAATCACCATATACATTGTTCATGTAGATGCAATCAGAGTCAGAATAGGTTTTCCATGAATCATAGGTAATTCGAATCTTCACCTTCTTTTCAAAACTCACATTTTTCACTTTCACAGTCCCAGATACTGTACTTTCTTGCAGGGTGCAATTTTCAAGACAGACAAAGTTCTTCTGTAAGTGACTCCGGAAGTCTAGGTAGTCAGCCGAAGGCTGAGTAAAACCAAGAATCAAGTTCTTTTCCTCATGTAATTTTAGGCCAGCTGTGATGTCTTCAAGATCTGACAAATCAAATTGGAGATCCCAGACTGGATTCTCCTGGAATTCAGAGAAGACATGGATGGCAGTCAGAGAGAGGCCTTTCGAGTCTGCAAAAACCACTTTCTTCTTGGCTCGGGCAGCAGAGTGTTTCCAGTCACTATTTTGGTGCTCAGTTTCACGTTTCACATTGAGGCATGATCTCAGAGGCTTTAAGCGATCCACAAAATTTCTTCTTTGATATTCATCAAGGGGGTTTAGAAAACTCTTCACAGGTGGTGAATGGGCCAAACATATTCTCATGGCTACATCTACAGGCATGATGGAACTGGGCAAAGGTCTTGGGTCCAAGACTTGTATCATTCTGCAATGGAAACATAAATAAGTGAGAGTTCTATAGCCTACAAGCCCTGAGGAAAAACTCTCTAAAAGGCTCTTTAAAACTTTAAATAATTCAGTCAAGTAAAATGTACCAGGACCATGACTAACAGCCAGAACTTGAACTGATAAGGTAACATAGCTCCATTCAAAAATGTTTGAATGAAATCCATGTGACATTTTGAGCTAACTAATAGTTTCTATAGACTATTTTAAAAGCCCAAAATATACATTTGCACATTTATAATACAGATCCTATTCCCTTATATACAAAACGCAGGGGAAGTGGGCGTGTCCAGTATTCAAAACAAGATTTATCAAAATCTGCTTTGAAATTTTACTTTGTGGAACTCTTTATGAAATTGACTGGCATTGTTCCAATGGTATTTTTGGTGCAGTCTCCTTAAATTTTATTCATTCACTTTCAGAAAAACTCAAGTAGTATATGGGTTAAAATCTCTAAATCAGCCTTCTCCTCCCTCAAGCACTTTTGCCTTCATCACCTACTGTAGTCTTTTAGAAAAAAGCTACAACTAACCACAATGTTGACCACAACGGAGTTTAAATTAACTTATGTTGAGTTTAGGAAATGTGGCTATCAGAATTTTCTAGAACCCCGATAAGTTTTCAGTCACACCCATTTAAAAAAGAAATGCCCTCTCTCAAGGCATGGTAGTTGGAACCCCCCAAAAAGAGGCCATTTGTGAATCGACACTGCCAGTATATTTTTTTTTTAAAAAAAAACAACAATCTCCGACTTTGACAGGATTTACAAAAAGCAGCTGCGAAATTCGAAGCGGCGGAGGAGGGGGAAAAAAAGGCAGGCAATCCAAAAGCGGCCCTTTTTCTCCTTTCCCACCTTCTTTTTTTCCCCCCACCTCTCGCCGATTACATTTCACATTCGGGATCCGTAAAGTGATTTCTTTTTCAGGAGGAGCTTAAAAAGCAACCTCTGAAGCCGGCGTTGAAGTTAATTTACTCCCGGCCGCCGCATTCATACTTAAAAGAGCCGTATTATTATTATTATTTTTTAACCCCGTCCTGGGAAGCGGGAGACAACAAGGTAAGCAACGAGTATTTAAAAAAAAAAAAAAAGTTTATTGTCATCAAGTTGGCATCGCCACATCTCATCTGGACCCAACGCGATGCACCAATTTCCAGAAAGAGAAAAGAAAAAAAGAGCTTCGTCAGAATGCAACCTCTCTGCCCAAGCCATGGTCCCCCCCCCCAAATAATAGCGCTTCGCCAAGGCTGCGCAACTCCGTCCCCTTTCGCTCCCCATGACGGAGCAAAAATTTAAAAGCGCCCCCCGCCATTCCCTGCAGGACCCCAAACTCCCCGAATTCATATGCAAAGCCTTCTTTCCACCACCACCACCACCACCCACCGCCTCCCCCAGGGCTGCAGCTGTAGTTTTGTCCACCCCCGCTTTTTATTATTATTTCAGACTGACAAGAATTGGAAGGGTCCTTAGAGGTCTTCTAGTCCACCCCCGTCCACGCAAGAGCCCCTATTGCACCATTGCAGGCAAATTAGTTGCCCGTTTTTTTTTTAATTATTATTATTATTATTATTTCATTTCACGGCATCGCTTCTTCCTTCGGCTTGCAAAACGCTCTGCAACCCTTCCCTGGAGCCGCAGCTCTCTCGCTGGGCTTACCTGGTTACGGTTACGTTACATAGAAGCGGCGAGAAGAGCCTTCAAACTGCAAGAGAAGCGCTTGCAAAAACTTGGGAAAGGAGAACCGAGCTGCTTCTCGGGGCGCTTAGCGAAGAAGCAGGAAAAAAAGGCCTCCGCCTCCCACCTTCCCCGTTGAAGGCTAGCTTGCTGCCCTGCCAGCCAGCCTCCTTCCCTCCCTCCCTCCCGCTTGCTCCGCTACGGCTCCCAGCTCGCAGACGAAGCTCCCAGTCTCGGGCCCGCTCCGTCCGCTTATCAAACGCGGCGCTGTCTTTTTCACGTGAAAGCGGCCCAGCGACCAATCGCGTCTCGAGCTCGGCGCGCTCCGTGCAATCAGCGCCGGGCTGGCCCGCCAGGGGGAAACGTGATCGCTCCGTCGGCAGAGCTGGGATGGAGTTGGGGGGGGGGGGAGAAGAGAGGCGGGGAGTGCATGCGGTTGTGTTGACACAGCTTCCAGCCGTCGGACCCCTTTTGCTCGGGCTCAAGGTCAGCCTCCGCCGCCGGCTCTCTCGCCTTTTCTAAATAGAGCCCTCATAGTAGCGGGATCCTGACACGGGATCCTTTGTCACTCATCGCTTTCCTAACCAGCCCAAATAGGGGTTGAATTATTTCCTTGCGTTCCCCAAGTCTGCCACCCTGGCTCCGCTTTCCTTTTGCCCATTGAATGCTATTTCTTACCGGCTATATATAGGGCTGCACAGTTGTAATCTATTTATATGAGGTTGCGGAATCCCCCAGCTGCTTCCCCTGGGATGTGAGAAAGAAACCAGCCGGGCATCCCTTGGTGTTAAAAGGAAAATAATACATATACAGGTAGTCCTCGAGTTACACAGCAGTTTGTTTAGTGACCGTTCAAAGCCGCAACGGCACTGAAAAAAGGGACATGGCCATTTTGCACGGTTAACAACCTTTGTAGCATCCCCATGATCTTGCGATCAAAATTTAAGATGCTTGGCAACTGACTCATTTATGAACTCTGCCCATCAGGTCACTTTTGCGACCTTCTGACAAGCGAAGTCAATGGGGAAGCCCGGTTCACTTAACCAAGTTACTAACTTATCAACTGCAGTAATTCACTTAACCGTGGCAAGAAAGATCATAATATGGGACAAAACTCGTTTAACAAGTGTCTCACTTAACAACAGAAATGTTGGGCTCAATTGTGGTTATAAATTGAGGACTATAAATTGAGAACGTGTACTATATCATGTTCATAATCTCCAGGCAACCTTGTCATTATCCGTGATGGATGATGATTATGGGCGCTGAAGTCCAGCACCTCGAATATCCAAAGCTTCTATAAAGGATCTGGTGCTTTGTTCTGCTTTCCATTCACTGTGTGAAGTGCCTTTTAATTGTTAGACATAGGTTTGCTTTCAGAAGGATTTTAGTAAACTCTTCATTTGTGCAAAAATCAAGTGTTAGGTGTTGAATGGTTTTCATCTGGGCTGACCTGAAGAATAGGGCACCTTTTTAGCTTCTGTCTGTTGTGCAGCTGTTAAAGGCCAGAATGAAGTAAGATTTGGTTTGATTATTAATGCACAAGCAAAATGCATTATCCACAAAAAAAGGAATTGGCTATTGTCTTTTAAATATTACAGTATTCATTAATCCATGACAATGTGGCCAGTTGTGAAGAATTATGGGAGAGTTCATCCAGAAACAGCCAGTTTACTCTACTAAGGCTAGAAACCAGGAGACTGTGAGTTATGGTTCCACCTTAAGCATGAAAACTGGCTGGTTTACTTTGGGCCAGTCACTTTCTCTCAGCCCTAGGAAAGAGGCAGTGGCAAAGCACTTCTGAAAAACCTGGCTTAAAAATAACTGCAAGGATTTACCTAGGCAGTCTGCAAGGATCTGGCACAATTGAATGGAAGAAAAACATCCAGAAATATTTGAAAACAATTTTAGTCCATTGGAAATACTGGCATAAAGGATTGCAGCTCAAGCTCATCTCCTAAATAGAAAGCCACTGGGATTGACACATCATGCCAAACCATGTGTTTATTGAATGTACCATACGTGGATGGATTGACACATCATGCTAGGCCATAATGGCTCACTTTTCATAACCCAGTGAGATAAACCAAGCAAACCACATTGTGATTTAAGCACTGTATGTGAATTAAGCTGATGATCATTATCAACCCTATCTCCAACATACCTGGGTCTATGTTTTTTTTTAAAAAAAGTGATTCAAATTACAAAATTACAGTTAGTTAAGAACAACTGATTTGATTTGATTTGAATTCTACAACTTCTCAGAGCAAAATGATGAACCTGACATTCCTATCTACAGCAGAGTCAGACCTGTAAAAACATGAAGCTGTGACTTTATTCTTTTGATGCTTATTTTAAAATAAATAATATTTTATCAAACTATATATTCTGCACTAATTCAATCCCAGTAATTAAAGTACCTCAGGGAGAGGAGGAAAAAGATATAGCGTTAATAGAAGATTTTTTTTCTTTTGCACCTTCTTTCATCCATATGTGAAAACTGCCAACATTTTTTTCCTTGCTGCAGTTATTAAAGACATAGTGTCTCATTCTTTTGAACATAAATAAGGAGAAGCAAACACATAAAGACAGCTTCATATATGATGCCATGATGTATGCTTCCCACCATGAATACATAGAAGTCACAGCAATTCCCAAGTGTTTAGGAAACACATATGTAAAAAATAGTCACAATCCATCTTTTTATTACTTGTACATAATTCACTCCAAATGCATGCATGATTAGCAAATAGCACTTAGACTTATATTCCACTTCATAGTGCTTTATAGCTCTCTCTAAGCAGTTTATAGTGTCAGCATATTACCCCCAACAATCTGGGTCCTCATTTTACCGACCTCGGAAGGATGGGAGGCTGAGTCAACCTTGAGCTGATGAGAATCGAACTGCTGAACTCCTGTCTGTCTGCAGTCAGCAGAATTAGCCTGCAGTACTGCATTCTAACCATTGCAGCTCTTAAGAATTCTTCATCAGTCCTCTTTCTAAGTAATGAAGCTTAAGCATATATTTATATTAGGGGACCTTTAATTCTTCTATTTTTGGAGATCTTAGAGCCTCTGTTCTGAACAGGGTTTTCTTTCTTTCTTCTTTTTGTTTGGATGACCTGCCAGCCCATTCTACTTTGATAGGTCCAACAAAGGAAAAACAACAGAGGTTGGTTACAGTACAAAGTTTATGAAAATTCTCCTACTAAACAAGTTCCTTTTGCCTCTCCTTTAGAACCCTGAAGCACCATGAGGAGTAAAGCATTAAAAATAAAGCATAAAGAGGAAAGCAACTGTTCTTTCCCAACCCAGTTAAGCAAACAGCTATCAAGTACATCCACTCATTTTAAAAATAGAAAATATAAGAAGCACTGGTAATGTTTGCAGGGGCTTCCTCTAATATTTAAACACTGGGTCTTTAAATACTGTGCATTTGTGAGAGGAGTACATCTTTCAGCCAGCATGAAATAATGCACGAGAAGTGCTAACATTTGTCTGTCTGGAGAGCCCCTAATAATGCATTTTTCCTTAATCTTATTTTGTGTTGGGTTTGTGAGCAAACATGAATCTATATACTCTGTGTGTGTATATTAAAAACTGCTTAAAGTGTGTGTGTGTGTGTTTCTCCAAAAATAAGACATATCCCAAAAATAAGACCTAGCATGTTTTACATGTGCGCATAATATAAGTCCTACCCCCCAAAATAAGCCCTACTTAAGAGCCTGCGCAGCCATCTGGCCACCTATTCCATCTGGTTGCTTGCAGTGTTGTGGCCACGAGGTGGGGGGATCTGCCTCATGCACCTTGCATCCAGGCCATCCACACTCCAACAACTGCCACATGGCGGCAGCACCAACAGCCATGTGCAGCAGGAATCCACGTGGCCGCAGGCCCACTTCTGCTTGCTCGCAACGGAACAGGAGGCAGAGTGGTGGTGCTGGTGTTGGTGCCAGGCATGTGTTGGGGCATGGATGGCCTGGCTGTGGGGGCCCTGAGGTAAGCCAGTGCGTGGTGTGTGGAGTAGCTCCACCCCCCACCTCGTCTCATGGTCACGGCACCAGTGTGTTGCCCAGCGTCCTGCTCCATTGTGGCCACGAGCAAGCAGAAGAAGTGGGCCGATGGCCACCCAGGGTGTTGCTGCATGGGGCTGCTGGAGCCACCTCTGCAAGGCGATGTAAGTGTCAGAGCATGGGTGGCCTGGCAGCAGGGGCCCTGAGGTAAACTGATGTGGAGCATGTGAGACAGCTCCACCCATCCCCTGCCTTGTGGTGAGCGGCACTCCTGCTCCCCCCGAGCAAGCAGAAGAAGTGGGCCTCCTGTACATGGGGAAAAATAAGACATCCCCTGAATATAAGCCCTAGTGCTTATTTTGGGACCCCCCCCCCAAAAAATAAGACCAGGTCTTATTTTTGGGAAAACATGGGTATGTATGTATATATACACTCTTTAAGCAGTTTTCATATATTCACTTTTTAAGCAGCTAAATATATATTTGTAATATATATGTGTATGTGTATTATATATACATATATTTAGCTGCTTAAAGTGTGTGTGTGTGCGTATTCACTCTTTAAACATATATAAACACACACAGACACAGACACATAGTATATAAATCCATGTTTTCATATACACACACACATTCACTCTTTAAGCAGCTAAAACTTCACCTACTAATGTTGACAGCTCAGTCACTGTTTAAATATATAAGAGGAGGCCAGGTGTACCTTTAGAAAAATAACCAACTGTTCTGTGACAACTGTATTGTGTATATCAGTTAGTTATTTGAAGTTGCATGCAGTCCCCCGCCACAGCCAGCTTTCTCCAACCCGATGCCCTTCAGCTGTGTTGGTAATACAATTCCTAGAAATCCTGGATAGTAAAGGAGATTTCAGACATCAGGGTGTATTTTGCAAAGTTTCCCATGTCCCAGAGGTATGCTTTGCCTGCTTAAGAAGCATTATAACAATTTGACTGTCAAAATATGAAGCCATTTTCCCCCCAAAACCACCAGTTTTGGAAACTTCAGTTTACTTATCCTTTAAAATAAATGCTTCATGGTATGAAAGAGTCCCAAGAACAGTATGTTAAAATGTCTGAATATTGGATATGGGCTGGCTCTGCCTACCCTCCTACAGCAGCTTTTGGTTGTCTCTCATGAAGTCTTTGAGCATTGACCCACAGCCTTCATCTCTGGGGAAGCTCCAGGAATCACTTCAGTGCAAGTTGCTCTGATAAAATAAGCAGTTTCCGAATTGGGAGGATTTTCCTGCTCTCTGCTTATAACGCAGGATAGCCTTTAATTGCACCCATGGGAACAGCTAGCAGGAAAATGGATGGAAAACTTCCTGTTTGCACTCAGTGGAAAGTTTAATGTCAGTATTTGATATCTGGGTTAATCATCAAGAAAAAAAAAGCTAAATTTAATATCAGGGCATTATCAGTTTACCAGCCCTTTGTTCAAAAGAAGCCTAAATTGGCTGCTGAAGATTAGATTTAATTTAATTTAATTTAATTCAATATATAGAAATGCCAGGGGATAGACATGGAAGGGTGCATATTTTCTTCTCACTGGGGACATTTTTGACTTAAACAGATGTTTGCAATTCGGCCATTGCAAGGCACTTACTATCTACGGGTCACCGGGTGGATCAAAACTCTGCATTTAAAGTTCTACTGTGCCACTGGAACTCTAGTTTCCTGCATTTTGCTGAGGCTGTTGCCATTAACCCTTTGAAGCCCACCTTATGCATGCAGAAATGGCTTTATGTCAATCTACATCTCCCGTGGGCGTAAGGGTTGCCATTGGTTGCTTTCCTGCATATGTTATAGGCTTAATCAATGCACTTGCTAGGTCTTATATTTGAGGCTGATTTTAACCGTATTATTGTAATGTGGGTACTGATGAGTCAATACGAAATACTTGCATCTACCTCTGTTCATCTAATTGTTTTAAATTTCCCTTCCTTTTATTTTCTACTATGAATACATTGTAGGGACATCTCAATTCAGTATTACAAGATTGGATGTTGCAGAAAGGCATGGGTGATAATTCCTATTGGATGATATAACGATGAGCAAGTGTTTTGACCATTTGAAGTTTGACCTAAGGCAAAGGATGTGTTGCTTCCCAATAGACCTGAATAAGAAGTCTTCTACCATATTTGGTTTGGTTCTTGTTTTTCCATGCATGTTGTATAAAGCTGAGCTCACACCACTAACCTTGAATCAAGGGACCAGATTCAGGCAAGCATCCCAATTTTGGGATGCTCCAACTTGCCCATTCACATGAGGTTGTTGCATTTATATAATAGTCTCTGTTGTACTTTTTTAAAAATCAGCACACACCCACACACAAATACATACACCGACAACTTTAAAAACTGTTGTGACCAAGGCTTACTGAGTCATTACAAGACACAATTAGTCCCAAATAAACCTATTGTATTGTAACAGCTGAGAATTATGTTCATTCTCAGCTGAGTCCCAATTAATTGCAAAACAAGTCCTTCGGAAGAAGTCTTTCGGGATAATCACCAACCTTTATTTTCTTTGACACCCTGCCAAAGCTTGGCAGGGCCCCACGAAGTTCAGAAACAAACAAGAGATGCCGATTGGAAACAAAGTTAGCAACATTGCTTTCCTGCAAAAGGCCCAAGTGCCTTTGTTTTTCTTTTAAATCTTATGGGAGGGGCCAATCATCTCCTGGCCTTACTCCTGAGTCATCCTGCTCTTGCCTTCTGGCAGCTCTGCGCATGCATGCACTAGGAACAGGCTCCTCCTGTTCCTCAGCCTCTCTGCTGTCCGATTCTGGGGGCTCCGGAGTCCGCGCATCACTCCCAGATGGTCCTGGCCCCATCTCTGCCTCTGACGCAGAGCCCTCGTCCGGGCCTTCCCCAGACTCCAGGACTGGCCCATGTTCCTCCCTAGCCTCCTCACTGTGCGACTCCGCTGCCAGCTTTGCAGGCTGCTGGCGGACTACAACAAAAACAAACACACGTGCAACTTGTGATTTATCTGTTTTTATACTCTCTGTGCAGAGATTAGCCCTTGAGAATGAGTGGGCGAGTGACAAAGAGAATCGTGGCCAAGAGAAGAACCAAAACTAGCAAATATCTACTTGACCTCCTATACAAGTTTTGATGATGTGGCTTCAGCAGCCCACAACTGCTACCACTCTGCAGCAGCCTACAACTGCGTGCCTATGCCCAGTTCTACAGGTGGCAGTTAGTCAATGTGTCCAGGCCTGCTTCTGCCATCCTGCCCCTCCATCCCTAAGCTGGGTTGTGAGCATCAAATCATGTAATCCTTATATCACTCAATGCAATGGCTGTGAACAGAATAGAACAATGCAGTGAACAGAAATTTTAAATCATGTGGATTTGAAACACAGATATTGTGAGAGGAAGCCAGTTATGCTTTGTTATGAAGTTTTGGCATTTGTTATGATATTGGGAGACTCTTCTGTTGGTCGCTTGGAGGAGGAGCTGACTGGATTCTGATCATCTGAGACAGTTCTGTATGTTTCAAGGTGGCCTGGACTTAAGATCATTATTGGAAGATTTTAAAAAGGAATGGAACTGGGGAAGCACCTTCTTAAACCTGTTTTCAGCTTCCTGACTATCTACTCTTTTTCTCTCCCTTTGCCTGTTTTGAAAGCAAGCTTCAAGTTATTTGAGTGTAGAAAAGAAGATGCATATATTTGTAAATTGAAATGAATCCTAAACTGGTTTTCATTTATCTTAAACTAGCTTCCTTTGCCTTTTTGTATGATACCTCCTCCTCTATCTCCCTCTTGCCCTCACATCACACTTTTAATTGTGGAAAGTGGAATTGCTCATACTAAATGTCCAATTAATAGAAATAAAGCAGAATCTAGCATAAGAGCACAGCCTGAGTATAATGCAAGCATTGCTTCTTTTTTTAGCTCCAAATCTAATTTATCACTAGGGGAAAAAACAAAGAGAAACTATCTACTAGAACTCTGACCTGTAAATTCAAAAATTGTAAAAGTGGCCTCAAAAAGAGACTGGTTTGCAATAGAGAGGAGCTGACAGGGAAGGGGATGTTTCAAAACATTTTCATTGCACCTAATTACAAGATATCATACAATTTGTGCTTAATCTTTTTTTTCTCTTTCCCAAAAACAAATAAGAATGGATAACCAAGGAGGCTGTATTTTTTTTAATATGGGAATATAACTTTGATGAATTCAGTGACTGCCATCGTATGTGTGGCATGATGTTCTGAAAATGAAGCATGTGGCTGAGATGGATAAAACATGGAAATGGAATTTGGAAAGTAAGACAATGACAACCAGAAGCCAACATGGGTTTGGCAAAACAGAGGATACAAAACAAATCTTATTGCATTCTTTGACAAAATGGACTAAATTAATGGACCAGTGAAACACTGTGGACATAGTATACTTGGACTTCAGTAAGGCATTTGACAAAGTAGACCACAACCTACTTCTATTATTCTGCTATTCTGTTATAATTCTCTTATTGAAAGTGGCTCACAAAACATATATGTATGCCACAGAGGTTATACATGAACAATGTGATAGTAATTATCAAAAAATGAAAATTGCATGGAATTTCATGAAAAATATTTATTGATGCTTTCTTTATGTTTTAATATCCTTTCTTTGAGTCTGCAAACTCCATCAAATAACATTTTATCTCCAGATTTTAATAACAGTATTTTTTTATTTTGGAGTCTAATGGCTGATAAGGAAAATAAAAATCCCTAAAAGAAAATTAATTATAATCAGGTCTGAAATGTCTAAAACATAATTCAAGATTTTAAACAACTTTCTTTTTTTTAAGCAACCTTCTAATTTTTTCTAAGCAATGTTTTGTAGGCAGCACAGAATCACCTATGTGTGATTTGGTTGGCTATAGAAATTTGTTTAATAGATAAATAATAAAATAATAAATTCTTTGTTGGCTTTACAGAGTAATGTCTAATATAGTTAAAGTAGAGAATGAGGCTAAACACATCTGTGGTGAGCTGTTTGTAGTATAGCCTTTATTGTCACTGTATATCATGTATACAACAAAATTGTAGTTTGAATGCTTTTATTGCTGCTTCCTTCTGACTCGCAGAACAAAAATAACCAAGGCAAACAAATTTTGCATTATCATTTGCAAAATTCTGCCTTGGTTTTCCATCAGGCTAGATTTTCACAAAGTGTTCTTTCAAGTAGAAAATGCCAGGGCAGTAGTATATTTCTTCCTCCCAGCTCCATTTCTGTCACTCTGTTTACTTTCAGTTCAGAGCAGAGTTTGGATGTAATTTGGATCACTTACTTTAGGTGCAGAAATATTTTGAAATTTGACTTCGGTGCTAAATTTGATGGTAGGATTTTCACCTGACTACAGTTCAACTTGAGGACTGTGTGTTCTGGGTGAAGGACATTGGAAGGAATTGCAGCGATCCAGAATCAGCACAAGTATGGAATATGACAGGCTTTCGGGAACTGAGGACAGCATGACACTGGCAAGCAACACAACTAGATTCCAAAATTAAGACTTACCATTCCTCAGACTGCAAATAAAAAGTACAGCTTGTAATCGATCAATATGCCAGGCCCAAGGGTAGGGTTGAGATCTTGAAAAATGAAGGGTTCTTTCTACAGCTTTATCCTGAAGCAATTAAAATGGGGGGGGGAGATTAATTGAAAATAAAGGGGCGTGATGGCTCAGTGATTAAAGATGCTGAGCTTCTCAGCTGGAAAGCTGACAGCCTGGTTTTGAGATCCGAGCACCGTGTCAAACAGGACCACTGGGGGAGGTCCTGTTACTTGCCCCAGCTACTACCCACCTACCAGTTTGAAAAATGTAAATGCAAGTAGATAAATAGGTACCACTTTGTTGGGAAAATAACGTTCCATGCACCTCGGCATTTACTCATGCTGGCCACATGACCATGGAAATGTCTTCAGACAATGCTGGCTCCCTCAGCTAAGATACGGAGATGAGCGCTGCCCCCTAGAGTCAGACACAACTGGACAGGGGGAACCTTTAGCTTTACCAAAGGTTGGAACCAGTCAGGCAGCTAAAGTTTTTAAAATCTAGATTAGGGGTGTCCAATCTTGGCAACTTTAAGACTTGTGGACTTCAACTCCCAGAATTCCCCAGCAAGTTGCCAAGATTGGACACCTCTGATCTAGTTCTTCCCAACAAAAGAATAAAACACTATTTTTTTTACAAAAATGAGATTCCTCTGAAGGGCAATTTTGTCTGAATCCAAATCTTGCATACAACCTTCGTATTTTCAGTTTCTTCCCAGTTTTTAATCTTTGTTTCTTTTATTTTCCTTGCATACCTTGTCTTTGTTTATAAAACAGCAGCACTCTTTTTATGTTAATTACAAAATGCCTTTTATAATTATTTCTGAACCATAATTTAAGCAATCTTTCTGTCGATATATTATTAATATTGCAATTAAACAGCTGTTGTTCCATTTTTTAAAGTATTTTCCTTCACGCATTACAAATACAAAAGGTTTTTTCTACTTATTTGTTCTTCATTTTCCAGCTGAGAACACTCAGAGTAAGGCATCTCTGTTTTCCAGTCTCTATTAATTTCTATAGGAATTGATATTTTGCATGACAACTTTTCTGTATGTTCTAAAGCAGCGGTTCCCAACCTTTTTGGCTGCATGGACCAGCGGTGGCACATGGCAGTGGCGTGGGAGTAGGGGATGGATTCACACGCTCCACCTAATTCCGCGCATGCGCAAATGAAGCTTCCTTGCTCACTTGCCATTTGCACGGCCTGGTTCCCAACCAGCCACGGCCCGGTAGTGGGCTGTGGGTTGGGGGACCCCCATTCTAAAGTACGGTAAATCATGTTTCCTTCAATTTCATCAAACAAGTAAGTAGAGGATTTTATCTAGTGAAATTGCCAAAAATACACACATTCCCGATTGGCGAATAAAAGATCATGCAAAGCATCTTATATTTAAACCCTCAACAAGCCATCTTTGGAAGGCTCATCTTTCCAAAGGCACTCATGTGACAACCTTGAATCCTATATGTTTTTTAAAAAAAGAAAAAGCTTCATTTTGTCAGTTACACAGTCTGAAAAGTGATTCATGGAAGGCTGAGGTAATAAGAGATGAAACATTATCAACCAACTTTCAAAGAAGGTGCTTGATGACAGTCTACGGAGTTCATAGCATCTGTTCAGAAACATAGAGACGTACGTGAGCTCTTTCTGCCACCTAGTTGACAGGTGTCTATCAAATCCCTTTTGGAAGGCTCCCAGCAGAAGAAAAATTACTCACCCGAAAGTCCTGGATTGAGTAAAGGCAAAGTAACAGGGTGACACAAGGACACAAGTCTATTACAGCTGTTAGTGCCAGTAATGTTCTGTTCATAAATAGAGGACTCTGCTCCATTGCGTTAATGTTGACACCTTTTGCTTTAAGGGGGGAAAGGTAACATAAAATAAAGAAACATTGCTATTTTGATTGTAGAATAGGTTTAAAGGAACAAGTAAAGTGAGTATTCTTCATTCTTCTTCAAAGGAAAAGAAAAGAATGATGGCATTTAGAAATCCAATATGGATTTCTACTAAAACGAATGGTCTCTCTCTTTTTGGCTATTGTTATTTTATTTGACTTCAGTATTTTTATTGGAGGTTAATGATCTGCACTAATCTTGAATAAATGTTGACCTTTAATGGTTAAGCTCAAATTTTGCACTCAAATTTCCAGTGCGAAATTAAAATGTCATTTTTTTAAAGTTATGAAGTGCAGATGTAGCACATTACAAGTCAACATCCAGTGGAATATTTTCTTTTCATTTGGCCTAATTTCCCTGGAGGAAATCCAGCCACAGCAGCATGATGTGCAAGTACTCTTACAGACCTAAAACTTTGCACCAAGTTGTACCTTTTTAAAAATTTTGTATAGGGAAATCTCCTTTTTATTCCAAAGCTACAAAGCAAGAGAATTGTACATTGAAATCATCTGCTCAGTAAAATATTTCGTTTTTGTCATCATTTACAAAAGGGTCATAATATTCTAAATTTCTAAATGGATTAAGCATTACAAACGAAAAAACACTGCTTAAAAGAATGGGTAAATCAGAAAGGCTATTCCTATAATAACTGACTTATTATATAGTATAGATTTGGAGTGGCCTAATGAGAGCAGGAGACAAATGGCAGATGAGTTAAATTGGGTCTTCTTGACCTATTTCTTCTAGGATTTATGTCTGCCTAGGCTTTGTATAATAAGATAATGAGGAAATACAATCATTCTGATAGTGATGAACTACGACTTTTGAGGAATGGTGGACTGTACAAGCTTGTTGTAGATCACTGGGAGAGGTTGTGTCCATATTACACTGATAAAATTGCTCAGATTTAGAGTCCAACAGTCTAGACACTGCATGGACAAAGCTCAGGAAGGTGATTACAATAACATATTGCAAAGTTACCTGGGATTCTTTTCAGGTTGACTATTCCAGAAAAGAGAATAAGATGCACTGTTTCTTGTGGATTGGATAGATGTCCCACCTGATTCCTTTGAGAAGCTGGTGAGAGTGTGGATCCGGGAGAAAGTCAAAGTCTCACTAGTAGAAACCGATTTCCTGGCCATCTTGAAAGAGGTGGTGATACATTCACCTTGTCTGAAAAAGCCTTCCATAGGCCTGCTCACTTTGAGTAACAATTGCCCAGATTGCAGTCTTTTCTTTTTAGGGAAGATCGTTGAAAAACTCCTAGAACAGCAACTTTGGAGATAGCAAATCTTTCCATCAGAGTTCAGGTCTACATGTAGGACAGAATAGTTAGTCTATTTGACTAATTTTGCCAGGACCTGCAGGGGGAAATGTACATCTTTGGTCAATTTAGATCAATCAGTAGATTTTGATTTTTTTTTTTTAAATCAGAGCACCTTTTAGGCTGCATATGAGGGTTGAGAACTGGGGACAGTCTATTACAATGGTTCTACTCCTTCCTGGGTGGATGACTCTAGTTGGTGGCTACAGATTAGGAGAGATCAGCTAGTGGTTGCTCCACAAATGTTATATGATATGGTTCATTGCTTCTTCAGTCTTAGTCTTCAACATCTATTTGAAGTTGACTGGGATATCTTCAGCATGAAGTCATATCTGTATGTTGACAGTATTCTAGTATATATCTTTATGAGGCCAGTCTTGTGATGTAGTAGATAGAAGTCTTGATTCTGGAGGGTGTGAATGGGAAGGACAAGCCAACACTGAATTCCTGGAAGATGGTGTTGCTATTTTCTACAAACTGTCTGACTTTTGCTTTATTCTGCTTATTCAGGACAAACTGTAATCCCCCTGAAGGAGCAGATCTGCAACCTGAGGGTGATTCATAGCTAATACTTGATCAGCAAGCAGAGGTTATAGCTAGGGGAACTTTTGCCAAGTTTCTACAGTACTGAGATGCCAAATGCAGCACTTCCTTGAACATGAGGCCTTAGCTATAGTAGCCTATGCCCTCTTGGATAGATTACTGCAGTGTGCCATCCATGGCTCTGCCTTTGAAGACTACCCTGACGATTATAATTAGTAACAAATGCAGTGGAATTTTTCTATCTTATCAGAGTAATTGTAGTCACATAACTCAAATTTTGTAGGCACTCTACTGCCTACCAGCAAGTTTTCAAGTACAATTAAAAGTGCTGGTATTAACTTCTAAAGCTGTTTATGGCCTAGCACAAAACATATCCAGGACCATCTTCTTATCCCAGTCCATCCCAAATGGGGATGTCGAGAGTCCACCTTAACATGAGATTTAATGAGCAGGCCCAGAAAACAAGAGTTTTCTTTGTTGACTCCGTCCCGGTGGAAAAGTCTACAGTATTTAAGAAGACGGTGAAGTTAGCGTTGCTTCACAGAGAATTTAATCTGTAATTTAAACTGTAAAGTTGCCACCGGTGCTGAAGGTGGGTGGATGGTTTATGGATTTATGTATTGGTTCTATAATTTTATGGTTACATTGTAAGCCACCAGGAACCTTTTTTTGAAATCTGGTGGTTTAAACATTATCAACAAACAAATCAATGAACGATTGAACAAATGTATAAGCGAATAAATAATAACTTTACAGCATCTCTCATCATGGTCACTGCTGGCATAGCTCCTAGGAGCTGGGAGAGCCGCAGGTTTCCAATTCCTATTAATAGAGTTAATGTTAATATCTAGCCATTAAATAGTATGTATATAATATTGTTGCATGCCATATTCTTATTATAGAACTTCTTTTTTTTTTGTAAGCAGGCTGCATGTTTTTTGAAAGCATGTAAAGTTAGAAACAATTGTATGCAAAGATCCTCCTGCAAAAAAAGAGCTGAATTCTCAGAAATTGCAGCATACTGTAATTCACCTTCGGTATGAAATATATAGAATAGTTTTAGGTAGTCCATGAACTTGCAAATCATATTATGGAGCACATCTTCCCAGATGAAGGTATTTTTCCTGAACAAAGATACAATATTTTTGTTCTCAATCTACAAAGGATCATTTTAAAGACTTGTAACTCCAGCCCCTTTCTGTCATCAACCTACGTAATTGACCCACTTAAAAAAATTGTGTGTTTTTTAAACGGATTAAAGTGTTTGTATGTTCATGTCTGTTAACAGATGGCTAATGGTTTGTTTATTTGTTCATTTTCTGCAAAAGGAGTTTGTTGTACAGGTAAAAGAAAAACTCCTTCAGTCTGTAATTCTGTACTCCAAACTTTTAAGTGAATCAAGCTTTCATCATTTTTTTAAAGATGGCTTAGAGTGCAATCCTATACTTTTTTCAGTGTTTCTCAACCTTAACCTGCATGGACTTCAACTCCCAGAATTCCCTTGACAGCATACTGAACAAGGAATTTTGGAAGTTGAAGTCCATGCATTTTAAAGTTGTCAAAGCTGCAAAATACTGACTTACTTTGTTCTACTAACTGGGATGGAAAGTCTGCTACCTTTGGGGAAAAGCTTGGAATGCTGGGAATGAAAGTGAGCAGTGAGAATTAATACCTCAACATTCACATTCCTAGATATTTTTTTTCATGGCTCAAGAACCATATGCAATGCCTTCTCTTGATCTCAAGTTTATACGATAGCTTATTCATCTTGTAATCATACGGCTCACTTTTATTTTTGTACAGGTAGTCCTCAACTTACGACTACAATTGAGTCCAAAATTTCTGTTGCATTTGTTAAGTGAGTTTTGCCCCATTTCACGACCTTTCTTGCCATGGTGGTTAAATCAATCACTGAAGCTGTTAAGTTAGTAACAGGATTGTTAAATGAATCTGGCTTCCCCATTAACTTTGCTTGTCAGAAGATTGATCACATGACCCCGGGACACTGCAACTTTCGATATGAACCACTTGCCAAGTGCCTGACTTTTGATCACATGACCATAGGGATGCTACAATGGTCATATGTGTGAAAAATGGTCGTAAGTCTCTTTTTTCGGCGCCGTTGTAACTTCAAACGGGAGAACTATTTGTATATGTAGGATGCAACCAGGGACTGTAAGCAAATGCCTTTTTGGGGGGAAGGTGAAATTAAAGGCCACAACGGACCATCAGTTTAGTGAGTTACACATTCTATACATAAGTCAGTGGTGGGATTCAAAATTTTTTACTACTGGTTCTGTGGGCATGGCGTAGCAGGGGAAGGATACTGTAAAATCTCCATTCCCTCCTCACTCCAGGAGAAGGTTACTACAAAATCCCCATTTCCTCTCAATCAGCTGGGACTCGGGAGGCAGAGAATAGATGGGGGTGGGGCCAGGCAGAGGTGGTATTTACCAGTTCTCTGAACTACTCCAAATCTCCACTACAGCTTCTCCAGAACTGGTCAGAACCTGCTGACGTAAGTGTATTGCCTTTGGCAGTTTGATTGAATAAGATAGCAATATTTAAAATAAACTAATAGATTAAGATAAATCCTTAGTGTAACTCAGCCCACATATTGAAATAATAAGATATTGCCTGTTGCCAAGCTACTGATATGATACTTTGACTGACCGCTGTCTAGGTCAATTAGCATACTTCCAAAAGAGGACAGTGTCAACCGTCCCACTCAGTCATCTAGCACAGAAAGACTCCTGGCCATTTGTTTTGCCAAGTATATACTTAAATGAAGCTTAAATGAAGCTTAAATGGTTACAGAAGTAGCATAAGCCGAATCTGAGGTTTTCCTGTGCAAACAACACAAAGGAATGTTCCCTCTTTATTTTTATTTATTTATTTGTTTAAATTTCTATACCGCCCTTCTCCAATGTAGGACTCAGGGCGGTGAACAGCCAAAGTAAAAACAAGACATACATACAAAACATACAAAATCTAAAATCTGTTTAAAATAATTAAATAATTTTGGCCGTAATTAAAACATTCCAATTTAAAATCCGTTTAAAATTTGACTCAAGCCAGCCCAGCTAGTTGAAATAAATGGGTTTTTAGGGCCCGACGAAAAATCCGGAGGTCTGTTATTGTACGTAGCTCTGGGGGGAGGTTGTTCCAGAGGGTGGGCGCCGCCACAGAGAAGGCTCTCCCCCTGGGGGTCGCCAGCCGACATTGTCTGGCGGACGGCACCCTGAGGAGGCCCACTCTGTGGGAGCGTACTGGCCGGTGGGAGGCTATTGGTGGCAGAAGGCGGTCTCGTAAGTACCCCGGCCCTAAGCCATGGAGCGCTTTAAAGGTGGTCACCAACACCTTGAAGCGCACCCGGAAGACCACCGGGAGCCAGTGCAGCTCGCGCAGGAGAGGTGTCACGTGGGAGCGCCTCGTCGCCCCCAAAATCCCCGGCGCGGCCGCGTTCTGGACCAGCTGGAGCCTCCGGGTGCACCCCAGGGGGAGCCCCATGTAGAGAGCGTTGCAGTAGTCCAGGCGGGAAGTGACGAGTGCCTGAGTGACTGTGCGTAGGGAGTCCCGATCTAGAAAGGGGCGCAACTGGCGTATCAGGCGGACCTGATAAAAAGCCCCCCTGGCCACGGCCGCCAAATGATCTTCTAACGACAGCCGTGCGTCCAGGAGGACGCCCAAGTTACGAGCCCTCTCCGTGGGGGTGAGTGATTCGCCCCCAATAGCCAGCGATGGCGTCAGCTGGCTATATCGGGACGCCGGAAGCCACAGCCACTCGGTCTTGGAGGGGTTGAGTTGGAGCCTGTTTCTCCCCATCCAGGCCCGCACGGCCTCCAGGCACTGGGACATCACTTTAAGGGCATCATTGGGGTGGCCTGGGGTGGAGATGTACAGCTGGGTGTCATCAGCGTACTGATGGAACTCCACCCCGAAGCCACGGATGATCTCACCCAGCGGCTTTACATAAATGTTGAACAGAAGGGGCGAGAGGACCGACCCTTGTGGCACCCCACAAGCAAGGTGCCTCGGGGTCGACCGCTGCCCCCCTGTCAACACAGATTGCGACCGGTCAGAGAGGTAGGAGGAGAACCACCGCAAAACGGTGCCTCCCACCCCCAACCCCGCCAACCGGTGCAACATGATACCATGGTCGATGGTATCAAAAGCCGCTGAGAGGTCTAACAGGACCAGGATAGAGGAGCAACCCCTATCCCGGGCCCTCCAGAGATCATCCACCAATGCAACCAATGCCGTTTCCGTGCTGTGCCCAGGCCGGAAGCCGGACTGGAGCGGGTCTAGATAGACAGCTTCATCCAGGTACCGGGGAAGCTGTTGCGCCACCACACTCTCAACAACCTTCGCAATGAAGCGAAGGTTGGAGACTGGATGATAGTTAGCCAAAACAGCCGGATCCAGAGAAGGCTTCTTGAGGAGGGGCCTCACCACCGCTTCTTTCAAAGCGGCCGGCAGGACCCCCTCACTCAAAGAAGCGTTAACAATCTTCTGGAGCCAGCCTCGTGTCACCTCCCGGGAAGCCAGTACCAACCAGGAGGGACACGGGTCCAATAAACATGTGGTCGCGTTCAGCCGTCCCAGGACCCTGTCCATGTCCTCGGGAGCCACAGGATCGAACTCCCCCCAGATAACACTCTCAAGACCTGCCTCAGTCATCCCATCTGGACATACCCAGTCAGAGGCCAGCCCTTCCTGAATCTGAGCGATTTTGTCATACAGATACTGCACAAAATCCTCAGCTCGACCCTGCAAGGGGTCATCCCGCACTTCCAGATGGAGGAGGGAGCGGGTCACCCTAAACAGGGCGGCCGGGCGATTATCTGATGACGCGATAAGAGCGGCAAAATAGTTTTCGCCGCTTTTATCGCCACTAGGTAGGTCTTAATATGAGACCTCACCAGTGTTCGGTCAGGTTCGGAGCGGCTGGTCCTCCAACTACTCTCCAGGCGTCTTTTCCGGCGCTTCATCTCCCTAAGCTCTTCGGAAAACCAAGGAGCTAGGTGAGTTCGGTGCCGGGTCAGAGGCCGCAAAGGCACGACTCGGTCCAAGGCCCCGGCAGCCGCACTATCCCAGGCGGCCACCAGGTCTTCGGCCGAGTCATGAGCCAGAATCTCAGGAAATGGCCCAAGCTCCATCTGGAACCTATCAGGGTCCATCAGGCGCCTGGGGCGGAACCACCTGGTCGGTCCCGCCTCCCTGCGGCAGGGTGCAGCGGTTAGAAAGTCCAGTCGAAGGAGCGAGTGGTCAGACCATGACAAGGGTTCGATGGCTATATCCCCTATATCAAGGCCACTCAACCACTGACCAGAGACAAAAACTAAGTCCAGAGTGTGTCCTCCTGTGTGAGTGGGGTCATGAATTAACTGAGTAAGGTCCATGGCCGTCATGGAAGCCATGAACTCTCGAGCCACCTCAGATGTTTCACCGATAGATGGCAGGTTGAAATCCCCCATGATGGCAAGTCTGGGGGTGCCCACCGCCACCTCGGCTATAACGTTAAGGAGCTCGGGCAGGGCCGTTGCCACGTGGCAGGGAGCCAGGTACGTGACCAACAGGCCCATCTGTACTCCACGACCCCACTTCACAAAGAGGGACTCACATCCGGCTTTGCTCCCCCTCCCATCCCGATTATCTGCAAATGTCCAATCAAGGCTTGTATAATTGTTCAGGAAACAGGTGCTTGGTTCCTAGCTCTGCATATCATCATTTGACCTTGGGTGGCTAGAACTTCTCACATGGCTCAGCTGGGCTTCCATCCTCCCCTTTCCTTACATTCCAATCTTTCCCTCTACCCTCACTCCCACAATGCCAATGTCAATGCTAAACTATGAAGTTTGGATAGGTGAGATGCAGCCGTGACAAACAGAGCAGGAAGGTGAGAAAGACCAAATTGAATTAATTACTTGTGAAATAAAGTTCTCCATTTACAAAATCGTTGGTTCCTACATCTGCATATACATTCTCTTCTCTCCTTCCAGCAGAAATAGCAAATCAAAGAAGGGGGGTAGGAAGCAAGAGTAGCTATATTGGAAAGGGAAGAACGGGAGGGAGAAACTGGGTGGAAATGGGGAGACAAGCTAACTCTTGTAGAGAAGAAATAAAAAGGGAAAGCACCATTTAAGCATTATACAAAGGTTAAATTCAGCATGATAAACAATTCTTCTCAAGCATCAGGTAGCCCTCAGGCTGATCTTCAAAAGCACACACACTTCAGCAGACAGACAGACAAAAGTATATTGCCAGGGGATACTTATATGGGCACATGGGCATCTTTCTAAGCTACTGTATGTCAGTAATAAAATGATGGCCAGCATAGCATCAAAACTTCTCCATGCTTGCTTTCCGATTTATTTTTTACTTGCATCAAATGCACTTCAGACTGCCCAGTTTCCAAATTTGTATATTGACATTTGCGTATTTTATAAATTCAAACATTCTTTTTTTTAAATCTTCACTGTTCATAAACCTTGGTGACCTTGGTAAAGAACTGTACAAGTGCTGTGATCCTTTTCCAGCTTCATGAAGCAAATGGGGAGTTGGATCTGTTTTTGTAAGTATATTTTGTTTGTTCCAACGTAAGAAATACTGATTGAATAGCTATTTTGATCACCCTTGTAAGAATGTTTCTGATTTGTTAGAAAAACTATAAAGCAGCTGCCTTCTTATTTGTGAGGGTGTGATTTCTTGAATGCAGTCCTTCATCATTCACAAGTACAATGCATAGTAAAATGGGAAGGAAATTTAAGACTGCCTAATATTAAAGGGGAAAAAAGAAAAGAACTTTTGATGAGAAATTGTAGATGGAACAATAATAGTTAAATCCCAAGGAGGTAAAGAAGCTAACTTTTCCTAGGGTCTGTGAGTTCATATGCCAACAAGAAACTCGTGGAAGTGGAACAATACAAAATTATGTTCCTCCCATTCATTCTAATGAAAGTTATAAATAAATATTGTTGGGGGGAAAGAGCTTTGCAATTTGTGGGTCCATTTTTCTGGCACTCCCATAGAATGCTTCTTCTTTATCCTCTTCACTGTTGGAATTTCAACATTGGAGAGCCATTATTGTGGAGTTTTTTGAAGTTTCATGAAGCATGCTTAGAAGATTGGATTTTCTCCAGGGAATGGACAAAGCAACCATTTTTAGATGCCAAAATTATTTGGTTGAATTTGCTGGAGATGTATTGTATTCCTTTTTATCTTCTCACGATAATTCCCATTAGTCGAATTAAAAGCACTTGGGGAAAATTACTTTCAAGTCATCACCGAGGAAGAGGATTGGTATACAATTTGGATTTCCAAGTTTATATTCTCATCCTTTCTCTAAATTCTCATCTTCTGTCCAAAATAATTTATAAATTATACATGGGTCTAGTGGAACTGGAATAACTCAGTAAAAATAAATATATGTTGGAATAACTACAAAGAGAAAGGCACATATTTCCATTTACAGTGGATATAAAAATGTGCCTTTCTCTTTGCAGTTATTCCAACATATATTTATTTTTACTGAGTTATTCCAGTTCCATTTACAGTGGATATAAAAATAGGTAAAAATAGGTAATTAGGAAATCATAATCAGATTTTTTTCCTGTAATGTTTGCTGGAAGATAAGAAAATAAAATCTGAGGGACTGGTGATTTACATGTTGATAACAAAAATAAGCATACCAAAAAGCTGGAAACATACTCTGAAAGTAAGACCCTGTCTTATATTTTTTTGAACCCCGAAATAAGCATTTGGCCTTATTTTTCGGGTAGGTCTTATTATTTTGGGGCACATGGAGCAAGATGGAGCTTCTCTTGCCATCTTGCCTGATTTCCAGCTCTGCGTTTAAATATTTTTGGGGAGGGCTTATTTTTGGGGAAACAGGGTAATTATTTTCTTCAGATATAGTGCTTAAATGAGCTTAGTATAATATAGCAATGGTAGAAAAGTTAACACATTTGTTACATGTTTGAACAGGACAATTCAAACCATATTCCTTTTGAGTTATGGCAACATTTAATACTTTTCATCAGTCAAAACACTTCAAAAAAGTGCTGCCTTTTAGTTATATTCAGATGTTGAAAGATCTGTGCTATTTATAAAATGTTCTAAAGTTGGTAGGTAATGGCTTAAATTAGAGATATTTACAAGCAAGACAGTAAAATTGATGAAGTTCTTTTGTAGGAATGCTTTTATATGCAGTTAAACCATTTTATATTACCTAACTTTTAGGATTTTTTAATTTGTTTTTAAATACCCTTCCTCACTGAAGATGAATCTTTCTCATCTTTGTAAGAAAAGATCTGACTACTGACCAGTCAACATTCATCCTGGGTGGCATCCTGTAGAATCAGATGGAACAGATTGACATAAATCAGAACCAACAGCTTGATATGACAAACTGACCCTTAAAAATGTACTCCAGAGTCAAATCTGCAGATGATGATATCACGCTTTTAGCTAAATACATTTTGAATCTGTTTTTTTATGGTCTATCTTTTTTGATGAGCAGAAAGTAAGGCAGCAGCACTAAAAAAGGAGCTGAGTTTTGAACACTGGATATGGAATATCAGGCATAGTAACTGTTAATAAATTCTGGAAAGAGACAGATTCTGAATTTGCTTCTCTTTGGTATGTCCTTTAATTCTGAAATCTGAGCAGCCCCAAAGCATGAATCTCCTTGCTTCAATCAAGCTTCTTCCAATATTAATTTGTCTAATGCACAAAGTTAAGCTGATATCTAAAATGAAGGGCAGGATTCTTGATGGAACTATCTTTATTCTTGAGTATATTTATGGTTGTCCTACAAATATTAACCACCATTTTTCTTCCCAAGGGCTGCCTTTTTTTCCTTTTTGTTTAGGGCCTCTTCCTGTGAACTATGTCAATGGTAGAAATCCTGGAGCAACTGATAGGTATGGAGCAGAGGTGGTATTCAGCAGGTTCTGACCAGTTCTGGACAACCGGTAGTGGAAATTTTGAGTAGTTCGGAGAACCGGTAGTAAAATTTCTGACTGGCCCCGCCCCATCTATTCTCTGCCTCCCAAGTCCCAGCTGATCGGGAGTAAATGGGGATTTTGCAGTAACCTTCCCCTGGAGTGGGGTGGGAATGGAGATTTTACAGTATCCTTCCCCTGCCACGCCCACCAAGCCATGCCACGCTCACAGAACCGGTAGTAAAAAAAATTTGAATCCCACCACTGGTATGGAGCCACAACTGTAAGTCCTCAAAAAAGAGTCCCCTCCTCTTTTTTGACCCCTCTTTTCCCATCTTTGTTTGCTTTTCCTAATTATTTCTTCCCCTTTTGGCTCTTAGCGTAGGCTGCCTGGGAAATGATAGGTACAGTAGCTTTTATCAGGCCTAAATTAATCAAGGCTTCTGAAATTAAGTCAAGGGCCTTTGGCTACTCATTCTGCTGTAAGAGACACTGACTAAGAAAAGAGAGTGAACAATTAATATCTAGATTAAAGTATTACCGTGTCTTTGGGATAGGGTATATGGCAGCCCATGAGGAGAAAGATTTGGGGCCCTGACTGTGTTATATCACTTTTTTAGCATGCTTTTTAAACAACAGATACACCAAGCTTCTTATATGCAGGGGAAAAGGGGTCTCTCACAAAGTCGCCCTTGTTTCGGTATCACAGAGAAGAAGTCTTTGCTCCTATATTAGCAGAGCTAGAATTCTTTTTCCAAGTTTTTCTTGGACTCCCTCGACAAGGAAGGTCTTCTATAAAATAGACCCAAGATGAATGAAAGCTTTCTCCTCTGGATTCAGTCTGGATTTTTCACTTGCAGGAACCTTAAAATAGGGATTTATTAGGGGCCTGATCTATTTACTTCAGCTTAGTTCCGTATGTTTTCTTTCTGGCTCTTCAATTTCTCCAGGGTCGTGACTGGTGGAGCATATAACTTAGCTTTGAGTTTAGCTGAGATAAATGACGCTTCTCTTAAGCCTGCCGAGTGACAAAAAGGCCATTCTTGTTTGACAAGTTGACAAGGGTCTTGGAAGGTTGTATTGGCTTGCAAAGGAGCTATTACTCAGACACCATATTTTATATAACCCGTCTTCAGTGTTTCAGCTACTTGATTATTTTAGGTTATAGTTACCATCATTTTGAATGTCAGAATTTTCAGGGAACTGCCAAGGACAGTTTTTACTCCCTATTAAGTATTGTGTTTCCTTTTTGTTACCCAAATCCAACCTACTTCAGAACACTAGGCTTATGTGTTAAGTAACAGCTCAGATATTCTACTCAAGATTAAAATTTGCCTAGAGAATAGTAGGGTAGGATCTGGATAGCATTGAGACTGAGGATGAGATGATAGCATTGAGGCTGAGATGCCAAAACCATAACTTTGGGTTATAACCAGTGGTGAAATGTAAAATTTGTTACTACCAGTTCTGTGGGCGTTGCTTGGTGGGGGGGGGGGGGGTAATGTGACTGGGTGGGCATGGCCAACTTTTTTTTTTTAACTTTTAAAAGCATTTTTTCTACAACCTCTTCGGCCAAAGAGGTTGTTAAAAAATGCTTTTAAAAGCCTCTGACGATCCCAGCTGAGTTGCCTAATCTTCAGAGGCTTTTTTTTTAACTTTTAAAAGCATTTTTTGGGCCGAAGAGGTTGTAGAAAAAATGCTTTTAAAAGTAAAAAAAAAAAAGCCTCTGATGATCGCGCGGCTCAGCTGGGCATGATGGGGGTGCAGGGATTTTTGCTACCAGTTCTCCGAACCACCCGTCGCATCGCTACCGGATCGGGCGATCCTGTCTGAACCAGGAGCATTTCACCCCTGGTTATAACCCCAAATGGGATCTACTTCTAAGTACACAAGTACAGAATTAGACTAAGAACACCCAGCTCTTAGTCATGATCATGGAAGTACAACGTATTGCTTTTACCCTTCTTTGAGTCTTCCTAACTATGACACAACATGCCCCAGTAACTATTTTAGCTATTCCGGTTTTTAAATAGGGCTTTCCCCTTTTTCTTCTACATCACTTCACATCACAGTTGCTGATCCACGTGATCACCTTTTGCGACTTTCTGACAAGCAAAGTCAATGGAGAAGCCAGATTCACTTAACAATCGGGTTACTAACAATTTCAGTGTTTGACTTAACTGTGTCAAGAAAGGTTGTGAACTGGTAGTAGAAGGATGTGTAGTAGAAGTGGGAAAGACTGGAGTAGTGAGCAATGAGTACTAGAATAGAATAGAATAGAATAGAATAGAATAGAATAGAATAGAATAGAATAGAATAGAATAGAATACAATACAATACAATACAATACAATACAATACAATACAATACAATACAATACAATACAATACAATACAATACAATACAATACAATACAATACAATACAATACTTATTTGTCATATTTCTATGCCGCCCACTCTCCGAGGACTCTGGGCAGCTTACACCAAAGACAGTATACTAAATAGCATATTGCCCCCAACAATCTGGGTCCTCATTTTACCCACCTTGGAAGGATGGAAGGCTGAGTCAACCTTGAGCCGGTGAGATTTGATCCGCTGATCTGCAGAACTAGCAGTCACTGAAGTAGCTGCAGTACTGCACCCTAACCACTGCGCCACCTTGGCTCGAATAGAATAGAATAGAATAGAATAGAATAGAATAGAATAGAATAGAATAGAATAGAATAGAATAGAATAGAATAGCAGAGTTGGAAGGGACCTTGGAGGTCTTCTAGTCCAACCCCCTGCTTAGGCAGGAAACCCTGCACCACTTCAGACAAACGGTTATCCAACATCTTCTTAAAAACTTCAAGTGTTGGACCATTCACAACTTCTGAAGGCAAGTTGTTCCACTGATTAATTATTCTAACTGTTGGGTTTTTTGTTTTTTTTTTTTGGTAGTGTAAAGTCAGCAGCATTCTCTAGCATCACCTTCAAATAGTCAAAGTTTCTTCCAAATAATCCTAAACTCTTCAAATTCACATTTATTTTGAATGGATTATTTCATTCACATAGCATGTGTGTCGTAACAAATTTACAGAATACTAAAATTAAAAGCAGGACTTAAGTTTGAGGCAATAAAATAACAGCAAGTGCAAAAAAAAAAAAAAAATACACGTACATTTTTATGGACCTAATTACAGGTGCCAGCACGGACAAATTTCTTTCGACATTTCCCACCAATCATGCAAAATTGTCTAAAGCCTGTATTTTTCCTTCAGTTAATGACAGCAGGAAAATGATTTTGTCATCAAGCTGACCCAGACTTGGTACAAAATGTCAAGACTGTGAAATCCACCTTCACAGTTGCAGCTGTCAACTTCTCTTTTTAAAAAAAAACATATGTTCTGGCCAGCAAGTTTTCTTCTGTAGGAGACGGAATAGGATTCATTTCTTTACATTTTCTTTTACAGCTTTAGGGGTAAGATAGGCAAGGCCCTTAACAGAGCACCTGCGCTTGTAATTGCTAATGGGAGGTTATGAGCCACGTATTAAATGATTGTTCTATGTACATATGTTCCCTGAAGCATTTTAAGCTCTGCTAAAAATTTTCTGCTTAATTCCAAAAATTAAGCTGGTAATTAAAGATTGTTAAATGAGTTGCTGCTCTTACAAAAGATTACCTCCATTTCCACCCAAAGAAACAAAGATAAAGTATATATTGGCACGAATGGGAGAGCGTTTTGGATTTTATTCTTTGTGGAATTCATGTTTGTTTTTCTTTGGAGCAGCTTTGGGGGACTCTGGAAACCATTGTACCACCTGCCATGTAAAAAGCAAAAAAAAAAAAAAAACCCACTTATTGAATGCAAACCATCCATCTTCTTTTCACTTTGAAGAAAACGTTCTGGAGAACATGAAAGTTTGGTCTTAATTTTTTGACATTCGAGTTGACCAAAAAGGGAATTAGGATTTTTTAAAATGTTTTTTATTATATTTCAACAAAAGGTAAAATATAAAAATGCAAAAACAGAGCGGCTTTGGAAAAAAGCTGAACCGGGGTGCAAAAGGAAGAAAAAGCGGGGAAAGGGGGGAAAAAAGAATAATTTCCAACTTTCTTTGATATAGATATAAAATACATTAATCTTTTAATCTAAATCAGGGATGTCAAACTCAATTTCATTGAGGGCCGCATCAGAGTTGTGTTTGACCTTGGGGGGCTGGGGTGGGTGTGGCCAGGGTCGTCATGGCCAGCTTGACTTCAATCGTGTCGGGGGGGCCCTGTAGCATCCCGAGCGATCTGCCAGTGTAAATGGGCCCCTATTCCACTTTTGGCTGCGACAGTCTACTGCAACCCTCTGCCAGTGAAAACAGAGCTCAGGACGGCCACGGGCGGTCCTCCCAAACTCCATTTTTGCTGGCAGAGGCACCATGGGCTGGTCCTTCACTGTTTCCAGGGCAGCCCTGTAGGCCAGATCTAAGCACCCCATGGTCTGGATCCGGCCCGCGGGCCTTGAATTTGACACCCCTGATCTAAATCAACAATAATACGCAGTATTTCTATAAACATAAGCAACTCTAATTGTCAGATTCCCCAAATTAAATGTTCATTTCTTTCAGCTTCCAATAATGATTTCCAAGGAAAAACAAAGTTTAGACAATCTTTTCTTTAATCAATGTAATCACTTTCACCATCCATTAGCTTCACTATCCACTATTCCATTGTAAGAATTTGTAAGTCCTTCCATCAAACCTAGAAGGAAAACCTCTGATTTCACTTTATTTATTTATTCATTCATTCATTCATTCATTCACATTTATTTATTTATTTATTTATTTATTTATTTATTTATTGGTTCGATTTATATGCCGCCCTTCTCCGGAGACTCAGGGCAGCTTACACGTTAAGCAATAGCCTTCATACTTTTGTATATACCTGCTTAATAGGGCTTTTGGCCCCCCGCAAGCGGTGTTCTTTTTTATACAAAGTCAGTTCATTGCCCCCACAATCCGGGTCCTCATTTTACCTACCTCGGAAGGATGGAAGGCTGAGTCAACCTTGAGCCTGGTGAGATTTGAACTCGCAGTAATTGCAGGCAGCTGGCAGCTAAGTGCTACTTAGCAGCACTTTAGTCTGATGCACCACCAAGGCTCACTTGTACTGTTTATTTTAAGAATTCTCTGGATTAAGATACATATCTGATCTCAAGAATCTGAACATTTTTTTCGTAAGAAATACAGTTCTTTTTGGCTTTTTGTGTTACTAAATTAACTTCTTCCCATCCTGCCCCTGGGAGACAGCTGTCTCTTCTACATTTATTAACTCTTCAATCATCACAGTGTGCTTGCATGAATAACATTCCCAAGAGGAGAAAAATATAAAGCTCAGTGGGGTCTAAGCAGAAAAAATGACTTAATAACATCCAGCTAAATGTCTTTCAGCAGTGTTATTCTATGAATGCATTCAGAACACACTCTGTTGGATAGTTTGAACAATAATCTGTTACAGAGTTCAAGTTTTCAAGCACTAATGCTGAGTGTTATTATTCTAACTTTCTGAAAAAGAATATAATACGAAGCAAGCAGCATGGAGCATGTTAGAGTAACATTTTAGGCACGGCTCTATGGGATGAACTGTTATACACATAGGCATGGGGTCGCTTTTGAGGTTCTTGCAGGTTTAAGCTATTGGTCGTTACACCATTGAGGACCAGCTGGATTTGTGAAACCTCCTCTTTAATTAGCATCCCTCCCACAGCCACCATTTGTGGGCACAAGGAACTGGCACAGATTGTTTTGTGAAAAATATACTGAGTTCCTGGCACTAAGAAATAAGGGAACAGTTTGCCAGGACGTATGAACCCCACCGTTCCTAGATTCTGAACAGAATGCTCTTCTCCCCCCACCCCACCCCAAATATAGATGTTGAATCATTATAAAAAGTCTGGTTGAATCTGAGAGAAATGACACTGCCCAAGTCTTTGTATTAGAATGTACTAAGGTCAACCAAATCAAGAAAGATGACTAAGAGTAGTTAAAATGATCCTTAGAACCAAGTCAAATTGGCCATTTTATATGAAATTATAGTGTTTGCTACACCCAGTAAAATGTATGAAATAGATGAGGGGTAGTAGAAATAAGTGATTAAACTGTGTTTACTTAACACAATTCCAGCCAGTTTCACTTAGAATTAAATTCCTGGACCCACGTAATTTTGGAACTATAGTGCAAGTCCTGTTTTGAAGGAATTTATTTGTTTGTTTATTTGTTTATTTATTTCTCAACTTTATTATTTTTAGAAGTAACTCAAGGTAGCCAACACATCCAAATTTCCTTCTCCTATTTTCCCCACAACAACCCTGTGAGGTGAGTTGGGTTGAGAGAGAGAGACTGGCCCAAAGTCACCCAGCTAGCTTTCATGGCTAAGACAGGACTAGAACTCCCGGTCTCCTGCTTTCTACCCTGGTGCCATTCTTTCGGGGGGAGGGACGACGACGGCCATTTCAGTTGATCAATTCCATTCCAGAAGTGAGGCCAGAAAAGTCACACGGGGAAGGGCTTTATGATTAGAAAAAGAAATTCAAAACTTCAGTTATCTCATATTTAACGCAAGATAAGAATTACAAAAATTTGCTTGCTTCTAAAGCTTGTTTTGATTTCCATGAAGCATTTTTGCACGAATCCCGATATGGCACCAAAGAAAAGGCTATATTTACGACGCGGTTTTTCTACGTGCCAGAAGGAATTTTAAACTGAGGAGCTCATAATTATAGGGTTCTTTCCCTTCCCACTCTGGTTTACTAACTCAATAAGTACTAATCCATGGAGATAAAAACTAAGAGCCAAATCAGTATTTATGAGCCAGCCATAATCTGTTCTAATCATATACCCATGTAAGATGAAATAATAATAATTAGTACAGATTAGCAGTTGGAACTAGCTTATTTATCAAGAGGTTGATCCATGAGAAATATGTAGCATAATTCCCGAAAAGATAGTTACTTTGTACATGCCATAGGACACTATTCAAAGCTGCATAATTTCAAGGTCCAGTAACAATTTTTGGTTTGGTAAGTCTATAATTTATTATCATCAGCACTCTCTCCCTCCCATTCGCCTCAGAAACATTTTTTTTTTTAAATCCTAACTGGGCTCTTAATAGAGGCTGCCCAGAGATTGGATTGGATGTGCAGCTTTGCATATGGTTCATGAGTTGGAGAGTTGGAAAGTTATAAGCATAGACTGGCTTTACAACTTATTATTCCTTCAAGTACGTTGTATATAATTTCCTGGTGGCCTACATCTAGCTATAATTCTCAGCTGTAGCAGTTCCATTTTGCCGTGTAATTTGGGAATCTGGGTAAGAACATTAGAAAAGGCAGAGGCAGCGCAAAAACAATAGTTCTGAGGTCTCGGGATTATCATAATTATTCTGACATCTTAAACCCAACTAATCAATCAATCAGAATAGAATAGAATAGAGCTGGAAGGGACCTTGAAGATCTTCTTGTTCACTCCCGCTGCTCAAGCAGCAGACTCTATACCCATGATGGTGAACATATGGCACGCGTACCACCGAGCCATATCGGTGGACATGCGAGCATTGCCCTAGCTCATCTGGGCCCATCGGAAGTCAGGAAACAAGCTGTTTCTGGACTCAGAAGGGCCTCCGGGGTGTGGGGAAGGCCGTTTTCACCCTCCCCAGGCTCCTAGAAAGGCTCTGGAGCCTGGGGAGGGTGAAAAACGGGCCTGCCAGGCCCACCGTGCCATCTGTCAAGTATAAATGCCTCGCTTTATATAAACTAAAGCTATATCATAAGATAAGCAAGGGTTAATATACATTCTCCTCCCTCTAAATCAATGATAGGTCAATACTTACCGTTAGCTCCGCCCATCCTGTATATAAGACCACCTCCAACTGTCATCCTTACTCTTTCTGAATGTATTCTGTGAAAGGAACAAACATATATTAATAAATGAATTTATTTAATTATAATGAGCCTATGTCTATTATATGAGCCATATCTTCAAAATCATCGCATGCCAAAAGTGGGGGGAGCGCACGGGGTTGCGCACGCATATGCAGGGGAGTGGGGCGGCGCATTGAATTATGGGTATGGGCACGCGTGCGCATGACCCCCCCCCCGCTTCCCCCACTTCTGGCACACGACGGCAAAAAGGTTAGCCATCACTGCCCTATACCATTCCAGAAAAATGGCTGTCCAATTTCTTCTTAAAAACCTCCAGTGATGGATCACCCACAACTTCTGAAGGCAAGCTGTTCCATTAGTTAATAATTCCTCTATAGGACAGTATCAGCAGATCCTTGGGCAATCTGAGCCTTATGAGTTGACAGGTTTAACAGATTAACAGATTTGGAAGAGACCTTGTAGGTCATCTAGTCCAACCCCCTGACCAAGCAGGAAACCCTACTACCATTTCTGACAAATGGCTGTCCAATTTCCTCTTAAAAACCTCCAGTGATGAAGCACCCACAATTTCTGAAAGCAAGAGCTTAATTGCCCTCACTGTTAGAAAGTTTTTCCTTAATTCTAGGTTGCTTCTCTCCTTGATTTGTTTCCATCCATTGTTTCTTGTTCTGCCCTCTGGTGCTTTGGAAAATAATTGACGCCCTCCTCTTTGTGGGAACCTCTCAAATACCGGAATACTGCTATCATGTCCCCCCAGTCCTTCTTTTCTCTAGACTAGCCAACCCAAATCCTACAACCACCCTTCATATGTTTTAGTCTCCAGGCCTTTAATAACCTTAGTTGTTCTTCTTTGCACTTTCCCCAAAGCCTCAACATTTTTTTTGTAATGTGGTGACCAAAATTGGATGCAGTATTCCAGGTGTGGCCTTACTAAGGCATTATAAAGTGGTACTAATATTTCACGTAATTCTGTTTTTGTGCCTCTGTTTATAAAACCAAGGATTGTGTTAGCTCTTTTGGCTGCTGCTGTACACTGCTGGCTCATATTCAAGTGATCATCCACTAGGACTCCAAGGTCCCTCTCACAATTACTGTTTTTGAGCCAGGTTTCACCTAATCTGTACTTGTACCATTGTTTTTTCCTGCCTAAGTATAAAACCTTGCTTTTCTCCACATTAAATTTCATTTTGTTGGATAGAGCCTATTGTTCAAGTCTGTCAAGTTCTTTTTGGATTCCTGAGCTTGTCTTCCAGAGTAATCAATTCCAAATGAACCCAGATAAGGTGACTGGTCAAATGTATTGATGCCATTGTAACTGCTACAATTGGCATGAACCACATTGATGAGATAAAAACATAATATCAACTTGAAAAGCTGAGTTGTCTTAGTTGTAGCTGATTGTTGTGGTCCACCAGCAGCCTGCGGAGCTAGCAGAGGAGTCGGACAGTGAGGAGGCTGGGGAGGACCATGGGCCAGTCCTGGAGTCTGGGGAAGGCCCGGATGAGGGCTCTGCATTGGAGGCAGAGATGGGGCCAGGGCCATCTGGGAGTAACGCGTGGACTCTGGAGCCTCCAGAGTCGGACAGCAGAGAGGCAGAGGAACAGGAGGAGCCTGTACACATGCACAGAGCTGAGCAAGAGCAGCTAAAGTGAAAGGGACGACTTGGGAGTAAGGCCAGGAGATGATTGGCCCCTCCCATAAGGCTTTAAAGAGCAGCAAAGACTCTTGGACTCTTCGTAGGAAAGCAATGTTGCTAAATCAGTTTCCAATCGGTGTCTCTTGTTTCTGAACTTCATGGGGCTTTGCCAAGAAAGGCCTTTGGCAGGGTGCCAAAGAAGATAAAGATTTGTGATAAGCCTGAAGGACTTGTTTTGGAATTAATTTGGACTAAGCTGGGAATGAAGTAATTCTCAGCTGTTATAATAAAATAGGTTTGTTTGGAACTAATTCTGTCTTGTAATGACTCAGTGAGCCTAGGTTACAACACTGATACATGTAAAGGAAACGAAGCCCCCCCCCTCTTACAAACTCCCCTTATTAACCCCCCCCTCCCATTTGGAAAACGATACTACAGTCAAACATATCCAGCGATGGCCAGCAGAAAATTCTGTTTCCTTGTGGAGTAATTTATTCTACAGCTTTTAATACTAACTTTTAATAATTTAAAAATGAAGTCGGCTTTTCAAAAATCATTCCAAGCTTTATCTTTTTTTTTTTTTTTTGCTTAGGTTTTGTGAATTCAAAAAAAGAAAGAAACCCCACAATTCCAGAATATATCTTTAAAGTGCATTACCTGCAATGACTTCTTTGAAGTTGACGTTTTAGTGGGCAGAGAGTGCCATGTCAGATAAATATATCTTGAAGTGGGAGGGGTTTGTGTTACTGGGGCCATTATTATGGGGGGAAATATAGAAATTGAAGTACTGTTACATGAAAAGCATGATTCTGATTTTTTTAGAGCAATATTTCAAGTCAAGATGTATACATTGAAAATTACATTGTTTTAAAAAAAAAAAATCAAATTTCTTGTCTTTTAAATAAGTAGAGCCCTTCAGAGACCATATATTTCCTGACATAGAGATGGAGATAACTGGCAGTTTTCATTGCAGTATTTTAAAATTGCATCAAAAAAAAAAAATAATAAAGTTGCGGCTTCTGCCAGTATTTATGAATTGATCGTACAGGTTGAAAATTAAAAGACAGATGGATAGAATAGGCTTCAAATGGGAAAAATGATGGCAAGAAAAGGGTTAAGCAGACCCTTCCCTGATATTTTCATGTACCAGCCTGCCCCATTCCTTTAAAAAATCCTGTTAAGAAATAAAAGTAATGGTGATAGTGGTGGGGGTGATTATGATGATGATGATGTATTATGGTTACAGGAATTGGGTTGCCATGATAGCAATGTTCCAGTATTTGAGCGGCTCCTACAAAAACGAGGAGATCAAACTATTTTCCAAAGCACCAAAAGGCAAGACAAGAAACAATGGATGGAAACTAGCCAAGGAGAGAAGCAACCTAGAACTAAGGAGAAATTTCCTAACGGTGAGAGCAATCAATCAATGGAATAGCTTGCCCTTCAGAAGTTGTGAGTGGTCCATCATTGAAGGCTTTCAAAAAGAGAGTGGACAACCATTCATCTGAAATGATATATAGGATCTCCTGCTCGAACAGGTTATTAGACTAGATTCTAGAAGACCTCCAAGGTCCCTTCCAACTCTATTGTTCTGTGTTCTATTACTACTTTGTCCACAAACAATGAATAGTTGCTTACATTGCTTTCTATCTCTACCTCAGCCCTAAGAGAAAACTAAATGTCTCAATCCCAAACTTTCCACCAAATGTATTCTCTCATCAGATTTTATTATATTTCATGATTAGACTTTATTGTTTTCTCTAGATCATTATACCTCTCCTCAACCTGACCCCATCCATATATAATGGGCAAACCATACCATACCATCTTCCTGGCCAGCATGAGAATTGTTTAAGTTGACATTTGAACTCAGGAAGTTCACCAGATTGGACAAGTGATCTAATTATCCTTTGATTTCAGAATATCTAAAGCTGGACAAGCACTTCATGGAGTGGCTGCCAGATTTTTGCAGTGTCTCTTCTTTTCTCATACATATATTGAGTAGGTAGTAGGTTTAGTAGGTACTATTTTACTTACTGATTGGAGTTTAATTCTGAAGCCAAGATTGAAAGTCAACATCCTCTTATTTTCTCTGAAAATAAACTGCCTATTGTCAGTGGGTCATCATTTCTGTTATTTCAGATGCACAGCGATGATCAAAACACACGATTTCCCATTTAAGGTTGTTATTTGTAGAAATCTATAAGCAAGACATATGAAACAGCAGAAGCTTCTATATTCAATGCTTGTCTTTTAAAAATACTCTCATATCGTGTGTGACGTAGGGATATCTGTTATGTAATGCCTATAATTAAAACCGAGGTTTGGAGTGTTGTTAATCCAAATGTCACAAGTGACAGTATTTTACAATCAATGAATCATGGCTGATACCTTGCAGAATATGGAAGCTGAATATTCTTTTTAATTGAACGAAGATGATAAGCTGTGGTTCTCAAGATAGTTATTGATTTATTCCATTTATATAGCTATCCATCTCGTGTTACACGATTCCAGGCAGCTTACAATAAAAATAAAAGCAAAAACACAAGATGCATAATATAAATCCAAAATAAAAAATGCAGCAGCCATGGACAATCCAAGCTATCCATACAACCAGAAGATGGATTCTAATCAATATCTAGAGCCCCAATAGAGTTCAAGCCAATCTAATCTCAGAGGGAATGATATTCCAAAGGAGTGGGGTGCCATGCTAGAAAAGGGTCTCCTTTGGACCCCACCAGTTAATACTCTGTAGCTGACTGTAGCCCTTCCTGGCCAGATCAGATAGGGTAGGTTAAAACAATGCTAAGTACACCTTCCAAGGTTCCCTGATTATCCACCACTGTTTATAATGGCCGAACTGTCAGCAACCATAATTCAACGGCATCTACAAGACCATAGATTTAGAATGACATTGTAAGTCATTGCACATTCAACCTGTAGGGTGTCTTCTAGGCAATGCTCCAGCTTGATGCCACTTCTATATGTGATGGACTCACTTCTATAATAACTAATGTCATTTTGACTGAACATTTTAGGAATTAAAACAAAATACTTCTACCGTAGAGTGTGCTAGATTGTGGAACGCTGCCCTAGGATCACTCCATGATATGATCTTAAAAAAATAGCAAAGATTTAGGGCAAGAAGTGCCATATAGAAAAAGAAAAGGGTTAATCTGCTCAACATTCCAGATAGGAATTATATTTTATTTTATAATTTATTGTATTTTGTTATATCTTTTATAAGGCAGAAATCTTGAAGAGAGAAAAGGTTTGGCACTGTTACATATTAAAACAAGCTCTATATTTCTAGAAGCCAAAGGAACAACTTAAATACACATTTATTCTAAATTGATATAGTTATGCAAAATTACCACAGAAGAAAAATATTATGTACATTTACATAATGAACTAATTAGTGATCATCTTAAACTGGTTCTCAAGAGTATTGGGGGGGAAATACCCCAAATATCTGAATAGGCATGGATTAGGGGTTAAATGTGATCCTTGGGCTACAAACTGTAAATTGGATAAGAACACCGGTGTCAAACTCACCGTGTAACATTGTTGTCATGTGACATATTGCGACATTTTCCCCTTTGCGGAACTGGGGTAGGTGTGGGCTGCGCATGATGCATCCGGCCTGCGGGCCACCAGTTTGACACACCTGGATTAGAAGGAGCAGTGGTACAGATGAGTGTACACAAAGCATACTAGAAAAAAGTCCCGTGTGTATTAACGGCTTCCTGCATTGTCTCCTGTCCAATTCATTCACTGTTTTTATACTGCTTTCTGAAGGACCCTGTTGCTTCTTGGTAAGAAAATATTGGAAGCTGCCTTTTCCATCTGCCCATTTTTTCCCTACATCTTTCAATTTTTCCAAGCAGGAACTTTGTCTGGAGATGTCAAGGAACTGAATCTTGGAATTTTATGCATGCAAAGCCATTGTTCTGTCACTTAACTCTAATCCTAGATACAATCAATAATAGAACCAATAATAGATTGTGCATCACAGTTGATCTCCATCCAGTGTAGTGTAGTGGGAGTCCTTTTAGATGTCTACAGTCTGTTCCAGAGGAATGCCCTACTGCAGACCAGATTTCTGTATAGATTCAACCATCACTATCCAGATCGGGGTATCAAACTCAAGGCCCGCAGGCCGGATCCAGTCCATGGGATGCTTAAATCTGGCCCATCGGGCTGTCCTGGAAACAGTGAAGGACCGGCTCGTGGTGCCTCTGACAGTGAAAATGGAGCTCAAGAGGACCACGGGCGGCCCTCCCGAGCTCTGTTTTCACTGGCAGAGGATTGCAGGAGGTTGTTGCAGCCGGAAACAGAGCTTAGGAGCCCATTTTTGCTGGCAGAATGCTCAGGCCCCTAAGGCGCCCCTGACCCAAGTGACATCAAGCTGGCTATGCCCACCCTGGCCATGCCCCTCCTCCCCAAGGTCAAACACAATCCTGATGTGGCCCTCAATGAAATCGAGTTTGACACCCCTGATCTAGATGATTTAAACTATCATCTCCAGGTAACTTTGCCCATTGGTTCCCTGCTTCCTCATCAGACAAGTCATTATGGTAAGAATTCTAAAAAATACAGAGTTTGAAAACTGAAAGGTTTATTTCAGTTCATTTATTTGGGAAGCCTGCCATCTTTTCTCCTTCAACTCTTATGGACTGGCAACCTTCATTCTTCATCTCAAAGCATTCCCAATTCCTTCTTTCTGTACCCAAAGCTAATCAATAACAATGACTTTAAATCCTATTATATTAGGATTTGACTACATTGTATGTTTGCCAGTATTCATAATTAGATTGCCATATGATGCGAGCTAAATTAATTCCAGGGATGCGGTAAGGAACAGCTCGTTTTCTCTGTGCTTTAAAACTGTTCCCTATTGTTGATTAACTGCCCATCTCAGTTTTGACATGAATTGACACATAGACCTATTTTTAAATGGTCAGCTGCATTAACAGTTTAGTTGTTTCCTTGCTCTCCTTCAAAAACTCTTCCTAGTTAGAAATCTGGATGATGAAAATGCCTCTGGTTTATTATTAAATGCTCATATTCATATATCAAGTACAGATCATACCTCTTTTTCTGAAGCCAACTTGTAATCATCGTTAAACAAACCAGGTCAAGGACTATATCTCTGTTCCTCTACTTTGATTGAACAGCTTGAATCCATAACTACAGTAAGTGTTTTGAGGAGAGCTCTCCCGTCACCAGAAGACAGGTTTATCTCATGAGAGGGAATATGCTTGATCAGTGCGGTATCATTCATTACATGAGCAGTGTTCAAATTGAGAATGGCAGTTAAGGTGCTGAGGGATCTGTGCTTTCTCTCTAGCACCTGTTCATCCCCCTGACAGAGAGAGCTATATTTGTTAACTCATAACTGGCTTTACATTTGTATTTACATTTGTAAATATATATTTAACGTGGGTGTATGGCATCCTTCTGGACCACCCATAACAGTTTGGAATTAATGCAGTTTTATGGTATCTCTGCTCCTTCCTGAGCAGACCATTACAGTCAGTGTGTGTTGGGGAGAAGAGGTTGAACCTTATGGCGTTTCTGTCTGGTGCAATGCTGTTGCCGTTGTGACCCAGGCCCATGTTGTGGCTCCGTTGTCTGAGCCTGGGCTATCGACAGATGCAGACTCTGAGAGTGAGGGAGAGGAGTTGGCAAGGCATCCCTCTCTAGGACCCTCCTCTCTGGCAATGCCTCCGGAGGACACCGAAGGCCAAGAGATAGACCCAGAGTCAAGCATGTCCCCGCAGACACAGGTGGACAGCGACGAAGTAGATAAATGCTGGCTGGACCCTTGGCAGAGGCGCAGGGAGAAGCGTGCGCAGCAGAGGGGAAGGCGTGCCAGAGATTAGCTGAGTCACTGGACCACACCCCACAGGGTATAAATGTGGGTGTGGTGGCCAGTTCAGTTTGTGACGAGCAAAAACTAGAAACAATCCATGATCTCTGCATTACTGGACTTCTGCCTGCCTTGTCGGACTGCATTTGGACTAATCCTTGTATTGCGGAAACTTTGCCTGCTTTATCGGAATGCTTACAGTCTAATCTTTGTTTTGTGTGAGTAAAGTCTGAATTGGCAGCTAGCCACTGGGTTGCTGCCAGCTTTATCTTCAAATATTTTGTCGTGTGGCTTATTAACTCCGGGCCGTCTGTGGAGGTGCGTGTGTGGGACGGGGACAGAACAGCCCAAGTAGTTAGTATTAAATACAAACAGTTCGAAAACAAACAGACTTTAATAGAACAGCTGAGAATTAACTCGTTCTCAGCATAGTCCAAACTAAATTAAAGCAAATTCTTCAAAACACCATTCCTCAGTTTATCACCGACCTTGGGATAATTAGGCAAACTGCCAAAGGCTTTTCTCGGCATGCATACCAGCCTGCCACTCATGAGATGAACTGCACACCCGTGCCGGCCTGCCACTTGCACAGCTCGGTCCCCCTCTTCACTCCCAAGCTGCAAAGGTTGGGGACCGCTGACTTATGAGTCTATTTACTCTGAACAGAATCTGCCTTTGCAAGGAATGCCCGAAGAAAGAGCTTGCAGAAAATCCAGAGTCCCCAATGAGATGCAGTGAGCGGGAACTCGCAGGTGGGCATTCATTGCAGAAGCCCCCACCAGATGCAAGATCACTAAATGAACTGTTGTAAGTCGAGGGCTACCTGTACTAACTTGCAGTGATTCACTTTACAACTGTGGCAAGAAAGGTCGTGAAATGGGGCCGCAAAACTCACTTAGCAACCATGTTACTTAGCAACAGAAATTTTGGATTCAATTGTGTTCTAAATCGAAGACTTACTTGTATTATGACTATATGGTGATACCGCTGTCAGCTGCTTAGAATCAAAATTGATTTTCACACCCAAATAGCATGGGAAGAAAACAAGCCAATATGCTTTATTGCCTTAGGCAAAGCAACAAATGAAATCACACCCCTCTAAGTCACAGTAATACCGAAAGCTGATTAAGTCTGCATCTGAGGCACAAGATTCCACAAGCGCTCATTAGTCTTTCACGCTGCCGAAGGGTAAGACCTAATTCAATAAATGTATGGGTAAAAAGAGATGGTATAAATTGTCACAAAGCCTCAGCAGAAAGAATGTTTCACTGCCTGCCCTTCCCTTTCTGCATCACAAACAAAAGTGCATGCAATTATGCCTTTCAGTGCTTCATTCTCTGAAGAATTATGGGCCGGGTAGCCATGGAGTCTGCTTGTATCATAGTAGAGTCACCTGGGAAGGCAGCCTTCAGGCCAAGGCATTCAAATCTGGTGGGTCTTCTGAGATAGATCGATAGATAGATAGATAGATAGATAGATAGATAGATAGATAGATAGATAGATAGATAGATAGATATCCTGTTTCCCTGAAAATAAGACATCCCCTGATAGTAAGCGCAATTGGGCCTTTGAGCGCATGCGCTAAAATAAGCCCTCCCCAAAAATATTTAAACGCATGCACAACCGGTCCCCGCCATTCCTCTGATTAGGGTTAGGGAGACAGAGCTGGAAATCAGGTATGATGGCAAGAGGAACCCCATCTTGCTCCACGCACCCCAACATAATAAGACCTTCCTGAAAATAAGGCCAAGCACTTATTTCGGGGTTCAAAAAATATAAAACAGGGTCTTATTTTTGGGGAAACACAATAGATAGATGATAGATAGATAGATAGATAGATAGATGGATAGATAGATAGATAGATAGATAGATAGATAGATAGATAGATAGATAGGGTAGGCAGGTAGGTACGGTAGACAGGTAGGTAGGTAGGTTAGTTATTGGCCATCATTTTACCATGGGATAGCTCTGGGTGGCTTACAATATTAAAAAGATAAAACTATACAAATAAAATACTACTAAAGTACAATACACAACTCTAGCCAAAAGATGGGAGGGGGAGGGGGGATATGCTATTAGTCTATCAACCACCCCCAATGTGGAGCGCCCTTCCCTTTGGAGCCCCAAGCCAAATGGCGGAGCCAGGTCTTTTAAGCTATTTAAGAGCCATGGTGGCAGTGTGGTTACAATGCAGTACTGCAGGCTACTTCTGCTGACTACTGGTTGCAGTTTGGCAGTTCGAGTCTCACCAGGCTCAAGGTTGACTCAGCCTTCCATCCTCCTGAGGTCGATAAAACGAGGACCTAGATTGTTGGGGACAAGATGCTGACTCTGCAAACCGCTTAGAGAGGGCTGTAAAGCACTGTGAAGCGATATATAAGTCTAAGTGCTGCTGCTTTGCGGAAGGTCAGGAAGGTTGGAGCCAACCTCACTCTAGGGGGAAAGATGTTCCAAAGAACAGAGGCAATATTATGCGGCACTTGCCACAGTCAGCCACTGCACCCAGTTGGCAGGTGCTAATATTCCTGTGTGGTTTGTATGCAATATATGATCAGAAAAGCCATGACGGCAGCCATAAAGGTACAATGAAAGCTCCATCCAAATTCCATAGGTGGAATATTTATAAAAACAGGCGAAGTTGCAGGAGCAATTTTTGTGGTCCAGTTTTGATTACTCTGACGGTACTCTGTGGACACCTCTATCCCTGTGAAGCCTGAGTGTCTTATCCATTACTTATGGCAACAGATTAGGTTCAGTATAGCTGACATATGGAATGCAGATTAGTTAATATTGGCTATGATGGCCATGTGGAACCTTCAGATATTAGTAGGACTATGCCACTAAATGCCATGAAGGATAGAAAACATGTTTCCTTCATGCCCCAGTCGTGGGCTTCCTGGAAGCATTTGCCAGGAAACAAAAGGTTAAACAAGATGGTGACCAAAATTTACAAGTTTTTTTTTTTTTTAAAAAAGTAGGAAGTATTTAAAAAAACCCTATGAAATAAAATTCAATTGCCTTGGATTAAAATTGTGAAACCAAATAAGTCTCATTCCGCGTTTGGATATGAATTGCTAGCACCTCACTTAAAATATACTGGAGACAGTTTTGCATATCCCCTGTTAATCATGCTTCAAAGTTTCACTTGCTAGTTTGTTCTTGAAATATACTGAAATTCAGGTAAATGGCAATGGCCTAATCTTTGTAATGATTACTAGCTAAATATGTTTTTACCTTGTGTTTTTCTGCCCTCTTGTGGCAAAGAATATTTTTAAAACTTTAAATTTTAAAGGAATGATTATGAAATATTCAATATTAGCTAGCATAGAGTAGTTACATAGAAGGATAAAGGATAAATTTATCTTATAAATAATTATTTCTGATTAATATTATTACTTTGAGCATTAATGTTATAGCCTAATAAATACTCATTGAACAGATACATATTTATTACAATTTGCTTCACTTGTAAATATGCTGCATAGAACAGTATGTTACATGTGTTTTGTAAAGGAAAATGCAGTCCTAATACAGGTAGTCCTTGATTTACAACCGTTCATTTCATGATCATTCGAAGTTACAAGGGAACTGAAAAAAGTGACTTACTGTCGTTTTTCACACTTACGACTGCTGCCATGGTCATATGATCAAAATTTGGATGCTTGACAAGTGGTTCATATTTATGATGGTTGCAGTGTGGCAGGGACGTATGATCATCTTTTGTAACGTTCTGACAAGCAAAATCAATTGGAAAATTAGATTCACTTAACAGTCTTGTTGTTATTATTTTAATAACTACAGTGATTCCATTAATAACTATGGCAAGAAAGTTTGTAAAATAGGGCAAAAGTCACTTAACAATAGAAATTTTTTTGCTCAATTGTCATTTAAGTGTCATTTTTTTTTGTCATTTTATTTGATTTATATACTGCCCTACTCCCGAAGGACTCAGGGCGGTGAACAGCCACAAGATAAAACACCTAAATACAAAATTTAAAAGCAAAGTAAAACTGAATTAAACAATTTGGCCCAAGACAGATTTAAAACACCCCAATAATTTAAAACAGATTAAAATTTACATTTTCAAAAGGGAAAAAAGGGAAAAGATTAGTGGAGGATGACCTGTAATTATTTATTTCTAAACTGCCCAGGTAATGAAAAATATGGAAAATTGATTAAATAAGTGTTCTTATTGCATTCAGAATAAGACTACTATATAAATGTAAAACTAGTAAGATGTAAACATAAAGAGTTGCAGTTTGAAAAACCATTTGAGCATCTGGATTTACCTGCTTAGTGCAGAAAGTCAATTTATCTATTTATTCCATATAAATGGTATCAACGGAGAGGTAGGCAAAAATGTCAAGATGTGATTGAACTCCCACTCTTTACATGCGTTAACATGCATTGCACATCTAAAATACTTTGGGGTTTAGACCAGCAAGATTTGGTGTTTACTCTTGGTAACTCCTTATTTTCAGATGCACACAGTTTGACCTGTTTATGGTTTCCTTTAGAATCTTTTGGGGTTTGTTTTTTTTACCTGTGTTAGGACTTTGGTATCCTCACTGAACAGCTAATAATGCTTGTCTGGTTGGTTTGTTATGGTACTCATAACACAATTCCAAAGGACCCTAAGCAACATATGATAACATGAGCAACAAAATCAAAACAAAAAGAATAAATAAACAATTTAAGATTTCTTTCTTTTTTAAACTTACAGGTACTACCTGCCAATTCCAGTGGACTCTGGGCAGCATATAATTACAGAAAGCCAAGATAACAAGACTATATTCATAGTCAGTTTGGACCCAACATGCATTGAAATGGCAGTTTTAACCACAATTGCAGCAAGTTGTGTATACTTATGGGAGTATTTTATATGATGGAGGCTATTACAAATATTTTTCTTTTTTTCTTTATTTTGAATATACCTAACATATCTAGACCTTTTTGTTGTTCTAACAGAAGAGAATATATGCAGTTCAGGATTGAACTATGGCGTCCTTGATGCCCTCTTGAGTTTAGTTGTTTGCTTTCAGATGTTTCGTTAGCAGACTAGGTAATATCATCAGTACTGTGGAGTTTGTTCCCTGTTTATATATAAGTACCAGGGATGAAATGCTCCCGGTTCAGACCAGATCGCCCGATCCGGTAGTGATGGCAGCAGGTGGTTCGGAGAACCGGTAGCAAAAATCTCTGCCCCCTCCCATGCCCAGCTGAGCCATGCAATCATCAGAGGCTTTTTTATTATTATTTTTAAAAGCATGTTTTCTACAACCTCTTCGGCCGAAAAAATGCTTTTAAAAGTAAAAAAAAAAAAAAAAGCCTCTGACGATCGCGCGGCTCAGCTGGGATCGTCAGAGGCTTTTAAAAGCATTTTTTCTACAACCTCTTTGGCCAAAGAGGTTGTAAAAAAAATGGTTTTAAAAGTTAAAAAAAAAAAGTTGGCCACGCCCATCCAGTCACATTACACACACACACACACCAAGCCATGCCCACAGAACCAGTAGTAACAAATTTTACATTTCATCACTGTATAGTACCTTGCCCTGCCAGTGTTAGTGGGTTGTGAATGTCTCTCTGAAAGTTTCTTTATTAGGATCTGCTAGTCTTCCGTAGGACAAACAAGATTTGCTAGTCTTCTACAGGACAGAAAGGCAGAAGATAGCAGAGCACATCCATGAACAATATAATGAAAACTTTTAATCTCACAACACACGGATACACTCAATCATAATTTTAACTAGAAAACTGAGTATCTTAGACTGAGCTAAATAAAACATTAGGGAATTCCTGGAAGTCGGCATTCAGACAAATCAACCACCAATACACACATACAGTATAGTCCATATTTACGCACTATTCAAAAGAGACAATTAAAAAGCTAAGAAAGAAACAAAAAGGAAACATCCTCTCCAGCAGTAATATCCAAATAACCAGGGATTACACCACACAATCTAGCAAAAACCAATACCCTAATCAAGAACTATCAAGAAGAAAAGTAGACAGACACCCTTGACCTGCCAACACTGGCAGGGCAAGCTACTGTATATTAAAAACAGAGGAAACCCCACGCTTACTAGCACAGAAGATGTTAAATAATCAAGCTCAGAAAACACCAAGGACCCCCACATTTTCTGTTATTCTTAGCCTACTTCACTAACCTTGATCCATTCACATCTCTTTCCTGACACCACCCCTATAGAGCTGAACTGTAGACAAATACTGTCTACAGTATTTGCAGTCTGCTTATCTTTCCATATCCTAAATTATTTTTAAAAGTAATATACAAAAAGTTTTCCAGACTAGCAGATTCCAAGGTAAGTTGGACTACAATTCCTTGCATTCCTCAACTTATAGTATATTTTACTGTACACATAGTCGTTGACATAGGACTACTGTACAAACGTACAGTTATTCATAGCTTATGTGACATCATGGGATAATTCTCATTCTGTATTCATCTTATTTGCAAAATAATTAAACATTAACTTATTTACAATTCATATTAGGGCACTACCTTGATTAGGCAAATTTTAGCTCTTAAACAACAAACAATCTTTCAACATATCCATAATGTCTAATCAGTGAAGATGATTTTTAAAAAGATGACAGGATATGTAGAGTGTGCTATTCAAATAACAGAGCTTGCATAAATACGTAATAATTGTGGGTTTTGAAAGTTATTACTATTATTGTGGCTTTCCTCCTACCAAACAACCTGATTAATTCATGTAAAGATTTAGATGAATTCCAGGTAGCTGCTGGACTTTTTTATTTTCAACAGTGATGGATGAACCATTATTTGTTTATTCCTCTTGGAATCATCTTCATTTTGGTTTTTTCAACCTAGGAAGGATTTCAGGTGCAACTGGTACCATTCTACCATCAGACAGTCCAATTTAAATGTATGGGGTTCTCCTGTCCCAAATTTCTCCCTCGATGCCACTGCCGCAACCACCTAGCTGTGATCAGTAGATTACTCTCTAGATGTATGCCTCTCATTGTGACATTTATTCTGCCAACGAATATAACATGAGCTATGTTCCTGGAGCCAACATTGCATGCTTTATGCAAAAGAGAAAAGAAACAGTAAACTCAGGGCTGAAAAACATGGGGGAATTCCCCCACTCCCCAAAGCAAAATAGTTTCCCAATATTCTACTTGAAAGAAATCACTTTCAGTCCCTTCCTCCTTCTCTCCAGATAGCCCAACTGTGTTTAGGATTCTAAACTTACATGAGTGAACAGAATAAACAGATGAACAAAATGCTGACCAAGAGGGGAAAAATAAATATTTGGACTGGATAAATTAAATGAAGCAGAACAAACACCTGCACAGAGAAACAGAGAGCACCACATTAAAACTGGATTTTGGAACAGAGATCTCACTTGGAATCAGTAAAGTGTCCAAATGCAAGCAGACTGGCTTAGTTAAATGAAATAATATTCATTACCATCTGTAAACCACGAAAGAGGGTTTTATTTTAAAAAAGGCAACCAGACTGATTTTTTTTTTTTTTGAGGAAGAAGACATTTCACTTCCTACCCTGGAAGCTTCATCTGTTGCATTGGATGCTTGGAAAATGGAAGGTCAGTTATTGACAGTTGAGATTAGTTGGGGTGGGGTGAGAGGTTCTAACAGGATGGTGGTGGTGGTGAAATGGAAATATTGTGTTTTGTATGCAGTCAACTGGTCTTAACACTGAGAGCCATTGTGGTTACTTGGGGTTTTGTCTGTGACCTCAGGGTCACCTGAATCAGTAGTGTGGAAACTTCTTGGAACAGCCAAAAGGGCTGAATTGTAAATTGGGGATACAGTAGGTGACATCTTATCACTCCTCCTCTATTGAGAGAGGGCTGCTCAATGTTAACATAAATCACCTCTATTACCCCTCTTTCAAACCTCTGCTTTCATCCATGCTGATGCTGCCAATAAACCATAATGCCTTTAATCAGGCTGCCCCCAAAGGTGTCCTTGCTGCACCAGAGTCCAAGGTATGTAATTGCTAGTGGATTCTGCATAAAGCCATTATTTGTAGTCAAGGAAACAGATTTTGAATATAGCTAATGCTTATTCTCTGTAATCATTTGCCAGTTTTGAGGACAGACACCCACAGTATCCGATTGTTTCATTAGGGTGAGAGAACACACATGGGTTCCGTACATGGGTGTTGCAAGGAAAGTTCTGCCAGCTTGCATATTGCATCACATGTACAAAAGGGGTGGAACTTCCAAGGTGAAGCTGCAAATCTTGATTAGTCATTTGGTCCCTTTGCAGATGCTCATATATTCAACCAACTCTGCCTTAAGACAACCAAGGACTATGTACTTCATGTGCATAGCTGAGCGTGTCTTAACCATAGATATGTAATTAGCATAGGCACAGATGTGTTAATCTGTGACAGTGGTGTTGGAAGAAATATCCTTCTGGGTTAGCTCCAAGTGGGGAAAAAGACACTGGAAACATGGAGACTGTTTGGAAAGATGGTTTAATGGTGGACAGGATCACATGGCTTGAGTTCCTGAACAGAAAAAGGGTGAGATACAGCAAATCCCCGGGTTTTATGCTCTCTCTGGCTTTGAACTTCCTGGGGCCCCGAAAGAGTATCCTGATTGGTTGTCAGACTTCCAGGGAGTGGGGGTCTTATTTAGCCTTGCTGGCTGATGTAATCTTCCCAGGTGCCATGTGGTGAGTTTCTGTTCTAGATGGGTCCCATTGTCTTGCAGATGAGGTCCATTGACAAAGATTGAGTTTCTGCCTCTGGCCCATTAACAAAGGGGGGGAGGCAGGAAGGTGGGAGTTGCTTTGTCTTTAAAACATGTTTCTCCATTTCTCAACCAGGGAAACATAATATTCTGTCTTTTTAATATTTCCTAAAATATTTCATTCTTCTAGGAAAGGGGTGGGTGCTAACTTCCTACAGTGGAAACAATATACTATTGCCATATCCTCAAGACTAACATTTTATTACTTAAAAGTCATGTTGAGACAATAGCTGAGTATTAAGTTGATGGAAGATTTGCATTATCGACTCTCAGCATGAATTTGAGTTAGGTCAAGGAAAGTTTTAGGTGTTCTACACGTTTCCAACTGGCCTCCCAAGTTTTCCCAAAATGAGCCTGGTTGTTTTTCTCTATAACACCCATAATTATACGATAATTATGATTTATGATTTTCTTTGCTGCAACTTTGTTCATCTCAGTGATGCCTTAATTTCCGTTGAGTGGAAACCTGGGCTAGACCAACTTACCCCTGCAACCTTAAACTACAATTGTATCTTCTTATAGTTTCGTAAGAAGAAAGAACCCAATGTTGGGTTCACCCCACCCCTCCCTCCCCTTGTCCCTTTTTGCTGATAATTCAGTACAGGCTTCATCAACCCATGTGGGCGGGGCCTTCCTCCTTCCCGTATCTCACTGCGCAGGCGTCCCGCTCAAGCAACGCTCCGGCTCTCGGGATGCGTGCGCACCTGAGCTGTTCCGCCTCCCCGCCTGTTGCTGGTTTGGCCGCCGCTGACGTAGCGCCTTCCTTTCTCTTTCCCCACCCCCGCCGCCGCTTCGGCGCTCCCTGCCGCCTCACCGGGAAGACTCCGCCACCGGCCAATGGCGGCCGCTCGGCTGTGAGCACGGAGGGCGTTAGGCATGGCCGGGCGGCGGGGCGCGGGGGGCGGCGGGGCGTTGGCGGTGGGTCCCTTGGGGGAAATGCTGCAGCAGTCGCCTTCGTGCTGCGTTGGGGGAGCCGCGTCGGAGCCCGCCCGCGAGCTCTTCGAGGCTTGCCGGAATGGCGACGTGGAGCGCGTGAAGCGGCTCGTGAGGCCCGAGAACGTCAACGGCAGAGACACGGCCGGCAGGAAGTCCAGCCCCCTCCATTTCGCCGCAGGTAACCAGCCTTGGCGCTCGCGCACCTTCCCCCTCCCCCCCCCCACCAACCGCCTCGGGCTCCTTCCCCTTCGAGGGCGCCTGGTTGACAATGTGGCAACCTCTCTCTTCATCCGCCCCCCTCCCCTCCCCTACCTTTCCTTGCAAAAGCAGGTGTGGTGGTTGTAGGTCTCTGGCTCTGGGCTGATATTGGGCAGATACTCCCTTCTCGACCGAGGTGGAGAAGAGCCACTTGGGGGACAGCGGCCGTCTGGGCATTTTATTTATTTATTTGGCGTATGGCGTGGCTGGGCGTATCGTTAATAAAAAAAAAAAAGGGGGGGGGAGCCAAGGGACATAATGGGAGCGGAAACTGGCCATTGAGGTGATTAATTTTCATTGAAATGAATGCTGAACTGCAGTGGAGGCTCAATGGATTTGGGAAGGGAAGGACTAAAATTTAAAAAAAAAAAATTAAAGGGGGGTTTCTCTTGGTAATAGGGGGGCTAGAATTAAAAAGGTTATTAAAAGGTTTTTCTGAATACAGGTAGTCCTCGTGTTACAGCCGTTCATTTAGTGACCGTTCAAAGTTAACGGCACTGAAAAATGTAACTTAATGGCCGTGGTTTTTTTGCATTTACAAACCTTTGTGACATCCCAGTGGTCACGTAATTAAAATTCAGGCGCTTGGCAAACGTCTCATACTTATGACGGTTGCGACCTTTTGACAAGCAAAGTCAATGGGAAAGCCAGATTTAACAACCTTAACAACCGGGTTACTAATGTAACAACTGCAGTGATTCACTTAACAATTCTGGCAAGAGTGATCCTAAAATGAGGCAAAATTCACTCAACTGTCTCGCTTAGCAACAGAAATTTGGGGCTCCATTGTGGTCTTAAATTGAGGACTACCTGTACCTTGAAAAATAAAAGGAGTAAAGAGAATGAAACAAAAGGGCAGTCAGGAAAGTAGAATGGGTACTATCACATCTTCCATATCTATCTCTTATCCCCTCTCTGCCATTCACCTGGAGTGGAAAGGTGGTTTGAGGACTGCACTTATGAGGCTTCTTTCTCCTATCAGAAGGGAGAAGGATGCGTGTAGATAAATAATGATGAGCGCGCACATACATAGCCTAAGACTTTTCTGGACCGAGTGGCCAAAGCGCACATGTGCCCGAACTCCCAAAATGCAATGTGTGCGCGGCCCTGGGCATGCGCCCTGCCCCCCCCCGCATGCCCTCCATGCATGTGCGGCAGAGACCTGAAGACCAGCTGGCCGGTGGGAGGTGCGCGCATGCGTGAACTGGGGCAACAGCTCGCATGCCATCAGAGGGCGCTGCGTGCTACCTCTGGCATGGGTGCTATAGGCTCGCCATCACGGGCCTAAGATAAGGATGGGCCTGTTTTGACTTCCTGTCAAAACAGGCCCATGGAGGTGGCATGTCTATACCACCTCCAAATACCTGTTTGCATTTCACAGTCAGTGGAAAATTGATGCAGACATTCAGGTCATCTGGTTGATATCGCAAATCAACCCTCAAAAAAATGTCCCACGATTGTTTCAAACGGATATTAAAAGCAAAGGAGAAAAAGATAGGATTAGAAGGTTTCTGTGGAAACTAAATATTCTTACTATTAATTCAGCTATCTAGAGAGACCTGAAACTATTTAAATATTGTGACACACTACCGTGTTTCCCTGAAAATAAGACCCTGTCTTACGTTTTTTTGAACCCTGGAATAAGTGCTTGGCCTTATTGCCATGCGCTCAAAAGCCCAATTGGGCTTATTATTAGGGGATATCTTATTTTGGGGGAAACAGGGTAGCAACCCCAAAGGGTACCATGATTTGTGGTATGGCACCAAAAGCTGTATGTATATTTAGAAGGACTAATAAGTCAATATTAAGGGGTATCCAAGAGCTATTTCCCCTTCTAAAAATGTAACCTGAAGGGACAATTGCTTATGGCTGATAATTATCCTTGATTTTTCCAATTTGTTCATTTCTAAAGGTAAATATGGTTTTTTTCTCTTCATAATTCCACAATTTTGTTAGAAATGTTTCTTATTTGAAGAATGTACTTTTTGGGCTTTATTTTGTTTAATGATTCCATACTAGGTCAAAGACTTCTTTTTATTTCAGGTTTTGGTCGGAGAGATGTAGTAGAATACTTGCTTCAGAGTGGTTCTAATGTACATGCACGAGATGATGGAGGACTCATTCCACTTCATAATGCTTGCTCATTTGGTCATGCTGAAGTTGTCAATCTTCTCCTGCGCCATGGTGCAGATCCTAATGCAAGAGATAATTGGAATTATACTCCTCTTCATGAAGCTGCCATCAAAGGCAAAATTGATGTCTGCATAGGTAACACTTTGATATTCTTTTTCCAGTGATTTCTACATAAAAAATTCAAGAATCTTTCTTAGCATAAACCAGACCTCCAAACTATCCAAGTCAAATTGACATTCTTGATTTAAAGTACTTTTAAATATCATTAGATATTTTTGAAAGTCTTTGTTTGTTAAATATGTTGAATTTTGTGGGTGTTGCAAAAGAATCCTATTATTTTGCTTATGTTTGTGGGAAGTTGGCTGAGGAATTAGTAATATGATCAGCATTAAGAATGGTTTAGGAGTTTATCCTTTAGTGTGTGCCTGGAAATATAATTAATAGCCCAACATAACATTATTCCTTGATCCATAAATATTTTGGACCAAACTACTATAATAATTCGAATTTGTCCTGATATGATTTTGTAGTCCTAGGCTCAGAGTTGCAGTTTCCATAATTTTTTTGCCAGAGGGAAGAGACAGAAAGATGCAAGATAAACATTTTCTGTTCCAGTTGGGGGAGGGGGGGAGAGAGAGAGAGTACATGAGTAACTGCACTTAAATTAGTCACAGGAAATAAATTAATATCCAGTTCTATGTATTTCTTTGAAAATTTGTATGTCCATTTCCTTGAAAATTTAGAGTAGGATCCGAATTGGTCAGCTGTTTTTTAAAACAACATGTAACATAGCTATCTGGAATCTGAAGATCAGGAACTTGAATATTCAAGGGAATTTTACTAATGTGGCTTCTGAATTTCATCATCCTTTTTGTAAACAAAGTTAAGTAAAAACAGTTGTTCTACTTGGCCAAACAAATGTACATGCAGATGATTTGAATATTTGAGGAGAAGCTGTTTAGCATAAAGATGAATTAAAGAAGTGGCTTGGGATATTAATGTAGCCTGGCTGTATTTAATATGTTTGTGTTCAGATATATCCCATTAGATAAATTAATCACAATAGGCTATTGATTGCATAGGAGCTGGCATGGTCCTCCAGGGAACATTGTGGGTGAAGATAAATGTGAATCTGAGTATCCCTGTTCCTAGTCTTACCTTAGCTACTGAACTGCACTAGCTCTGATAGATACATCTCAAAAAGTATGAGGAAAAGTCATCGTTGGTTTTGAGATATTGCATGCCTGCTAGAAGGCTAAGCATTCCACCAGAGGATTTTAAATATATTCCTGCTCCTTTTAGTATTGTTGCAGCATGGTGCTGATCCGAGTATCCGTAATACTGATGGAAGAACAGCACTTGACTTAGCAGATCCATCAGCAAAAGCAGTGCTTACAGGTGGGTGGAATCTTCCATAGTCCATTTCTTCTGGTAATTATCTTTTTTCTTAGCTTGATGGAATTTGAGGATGGTATATATAGTTATTAATATTATTTATTAAATTTATTTATTAAATTTATTAAAGAATCATGCTTCCATCATGATTCTGAAAAAATACCAGTATCCACTTCAAAATAAAACAATACATATATCACATATCTGGAAAAGTAATATAGAATTTTCACAAAATAGTCTTTCTCCAAAACGATCTGTCACCCATACTAGTCTGCAGCCTGAGGAAAGAGCTCTTTGCCTGCTGTTTTATTAGCTGTGCACAGTCTGAGTCTCCATCGCAGGAGGTTTTAAAAAATAACAAATCTACTTGCAGTATGTTAAACCATTCTAACATCCATGGAATAAAGCATCCCTCTGGTACTATTTTGAAGTTGGAATATTGGGCCCATTCCTATTAGAAAGGAAAATAATTCTAAAAAATATGTACATGAATTAGAAAATCCTAAGATTGCTATGTTAATTTTCAGGTGAATACAAGAAAGATGAACTATTGGAAAGTGCCAGGTAGGTGATGTTAAGAAAATAAGAAATATTTTTTAGTTTTGCTGGAAAAATAACATTACATCCAACTGTTGCAGTGTTCCCATGTGATCACCATTTGGGCACGTCATATTTATCTTCCAACAAACATTTTTTTAAAAAGTAACAATAAAATTCTTTGCTGGTAATATCTTCCTTAATGACCACAGGGAATTCACTTAATGATTATAGTAGAAATGATGTTATAAGTCTCTAGCAATCATGCAATGTTTCATTTTGTGATGAGTTACCCGTCCCATTTGTGGTCATTAGGCAAGGACTACCTGTATGCAGATATTTGTCCCATTATTTTGGTGGGTGGGGAGATGGAGTTGCAGATTAAGGGTATCACATCAAGGCAGGGTTAGCAGCACAATTCCCCTTCCTTTTCTAACAACAAAACAATTGAGTAGATCTTTAGTTCCTTTAGGAGTATTTCTTAAATTTTAATTTGTTTCAAATGTAATGGTCTCTTGTAATTAAATCTGACCTGAAAACGTTAGCTTGAGTAAGACTTGAAGATTTTTTTCTTTGGTCCAATTTTATTGTTGTACAAGTCTTGCATTATAACTGTAGTCTAAAAATAGGTTTATACTTTCTAATTGTTTAATATAAGGAAAAATAATAAAAGGTATGTAATAAAAATGGCATGAAAGAAGGTGCTTGAAAATATTATACATTTATAATACAATTATCTTTGCCATGTAAGAGAATGAATGAGAGAGCCTAGAGGCAGAATGAAAAGAGGGATCAGCCTAGAATCTCTGTGTAGCTACAAGCAAACTATATCTCAACACCCCTTGAGTCCCACTGACCCTTATCTAACTCATCAGGTGCTGACTTAGTTGAGAAGATTTCCTGTGCATAGGCTATTAGCAATAAATCAGCTTAATTGAACCTTCATATGTGGACTTGATCTTTTACCCTTACAGTCCATTTGGAAGCAATACCAATTCAGCTACATTTGTGTGCAGGTTAATATGTATACTTCACAATACTTTTTTGTTTGTGCCTTTGAGTCAGTATTGACTCCAGGCAACTGCCTAGACAAGTCTCTGGTATTCATGGCAAGGTTTTTCAGAAATAGTTTGCAATTACCTAGGTCTGAGAGAGAATGACTGGCTCATGGTTTTATGCCCAAGGCAGGACTCGAACTCAATCTCCCGGTTTCTAGCCTGATGATTTAAGCACTATACCATGTGTTATTTAAAATAAATCATTAAATCTTGGCAAATGGAGTTTAAGCATAATGAGCATACAAAGCATAATAGGTAGAAAGCTAATTACACTTGTAAAATCAAGTCTAAAGATATATATTTAATAATTAGACTTAATATAGTAATAGTTTGCCTTGCAGAGATGAGTAAAATAAATAAATTACTTTATTACTAATCAAATTGAGGAAAATGAAAGTTTGCAGTTTGCAAAATGTTCATGAATATTAATTTTCTTTTTAGGAGTGGAAATGAAGAAAAATTAATGGCTCTTCTAACACCATTAAATGTCAATTGCCATGCAAGCGATGGCAGAAAGGTATTTTTAAACACATTCGTTTTTTTTTGAATTAGCAAAATAAGAAAATGACATTAAAGTTATTTGATAATATTTCACGTGATGTAATCTTTAGCTTTGGGTTGTTTTACTTATATTTTTACTTTATAGTGTTTATAAGAAATAAAAGTTTAATAGAACTTTTCAAAACTCAGGTAGCAATATTACTAAGAAAACTTGAGTTTGTTCAAGTACTATAATTACCATATCGTAAAATACTACCAAGCTAAGCAATAATTATATTTGTGCTTGCAGGAAGAATAAATGTAAATTGGTTGTCTTCTATATTCATATTGGTAGTATCTTTGAGAGCTGAAGGATTTCCTTAAATTCAGTTTCTTTTTACATTCATCCTGAACCACTTCTTTAAGTCCATTTCATAGTTCCTCTGGTCCTCTTAACAATGAGATTCAAGGCTTCTTGGTGTTTTTCTTGAAAAGGGTGGCTACATTCTGAAAATCATTGTGGATAATTGGTTGTCTTTCTTCTTTAGCTTAAATTGGAACTTGCTCAAGAGGAGTTCATATTCTGTTCAGTAGTTAGCACCTGGTCATATTTTTGATGTTATCACCAAGCTTTTACAAAAATAGTCAGTTATTTTTATATACTCCAACTGGTGATGTCTGTATATACAACCATTACTTTGGTTGTTTGAAGACAGTGTTAGCTATGAAGGAATAATTGGGTCGCAGAAATCGATTTCTCTTTCATTTTGATTTCCTGAGTCAGAGTTCCCCAACCTTTCTGGCTCTGCGGATTGGCAGAAGTGGGAGAGGTGATGGTTCTGCGTGAGTGTCTGGAAAGTGCATGTGCACAGCTCAATTTGCATGAATGGTGTGTGCACACACACCTGCCGCTCACCCAAATGGAGCGCAAGTGCACATGCTTGCCTGCTGCTCATGCAAGTGGGGGATGCGCACATGCGTGCACCCACTGTTTCCACAACCCAGTTGCAAACACCTCACAGCCTACTAGTGGGCCACAGCCCAGAGGTTGGGGACCCCGTTCCTAAGTAATATAACTCAGCTACATTATCCTATTTAATATTTCCAACTTTACATTCTAGTAGTAGTAAATCTTGTTTGTATACTTCGTTGGTTTCAAATCTACATCAGTAGTAGCATAAATTTGGATGATGATCATATTAAAAGATCCACAAAATCTAATTACATTGTAGCCAAGTACTATTCTTGCTCTACCCTTCCTAACTATGCAGTTCCTTCTATGTTTTTCATGTCCTGGACAGTATGATCCTTTGAATGAAAGTATCCAGTCCTAGTCCACTTCAAGATACCTAAGATATCAATTTGCAGTTTTTACATTTTTCATTGTATTGCTCATGTTCATACTTCTTACATTCCATGTTCCCACTATAATTCTGTCTTTGCAGCTTTAGATTTTCTTTTCCTGTATGGCAACATCAATAGCTAGATATCCTGAGACTAGATAGCCTAGCCACATTATAAACACCATTAGTTCTCTGAAAGATCCTGGACTCCTTCTCAGTGGCACATTGAGTGCCATTCAACTGGGGGCCCATCTTTCAACACAGTATCATCAACCGTTTGATACTTTTCTGTGCATGTGGTTTTCTGGTAAAAAAAAAAGGGGGTAGTTACCATTGTCTTCTGCCAATATGAATTAATGCCTTTGCTATTGTCCATAAAATGAACATCTGCCTTCAGATGCTTATCATTGTTGGCTGTTTGCTTTAGCTAGCAACTAGGATGACTTTCATACCTTGGGTGATCCTGCTGGGGATATATAGTATTGAGAACACTCCAGGTGTTGTTTGCTCATTCCTCCCAGGAACTCCCCTTCACCCACCAAGATGAGCCAGAAGACCAGGGCTTGAGGAGAGGAGAGGAACGTTTAACAGATTATTTTTTTAAAAAAATTAAAAGCTGTTTTCTATATTTGTTTGTTAGATCTAAGTTTATTATATTCAATCTTTTCTTTCTAGTCAACTCCATTACACTTAGCTGCTGGCTATAACCGTGTTAAAATAGTGCAGCTATTATTACAACATGGAGCAGATGTTCATGCAAAGGATAAAGGGTGAGTGTCTAAGAAGATGATGCTTTAAGAGATTTTTATTAATTTTCCCATGTATTGCCTGAAAAGAAAATAGTTCCACATTTCAGACAGAAGACAAAAAAGGTTGCACTATCCATTCCCCTTCGTTTATCAACTGCTTTATCAAATATGTCAACTATATACACTCTGGTAGTTTTCCTGCTTAATCAACAATGATTACCAATTCCTTCTAAAATCAATATTATTGGAGCTTATTTTCTCCAAGAAATAGGTATTTGTGATAAGTGTTTGTGTGCACTTCTATATATGGATATGCAATGGAGGCTGCATTCCAACTAATGTTAATAGGATTAATAACTCTTTAAAATTAATGTATATAAACCAGTACAATTGACACTATACCTAGAGAAAGAATTCACAGATTTCTCTGCTAGAGATGGATTTGATTTGCCCATTTGTAGGAGGGGCAGTGGTTAGAATGCAATATTTGAGGCTAACTCATTGCTCACTACCAGGAGTTCTATTCTGACTGGTTCAAGGTTGACTCAGCCTTCCATCCTTCTGAGATCAGTAAAATGAGGACCCAGATTTTGGGGGGCAATATGCAGACTCTGTAAACTGCTTAGAGAGGGCTGTAAAGCACTATGAAGCGGTATATAAGTGTTATTTCTATTGTTTTTTGTAGCATCTGGATAATCTTGGAGAGCAACCCTATGTACAGTGCATTACCATTCAACTATTAGATGACTAGCATATAGGTGACTTAACTGAAGGGTCTCCCATTCTAGGAACATCTGCAAATTCACATATTGGATGGATACATACAAAGATCCTGCAGACTATTAACATCAAATAGCTATTGGCAATTATAGTAAGAGTGGAGAAATGACATAATTTTCCCAGCCTTATCGCCAACACTTATGTTTGGCCAAACTTGCTCTTTATCTTCCTTCATTAATATTCGGGGGGGGTGTCTTCTGCCACTTCATTTCCTGGAGCTCCTTTGTAAAGGTGCGTGCTGAGATTAGCACACAAGTAGGCCATAAAGTCAATGTGGCCATGGTCTCCATTATCTACCTATTTTATAATTAACATCTTGGCTGAACTATCCATCAGATCCTCAGGAAAAAAACCTCAAGTTTTATCTGGAACCCGATAAGGTCTTTAAGTCTTTGGAGACAGGGTGATGATCTTGTAGGCCCTGTGTCCCTGTGAGGCAAGGTGACATAACTGAACTGGGAGGCAATCGGCATGATTTGTCCACAACAATAGATTGATGGTAAAGTCCTCTAAAACTAGATCACATCGCAACTGCCCCAAGCTAATAACCAGATCCAAAGTGCAACCACTATTGTATTTATGGGGCATTTCCTATTGATTGTCTTTGATTCAATAGCAACTTCCTCAATTATTCCTCCAATTAAACACTATGTTAATAGTTTTTTTATATTAAATATATATTAATGTCACTACGTGCCATTTAACATTTGATAAAAGTCTTCTAAATTTTATCTGGTTTTCTACTTTGTCAGATAGACATTTGGATTTTCTCATTACTATAATGATCAATGATTTTTAACAATTGTCTACACTTTTCAGAGATCTGGTGCCTCTTCACAATGCCTGTTCTTATGGGCACTATGAAGTAACAGAACTTCTAGTAAAGGTTAGTACATAATAATGTGCAACTTGTATAGACAGATTTCCTTATGTTTTACACCTATGCAAATAATTTGATAAATGGAGAAGTGCTGTTAGCATTTGTTCATTAGATTGATATCCTGTCTTTTGTTCAACAGGTCAAACCAACATACCTTATCTCCACCCATTAGTCCCACAATAATAACCTTGTTAGGTAGTTTGATTTGAGATTGGTTGGCCCAAAGTTACCCTGTAAACTTCCATGTGCAAGACTAGACTTGCTGGTGTCATGCAGTGTCTTATCACTGCACCACATTGGGATCTAACAACAAGGTGCTTATTGAAGGCACAAAACAAATGCTCAGACTCAGCATGTAAGTTTCAGGGGCTTCATAGAAGCAGCATCCAACATGATAGCTACTAGAAAACTCTGTTTTTTCACTTCATCAGCTTTCCAGGGGAGTAGGTTTCTTGGCATATCTATAAAAATAGAAAAACAATTATGTTGTGTCTTCAAGAATATCTAATAGAATTCTTTGCTTGTCCAATGATCTTTACAAGGCTATTTTACTTAGTCTGTCAAAAAAATAAATAAAAATATCCAGGTCAGTTAAAATTTGTCCTCCAAAACAAATCACTACATACATTTATTGAGAAAAATGTTGAACTTGAGCTGGTAAAATGGGTTTTTGTAAAAATGTGTACATTTCTTGTTTATTGATTTTTACCTTAGAACAACTAATCTTTCTTTGCTTTTTATAAAAACTGCTTATAAAACTTGTTTATAAAAACAAACTTCAAGTATTTTATGTAAAAAAAATGTGTGTGTGTGTGTGAGAGAGAGAGAGAGAGAGAGAGTCTTAAGTCTCTCCCTCTCTCTCTCTCTCACACACACACACACACATACAAAGGTTAGATTGGATCTCTTATCTTCCTCCCTCCCTGCTTTAGGCAGGCTTAGAAAGTCTGCCAGGCCCGGCATACTGCAGACACCCCTTTGCCTGGCTTCCCTCCTCTGTGGTCTCCTCGGTGCTCGCTCACATTCTCCCGCCCCAGTCTAGCTTGACATAGGTGGCAACACAACTCACATTGCCCTTTGCAAGCCCGCTGTCAGTGAAGCTGGGCGTCAGTGAGGGCTGGCTTTTTGCCTAGCTTTGTCTGGATGTCGGGAAAATGGACGGGGACCTGGGGGGGAAGCCTGTATCAAGCTAGACTGCGAAAGCTGGCTGCGAGAGGAAGAGAAGCCGAGTGAGCTGGACCTAGACGTTTCCCGAGTCCCAGAAGCAGCAATTTCGCACTCTTCCCTTCTTCGCACGGGATCATCCAGCAGCGGGAACGGAGAGGGAAAAGGGGGCAGCAACGTCTGCTAGCATTGTGGGGAAAGTGCCACACAGAAACATCAGCATGCAGAAGCGCCGCCCCCTCCTCCCTCTCCATTCCCATTGCTGGGTGATCCCGTCGAAGAAGGGGGCTAGCAGAGTGGGGAAAGTGCGAGGTTGCTGCTTCTGGGACTCGGGAAGTGTGTGGGTCAGGCTCGCCTGGCTTCTCTTCCTCTCAGCTTTCCCAGTCTAGCTTCCTCTCCAGACCCCTGTCCGTTTTCCCCCCAACAGCTGGACAAAACAAAAAGCCAGCCCTCACCAGTGTCCAGCTTCACCGACAGTGGGCTTGCAAAGGGCAATGTGAGCTGCATTGCCACCTGTGTCAAACTAGACTGGGGATGGAGAAAGCATGAGCGAGCCAATGGTGCTTTCTTTCAGCCTTCGCCCAAAGCCCCGCACCACACCAGGAGGCTGAAGTTGGAATTTCTGCCCCCCACTGACCCGCGCATACCTTGGCAATGGGACTATTTCTCTCCGTCTCCTTTTCCTGTTTTGTCTGCTGGATCGGCGCGGGGGGGGGGGGCGAACCTAGCTTTGCTGCCCCTTGCAGCTAGGAATCTCAAAGCCGAGAATGAACGTTTGTCTTGTAGCCAGTAGCCCAGGTGCTAGATCGGCCCCCTGCAAACTCCGTCTCTTGGGGAGCCCGGATGAACCTTTGCACACCACCCGCTGAGGCTGAAGGTGGGGTGGAGCTAATAGGTGGCCTGAAGAAGCCCAGCTGGCTGGCGGGGCATCCTACCACCAACAGCTCTGCAGGAAAAGAAACTGCTTTTTTTTGCCGAGCCGACACAGGGTCGCATTGTGGCTCTCGTATTGGGTTTCAGGAGGAGGATGGGATCCCGTCTCCCCCCATTGTGAAGTGCGCAAGTGAAAAAGTTTACTCAATCAATCCCAACTTTGCAAGAACTTTTTCTTCCGCAAGAAGTTGGAATTGATTGAGTGAAACGCGACGGAGAAACGTGATTGGGGCTGGGCAGGGGAACTGCGCACGTGCCACAGAAAGGGCTCTGCATGCCACATCTGGCATGTGTGACATAGGTTCACTATCACGGAACTAAATCGCAGTTAATTAAATTCCAGGTAAAAATTCTTAAGTCTGTGATCTTAAGTGAATGTCTCACATGTAAACTATTCTGCCATTTTGAACTTCACTAAAAGGACAAAATAATGCAAAGTATGATTTTTGCCCCTACCTCGTTAAGCATTCCTAGACAATTGTTAGATAGAACATCCTTCCATGTACATTAGAGCTCTACTTTAACATTTTTCCAGGAGAAAATTATATATGATTCTCTTTCCTCTCCTAGCATGGAGCCTGTGTAAATGCAATGGATTTATGGCAGTTTACTCCTCTTCACGAAGCAGCTTCTAAGAACAGAGTAGAGGTGTGCTCCCTCTTGCTGAGTTACGGTGCTGACCCTACACTGTTAAACTGCCATAATAAAAGTACAATTGATTTGGCCCCTACACCTCAGTTAAAAGAACGATTGGCATGTGAGTACAGAGAAAATAAGATGAACAGAGATTATTACTTTTTTTCAGTTTTCTAGATGGATCCATTCAATGGCTGATCTTGATAATCATCCACTGTTTGTAATTGATTCCTATTTCTATAATTCTGAACGTCTGTGATATTTGAGGCTTAAATGCCATAAAACTTTCTTTTTCTCGTAGATGAATTCAAAGGCCATTCGTTACTACAGGCTGCAAGGGAATCAGATGTGAATCGTGTAAAAAAGCATCTCTCTCTTGAAATTATTAATTTCAAACATCCTCAGACTCACGAAACTCCTTTGGTAATTCTGTTGATCATACCTTTTCGATGAAAGTTGTCTGTTACCGGTAGTCCTTCATTTATGACCATTCATTTAACAATGGTTCAAAGTTACGATGGCACTGAAAATCATGACTTAGGACTTGACTTCAAAGTTACAACTTTACACCACCCCCTAAGGTCACGTCATTGCAGTTTGAGTGCTTTGCAATTGACTCACATTTACAACTAGTTGCAGTGTCTTGTGGTCACATAATCATGATTTGTGACCTTTGCAGCCTGCAAAGTCAACAGGGGAAGCCAGAATCGCTTAATAACCACATGATTTGCTTAATGATGTCATGGTGATTTGTTTAATGACTGGTAAAAATGGTCATAATATCAGATCTGGTCATGTGATGATTCATTTAATAACTGCATCTCTTAAGTCCAAATTGTGGTCATAAATCAAGGACTACCTTTCTGGCCAAATTGAGCAGATGAAGAATCAAAACATGATTTCTTTCTCTACTGGAAAGAATTAAGATAATTTATAATCTCAGCATAGTGCATTGGTTGTACATACTTTTGTCTAATTAGATGCTTTTCTAATTTCTGCTTTATATATATTATTTTCATGTACCTTTTATTGTAGTCACCAGTTTTCAGCACTATAATTATGTAGAGTAATTACCATTTTAAAATGTTTTGGAAGTAAGGCTTTGGAGCATAGTGTTCTTCCTTAAAAGAAGCTTGTAGTTTTTCAAGCTTTCACACCAATTTTTTTTAAAAAGATGCAGCTTCCTAAATGAGTTGATTCAGTAAACTTGTATATGTCTTGAAGCAGGTGCAGCTTTTTTTTCAGGCTCACTTGAATGTTGAAAAAAGAGGGTCTGCTTTTGATTAGGAAAGAGGTCCTGTGCTCACCTACCTCTGAATAATGTTAAAAATATGCTCAGCCCTCATTTCACTGGTGTTAATATTGGCTAGCAAATAATATCATAATCTCATCCTTTAATAGCATTGTGCTGCTGCATCTCTATATCCTAAGCGAAAGCAAGTCTGCGAGTTACTTCTAAGAAAAGGAGCCAACATCAACGAAAAGACAAAAGAGTGAGCTGGTTTCTATTTTCTATTCCTTTTATCTTATTCATCCATGGATATGGTAAAAAAAACACACATGCCACACAGGTTTTGTCCCTTTCATTTTATCCTCACAACTACCCTGTGAGATAAGATGTGAGAGTGAGTGACTTAATTCAAAGAAAATCAGTGACTTTGACATCAATTCTTCTGATATGGTTTTCTCTCTGGGCCCTTTCCAACTTTTTTTGGATTGTGGATGAATTTGAATTTTGGAAAATGTCACAACATGAGTGTTCTTGGGAAGTTGTAAAATACAGGTTATAGAATGCAGGCCACCACTAAATTTCTTACTGCAGTGAAATACTATTTCTCAAAAAGTGCTCTTCGAATTCACAATTTACTACGCTATATGGATGCTTATTTCACAGAAAAGCAAATACATTTATCTTTATTGCCTGTAAATAACTTTAGAACTAATTTTAATTTTAAAATTTAGACTTATCCCCAATTACTTACCCTTATGCACATTTTACCTTTCCCTCAGATTAAGTCTGTGAATGTTCTTTTGCCTTTGGTATATACAGGCACATAGAGATATGGTTTCATTGATTGTTATATATGCTGCCTTTTCTAGGAATTCGAGGTAGTTTATGTGGGATCTATATTTTATTCTCACAGCTTGGATTGAGAGTGAGTGATTGTCTTAAAATAATCCAGTGAGCTTCTGTGATCAACATCTTAATTACTGAACCTTGTTACTTCTCACTTCCTCTTACCTTTTCTGCTACTCCTTAGATCTTATTTGCAACCCAGGCTTACATTACAGCATCTTTTACTTCCTTTCAAACCATTCCTTCCAGTGGGAGAGGAGGAGGTATCTAAAATGGATAGCTTCCCACTGTCTAATCCTTTTCTTTCAAAGAAAGGTCTGGGCCTATACTATATGAACTCAGTTTGCTATTGAGTTGCCAAAAATATTTGAGATGTGCAAGGACGTATTGGCTGCCAAAGGAGTGTCAAAGAATGCCAACAGGCATTGTGTTGTTTACTTTAACTCCCATCACATCTGTACTAATTTTCAGCATTCTGAAAACTCATTCAGCAAGAATGAAATGGAGATCAATTATGACTTATTTTGTTTTTATAAAGCTTCCTGACACCTCTTCATGTGGCATCAGAAAAAGCTCATAATGATGTTGTTGAAGTAGTTGTGAAGCATGAAGCAAAGGTATGAATCATTTTTAGCATAAATCAATCATATTTTTGGGCAGAATAAAAAAATGACATGTACATTTATAAATGTTTATAATTAAACTTTGAGAAGAGCATCATTTATGATTTTTGTTCTCTTCCAACTGTATAGAGGCCAAAAGAAAGGTGGTGCTTAACAGTATTGATATTTTGGGGATTTGATAGCCTGTCATTCCTGTGGAAATCAGTAGATGATGGTAGGAACAGCAATTCTGGATATTAATATAGTCAGTAGAGATGTGCAAAACATTTCATTGAATATCCTCAGAATGTCTGTTCCAGACTTTGGGACAGAAGTTGTAATAAACTATTTCAAGGTTGTACTACTTGCAGTACATGTGGAATGTACTGTTTTGAGGTCAGAGAAGATACTATGACTTTGGAAAGGCTGTTCAGCCTTAAAATATTTGCTGCCTTTTAGTACTCTTGTTTTCTCAAAGTAGACAGTTCTCTATTGTTCCATTATGAACTTCTCTAAAGAACCAGATACCATACTCTGTACTTCCTGCATTGTTAAGATTCTCTGATAATTTTTAGGTCAATGCTTTGGATAATCTTGGCCAGACATCTTTGCATAGAGCAGCGCACTGTGGCCACTTACAGACATGCCGGTTGTTGTTGAGTTTTGGCTGTGATCCCTCCATTATATCACTACAGGGTTTCACAGCTTCTCAGATGGGAAATGAAAGCATTCAGCAGTTGCTACAAGGTAATAATGTATAGTTTTTGTTTGTGTTTTTTGCATTTTAACAAAGGCCAATTAGGAATCTTTGCTAAATTCCTTTGAACTAATAGTTCCCTGAAAAATGATCTGAAGAGGCTTTAGAGAAATGAACAAACAAAAAGTTAATTCATGATGGCCTCACAGATAACTAACAGAATGACCATGCCTGATTTTTGTACACAGTTAATGCATGGATAAAAGTTGATCATGTTCCTGTTCTATATGTGAAGGAAGACCGAAATGCCCATTCAATCTTTTCAATTGTTCCAGTCGGTCATTTTATAGCTAATTTGGACTGATAAATGTGAATCTGTCTGACTTTGGCATTTATGATTACTAACTGTAGTCTTTTTGAAAACAGAGCCACTTGCCTCAGATTGCATTTAAATTGGCATTTCTCTATACTAAATGATAATATTAATGGCACCTTTTTGATTTTGTACTTTGATATATGTAATACTTGATAAGTATTAAGTTCTTCTTCTACAGAAGGTGTTCCTTTGGGCAATTCAGAAGCCGATCGACAGTTATTGGAAGCAGCAAAGGCAGGAGATGTAGACACAGTAAAGGTAAAACAATTTGATGGTTGCAGAAGAAAGTTAACATCTAACAAGAAAAGCAAATCAGTTTAGGTTGTCCTTAAATCTTTGGAGATAGAAAAATTGAAAATCAAATTTCACTTTGCACCTTAACTGGTTTGAAAAATCTCAGATTTAAAACAACTAAATTATAGGCAAACTGCAGACTTCTGTCTTCATTGCGCCCTCAGTAATTGGCCAATTCAGCTGCTTTGGAAAGATGCATTTTTTTTTAAAAGGACAAAATGACCTGAGAAGTCATATTTGCATTATTAGGACAATTTTAATTTTCCATTTAGGGTTTTCCTTATTCAAATATGGACTTGGATGTCAGAAAAAGTCACCAAGACTTCACTGCATCATCTTAGAAATATGTGTAACCATGCTAATGAAAATAGTATGATAAAGATATATGATAAACCTTACACATGATGATAATAACAATAGACACCAATAGGTATTTGAAATACTGTTTTTTTTAGCAACTCTTTAAAAAATTGTATGCTTCATGACCTTCATAAGAATCATTTTTGTCATCTTCATTCTCCTATTGGTTAAGGTTTAATGTGGATGTGTACTCAAAATTTGAAACAGTTTTTAGACCCCAAGTGTTTTTTTTTTTATCATTTTGAAAGTGTTTCATTATGAAATGTTTTGAACTTGAAATGCCCCCAGAATGATTGAATATCCAGTTTCAGTCTCAAAAAGGGCACTTCCTGTTCAGAGCAGTTCATATTCAAAGAGTATGCATACCACTTTCTGGTGCACTTGAGGTTCCAGTTTACAATGTATAATGAATCACTAAATACCTAAGCTAACTGAACAATTCTTTCCCAGTATATTCTCACAATAAAAGATTGAACTGAGAGGCTGCTTCCCATTTACTTTCTCTACTCTATATAGTCCCTTCATGCTCTCTGAAAATACGTTCAGGAGAGTTGGGAGATTTTCTTGAGTAGTAAGAAAGGGAACCTTTGGAACTGGGAAGAAGGTAAATAACCAAAATAAGCTCCATCAATTATTTAGTGGGACCCCAGGATTTTACCTAGCTTTTTAGTTTCTGTCTAGTGTTCCAGAATAGCTTTTGAGCTTGTCTGTGTTCTTGGAATGTGATATCAATAACATTGGGAACAGAGGGATTTCTTTTTAAAGTATAAGAATTTAAATCATCCAATGTTCCAGATTGAACTTTTAAGATAGTATTGATGGTATCAGAAATATAAAGCAGGAGGGTTGAAGACTTGGTGCTGTAATTTTTATGCTGCTTCAATCTAAGCAATTCCGTGTGAATAAAAAAAATTCAATACAAACAAAAGAATCAACATTTTACTTTTTAAACAAGGAATACATGATTAGTAGAATATATCTACAGTGTTTACATCTTGCTCGAACATTGTACATCTCATTCATTCCCTCAGTCCTCAGAGGATTATGGAAGGAGCCAATCCTGCCTCTGAGGGCCGGTTATTCCACAAGAAGGGAGCTCCCACATGGTCACCCATGTCCAAGTCTCCTGCTGCTGGATTTTCTGACAGGAGGAAATTTTCAGTATGTCCTTCCTGCTTGTGCATATCGGGTAGGGAGATTCTGCCATTAATGTTCGCCTCAATTTTTGCATTCCACAGAAGTTATGCACAACGCAGAGTGTGAATTGCCGGGATATTGAAGGGCGCCAGTCCACACCGCTTCACTTTGCAGCAGGATACAATAGAGTGTCTGTAGTTGAATATCTTTTGCAGCATGGGGCTGATGTCCACGCAAAAGACAAAGGGTAAAAATCCACTCCATATTTGGTTTGCAAATGCTCACATTTCTTCTGTTTGTTCATTTGTTTTCAGGGATGGCAAGCCTTGAAGGTCTATATTCCTAGATACTTGTATTACAAATCTTATGCATAAAGTTTTGTGCAATTAAGGCTTCATCTCTCTGCATATAACTTTTTTGTCTGTATATGACAAAAATGTTATGAGGAAGTTAATCAATTATTTATTTATTTGCTGCCCATCTCATATCCAATGACTGAGTGGTTCCTTGTGACGCATATTGTGGATGGAAAATTTATAAAGTGACACAAATCCATTGTAATGCAGGTGTTGGGTATTGGCACAAAGAGGAATGGAGAATTCCCTTTCTTACTGCATTTATTTGGGTTCTGTCATGATACATGGTATCATTGGTGGGTTGCTACCAGTTCTCCCCAGTTCGCCGGTAGTGGAGATGGTGAGGTGAGAGCAAACCGGTTTTCTCTGATGGTTAGCTTGGCCCTCTGCCTGCCCCTGCATTATACATATCTTATATTCGGTCATTTTTAGCCCAGCTGAAAGGTGCGGCAGAGTGGATTGCTGCGTCTCAGCTGTTCCTTAATACACACAGCGCGTGCATGAAGCAAACAGGTGGTAACACCGGTTGAAACCCACCACTGCATGGTATCTATTATATTGCCTTTTTATCATAATACTCTTTAATGCCCACTTCACTGATTATATAAAATATGTTATGATAACTACTTGATCAATTATGTATGCTGTATTTGTAATGTGACTACAGTCATTGTAATAAGTAATTTCTGAATTATTAAAGCACTTAGTCCAGGGGTGTCAAACACAAAGCCCGTGGGCCGGATCCAGCCCACGGGGCCATCCTGGAAAATGTAAGGGGCCAGCCCACGTCCTTCAGCCCAGTCTACCTAATGCGAAGAGGCAACATCAGGCCAGTGTAGCTTCGGCCCGATTTACCCGATGCAAAGAGGAAACATGCCAGCAGTTTGGGGAGTGGCGTCAAGCTGGCCATGCCCACCCAGTTACCACCACCCCCAGGGTTAACCACAGTCCTGATGCAGCCCTCTATGAAATTGAGTTTGACACACCTGACTTAGTCCATCAGTATACTATTATTTAAAACTTCAGATTAATAATTTTTCCTGAAGGTTACTATGCTATCTTTTTTTTTAAAAAAAAAAGATTTTATTAAACAAAATTAAAACATTTTTTACAATTTTCTTCTTTACAACATTTCCATATCAGTATTCATCTCATATATATCCATCCCCCCCCACCTTACTTCAGTTTACCTTTATCTATACATATGGTTCTAATATTTATTTATACATATTGGTATATCAATGTACTACATTACAATCATATATTATGTGTCATTTCCATTTCTACAAGTTTGTTATTACATTCTAACTCCTGTATCTTCCTCGTTTAATCTGTCCTTACCCTTTGCACCTCTCCTCTAACCATTCATACCATTTATTCCATACCATATAGCACTCTGTTTCTCCCTTATCTTGTATTTCTTTTGTGAGTCTATCCATCTCTGCGCACTCTAAAACTTTCCTTATCACGTTTTCCTCTTGATGGTATATTGTTGTTCTTCCAATTTTGTGCATATATTATTCTCACTGCTGTTGTGATATGGATAATTAAATATTGTATTTTTTGTCATAATTCCCTGAAAGTATTCCTAACAAAAATAATTCTGATTTCATATCTATTTGCTGTTTGGTTATCTCTTCTAAATATATTCTTATTTTATTCCAATATTGTTTTGCTTTGGGGCACTTCCACCACATGTGGTAATATGTTCTCTGATTTGGTTTACATTTCCAACAGGTTGATGAAGTATTTGGGAACATTTTAGCCAGTCTCGCTGGTGGGAGATGCCACCTATAAAACATTTTATACATGTTTTCTTTATGAGCTACTGACATCGTCAATTTATAGTTTTTGTTCCAAAGTTTCTCCCATTTCTCCAATTCAATATTATAGCCGAAGTTTTTGGCCTACTATGCTATCTTTTTAGAGTATTGAAATATTAGTTTAAACTGAAATTTCTGTTTTCCTTCAAAAATTTCAGTGGCCTGGTTCCTTTGCACAATGCTTGTTCTTATGGACACTATGAAGTGGCAGAACTTCTTGTTAAACATGGTGCAGTTGTGAATGTGGCTGATTTATGGAAATTCACTCCTTTGCATGAAGCTGCAGCAAAAGGAAAATATGAAATTTGTAAACTACTGTTACAGGTAAATAGCTTGAAATGCATGCCTTATGAAAGGTTTATCCCATGACATCTAGATGATGTGTGTGTAAAATTCAATTGTATTCATAATGTTTCACATGAATAGAGGAAATTATCTAAATTGTGCAGGTTGTGACACAAATGCTAGAAGGAATATGGTGGATTGTTGTACATTATAGTGGAATTAATATGTATTTTTTTCAATTTGTTACCGAATTAGCATGGTGCTGACCCTACAAAGAAAAACAGAGATGGAAATACCCCATTAGACCTTGTTAAAGATGGTGATACAGATATTCAAGATCTCCTTAGAGGAGATGCAGCTTTGCTTGATGCTGCAAAGAAGGGCTGTTTGGCTAGGGTGAAAAAATTGTGTTCCCCTGATAATGTCAACTGTCGTGATACACAAGGCCGGCATTCTACTCCACTCCATTTAGCAGGTGAGTTCTCTAAAAAATATAATGATGTTGCTGTATCACAATCCTCATATGGAAAAGCTCTTGAGTAGGATTCTGGAGTAGAACATCACATATATTGGTTAAGTCATCATAAAGGGCTGAGCAAAATAAGTGTGTTAATAGCAGTAATTGTTGTTAATGATTGTCAAAGCCCTACTTCAGACATATTTTGATTTTAATTTTGAAAATTGCCCCTAGAGATATATGAAACTTACCTTAAGAGTCAGATGTTTGGATAATATAGTGTATTCCAGCATCTGTCTATTCTGAAAAGCTGCAGGTTTCGAGGGTCTTAGATCTTGGTTTTTCCTAGCTGTCTTTACTGGTGAGGTAAAGGGTTGAACCTGGAATTTTTAATGCAGAAAAACATGTATCCTGCCATTGTGCTTTGCCCCATATGACTGCTGCTTGTATATGGCTGCCTGTGTTGAAAAAAAAAGTACCTGTGGTTTAATGTTCAGAAAATAGGAAAAGAAGTGGGTGATGCTTTTTATTGTACTTGTTTAGTTAGATACAGAATAATTTATTAAAACTATTTTTTCTTACTGCCTCCTAGCTGGTTACAACAATCTGGAAGTTGCTGAATACTTATTACAGCACGGCGCTGATGTAAATGCACAGGACAAAGGAGGTTTAATTCCTTTACATAACGCAGCATCCTATGGGGTAAGTAGGTTGATCTTTCATTGTAAACATTTTAAAATTACACATCAGCTTTAAAGGAGCCAGTGTGGGTCTCTTAAACCTTTCTGGCACTGCAGCTTCAAGGCTTTTTCCTGAATTTTTGCATTCACATATATGGATTGAAATCTCTTCCATCGTGATTGCTACAAAAATAAAGCAATATAACAATGTGTCTCATCAGTAAATTTCTGAAAGATTCCAAAAATCCCTTCATGTTTTTATTATCACTATTCTTTTCCTTCTTCAGTTTAGAATAGTTTATACTACGGGAGGTCTCTATTTAAACTAATGATTTAGCGTGAAAATATAGAGTAACTGTTTTGTTTCCATTTTGTGAGTCTTGGAATCAAACTATGAGTTTGCTAATAGGATGAAGAAAACACGCCAGTGAAAGCTCATCTATGAGCACACATTTTGTTTGGTTTGTTTTCAGTGGGATGATCCCTAGTCAAAATTGCAGCAATTCAATTCTTTTTGCATAGTATTATTTCACTGATACATTGAAGTTTTATGTGCAATGAAATCTATGGTTATTTCAATATAAAGAGCAGAATATATTTATGGATATTACTACTGCAATGTTGTGGTGAACTAGGACTGACAAAACAAGTACAAGGACCCATTCAGAGATAACCATCATCTCTGTTGGTCACTGGTTGACCTTAGGCAAGTCAGTATTTGTAAGCTTCAACTCCTTATAGAATTATAATGAATGTAAAAATGAGCAAAATAATCACATCCATAGCCTTGGTCTCATTAAAGAAAAGCAGAATTTGGCTTTTCTACTTGAAGGAATGTTATATGTCCCAGTGTATTCATATTCAGTCATTTCCATAGTAATATGGAATTAATAATAAATTGGTGGAACAATAAATAGACAAAGTAATAGAAAAGGAAGATGCTAAAGTGGTCTAGGACTTCAGAATTCAAATAGACAGTCACTTGCCGCAAATCACTCCAGACTTAACAATTGTTGATAAGAAAGAGAAAAAAATCTGGATAGTGGACGTGATAATACCTGGAGACAGCAGAATAAAGAGAAAAAGACCTGCAAATAGATGTAGAACAACTGTGGTAAAAGAATGCAAAGATACTACCAATGGTTACAAGTATACTTGGGTGCAACCCCAAAACATCTGGAACAGTACTTGAACACCATCAGCATTGACAAAATCACCATCAGTCAATTCCAAAAGGCAGCTTTATTTAGAACAGCTTACTTCCTTTCATGATACTTCTAACAGGCTAGAACACAGGTGTCAAATTCACCATGTCACATGACATATCACGACGGTTTTCCCTTTGTGGAGCTGACGGTGTGGCCTGTGTGTGACGCATCCAGCCCATGGGCCGCCAGTTTGGCACCCTGGGCTAGAAAGTAGGAAACTCTTTGAGTTCAACAGCTGGGTGATTTTGGACCAGTTACTCTCTTTCAGCCTAGTCCACCTTACAAGTTGTTGTGGAGAAAATAGGAAGGTGTGTTAGATGTATTTGCCACCTTGAGTTATTTGTAAAAATAATAAAGGCGGGATGCAAATAAATAAAAACTATCAAAGAGCATATATTTTAGAACCTTGGGATGGACTAAATAGGCGGATAAAAATGCCAAATCCAGTATAAACATCTGGCTGACTGTGACCAATAATAATATGGAATGTTCCTCATAGTAATATGAAACAAACATTGTGTTAACTGGTGTGTATTAAACTTTCTGATATACCTATAGGCAAAAATATTACAGATGATGTCTAAAAAAATGATATCTGAGGTTTGCTGTCTCAGTTCTCTTCTACTCCCATCCCTGACATTCTGAGATTAAAGTGACCAGACTGTAGAGGACCTGATGATAACCAGTTGACAAAGAAAAGCGTTGCTAGCAGTATGTTACGCATAGGCTCTTCATGATTATGTGTTTAGATGTAGTCACATCTTAAAGATGTGAAAGATTTTTTTCAGGATTGTAAGCCTCATGCAGTAAGACATTGGAAATTTTGATAGTTAGGTCATCTAGAACTATCCTCAGTTACTGAACGTTGGTCGCAGTAGACTGCGGAAAGATAAGTTGTGCACTTTGCTATAATCCATCAGATCTAAATTTGTAATTACTAATTTGTTTTTTTCAATTTCAAAGTAATTTGAAAGGAAGGTCTAAAGCATAATAGACTTAAGTCTACAATTCAGTTTTTCTTCACCTCTTCTTAGAATACTGCAAGGCTCTGCTAGTGGCAAGGATTTTGTGTTTGCTTCAGTACTGCTTTCCTCTGTCAGATTTTTTTTTTAACCAAAAGTTCTTGGCCAGATTGATTTTCTTTATATATTCAAATGTTGGGATTATGACTTCAGCAGTCTGACAAGACATACACATTATGTGTTGTATGTTTAAAAGGTTCATTTGCAACTAATGTTGCCTTAGAAAATGTAAGGTGGCCTAAACTTATCTTTAAGGACAACTCTTTCACCAAGAGCTCGCTTTTTCTACTTGTGGGGAGGATGACAACAAAAACACCATAGCATTTTTTAAAATGTCCATGAGATCTAGCAAAATAATTCTAATAAGAAGTGGAGTGTGTAAGAATATCTTGAGGGGCTACAGTTTAATTTGACGATCTGAAACTTCACCTTCTCAAAGATCCACTTTCCAGCCAAGGTCATTTGTGGTGAAAAGCAGCATTAATTGAAGATTTGTATATTGCACTTAATATCCTGAACCAAATTATAGGGGAAAAAGTTTTTTTTCCTGAAGATTGCACTATATAAATGTATTTTATTTTCCAGCATGTAGATGTAGCAGCTTTGCTTATAAAGTATAATGCGTGTGTAAATGCTACAGACAAATGGGCTTTCACACCTTTGCATGAAGCAGCCCAGAAAGGAAGGACACAGCTTTGTGCCTTATTATTGGCCCATGGAGCTGATCCTACTCTGAAAAACCAGGAAGGACAAACGCCATTAGACCTAGTCACCGTAAGTGATGGGAATTTTTTGAGAAGTTTGTATTAAGCTTCCGTTGCTGGCTGCTGACCAGGGCATCAGATTTGAGGGTTTTAAAACACATAGTTACCGTTGTGGACTACAAGCTCAAGCAAGGACAGCAACTCCACAAATCTCATTGAAGATGGGCATAAGGAATGTAAGTGTAGCTTTTGTAAGTACAGCGAGGGATTACAGAAGCAGTTATGTGTTTTCAACATTTAAAACCAATTTGTGACCACATTTAAAATACCAGCCATGCTTGGTTTGTTGGAATTGGAGCAGCCTATATGTGCTCTTTGTCCAAGATTCATGTTTCCTGGGCTATATATGACTTGGGAATCATTAAAGATGGATGCGCAAAATCCATTGATCCATGAACTGTATTTTCAAGAGAACTTCAGAATATTCAGTCCCCTTTGGACCATGCTTCTCCTGGGGATTTCAGCAGTTTCCAGAAGTAAATCCAATAAAACCAGAAGCAATTTGAGGTATTCCAGCCATGGTGTTCTAGTTTGAAACACCATTCTTGGATTAACATAACCATATGTATGAATAATGTGGTTTTATATTTTAAATTGTTTTTGCATTAAGTTTTAGGAATTAAATATTTTAAGGCCCATAAATATAAGTATAACGTAATTTTTTAGGAAGTATTTTAACCACGTGAAACAAATTTTTGTTTCAAGATGTAATATGTCTTATATCTGTAAATTGTATATGCCATGAATATACCATGAATACTGTAAATATATTTAGTTAAGTCCAAAATCACCCATTCATTGTTATGCTTAAATTGGCATTCTTGTGCATTTAGCTGTATCCCATAAGCATTTAGTGGTTTTAAATTGCTATCCTACAACTGGGTACTCAGAAATATATTCCTCTGAATTCAACAGGGCACTCACCCAGGTAAGTGAGTATAGGATTGTAAGTTACAAGTGCAGCATTTTAATCTTTAAGCCTGTGAGAGGTAGGTTAGAAAGCAAGAGAGTGATGTTCAGATTTGTAGCAGGAAATAGATTTTAATCAGACCCTTAAACAAGTAGAACTAAAATTTAAGTATGTCTCAGTCTTGGCATCAGAGTTACCATACTCAAAGGGACCTCTGGGCAGAGTATCTGAAATTACATTGTAAGTAACAAAAAGAAAATTAGAGTAATTCAACTAAAGCACTGTTTACCTAATCTTGCAATTGACTTGCATGTAAGTGTGACTATTTTAACAAAATGTTGATTTTTTTTTTTTAATTTCCAGGCAGATGATGTTAGTTCACTCTTAGCAGCTGCCATGCCACTTTCTGCCTTGCCATCTTGTTATAAGCCTCAGGTTATAAATGTGTCTCAGAATACAGGAACGTCAGCTGATTCACTTTCTTCCATTCCATCCAGTCCATCTAATTTGTCAGCTGCCAGTAGTCTGGACAGCTTGTCTGGTAGCTTTTCTGAACTCTCAGTTGTTAATACAAACGGTGCTGAAGGAGCCTCTAGTTTGGAAAAGAAAGAAGGTGAGCCTGGCATTTTCTACTGGGTCAGCTTTAAGTTGCTAAACAAAAGGCAGTATAGTTATGCATTAAGACTAACATCTAATGATGATCTGACTAAAGCTAGGTTTCTCCATCACAGATTCATATTTGGTATAATTTTAATGCAGAATCATAAAATTGGAAGGTACTGTTAATCCAACCGCTTGCTCTATGCAAGAATCTAAATTAAAGTTTATTTAAGTGATCGCTTTAATAATCATCTGTGGGTTAAATGTATCTAAGTTTGACTTGAAGCTTGACTTGAAGTGGGCAACAATAAAACTGATCTATTCAATTTCTAATATCTTAAGATTTGGGGAGTTTTGTGTATCTTTTTCCTGGAAAAAATTAGCATCATGAAAGTAATTAATTGTGGGCTTAGACATGTTATGTTTATGTAGGATTTCCCATGGAATCCTACATTCTACCAAAAATGTTTTTCAATGTGTACACTATACACTGGATGTATAGTGAAGATAAGATTTAAGAAGATACTAAAATTGTTTAATTTGGCTAAATAGAATTTTAAGTGGAGTATAAGGTCAATTTGGACTTTAAAAGTGTATTTCAATATGGTAGTTTTATGAAAATATTGCATTGGATATTCTTGTAGAGAATGATGTGAACATATTCCTGTAATCTGATAGAATAATTTCAGTTCAATTTATATGTAGCTAATAATTACTTTCATATTTAGTTCTCAGTGTAGATTTTAGCATCAATCAATTTGTGAGAAATCTTGGACTTGAACATTTGATTGACATACTTGAAAGAGAGCAGGTAAGTAACCATCTTGGTTTGGAAACCAGGGAAACAATTGCAAAATCGTTGGTTTAAATTTTAGCTTGGGAGAATGTTCATAACCAGGATTTGTGAAGATTGATTATATCTTGAGTTTCAAGCAGCTAAGTTAAAATACATGAACACATACCAGCTTTCCCTCTTTCATTTCCTATAGTTCTCTAAAATATGTCTTAAACTAATACAACGTTTTAGAGAATTGATTTTGTCTGCAAATTATTTTTGCTAACTTCAGGAAATATAATGATATGAACACTGATTTACCTATATTAGTAATTACACCAATAATTCAGCATTCCAGTTGTGCTAAACATGAAAGATTTTTAATAGTATGTTATTTTTATTTTGATTACACCAGTGTTTTACTAATGAAGTTAATTTGTTGATTGAGATAAAAAGGATTATGCAAGAAGCTTCCACATATTCAGCATCTAAGGCACAGGTGTCAAACTCGATCGTATCATGTGATATTTTGTGACGTATCGCTGCTTTTTTCCCTTTGTGGAGCCAGGATGGGCACGGCCCGCCCATGACTCATCCGGCCTGCGGGCTGCCAGTTTGACACCCCCCTGTTATAAGGCATCGTTTTTGCCTCAATTCATTACTCATTTATCTTGGAAGTATAAACTGGTATAATTCTCTCCCTCTTTTTTTCTAATATGGCAAATCAGAGTTCACAATTTACAACAAAATAACATTGATACTGTCCCTCACATTATATGGTTAGTTTGGGTATAGCTGTTTTACAGATGAAGAAGTAGCATACATATCTGAGTTTCGGTTGTATAGCTACAAACCTTGTATGGCTTGTTGCATCTTAACAAAGCCTTTGTGTGAAAGATTTGAAATGTGTAATAACACTTCATTTCCTAGCATCTCGAACTATTTGATTTAAATTAAATTTTAAACAAGTATTAAAAAATTAGTGATAACAATAGTAAAACAATAAGAGAAGTAAGTATCTCTTATTCAAGCAATGGGCTGTCACATATTTTCTTAAATGTATTTTAAAGAAAAAAGTGTTAAGATTTATTTTCAAATGCAGAATATATTTCAATGGTTAAGAAAAACTTTAAGAAATTGTGATTTTTGTTATTAGCATGGCAAAACTACTTCACTCTTTTTTCAAAGCATTAAATAACAATATGGCTTCTATAAAAACATTATCACTTTATCGGTTGAAATGCAGAAATCTGACCACACCTTTTTGGCAATCTATTGAATTGTTATGAAGAAAATTAATAATTTTAATATTTAATCATTCCTTTTCTTTGCAGATAACATTGGATGTACTTGTTGAAATGGGGCACAGAGAATTAAAGGAAATTGGAATTAATGCTTATGGTCATAGACACAAAATAATAAAAGGAGTTGAGAGGCTGATCTCTGGACAGCAAGGTATGTTATAATAAGTAAAATATTTAAGATACATTTTATGCATTTCTGTAATTCAAAATTGTAATGTTGCAGTTTTCATTTATTTTAGTCACCAAAAAAAATATGAATGAATCAGACAGTAGGTCTAAAATATACTCAAGATGCAATGCTAATGTTTTCATTTCTCTTAGGTCTTAATCAATATCTAACATTGAATACTTCGGGTAGTGGAACAATCCTTATAGATCTCTCTCCGGATGATAAAGAGTTTCAGTCGGTGGAGGATGAGGTATATTATTGATGTATATCCTTAAATACTTAAACATTATGTCTAGCATTAGTTAAATCTATTGCTATGAAATACAATAAATGTAACTGTAATTTTCCTGGCATGACTGATTCAGCAGTTAACGCTGACTACTTTGGGAACAATTAGTCCTAATTTCATATTGTTGTTTTCCACTCTTCAAACCCAAGGGCAGTTTACAATGTATTATAATCATAATTATGCCAATAGTAAATTATCTTTTGAGAGAGCAAGTTTGGTGGTGTGGCTAAGGTATCCAGCTAGAAACCGGAAGACTCTAAGAATAAAACATTGAATAGAAGAAGAAAAAACCTTTTAAAATGGATTATAGTAAGCAGTACTTGTGACTTTCCAAAGAATTAATTGAAATGAAGACTAATGTAAATTTCATCCACCAACTACCTGCTTCAAATGAGATTATATGAATCTGCATTTGAGAGTCTACAAAATAAGCCAATACCAATTTACATAACTCCGATAGAGAACACTGATCAATTATGAGGAAATTATTTCCAGACAAGAACGTTTTATTCAGCTGACTTAAATTCAGGTGTTTTGATTTAGATTTTATTTATATATTTATCTGTGTACATTTTAATATTAAGATGCAAAGCACTGTACGAGAACACAGAGATGGTGGCCATGCTGGTGGAATTTTCAACAGATACAACATCTTAAAGGTAATGTGTAGGTAACTCTGGTATCCTTCTCTCAAATGAGTAATTTTAAAAGCTGAAAGGGGTTAGTAGTAGCTTCTAAATAATGCATTATTTTTAAAGAAATTTGGGATTTGAAGTCTTCAGCTAATCGATAACAGTGATTGACATTCTAGTTGAAGCAGGGTGGATTTGATTTAAATCAAGTCGATTTAAATCACAGTTTCAATCATGATTTAAATCACTAGTAAAAAGACTTGATTTAAATCAACTCAATTTAAATAATAATTTTTAAAGAGCAACTGTCATCTCTGTCCTGTAGCAGCTCCTCCTCTGACCCGCTATTGACTCACCGACAGTCCCAATATTGCAGAATATACAGCCTCATGCTACATAAATAAGCTCCATTTCATGCTGAAATACTAAAGTATCAATGTATCTTAAATAGAAAAGTATCTTTAGATAGATTTTTACTCCAAAAGCATTTTATTAAAATAAATTTGATAAAAATCAAAAACTCTGATTTAAATTTTAAAAAATCAGATTTTTTTAAAAAAAATTTCTTAACATTATTTATTATTTACTTATTATAAATAAGTATATAATTTAATTTGAATTTGTGGTTTTAACTTTATGTATGTCCTCATTCTGTCACTATTATTTCTGAAAAATGTAAACATAATCAGTTCAAATGCAAATAATAGGTACTTCAAAATAGGTAGTTCTCAACTTAGGACCAATCACTTAGTGTCCTTTTTACATTATGACCGACTGCCCAAAAGCCACTGTACGTACAGCTTTGTTCTGAAATTACGACATGCCCCCAAGGTCACAAGACTGCAGTTTGGGCACCCAATCATAAGTTGAGGACTATCTATAGTTAACTGTCAGTAAAACAGTAAAAACTGTTTTTACTTTTAAATAAAGTTTTAGATTATCAAAAATTCTATAAAAAGAAACTTTATCTTACCAGTGTGGATTTATTTTAGGAAGAATTATCTGTTTATTCCATGTTAATTGTATAATGCAGTGTTTCCCAAACTTTTGACATATGTGTACCCCTTCTATAATTTTCGTAACGCTGAGTACCCCTCATAAAAAACATAAAATAACATAAAAAACACTGCAATTCTCAGGCGTTTAAACAGCTCCGCGGCTCAACGTCAACTGCTAATGTTCCCGCAGTTTAAAAATGGCCGAACCTGAGCTGCGCAAAGGATGCGCAGAAGTTCCCGCCATAGTGAGTTGCGATACGATGTACGATGGCCCCAGTTCCCGTGTAAAAACTGCGATTTTTATTTCTTTCCTTGTTCTGTGGGCGCAGCTAAGCACGGTGCAGTGGATATTCCCACGTGATCCCCACCAAACTCCGGTGCAATGCGTACCCCCACCAAACTCTTCCCGTACCCCTGGGGGTACGCGTACCACACTTTGGGAAACACTGGTATAATGCAGTTGATATCAGAAAGTATGAAAGAACATTGACTGAAATTTTGGATTTTTTTCCCCTCTAGATACAAAAAGTATGTAACAAAAAGCTTTGGGAAAGATACACTCACAGGAGGAAAGAGGTTTCTGAAGAGAATCATAATCATGCTAATGAAAGGATGTTGTTTCATGGTATTTCATTTTGTCTAAAAGTTATATTGCATTTCTTCACATGATTTCAGTATATTGTTCATCGTTAGAAATTCTGATCACTGTATATACAAGATCTTTATTGACTTTTAACTAATAAATGATTAATTGGCGTGTGCAAGTCAATCAAAATCCTATTAGTGAATTTCCAGAGTATGTAATCTATAAATATATACCATATATACATTGATTTAAAATAACCAGACTGTAATGACATCTGTCAGGCACAATCGGATTCACACCTGTAGAGTTCAAACTAGCTATTCTGTTGTTCCCTACCTATAAGAATCTTCCTAAACTGGCAGCTTTCTCCTGGGAAAGGCCAGATAAGGCCCAAAGGCATTGTGTGATGGGGGGGGGGGAGTTGTTAGACCTTCGACAAGCTCTCTAACTTGTCATCATCGGGCCCCTACTTTCAGTTTAGAAGTTATGGGTATGCTGCAAGATCGGAGTTGTCGCTTTTCTATGTTCGCTGCTGCTGATGTATGCTGGTTAGCCTGCAACTCTGGGTCCTGATTGGAGGGCAGCAGTTTTTTCTCCTGCTTCATTATCCTAGCTGCAGCCTGACTGCGTGTTAAAGGCCCAGCTTTCTCTGGTTCCCTATTACTAACTGTCAACTGCAAAGAAGGAAGAATTCTGGTAGGCATCACAACACCGCTGATTGCTTGTTGAGATCTCAGCCTATCTTCTGGCTCGGTTCTCTCTCTCTCCCTACTGCTAGCTATCATCTGCAAAGAGGGAAAGACTCTGGCAGGCATTACAACACCACTGGTTGCCTGTTGGGATCTCTGCCTATCCTCTGATGTTAAAACTCGAGTTTCCCTAAGTGCAGGTCTCCAAATACTTGATAACCTGCACTAAGGGAAACTCGAGTTTTAACATCAGAGGATAGGCAGAGCTCCCAACAGGCAACCAGTGGTGTTGTAATGCCTGCCAGAGTCCTTCCCTCTTTGCAGATGATAGGTAGCAGGGAGAGAGAGAAAACCGAGCCAGAAGATAGACGTTGCCAAAAAGAAAACTTTTGAAGTGTTGGTTAGGATTTTAGCCAGAGTTTCAAAAGACCTTACAAAGTGCTTTGTTGGAATTTTGGAGGATCTTAAACTGGGATTTTAGCCAGGATTTTAAGCATTTCAACTAACAGACTTTTAATGACGCGGGAAAACACCCGAGACTTTAACTTTTTACATACACACACCAGCGAAAACTTGAGAAGACATATATATAGAGAGAGAGATAGAGATAGAGAGAGAGATAGAGATAGAGATAGATATAGATATAGATATAGATATAGATATAGATATAGATATAGATATAGATATAGATATATGCAGTTAGATCATGATGGGCATTTCCAGTGTCTGCAACTGCCCTACATAAAACTGAATGTTTAGTGATTGTGTATGCCTAATTTAGAGTCAGGTGTTGGTTCTGTAGTACAGTCATAGATTTACAGACCTCAAACCAGACTTTTCTCTGATGCACTAAATCAGTGCTGGTTAAGGAATATGTACATTAGGCTTCATGTCAGAATTAGTTGTAACCCAATTAGATGTCTTATTCCATGCCAGAATCCTTATCAGATCCCCCCCCCCATCCCAATATTTAATCCAGTCACAATTCTTTTCTGGGCTAGATGTTCCAGTATGTTTTTCTGCATAAGTGGCAGAAACTGTATGTATAAACATGGGAAAAATACTTGTATTCGAAGAATATAAAAACCACTTTCTGTTTTATTTTCAGGCTCTCCTTTTGTGAATGCAATTATTCACAAAGGCTTTGATGAGAGGCATGCTTACATTGGAGGAATGTTTGGAGCAGGAATTTATTTTGCTGAAAATTCTTCCAAAAGCAATCAGTATGTCTATGGTATTGGTGGCGGCACAGGTTGCCCCATTCACAAAGACAGGTCTTGTTACATCTGCCATAGGTAAGTTATATTTATTTTTATGGTTATAAGCTCCTCTTCAGAGAATCTTATTTGGCACACATATTTCAGTGGGTCTAAACAAATAAAATAACAGGAAAAACCAAACACACCGGTATAGAATACGTGGCACCTGGCTCAACAGTAGTTACTATAAAAGGGAACTAGGTGTCCTAGTGAACAACCACTTAATGAGCTAGCTATAGCAACGTGCCATGGCTGCCAAAAAAGCCAATGCAGTCCCAGGTTCCATCAACCTGGGATCAAGGATAGTATCAAGATCACATGAAATGATAGTACTACTTTATACGGCACTGGTATGACTATACTTGGAATACTGCATCCAGTTTTGTATCGCCATGATACAGAAAAGATGCTGAGACTGTCTAGTCTAACAAAGAAAAGGACTGGGGTGACATGATAACAGTCTTCCAATATTTGAGGGTTGTCAGAAGAGTCAACTATTCTCCGAAGTACCTTGGGGCAAGAAAGAAGTAACAGATGGAAAATGAATAAAGAGAGACCCAACCTAGAATAAGCAGAAATTTCCTGATAGTCAGAACAATTAATGGGTGACAAACTTTTCCTCCAGAAGTTGTGTGTGCTCCTTCACTGGAGATTTCCAAGAATGATGGGTTGAATGGATTAGAGAAAGGCATCATTTTAATTGATTAATATAATGTTTAGATTGTACTCAGAGTCTTTACAACGTGATCCTGTACTCAAGGGTATTTTTTTCACTGGATTTGGTTTTTTTTACACATTTACTAATGAAATGCTTTTTTTGTTTAATATAGGCAGTTGCTTTTTTGCCGAGTAACTTTGGGTAAATCATTCCTACAGTTCAGTGCCATGAAAATGGCTCATTCTCCACCAGGACACCATTCAGTTACTGGACGACCTAGTGTGAATGGGCTAGCTTTAGCAGAATATGTCATCTATAGAGGAGAACAGGTAGTGTATTTAGGGTTTTATTTTGTAAATATTAGAATGTACAATATTCAATGATCTGGAAACTGAATATTATGAAGAAGCCTCCCTTTGAAATACGTCAAATGTCTTTAGTCTGGATCCTGGATGTTGTAATCATTAGTCAACAAATTTTGCACATCTAATAAACACATGTTTTCCTTAAATGTATGAAGATCTATTCAAAACTTTTTTTATTTTGCTTTGTTCAGCAAGAAAAGGTATAGCATAATTTTTTTGGTCCCCAGGATATTACCTGTTAGCAGTAACATGCCTTTTAAAAAATGAAGTGAGTGTGTATATGTTACAAAACAAAGTACAGGTATTTTTAGAACTTCTCTAGCCATCATTTTTATTCTAGAAAATAAAAATGATGGCCAGTAGCTTATTTGAAAATGCTACCACAAAAAATAAGATGAAATTTTAATTCATTGCCTTTTCTTATAAACCACTGAGAGCCTACCTAGAGTAGAATAGCATAGCATGGCAATAAATAAAATTAAACTGGGGGCAGTGGAAAGAATTTTGGGAATTACTTTAATTACTGCAGATATTCTCTATGGTGATCATTTTGACCATGGGCAACTCCCTTTCGTGGCAGCCTTTTGTGAATATATCATGTTGTCTTTCAAAACTGCAGATACCTCCATTGGACCAAAACTAAAGGGGACTTTTGGCAGTTTCTTACTTTCACTAGCGTTTAATAGTTCAATATTAAATCAGTTTAGTTACTTCAACAATTCTATTTCTTCATTCAAAACTCGTCTATTCTCTCTCTCTCTCTCTCTCTCTCTCTCTCTCTCTCTCTCTCTCTCTCTCTCTCTCTCTCTCTCTCTCTCTCTCTCTGTGTGTGTGTGTACATAAACGCACACATATATTTGGCTTCACGTTCTGTAAATATTTTGATCACCACTATTTTATCTTTCAGGCCTATCCAGAATATTTGATTACCTACCAGATTGTAAAGCCTGAAATTGTCACAGAAGCTTGAAGCTCCAGCTATTTTACAAAGGTCAAATTTAGCAGTAATCTTAATTGCTAATATATCTACACGTATATCCTTCCCTCCCCTCTTCCGCATCTTGGTGGTAGAAAATGTGAATAAAATCTAACATTTTTGACAGATGAAGCTTTAATAACTGTATAGTACGTTTTCTACAAGTTCAGAAACTTTTTCAGCACTTTAACAGATCTCATTCCAGGTGATGCTGTACTAAATTATAAAACAGATATTAACTTGAACTTTGTTTTCTATTTGCCGTTTCAGTGAAAACTAACAAACTGTTGCTATACAGGAACTCATTTTATTAAAACTCTGTTCTTTAAAACACTACATTTACACAGAGAATGATTGCATTTGTAAAACTGTAAATAAGATATTTTCTACTAGCCTGATATTTATTTGCATTGTATTTGTAAAATAAGTGTTTCAAAACTGCAGTACATGGAAAACCTATAAACTTCACATCCCCATCTGCATTTCATCACAAGCAGCTGTGAAAAGGACCACTTGAGAGTCTTGCATATTAAGCAGCAGCATTCATTTGGCTTTTCTTCAGTTTAGTTTAATGGAGGAAAATGTATTCCAGTAGATTGTTCCTAAATTGTGCATATTCCTGAGGAATCTAGTAAACATTCCACTTGTTCATCACATTGATCACTACTTAAAATATCTTTTGGATGGGGATAAGTTAGCTAATCATTTGTCTAACATAGGGAAACTTTTGATTCACATTAAAACAGGGTATTTAAGAGTGAACAAGCATATGTTCCTGATTTCTGTTTAGATGTAATGGCGCTATAAAATCAAAAAGGATCTTTTGTAGGTGGGACAAAGATGGGAAAGGGTACCCACGCCCTTCAAAACACTGAAAACGTTTTCATACACCCTCTTCCAAAATGTCGTTTCCTTATTCCTTTAGTTCAATCAAGATACTTTTCATCTTACAGGTTCATCTGTAATATATATCTGTATATATAATTCAATTTTTTCATTGATCCAATTTTAAATGAGCAATTAATTGCAGTTCTTCAACCTTTAAGACCATGTCCCATGATGTACTTTTAATTATACATCATTCTTACATTATGGTTTTTTAAAAAATTGCCAAGAGTGCTTAAATTGTCTGGTTCATACAGTATGGTATCTTAGATTTGAGTCTTAAATAATTGCTGTGCACGTGAAGTCAGTGCATGGATGGTTATAAAATCATGTGGAAAATATAGTAAACATCACTTTGTTGTGATCACTGCTGGTTAAAGACAGTTCAGTTGAATAAAAGAGGTCTTTGCACTGCATGTTCTCTATTCACTAGCTTAGCCAAATACCTGAACAAGTATTCATGAAAACTATGCTAACCATGATTTAAGCATTAAAAACCATTTTTTCATTATTGAAAATATTTCATTCTTTGTGAATGATTATTTAATGTGATATAAATTATTGTGGTATTGGTAGCATTTTAAATGGTACCATAGGATTGGTTAGAATGTTTTTAATTTTGCATGGCATACCTATTTTTCAGAAGGCAGAATGTGTAATGATTTTGATTGTGTTGAGCTGAGTTGAATTTCCATCCTCCTGTGCAATTAGAGGTTTATTTCATCTTGAAAGTGTCTTACCTGTATTGTATCGCTTTCTTCACCATTCAATCTAAATAAACTTCATTCACAAGCTTTTTGGTAGCATGTATTATGATTGTAAGTTATTATTAAAATGAATACAACTGAAGTATTATTTAAATGTAGTTATTATATTTGTTTCCTATTATATGGGTGTTTTTGACTCTGGCCATATGTCTAAAATCACCCTGGTTTTTGGAGCACTTACACAAGGTTCATTCAACTCCAATATCTATTTCTCTCATACAGCGCATAATGTACTCTGTGTCATGTCTTCATTATATTTTTCTTCCGTATTTGGGCATATTTTGGAGTAGTTATATATTGTAAATACTATGTAATTCAGTTAATAGCTAAAGATTAAAGATTAAAATAAATTGCCTATGAACCACAAATCACTCTTACAGCTATATGTTCAGGATAGAAATGAGGTAAGCTTGACAGGAAAGAAAAGAAAAAGATTAGTGGGAAATTCAGATTTTACTGCTAATCTCAGCAAGCAAAATTTGACAGTTACTCTAAACCACGTTCCTCTAAATACTCAAGCTCTTGTTAGGATCTGTCCTGTCATTCATTATGAAATTCTGTAGCACTCCTGTTAAAGGGTGAATTAGTTGAAGGATGCTAACCTCAACTCCTGCCATTGTCCCTCCATGTATAGATGGTAAATGCTGCAAGGGAAAAGAATTAGATGCTTCTGTCACAATTTTTGTGGAATCAGTGAGCAAAGGAAGCTTCTCCTCTATAGATTTGCAGTTTTCTAATGTCACCATCAGACCCTAGTCCAATTTCAAATGTTTGCAGGGAAAAGTTCTGTTCTAAGAGAAACATTGCTTTGTGGTGGTGAGTGGGATGTATTTCAGAACAATTTTGAAGTATTCTTCAACACCCTTTTGTTTAATCTTGGAAGTGATGTATAGGAAGAAGTTTGCGACTTTTAAAAGTTTTTAATGATGTGTTGTATCTTGATTGACAATGGAATTGGTAGGAGGTTGATTTTCAATGTTCATGTGCATAACTGTTAATAATTGTAAAACATGTATTTAAAGCATTTTCTTGCACAGCTTTATGAGTAAAATGCTATTGGTAGCTCTTAAAACTTTTGATATGGTCCATGTGAACTTTAGTTTTTCCTGTCTTCAGCATGGCTATAGCATGGCTTTTCTCAGAATGAGTGCATAGATAAGAGTTCAGGATTCTCAATTTCATTAAGTTTAATGCATGGCATCTGATCACACTGCACATATCGTTGAATTAACTTTATAATTAGTGGGACCACAAAGCAAACCTTGTCATGATTTCATTTCAAAATGAAATAGGCTCAAATGAAGACTTCACACAGTGCCTGAGACTTCAAAATCATGAAGCCAGCACCACACACTGAATCATTGGTGGGACCAAATAAAGTTTTGTTTTTTGTTTCTGAACAGTCAGGTTTTTTTTTTCAAGTAGAGGTCACTAGACAAAGCTTCAAAGAAATCTACATGAGTTGGTACGGGAATCTTATATTTTTCATGTCTTCATTTTGGATATTGAACCAGATGTTGAAAATTCCAAAGAAAACATTAGGTTTTAGTTTGCTTGGAATGGAATGATTGCATTTTGTAATTATATGCACTTTTGCATTCTACTTGAAGGCCCTGATCTGCTTTCTAATGCTATTAAAAATGCAGTACCTAGTTAAGATGTGTTTGAGACGACATTTGATGCCTAAAATTATTGATGTAATTTTAGAGTTTTTTGTTGGCAGGTATTTGAAATGTGGCTTGAACAACTTAGCTAACATTCAAAGCAATAAAATAATTAAGATTTTGGAAAATTATACTCCATGAGAAAGTTGCTTTGCGTGCTGAAAGCTGTAATAATAAAGCAACTTGGGAGGAAAATAACTTGGTACAAAGCTTAAGAAATGTAGCACATCATCTGCACTAGGGGGCACCAAATGCCAAATCAATTGAATCAAAATGAATTTCTGAAGTTAAGCTTCATTTTGAAAAAGTGGAAATCACAAAACAGATTTGAGGTTTTTAGTGATAAGCTACAAACTGGTTTGTCGTTTTATTAAGTGCTGTTTTTCTGATATATTTTTTTCAAACCTTGTCTGAAAAGTGAAATATTTTTTTAGATTTTTCTGCAGGAAAAGCTGGAGAAAACACCTCATATTTGCTTTATTCTTTGAAGATTTACGATATATCAAAACAAGGCTAAAGTTTTGAATGTGAAAATTAACGTTACACCTTTTTATTCCTGATGCCAATAAAAAGCATTTTTCAAACTTGATCAGCAATTGCTAAAATTCTGTTACATTCTGTAAATGTTACTACAAAGTGAAAAAACAGATCAAGTTATGGTAGAAACTTTCCTTCAGTATAGGTCAAAAGAAATATATGGGATTTTGCAAAGTTTTTGTGTATGTACCAATTTTTTTTTTAAGTCACTTGATAAGGAAAGTGGTTAAATACATTTAAAAAGATATTCTACTTAATAGCACAGTTTGTTTTGTTACTGGGAAGCCACAATTAAGGAGATGAAATATTAGAAAAGTATGGTAAGCTTGCAAAAGGATAGTGATGAATTGTGGACAAAAAAATTTGCATGCTGTTGAACAAATCTGTTCTAAAAATCATTTTGCTACTTTCCACAGAATGTACAAAGTCAATTTTGGGAATTGTTACATAGACCCCTTCAGAAATTATATGGGGAAGAGAAATGCATACTGTGTTTACTTGGGTTCTTATTCCATGTTCTAACTAATATAAATCTTCCATATGCATAAACTTTCTTGTCCTATTCCATGACCAGGGATTCATTTGTGTGGATCCTATTCACAGAACAGGACAGATCTTCTCGTGCAAAGACTGTCCTTGGTCATGTCAGCATTTACTGAATAGATGGAGCCATTTATTTTAAAAAATAAATCTTAAACTGTAGATATGGCCATTTATAACAAATGTTGGCTACTCTCAGGCTGAAGCATTTTCCTCCAGCTTTAGCATTTCCTTCCCACACACCTTGTTCAAGTACAGATTGCAACTTCTAATAGCAGTTTTTAAAAATTAGAAGGCAATGTTTAATGCATTTTTATGTTAATCGTGTGACCATTAATGTGTGAACAATGGTGACTATCTTATTTTGAAATAATGTAAAACCGGATTAAACTGGCAACATGTTTATATTTAAGATTTTTCCTGGTTACTAAGCAAGCTGTGTATGATATTTGTGGCAATTCACTCTCCTTCACTAATGTTTCAAATCCCTGTTGAAGTATACTTTGATTAAGCCAATTCAAGGTCACAATAGATTGCAAGCTTCCAAAGTCTAGTTTTGTTAATAAAAATAGTTTCTACTCACTTCTTTTTCTCATGTGTCATGTATCAAAGACCCTCCACATTCAATCAAAAGAATGAAAAACAGTTTCATGTTAAGAGCTGGACTTCATACTTTCAGAATGAAGAATCATCCATTGTTCGCTTGCAACTTGAGCCCAATATGGATTTCTATGCAGTCACCTATTGCCATTTAAACCCTACTCAGTTACCCAACAGAACTTGTGAAGGCTTGAAGCACAGTACAGAATGAGAGTGAACACCTTATTTCTCTCTTCAGATGACCTGCCCATCCCAATCTTGGCTCATCTTGGCTTCATATTGAAACATTTTTCTTTTTTTCTTATTTTTATTATGCAATTTTCTTTGTTTTATATATAACATTTCCATATTCACAATAACAATGTATTGTCTGGGTACAATCTCTTAAATCCATATAAATCTTATACACACAATATAACTATTCTCAAAATTTATTCGCCATGTTCTTCGCTTATCTTTATTAAACATTTCTATTTAATTAAATGCTCTGTTCAGTTTTGTCTATAATCAATATCAAACATAAATATGTAAACATCACATAACCATTATCCTTCAAATCGTAATGTTTATCCTAATTAGTTAATATTCATTATTTAATTACAATTACTTCATATTTGTTTACACATCCTCCTTAATTCTAAATTTCTAAGTTCTATTTTCTAACCATTAATAAAATAGTTCCCAAGTTTAAAAAGTAATATTTTCCCATTTCTAGTTTCTACCTCTACTAATTCTTAATAGAACAACTATATTAAACAGTATTCTACATTTATCCCTCATCTCTTGCCGTTTTCGTATCTCATCTCTTACTGACTTCTTGGCACATCTCCCATACTCCTCCCTTGGGATCTTATATCTTCTTATATCATTCATGTTTAATCTAAGTATTTCATCTGTCTACCGCTTCTTCACTCTGTTGAGCCTTCAGTAGACCTTTTAATGATCCTTTCTTCACTTCAGGGGTGTCTTTCCATGTATTCTCTTCTGTTTTTTAATCTTTTAAAGTGTAATTTACCCTTTCTATTTCATCAGCTTTTACTATCTCTTCTTTTTTATCTTTTTGTATCATTTGTCATTTTTTTCCTCCCCTGTCCTTTCCTCTGTTCTTTCTATTTTCTCCTCTACTTCCTGGATTTCATATTCATTATTCAGCGTCTTTTGCTCATAATTTTCTAGTCTCACAACCACATCATGTATCAATTCCTTTATCTCCCTTGTCATCATTTCCTGCGTACCTTGGAGCATCAATAATATCTCTTTTAATAATAGACTTATTTCCCCTGTTGTACTATTTTGCCTTATTTTAATGAATTAAATTACTCACTAATCTATCAAGATCCCAATGTCCCAATTATTCATCATACCAAGAAAGCCAATATTAGAGCAGTTCACAAAATCACTCCATTAAATAGTCCATTAGCAACCTCTACTTAGTTTCAAAACAAATCCAAGCTGTTTCCCACTCTCACGCTGTCCAACATATTTGTAATCCTCAAGGTTCTAAGAGATGAATGTTTTCACAGTCTGTCTCCAAACACCAAGTATAATCAATTTGCATGTGTTAGTGTATTCCAGCTAATCTGTAGACTAAACAACTTTCACTCCTTTCACTTTTTTCAGCTCTATGATGTCACTGTTACTCTTTTTCTCCGCTTTTGCTGCGAATAAAATGTCTCCAAAAATATTTTCCAATAATTTTTCAAAGACCTTGAAATCAAGGTGACAATAAAAGTATAATCCAATATTTTGAAATGATTTAAATTGCTAAAAACTAGCCAATCCAGTCTATCCTTTATCTTTAAGGTTACTTCTGTCTACAATTTCTTTTCTTTCTTTTCCAAATCTGACAGTAGCTCCAGGTCGTAGTTGCCGCTATTCACCTCAGTTGTGTCCCACTTTCCAAAGGGGATGTTTTTAGGAAAAATTCCACAGCAAAAGTTAGAAAATTCTTGCCCAGACCGAGCACACTGTTACAGATTATTTTCTTCTCTTCCATTTCAGCTGTCATGGCTTCAGTTCAGCCATAATAGCCATCTTCTGCTGGTTAAAGGGGCTTTCTTCGGGTCAGACAAGGAGACTGTGCTCTCCTCACAACTACTGAAGCATCCCCTCTATCTTCGTTACCCCTTACAGGGTGACTTTTGGCCCAGTAGAGCCTCTTAGCTAGAAGAATTTGGCGGGACTTCACAGAGTTACTGCTCGTCTGCACCGCTTCACCATGACATCAGCTGCCTTCTCCCAGCAAAGCATTTTTCATACAGTTTTAAATTTACTTAGATCATGCAGAAGAAATGTTATGGCTTCCCTTCGGACCTCTCACTAAATACACAAAAAATATTGGAAATGTAAAGTCCAAAGCAGACAGAATGATGTAAATGAAATGGAAGAAATCATTAAACCTTGGCACTGTACTCCATAATTTCATTTACAAACACTCACACCAATTAAATGTAAGAACTAAGGGTTTTTTTTTTTACTACCCTGTGATCCCTTGTATCAAGTGAAGTCAGGACGACTGAATGGAGGTGAGCGTTTACTAGCTGGATGCCCTTCCTAACGCCTATGCAGAATTCGAGCAGATATTTTCTCTTTGCGCTGCTTAGGATTGAACTCTCAACCTTCCGAGTGGGAGGTGAGCGTCTTCACCTCTAGGCCACCATGCCATTCACATGTAGAGAACTAAGATACTGGGGACAGCCAAATGCAAATCCACCATTCTTTCAACTTCTTATGTCACATATAGAGCTGTCATGAACCTTGAGTTTTTGAAAGGTGGAATACAAATCTAGTGAAATAACACAATATGCATCACTCACTGGACATTTGTCTGATAAAAATACTTTGACATTGATTTGGATGTGCAACTTTTCCTTCTTCACAGTTAACATAGCTACTTCTTGTAAACTGGCTATATATTGAAAATGTACATGAAGTAGATTCCTGTTATCCTAGAAGCAAAGAGATGTTATACTTTAAAACCTCCTTAGTTTGAAAACAACATGCAGTGTCTGTTTGTTGTTGGAATCAAAGCAAAAGAATTGGACCCATGAGATTTTCAAGAACCATGCTATACTCACAAGTAGTCATATATGTGTGACCCAATAGCCGAAGTAAACATATCTGGGCTTCACAGTTGACAAGACTAACAGCTTTTATGGCAAAGTTGAATGAGAAGCTCAGAGTGTCAAAGCTAGCCTAAGAGAGACCACCAGTTCTGACAATTAGTCATTCACGTTTCCCACAGTTTTGTTGTTCTATTGATGCTGAATGTGAGAAGTTACTTTCCAGTTCTTTATGAGTCTTTACTCAGGCGTGATCCAGGCAGTTCTGCTGAAGTTGCTGGAATTTGGCAGTTTGGCTTTTGAGGGGTTTGAAAGATGGGCCAATTAACATCCTGGGCATTCTTGATAGGATTAGACTTTTTAGGGCAGGCAATTATTTGCATATAGCCTTGACTTACCACATTAGTATTGTTTCCTTAATTCATTTTAATTTGTTTCCCACCCTCATTCCCTGGCCTCCTCATTCATCCGCTCCCATCGACTTGTCTTAACAGCCTTTTGTTGTCTATCAAGGTAGTAAATAAATAGGGAGCCGTTTTATGAGTCCAGCCAGAAGGCATGTGAGGCCAATGCTCTCTAATGTTTTGAATTAAATGTACATCAAATGAAAAGTATGATTATAGAAGTAGTCTACTCCCAAAGCCACATTTCATGATATTAACCTAGTGATAGGTTTATACAGTTACAATAGATGGATGACAAATCATCATCATAAAAATAAAATAAAGTAAATCATCTTTTTGACTGCTTATGGTTGCAAAATTGTGACATTTATATATTCTGGTTTCCTATCATTACTAAACATGAAATACCAGAAAGCAGAGCTATGGCTTGGGTACTCGTTTAAAAGCAGAGAATCGAGGGCAGGTGAAATTTCTGAAGAAATGCGACCCATAGCTTGTTGCCTATATGTGCAATGATAGACTCTCTAAAAAGGGACCATTTCTTACAGAAATTAACAGCTTGATAGCAGGATAGGTGGTCTTTCTCTTGGCCACCAGGTCATAAACTATTTTATTTATTTCAGAAAATTTATATGGCCACCCAACTCACTCTCAGTGAGTGATAAAAGGACAAGGATTTAGGGTAGGAGTTTATATTTTGCTCTGAAAACAATTGGCAACTGATGCAGGTCTATTAACAAGCATTATCATGTGATTCCCAGCAATATACACCAATTAGCAGCCCAGTGTTTCTCAATCTTGTCAATTTTAATATGTGTGGACTTCAACTCCCAGAATTCCCGCCAGCCATGAGAAACCCTGTAGCAGCCCAAGTAGCTGTTCCTTGCATTCAATGAAGCACCCAGACATTTTTCAAGTGTAATCCCATTCAGAATGTATTGCAATAGTTAAGACAGAATAGAGTCAAGGCATAGATACATGTCACCAAATCCAATCATTACTGTACAATTGTAGTCTTCACCACATTGCCAGCTATGAATATAATGATTGCAGAAGATTAATGGGCCCCAAGATAATAATAATGTTTTTTCAGAAGGACTTTAATTTTATCCAAAATAGGTAGAATCTCAGAAGCTGCCTCTTTACTGCCCATTGTGCATTCATTTTGTTTGGATTTAATATTGCATTCAGTTTTGGTCGCCACGATGTAAAAAAGATGTTGAGACTCTAGAAAGAGTGCAGAGAAGAGCAACAAAGATGATTAGGGGACTGGAGGCTAAAACATATGAAGAACGGTTGCAGGAACTGGGTATGTCTAGTTTGATGAAGAGAAGGACTAGGGGAGACATGATAACAGTGTTCCAATGTCTCAGGGGTTGCCACAAAGAAGAGGGAGTCAATCTATTCTTCAAAGCACCTGAGGGTAGAACAAGAAGCAATGGGTGGAAACTAATCAAGGAGAGAAGCAGTTTAGAACTAAGGAGAAATTTCCTGACAGTTAGAACAATTAATAAGTGGAATAACTTGCCTGCAGAAGTTGTGAATGCCTCAACACTGGAAATTTTTAAGATGTTGGATAACCATTTGTCTTAAGTGGTGTAGGGTTTCCTGCCTGGGCAGGGGATTGGACTAGAAGACCTCCAAGGTCCCTTCCAACTCTGTTATTCTATTCTAATCTAATATCAGCATGTTCTTCTCGTCCAACTCATAAGAAACTCCATAATCCTGGAATTCTCCATACTTGTCCAGGAGAACACCTCAGCAATTGCTCATTTTTCCTTAAAGAAAGCAGCCATAGGTGAACTTTTCCATTTCCATTTCTCCAGCATGAACTGAACTGAAATGTTTCATTTCTCCAGCATGGCTGATTAAAAGCAAGATTGCAGAGTATCAGCCTAGGACCTAAAACAGTACAAAGTCAGTGGCAGTTACTTGCTAAGATAATTTTGAAATGTACAGAACAGCACGCTAATTGTGTTATCCAGTTTTGTATGCAGGATTTAATGATGATAAATGAAATAACAGTCACTTGAGCCAGTTCTCTAGACTAATAGTGAGCAATCCACAGGGCCTATCCAGTCCCTTTCCTTGCAAACCTTAAAATTCCCCAAGACAGCTGTTCCAAAATTCAGAAACAGGCCTTTAAATCACAGCAGTGTAGTTTTCCCTTTAATAAAAAAAACCAGAAGAAATGTAAACATGAAGGCTGAAAATTCAAATTTTGCATTCTCAGGTGACATCATTGCATCACTCATCTCTTGTGTCTCTCAATAAAGAAACATCAGTGGTATTGCCAGCCTCAAAATAAGGAATATCTTGAAGTTCTTTCTCTTATTAAGCAACATGATTACCATTATTTTGGACCTTTTGCCCAATAATGTTATACTGTTGTTACCACCTAAAGTTGCTTAATATCAAGATGGGTGGAATATAAATTTAACAAAATTTTAAAAAGGACAGTATAAAACCAATTTAGGTTAAGTTAGGTTAGGTTAGAAGAGAAGAAGAGAAGAGAGGAGAGGAGAGGAGAGGAGAGGAGAGGAGAAGAGAAGAGAAGAGAAGAGAAGAGAAGAGAAGAGAAGAGAAGAGAAGAGAAGAGAAGAGGAGAAAAGAAGAGAAGAGGAGAAGAGAAGAGAAGAGAAGAGAAGAGAAGAGAAGAGAAGAGAAGAGAAGAGAAGAGAAGAGAAGAGAAGAGAAGAGAAGAGAAGAGAATTCTTTATTGGCCAAGCGTGGTCAAACACACAAGGAATTTGTCTCTGATGCAGAAGCTCACAGTCTACATATAAACAGCAAGAAATAGGTCATAGATCATAATCATGGTTACAACCAATAATCATAAGTTACAAACAACAATTGATGAATCATAAGAACCAATAGGAAGAAAGATGAGAAAATGACAAAAGTTGAGAAATGAGACAGTGCTGTGGGAATTAAGTGTTCAGCAGAGTTATGGCACGGAGGGGGGGGCAACTATCTTTATGTCTGGTTGTTTTGGCATGCAATGTTTTATAGCGGCATCCTGAGGGGAGAAGTTGAAATAGATCATGTCCAGGATGTGAGGAGTTGGTAGATATTTTCTCAGAGCTCTTCCTGGCTCTTGCGTTATACAGGTCCTCAATAGAAGACAGGCTGGTTATGATTGTTTTTTCTTTCCTAGCTATCTGTTGAAGTCTGTGTCTGTCTTGTGTGGTTGCTGTGTCAAACCAGTTATTGAGGTACAAATAGTACTACTCACATGGCAATTCCCAGGAAATAGTGGGAGCAAATGGAGTTATTTAGAGTCAGGATAAGACAACAGATAAAGATGGAGGAACGGAAAGATTAAGGCCTTAGGCAAATAGTATCCATTCTGTGTACCTGTAGTAAAAAGAAGGAAGCCATTTTTCAGGAATTGGGTGCTTGAACAAGAATGCCCAATACTAATACAATCTTCTCTAACTCAGACCTCTTGATCTGTTGGGCATTCTAGCCAAGATTGTCAAGGGCTCCAGTATTCACCAATGTCATTCATACAGAGCAAAGTTGGAGAAGAAAAAGATTAAAGGAAAGTGGTAGGAAAGATAAGCAAGACTGACAGGTTAGGAATTACCTCTGTTTCACATGCCAAATCATACTGGTTGGCACATGGATGGAAATTCAGTTTCAGACAGAAATCAAACATGGAGGTGCAATCTGGCAGAACCCAAAAAGCAAGTCATTAGCCTGGCATGTTCAGAATATGCTACTTAGTGAAAGAATTTACAAAGAAACTTTACCTAAACTTAGAATGAAACCAAAATCAACTCTTTGGTTTTCCAAACAGATAATTCAGGAGACTGGCCAATAAAGGATAGCAAGATGGAAGGCATATCAATTTAATAAACGAATGGTATCCTTCAACCTTAGTCTTATTTTCTAGTCTTCCCAAATTTTCAGGATTGATGTGAGTGGTAGGGTTTTTTAATCCAATCCAGCGATGGAAGGTTCAGATATTGTTCTCATGACTTTTAATGCTTGTAGCTTAGCAGTAGGCGAGAAAGGCGTTTAAAATTTGGTAAAGTCTCCTAGCAAAGCAGATCTGATAAGCAGAAGCCACCACGTTGCAAAAGGGAAATGCAACTGCTTTTTTTCCAGAGACACTCCTTTTCCCCAGAAAGAATCTTAAGTAGTAGATTTAAATATTCCTGGGGGCCTGCTGAAGTGTATACATCACGGGGTTGTGCGTTCGTTCCAGAGCCAGGTCCTTATTGGTCTCTCTCTGGGTGGCATGACATCATGACTTGTCTTCAATAGGTTATTCGTGGCTGCCAAAGAAAAGAAACCAAGAGGGAGGTAGGACACTCCCACTATGTGGTCTCAGACCCAATGAAAGGGCAACCTGCCTTGAGATAATGGAGACCCCCACACACACACACACGCACACACATACACTCCTTCCCCCAAATCTGCTTGCGGTTACTATTAAAAGAAAAGAGGAATTGTAAACCCATGCCCAAGAATATTCAGAGAGGAATTTTAAAGAGCTGTTAACCCTCCATCACAGGCATCTGAAAGGCCTTTGCTCTGACAGCAGAAACATGCCCATAATTTTTAAATAGTTTGGCCCTGAACTGAGATAATGGCTCACTTCTAAATCCTTGACATCTACAAACATGTAGCAATAGTCCCCGTGGCCTTTTTGTTATCTCTTTCCTATCAGCAGCATGTCAATAGCAACTATATTCATCATTCCTTTTTTTTTCTTTTTAAAAATGCCTCACTGAAGGCCAGTTGTGACAGCACCCCTGTCCTCCTCCTCCTCCTCTTTCTTCTCCCTCCCCCATACTTTCACAGGAACACAAAATTCTCATAAAATCTTGGGGAAAAAACAGTTCAATAGCATTCTTGGACATTTGGTCTACAAAGAAATAATCTCTCAAACTGAGCTCAGCTCTGGGTGACGTCTTGGATCACACTGCCAATCTAAATTACATTTTTCAGCCAACAAAATGTTTTTCGACTTCCCATTGTCATTTATTGGTCCTCTTTAGATGCAGCTTATATGCAGTCAATATTATTTTAAAGTTATATTCAATCAATATTATTTTAAAAGGTTTAGTTTAGTTTAGTTTATTCATACTTATATGCTGCCCTTTTCCCGAAGGACTCGGGGCGGCTCACAAAGATAAAACAACGGAACAATAAAATTAATACTAAAATAATCCAATTAAAATCCCCAAGAAGTTAAAACTAAGATTCCCAGCAGATCAGGCAATTTGTTGGAAAAGCCATGTCTTCAGGTCACCGCGGAAAGAGCGGAGGTCGGGGGCCGTCCGGAGCTCAGTGGGTAACCCATTCCAGAGGGTCGGTGCGCCCACAGAGAACGCCTTCATCCTGGGCGCCATCAGCCGACATTGTCTGGCCGAAGGCATCCGGAGGAGGGCAGTCCTATGTGAACGCACTGGGCGGTGGAAGGCCGGTAGGAGGTGATCCTGCAAGTACCCCGGGCCTGTGCCATGGAGGGCTTTTTAGGTAAGTACCAGCACCTTGAAGCAGATCTGAAGGACCACCAGTAACCAGTGCAGCTCATGCAGGAGTGGTGCGCGAGCTGGTATGTATGGTATGGTGTGGGTATGGTGTGAATGAAAAGTTTCATTTTTGCATAAGGATGGGAGGGAAGGAGAGATGGAAAATTCGATGTAATCCAATTTTCCATCTCTCAAATTAAACCCAAATTAAAATCCATATACAGTCCCAGAAACTCACTGAGTGATTTGGGCCCAATACCACCAAATAAATAATATTTTCATCTCAGCAGTGGCAGAATAAGATTTCTAAAACCATTACACTATTGTATACAGTTTGTACACTGCCTTCATTAGAAATTAATAAGGATGCCTCTGTGAGTGAGGTGATTCTCTACATGTAGTCCTCGATTTACAACAATTCATTTAGTGACTCTTCAAGGTTACAATGTCACTGAAAAAAGTGATTTATGACCATTTTTCACACTTATGATCATTGCGGCATCCCTTTGGTCACCTGATCAAAATTCAGGACAGTTGGCAATTGACTCATATTTACGACAGTTGCAGTGTCGTGGGGTCATGTAAATCACCTTTTGCAACTTTCTGATAAACAAAGTCAATGGGGAAGCCAGATTCACTTAACAATCATGTTATACTAACTTCACAACTGTAGTGATTCACTTAACAATGGTGGCAAGAAAAGTCGTAAAATGGAGCAAAATTCACTTAACAAATGTTTCAATTAGCAACGGAAATTTTGGGCTCAATTGTGGTCATAAGTCGAGGACTACCTGTACTGGAGCAGTTGTCAGCAACACACATTTATGTATGTTGTATTCAGCGCTGGATTCGAATCATCCTGTTCCTTTCTCCCACTTGCTGATTCCTTCTATTCAGAGCTTCATTCACCAATATAGACGTGTGTTAACTTTACAACTGACGCTAGGCAGTTGTACAACTGACCGAAGGAGTGAATGTACAATAAAAGTGTCCCTGAATAAGGCACTGAGAAGAAAAATGTCCATTTTGACATACGACATAGCTTTCACTGTTGACGTAGCATTGTGTTTCCCACCCCACCCCACCCCAAATCTCTCCAGCCCTGGGAATTCTCATGGCCTGGTCACACTAAAAACTGTGTGTATGATTCAAGTGGAATGTAATGTGAATTACAAGAAAGGGCGGATGTGTTCCAGAGGGGGGGGGGTGTTTTTCTGTGGAAAGGCCAGTTGTCCATGAGTAAAATCACCCCACAGGCACATCACACCACTTCCTCCATTCAAGGGGAAAGAGGGCTGAGTTAAAGATGGCCCAGCCTGTCCTTCCTTGTCTTCCCCCTCACCAAGGTACACACATAATCAGCCTTTTGAAAACTTCAGCGCTCGAAAAAGAAAATTTGGCCCTGAACAATTGTACAGCTCCGCATTTTCCCCAAGGAAAGCACGTAAGGCAGACAAGGAACAGCCCAGTTCTAAAATGCCAGATTAGTTTCAAAGCTGTTTAATATTTTATATGAGATCTCACTATAAAGATTTTGTTTTCTTCATAATGAAACATTTGTGGGCCAAGAACGTTAGCCTGAATCTGTAGCATTTCCAACATTCTTCTTTTGGTATTTCTGAGGGTGCTTAAACTTTAAATCCCTGAGAAAATGTCATGAATAAAGTAACATGGTTTATGAGAAGAGAAGGTTGGAAACTGTGTTAAAGGAATGTCTGTTATTTCATTCCTCCCACCATCATCATTACCCCGTTCAATGTTTTTGAGAAAGTGGTGTAGAGTGGATTTCTATGAGAAATTTCTTCAATGTTGTTACTACACAGGCCTTATTATATTAATTAATTTAAATATAGTAACACATAACTAAGATGAATGTTGCATAAATAATATATGTGGATCAGTGATGGGTTGTTCCTGGTTCTGTCCGGTTCTTTAGAACCGGTAGTAAAAATGGCGGGAGGCTCCGCCCACCCACCCGGACATCATAATTGACAATCTGCGCATGCACAGAAGTGTGTGTGTGCACTCCCGTTGCGAACCAATAGTAAAGGTAAGTAGAACCCACCCCTGATGTGGATGAACATTAAATATATTACATCTGGGCCAAAGCAAAATTAACAAGTTCAATTTTTCTGTGTCATAATATATGTGGGTACATGCATAATTATTTATTCCATTTATTCCATTTATTTTATTTATCTTGTCATGTTTATGTTTATATTAGAGATGGAGACCCTTTGAGAGCTCTCTGCAATGTAATTTCATTTTAATTTATGCCGATTAGTGTACATTCAAAGTGACAATAAAGTTATTCTAAGTCTTCTTTATCTGACCAGTTCAACCAAATATGAACAATGACAGAACAACTTTGAGACAAATTGATTGAGCTCATCCTATTACATTCTGATCCAAAAGAAAATTCACTGGAACCAGTAGTTTCAAACTCAAATTATCATGACTGCCATAGAAGGATTAATTTATTAACTCCAGATGCAGTTTCTGAATAGTCTTCAAATGTAGCCCCATGTAGAACACAGCACAGTAGTCTGTCCCGAGGTTGATGGGGGCAGGAATTGAAGTCACCAGGTTCCCCTTCAAATAATGGAGTACACATTTTGTGACGTTCAAAATTACAACGGCACTGGAAAAAGTGACATGATCGTTTTTCACACCTACAACATTTGTAGCATCCCCATGGTCATGTGATCAAAATTTGCATGCTTGGCAATTGGTTCATATTTATGACAGTTGTAGTGTCCCGGGGCCATGTGATCACCTCTTGTGACCTTCTGACAAGCAAAGTCAATGGGGAAGCCAGGCTCACTTAACAATCGTGTTGCTAACTTAACAACTGCAGGGATTCACTTAACAACTGCAGCAAGAAAGGTCGTAAAAATGGGGAAAAATTCACTTAAGAAATGTTTCATTTAGCAACATAAATTTTGGACTCAATTTTGGTTGTAAGTCAAAGACTGCCTGTAATGAAATTGACTACTGGGTTTTCTGGGGATTGAATTGTGAAATTGAATAGAGAGAGGGTAAAGTGACAAAAATTAGAGGGAAGGAATAGGTGCACTTTTTACAACAGCTTCCCTTAAAACATTGGTGAATGTGAAAGGTGGTTTTTTACTTAATAATTTTTTTTATAAAATATTAAGGAACAATTGATAAATAATTCAATATATATGTGCTTACAGATAGCAAATGACAGTTAAAAACCAGCTTAAATACAGAACTGAACTGCAGTTTTCATTTTTACTATAATAACTGAATTATTGGTTATACACTCATTTCCTTTTTATTGATTTATTGTACTTTTACTCCAGCTCAGATGACTATTGGTGGCTTCCAGGCAAGAGAAATTAAAGTTGAAACATCCACACTGAGGCTAAAACTAATCAAACCAATCATAACAATGATAACGATAGCCACATCAGTCCCCATAGAATACAAAAATTGACAAGAAACCAAGAATAAAACAAGAAATAGAAAATAAGATGGCATCCAGTGTAAACTCCAGGAAAGGCCCTCCAAAGTTATTCATTTGTTTTTTTTTTAATTTCAGGAAAATCAACAAGGAGACTGGTCTGACAATCCTAAAGCAGGCGATCCTCACAGTTTCCATGTGTAATGCATTAAGGGCTTTACAAATCAATATTACCACCCTAAATTGTACTCTGAAATTGGCAACCAGCACAGAACTAGAAAAATCATTGCTACATGCTTCCAAGAACAAGTACCAGTAAGCACACAATATATTCTGGACCAATTGCAATCTTCAAGTAGTCTTTAAAGGCAGCCCCATGTAAAGGCAAGTGAAGGCAGGAGTTGCTATATTGTAATGAGCAACGAGAATAACCTTGGAAGATGGATGAACTGCAGCCTAGACAACAGTGAATTGAGTCCAAAGAGAAATGGAAGTGGAGAAGCCATCTTAGAATTGACCCTCCTTGGTTCTCTGTAGAGTAAAGGTAGAGAGGAGAGACTGGCAAGATTCTGCTACTATAACTTTACAATAAAGTTACAATATTAATATTCATGGTCTTGGTTTCTTGTCTGGACTACCACAAAGAATGGACATGTAGCCAGGTCTCCTGTCCCCAGATAAGGCCATAATTAGCTAGCTGTGAATGGTGCATTGTGCTTACCCCATATCTAACATATTCTGTGCTATTCTAACATGTGCATAAGAAACTTTTGTTTTGCAAAAGAACCTCCACCACAATGTCTCGCCCATAAGAAAACAAGCATTCTAGATCCTGCTCTAGATAGCTCAATGGCACAGGCCATGCCTTCTTCAGCACGACAGCTTTCAATCCTTCCATCCTAAAATGTTTTTCTGTTGGGGGGATTAGATTCATTTTTAGGAATAGTGGTGCTCTGCTGAATAAACCACTGGGAGGTGATAGTAAAGATGAACATGAGGAAGGAAGGACCAAGAGAAAGGAGAGTATCAAAGACCAACTTCCAGCAATCCAGAAGAGCAGCTAAGTGGAGGGGGAAAGGAGAAGTATCCTTAACTACCATCTACATGAGAGATCCTTCCATTCCAATGAATCCATTGCAGTCATATTTTCCAACCAATTGTTTTAAAGCAAGTGTGGATTTAAAAAAAACCTTTCTTTCCATCCCTTTCCATAGCTCGGGGTTGCTGTGGAATGATGATCACCAATAAACAAGTGGTGGCAACTTTTGTGGCAAGTATTTTGCAGTGGTTCTCCATTGCTAGTAGCGGTAAAGCAGGAGTATTAGCCCTACACAAAAGCCTATCACTTTTTTTTTTAAATTTGATTTATATGCCGCCCTTCTCCGGAGACTCAGGGCGGCTTACAATGTGCTCAGCAATAGCCTTCATCCTTTTGTATATTTATACAAAGTCAGCTGTATATAAAATCTGGCAAGATTTTATCCAAATCTTGCCAGAAATTGTTGGAAAATTGTGCTGCTTAATCTTTGCCATTTTGCCATTGAATTCTGCAGCTCTGAATTCTAATTGCAAATTGTTCAGTTATATTATCTGGTCCCAGAGCAATTAACATTACTGCAGTAATGGTTGTGTTTACAAAGAAATCAAGATGTTTGGAAGATCACACATTTTTCATATTGCCATTGCTACATTCGTGGAGGAAGTGAGTAGTCGTGTCGATTGTTTTAGGTTGTTTCTTTTTAAAAACATCTATTTTATTTATTTATTTATTTGTTTAAATTTCTATACCGCCCTTCTCCAATGTAGGACTCAGGGCGGTGAACAGCCAAAGTAAAAACAAGACATACATACAATCATACAAAGTCTAAAAACTGTTTAAAATAATTAAATAATTTTGGCCGTGATTAAAACATTCCAATTTAAAATCCATTTAAAATTTGACTCAAGCCAGCCCAGCTAGTTGGAATAAATGGGTTTTCAGGGCCCGACGAAAAATCCGGAGGTCTGTTATTGTACGTAGCTCTGGGGGGAGGTTGTTCCAGAGGGCGGGCGCCGCCACAGAGAAGGCTCTCCCCCTGGGGGTCGCCAGCCGACATTGTCTGGCGGACGGCACCCTGAGGAGGCCCACTCTGTGGGAGCGTACTGGCCGGTGGGAGGCTATTGGTGGCAAGGGCAAGCATATCTAGGCTATCTAGCAAGGGCAAGCATATTTCTGCATGTAGAACTGAAGAGTTAAAAATAAAAAGGGCTAAGGAGTTATTCATAGGTTTGTACATACACACTGAACATTTTCCAGCAAAATCTGACTTACATAATCAAACATCTAGAAAGCGAGGACAGCCACATATGGTCTCACCTGCACATGTTTTCATCATAAATAAAGACAAAAATGTGTGATGATGGCTACATTTAGTAGTAGCTAATCATAATGTGCCCTATACTTTTAGTGTTGAACTGTTCTGAGTAAGGCAGTGTCAAAAATGTTCACAATGTTAATTTCTCACAGTACTTAACAATCCTTAACTGTTGATGAAGGGCTTGGAGCTTGATCCCTTTGGGAGAATCAGGATAGCAACAGAATACAGTCATCACAACTCTGCTTTGTAGGAGTTCAAACTTTATAGTTTTTAAAATATTTTAATATTCCTTACTTTAAGGGTTATATTTCAATATGTCAGAATAATTCTCTGTTTATGCAAATTTGTGTTGTAGGACAAAATAAAAGGTAAAATTAGACATCACTTTCCAGAAGTAGACAATTTGGTTTAATGCACCGGTGTCAAACGCAAAGGCCGGGGGCTGGATCTGGCCTGCGGGGTGCTTACATCTGGCCCACAGGGCCGCCCTGGAAACAGTGAAAGACTGGCCTGCAGTGCTTCTGTCAGCAAAAACGGAGCTTGGGAGGGTTCCCAAGCTCTGTTTTCGCTGGCAGAGGGTTGCAGGAGGCCGTCGCTGCCAAAAACAGAGCTCGAGAGCCCGTATTTGCTGGCAGAGCACATAGCCCACCACAAGTGCCCCTGACACAACTGATGTCGAGCTGGCCACACCCACCCTCGCCACGCCCACCCCAGCTCCCCAAGGTCAACACAACCCTGATGAAGCCCTCACTGAAATCCAATTTGACACTGCTGGTTTAATGGTATGATTTAAGACTGGGAGACCCAACTTCAATGGTGACTTTGGGGCAATCTCTGCTTCACAGGGTTATTTGTGGTGTGAAAAAAAATTGGACAAGGACCATATGTACCATTATGCGTGTTTGGAAGAAAAGCACACTATAAGCCCAATAACCAATGAAAAGGGGGAGCAAACAGGAACATGAGAAGATAAAATACCACTTAGGATCAGTGGTGGGTTTCAAAAATTTTTACTACCAGTTCTGTGGGTGTGGCTTGGTGAGCATGGTATGGCTGGGTGGGCGTGGCTTGGTGGGCGTGGCAGGGGAAGGATACTGTAAAATCTCCATTCCCACCACACTCCAGGGGAAGGTTACTGCAAAATCCCCATTTCCTCCTGATCAGCTGGGACTCGGGAGGCAGAGAATAGATCGGGGCGGGGCCAGTCAGAATTTTTACTACCAGTTCTCCAAACTATTCAAAATTTCCGCTACCGGTTCTCCATAACTGGTCAAAACCTGCTGAAACCCACCTCTGTTTAGGATCCAGGGTTTTTTTTTTAAAAAAAAATCTTCCTAAAGAGAAGACCAAGAAGAAATGGAAAAAGTTCTCACAACCTTAAAAAGAACTCCATGGCTTTAGACCAAGGAAATAGTGTCTGCTTGCTGAATGCCTTTCATTTAGGAGAAGTAATGTCTCTCAACATCCAAATTAGCTGTCTCGAGGCCCCTTTTTTGATTTCTCCAATTTTGAGAGCTAAGAAGCTGGTGTGGTGCCTGGACCAATCACTTCCATTCAGTTCCTTGTACACCAGAACAAAAGAGCCAAGGGGTCAAAGGTTGCTGTCTGAACTGGGTCATGTGACCGACTATCTCTGGAGCTTGCAACCATCAAACAGGCTTTCCAAAGCTCCTTCTCTATTCATGTGCAGGTCTGGGTAACCTAGCAACAGCTTCCAACAGCCCTTTACTTTGTTCGGTACTTTTCACTGCCACTGTGGTTTCCTTGTGAAAGCTTCAGATTTTTATATTTTTATTATTATTAGCTTTCCTTTGGTGGTCAACCTGATACAGCCACCCTAGAGAAGCAGTGGTACAGTCTCCATTTCACATCCTCCTGATCCTGCATTACGGACGGTTGCTTCATTTCACCAAATTGTTTGCTCAGCATTTTGATGTTCTGCTGGACTGTGTTCCATTGGGAAACGAAAGAGCTAAGTGCAAACTTTAGGGTTTTGTTTTTTTTTCTCAAACTTTTTCTAAAGCTGCCTAACAAGGCTTTTAATTTATACTGCAATTGGTGACTGGCTTCATTCATGGAATTTCACGCTCTTTGTGTGTGCATGTGTGTGTGAGGGAGTCCATTCCAGACAAAATCATTTTGAATCTTCCCTTTATTTCCCCCCCCCTTGCTACGTCTTTGTTTTTTATTTGGGGGGGGGACTCCATAATAAGTATAAAGAAAAATCCAGGATCAGGCCTTTCAAGAGCATAAGGAACCCCTCATCTGAAGTGTGCTCTTCACTTGTAGGGTGAAACAATAGTTGCAATAAAAATTGCATTTTTATACAATTTGAAATATTCAATACAGTTTGAATGATTTGCATCCATAGATCAATCAATATTTGCACTGAAAAATAATTCTCAAGAGGCAAATGAGATGAGGTTCTTGGAACATGGGGTTGGATATTTGAAAAGCACCGTGATGCAATGTAATGGTTACAGGAAAATGGCACAAGTGGAGGGGATTAGATCCTACATATTTTTGTTAGAGGGTGTGTTGATGTTTTATCCAGAGTACCCGTGAAAGACTGGGAGAGTGCTTAGTACAAACCGAAATGAAAATTAGAAGAGAATGTAGAAGACCTTGTAATCATGACTTCAAATCCAAGTTCAGTATTTCCGCTTCCAAAGCATTAAGGAACAACTAATTTGTCAGAGAACAGAAAACAGGGAAAAAGCATACAGAACTTTTGAAGGCTCTACAAGGTGAGTGGTGTGAAACCAAGAAAGCAATAGCTTCTTTTCTCATCTCATAAACACCGACTAGTAGTCTTCAAGCATTTGACCAAAGCTATTGCATAAACTATCTCAAGCATGTGTATATCTGTGCTCAGAGTTGTTGGGAATAGGGGGGCATGCACAGTTGATAAACAAATAAGTAAAGAAGTAAATAAACATATAAAATAATTGGATTCATTAGGAAAGAAAGGTTTCAAAATTAATTCAGCCATGTATAAGATGACTTTCACAATCATCTAGAACTGGAAAAGTCAATATAGATGCATTCACTTACCTTATTATACCCAGCTCTTGAGCTATCCAGGCGGAGGATATAGGTTAAACTATTTTGATGAAGCCAAGCAAAAAAGTTTAGATTTAAATAACAATCTGGGAACACTTCGTATGGTATTCTGCCTCCATTGTATACAAGTTTATCAAATAAATAAATTCGGTGTCCTTGATGATATTCTCCCAACACGAACACAAAGATTATAATTGCACAATAGCATTGTGATAGCAGGACTGTATAATAGAACTTCATTTATTATTGCCATTAATATAGTTGTTTAACACCCAATAGCAAGTGGTACATTAGCATTTATTATACAATTGTTACAGTTAGACATTTCCAAAATACAAAATAAAGCTCCATAAGCGATTGATAATCCTGTAAAATTTGTTACAATTACAGATTAGCATCTCAGTGATTGTAAAGCAAGAAATTATCTTAAGCAGCAGAGCCGTGTATTACAAATGGATCCCCTCTAGTATAGGACGAGGAAGGAGCTGTATTGTATATTAATGCACAAATCCTATGCAAAAGTAACTTCCACACACCCTTAGTGTCTTCCTTATCAAGATTAGTAGAAGTGAGTAAATTATGAATCACATAAAGCCCCAGAACTGCACAAAATTACAAATCTTTCATTGTTGCCTCACAATCTTTTCATTTCACCTGACTGCTTGTTTCTGCCCTTATATCAAACCAACCTTTCCATATTTATCACTAAGTCTTTTTCTGTACACTTCCATCCCCCCCCCACTTCCTCTTACCCTGAAAGTTCAGCCATTCCAGAAATTCACAAAAAAGGTACACAAGGAATGCCATTTCTCTTCACAATAAGCATCTACTACATCAGCATTGAGCTCTGTGGGCCGTACAGTGCCTTCCACAACTGCTGTTGTAGGCTGCCTATGGGCTGAATGGGTTGGGGTTGTTGGAGAGTTGGGGTTTCCTTTTCTCTTCCCCCCTTTCTTTTGCTTCCTCAAGGCACCATTCTTTGCTGGCTTGGTGACGATCATATCTTGGTGTGCTTGTGGTGATCTCTGTGATGCTGGTAAGTTTTTACCATGGCTTTTCTCCTTGGGAGTTCCTTGAGTGACACTTAAAGTGGCCACCGGGATGTCTGCGCTTGGTGTGGTTTGTACCAGGTGCAGTTGGGCTTCAGATGTCTCCTTGCTGCTACAAAGCCGGGATTTGAGAGGGCTGGTGTCCTCGCAGGGATGGTGCTTCCGGCGGAGCTTTCCCAAGATCTGCTTCCAGTACTGACGGCCTTTGGTGCCGTAAGCCGCACATAACTCTGGCTGGCCCCGATAGACACACCTCTGTGCCTCTCCTTCTGCTGGCTGACAGGTTAGCTGGAGTTCCATATCCCTCTCTCCAGAGATGAGTTGCCAGCTGCACAAATGCTTGTCACGGGTGGAGAACTGTCCAGACTGAGCCCAAGTGAAAGAAGGTTTTCCTTTTTCACTGGTATCCCTACCCTTCTTAGAAGGGTTACATTCTAGGCAACTAAGGAAGAGAAGAGTAAGGGGGAATGTTTGAGGCAGCTTCATTTCCTGAAGTCAAGGGAGGTGCTGGCACCCCTCATTCAAGAGCATTAGTGGGAAAAGCTCGGCCAAGGACTCCGTGCTGTCTTTCAGGTCCTTTGGAGACAGAAATACAATGAACCATCTGGAACAGGCACCATCAAGAAGGATGAGCAGCAGCAGCTAATTGCAAAGAATGTCTTCTACTTGACCAAGCACATTGTCCCTCCCCCACCCCAACTTTTCAGCAGAGAACAATTCTACTTTCCCTAAAAACAATAAACTGCAACCCCCATCTGATGTGGTTAAGATCTACCCCAGATGGGGATGGTTGCTCTTACAAAAGCAGATACTTTCTATTGTTATCCGATCAGCCAGCAGCGATGTTGACTGATTGCTTTAGATTCGTAAGGACATTCATTGGGGTGTTCCCATTTATATTAGTGGCATTTTAGCTCAGCCCACAGCCTATAAGTCTCTGCATATTTCACCAAGATAAACATTCTTGTTCTTCTTAAAGAGAATAGTCCGCCTCAATAGAAACACTGCCTTCTATCTACAGCATGAAATTGTTCTTTGCTTTCATCTAATGTAAATGCTCTGAATCCTTTTTTTTTTTTTTTGCAAGCCCAAATGTGCATAGCTTGATTTTATAGCGAAAGTCTTTCTGAAACTCCAGTGAAGAAAGAAAAAAGTTTCATAATGTTCTTTTTATCTTGTCTTCTTGACAATTCTCCTTTCTCGCCAACTCTTCCTAGTTCCTACTTTTAACAATTTTGGTTGAAAAGGCCTTCGGGCTATTCAATAAACTATACTATACTATACTTTTAACAAAGATCCTGCACATTAAACATCTCTCCCAGTCTTTTCTTTCCTGCATTCCCTAATTGCAAACAGATCTCTGAAACCTGGTGTCTTTCTTAAAATACCAGCAAGCTGGGGCAGATAAGAGCATGAGGTTACTGCGAATACAATGGGGGGAAAAGAAGTTGCTTTCTTATTAAAGAAGCAACAATTTCAAACCCAACATGGCCCAAATCTCCAGGCACAATGAAGCCCATCTTGACACTCAATATTTCCCACTTCCCAAGGTCTTGCTGGCTCCACTTACCTTTGATTGCAAGTGGAAGACAGCTCTACAGGAGAAATGCCAGTCTAAGATCAAGATTAGCCTGTTAGAGGGGTGTTCAGAGCATGCCTGCATTATCAAGAGTCCAGGAGGGGCTAACCACAGCCTATGCCCCTCCTCATGCATGCAAACACACACACACACACACACACACACACACACAGACACACACACAGAGACAAAACGACTCAGAGACAGAGTAAGAAAAGAACCTCAAAAAGCAAACAGAAAGCTGTTTTGTTTGATCCTTGTACGTTCGGGTGCCTAAACCATATCAGATAGTTTTACAAATATGATCCTCTGCTCACTGGGAAAATTGTTACTGTTTGTCCTGTTTAATTGATTAGAAAAACATATATTTGGCACACTCTTTTTCTAAAAGACCTCTTGATTACAATGGAATACGAGTACTCCTTGACTTAAAACCACAATTGAGCCCAACATTTCTGTTGTTAAGACATTGGTTAAGTCAATTTTGCCCCCATTTTATGACTTTTCTCAGTTGTTAAGTGAATCCTTGCAGTCGATAAGTTAGTAACTCGGTTGTTAGGTGAAGCTGGCTTCCCCATTGACTTTGCTTGCCAAAAGGTCGCTAAAGGGGATCCCATGATCTTGGGACACAGCAGTGGTCGTAAGTATGAACCAGTCACCAAACATTTGAATTTTGATCACATGATCATGGGGATGCTACAAAGTTGTAACTGAAAAAATGGTCATAAGTCACTTTTTCCAGTGTCCTTGTAACTTTGAACAGTCACTAAGTGAACTGTTGTAAGTCAAGGACTATCTGTAGTTTGTCACAGTTGCATTACAGTCCAGTTGAACAGAGATTGACTGGTGTAGTTACCCCAAATGTTCAGTGGCTGTGCATGGAATCCCCAATGTCCTATCTTCAGATTTGTGATTCCGTAGCTTGAACTACCTCTGATGAAAAGTAAAGACCATTGCTGCCATATAAAAAGTCTTCAATATGTAGGTGGCTCTGAAGAGGGTAGCAAGTTTCTTTTTATTCAAACATTTACTTTAAAGGTCACTTAGTATCTCTAATGCAGGATCTACAGTGGGCTGTACATCTCTTTGCATTTCAAACCATTTTATCTTTTCTTCACACACAAATATTGCACACACACAGAAAGAGAGAGACTTTTGGTCAGTGTGTTTTGAGGATCATAATATCTTATAAAACAAACTACTTCTTCAAAGATGCAAAAAAAAATCTGTATTTATTAGTTGGCACAAGCTTTCAAAGCATTGAGCGTCAGTACTGATCCTTCTAAATGAATGACAGGAGTATTTATGGGTATATATATTTATTCACTGAATCTCTAGGACTGCCTGTTTCAATCCAATTGATTCTCGAGTTGCAGAAGACATTCTGAGCTTGACTAAGCATCAATCTAGATCCCACCTGGTGTGGACTCAAATTTTTTTACTACCAGTTCTGTGGGCATGGCTTGGTGGGCGTAGTATGGCTTGGTGGCCGTGGCAGGGGGAGGTTATTGCAAAATCCCCATTTCCTCCCAATCAGCTGGGACCCGGGAGCCAGAGAATAGATGTGGGCGGGGTGGTATTTACTGATTCTCTGAACTACTCAAAATTTCCGCTACCGGTTCTCCAAAACTGGTCAGAACCTGCTGAATATCACCTCTGGAATCACTAAGATTGCTGCTGTTTCCCCCACCTATGAAATAAGGGGACCTAACAATAGCAATTTTTAACTTCAGCTTTGCAAATTCCCTCTTGGTTTTCTTCTTCTGCCTGGTAACTTTTGATCTTTATTATCAGGTCACTTTGCAAACTAAAATCAGAATCCCATTCTGATCTTAATCTTTCTTCAAGCACAGAGGTTTAATTTTTGTTGTTCAAAATGAAGGAGTTTGGATTATCCATCCATGAATCATTGCTGAGGTTTTCACCATTTTTCATTTCTGTTCCTTTCATGATCACAACAGCTCTGCATTAACCACTGAGCAAAATAAGCATGTGCTTAGGGCACCAAAGGAAAAGCAGGCACTCATTCGGTGCTAGATTCAGCTTTAATTCTCAGTATTTATTTAGTCTTAATATTAACACCTTTCTATCCTGTTCTATCCTTTAAAAAATAGCTTATAGAAAACAAATGATTAAACTAAAAATCTGTAGAGATTCTCAGTCATCCATATCATGGTTGTCCCAAAGGTGCTTTTTCAGGAGGCAACTGAACTTTCTTGTTTTTTCTTTGTAGACATTTTGCTTCTCATCCAAGAAGCTTCTAAATGACCAGCTGTCTGCAAGAGATATAAATCTTCCATTCCCCACTATCCTGTCAGAGCTGAAGAAGATTCTTGGATGAGAAGCGAAATGTCTTCAAAGAAAAAACAAGAAACTTTCTTCTTCTTCTTCTTCTTCTTCTTCTTCTTCTTCTTCTTCTTCTTCTTCTTCTTCTTCTTCTTCTTCTTCTTCTCCTCCTCCTCCTCCTCCTCCTCCTCCTCCTCCTCCTCCTCATCCTCCTCATCCTCATCCTCATCCTCATCCTTCTCCTCCTTTTATCATGTTATGTGCATGCACATCAGAGGTGGGTTTCAGCAGGTTCTGACCAGTTCTGGAGAACCGGTAGTGGAAATTTTGGGTAGTTCGAAGAACCGGTAGTAAAAATTCTGACTGGCCCTGCCCCCATCTATGCTCTGCCTCCTGAGTGCCAGCTGATTGGGAGGAAATGGGGATTTTGCAGTAACCTTCCCCTGGATTGGGGAGGGAATGGAGATTTTACAGTATTCTTCCCCTGGAGTGGAGTAGGAATGGAGATTTTACAATCCCTCCCATGCCACGCCCACTAAACCACACGCACTAAGCCATGCCATGTCCACCAAGCCACACCCACAGAACCGGTAGTAAAAAAATTTGAAACCCACCACTGGTGCACATACCTTAAAGGAAACATACAATAGTTCATGTCTCCCTCTTAGTTTTTTACACGTCTCAGATTATCTATACTGAATCTAAAACCAAAGCTTTTATGAAAGATGAATACTATAAGACACAGCTCTTCACTGTTGATCTGCATCACTTTAACAACAGCATGGAGTAAAAGGTCATGTTGCTGATATGTTATTTCAGCTGCTTTTGAATTTTGCAAAACCCATAACATTTATAAAGTCTTGCTCATGCTGTTCTTTTTTCCCTTCATTACTTCATTACTTAATTTCATTTAATTCTTTGTTATTATTGTTCTTTGACCCAGGAGACCCACAGAACAAAGGCAGTTTTTTTAAAATATGGGATTTTTATGTCTCCAAGCTGTTTTTTCATGCCTTCCTTCCTGAAGATGGGCAATCTTACATTATTTGTGATGTTATGTAGCAGGGTCAGAGCAAATATATTCTCTGCATGACTGAATTTATGTCTCATTGTACTTCCACTAATTTCATTTTGCTCCAGACAAAGCATACAAGCAATAGGACATAATGCCAAAGGTTAATAGGCTGCGTAGGCCACAGGAAGATAAAATATCTATAATACTTCTTAATATTTCATAGCAGCCTTAGAATTGATAATGCTCTATGCCGGGGTGTCAAACTGGACTTTCTTCGAGGGCCAGATCAGCATTGTAGTTCTCCTCTGTCGGCCGAGGTGGGTGGAGAGAAGGGGGGAGAGACGGGACAGATACCTCCTTGCCAGGTGTCCACTATTTGAGCGGACAGTCCACTTTTTTCACATTATGTTCACTATTTTTTTTCACAAAAGAATAGACATTTTTTTTATTCAAAAGCTTTATGATGAAATGGTACGTAATCTAAAGCTGTACAGTCTAAGAGAATAAGGATAGGAGAATCGCGTTTTGTCTTTTTTTTCATAAATTAGAATGAGACAAAGATCGAATATCCATTGAACTCGATTCTCCGAAAAAAAATAATGATGAGATTAAAATAAATATATATTATAAAATTATGTACAGTTCACATTTTTAAAACGTATTGTAGCTTGTGTCGACTGACCTAAAATGGCGTGTTAAAATGTTTGTAAGAAAATATATAATTTAATTGTAATTTTTTTTATTTTTTTACTACTTAACTACCCCCCACCCCCCCGCTTGTCCGCTATTTTTTGGAAGCAGACCTGGCAACCCTATACCCTGCCCACCACAATGGGGTGTGTTGGCTTCCAGAGGCACCACGGGCCAGTCCTTTGCTATTTCCAGGCTGGCCCCGCAGGCCAGATTTAAGCACCCCATGGGCCAGATCCAACCCACCGGGCCTTGAGTTTAACACCCCTGCTCTATTCTAATACAGGTGCATATATATGTATGCATGTATGTATGTATGTATCAGGGGTGAAATGTTCCCGGTTCGGACCGGATTGCTTGATCCGATAGCGATGGAGGCGGGTGGTTCGGAGAACTGGTAGCAAAAATCCCTGCCCCCCATCCCATGCCCAGCTGAGCCGCACGATCATCAGAGGCTTTTTTTTTTTACTTTTAAAAGCATTTTTTCTACAACCTCTTCGGCCGAAAAAATGCTTTTAAAAGTAAAAAAAAAAAAGCCTCTGATGATCGCGCGGCTCAGCTTGGATCGTCAGAGGCATTTAAACGAAAAAAACCCTCTTTTTCTTTTAAATGCCTCTGATGATCCCAGTTGAGTTGCCTAATCGGCAGAGGCTTTTTTAAAAAGCCTCTGCCGATCAGGAAACTCAGCTGGAATCGTCGGAGCCTTTTGAAAGCATTTTTTTACAACCTCTTCGCTGAAGAGGTTGTAGAAAAAATGGTTTTAAAAGTAAAAAAAAAAATTGGCCACGCGCACCCAGTCAAATTACCACCACCACCACCACCAAGCCATACCCACAGAACCGGTAGTAACAAATTTTAGATTTCACCACTGGTATGTATGTATCAGTGGTAGGTTGCCCCCGGTTCACACCGGTTCTATAGAACCGATAGTAAAACCAGCGGGAGGCTCGCCGATGACCCCGATGACCCCGATGTCATCAAAACGCTTCTGCACTTTGCTCGTGGGCGTGTCCCCACTGCGAACCGTTAGTAAAGATAAGTAGAACCCACCCCTGGTATGTATGTATTAAAATTGCATATAAACACACACACACACACACACACACACACACACACACACGTATAAGCAATTTCTCTGTATTTTGGGTTTCTTACAATTAGAAATATGATACAAATGCAATATTAATCTCATTGCACAATCAAGATGAAGCTAAATTTAGCTTTATGGGGTTCCCAACAACAGCACTCTGAGCCACAAAAAACCATTGGTTATTTTGGACTAAGAAAATACTGCATTGTTTAATCTACCTTGCTGAGTTGTGAGGATAAGTTGAAGAAGGGAGTTCTGTATCGACCATTGATTGGAGTTATAGCTTAGCTTTAAAAACCCCAGCAGTTTGAATGCAAGCATCAAGTGGACCAGTCAGCTGCACCAGGGATGGGTTCTACTTACCTTTACTACCGGTTCACAGTGGGAGTGCGTGCACGTGCTTTGTGCGCTCTTCTGCGCATGTGCAGATGACCCATGATGATGTTGTGGCAGGTGGGCTGTTGAGGAGAAAACTTCTCAAACCAAACATTCTCATTGATTGCTCATCAAGACCCATTAATGTTTGACCTGGGTTGTTGTTAAAGGGCCTGGTGGCTCAGCAGACTAAAAGCATTGTGATTGACACCACCTGTCTGCAATTACTGCTGGTTCGAATCTCACCAGGCTCACGGTTGACTCAGCCTTCTATCCTTTCTAAGGTAGGTTAAATGAGGACCCAGTTTGTGGAGGCAATAAGCTGACTTTGTATAAATATACAAAAGTATGACGGCTATTGCTTAACGCATTGTAAACCACCCTGAGTCTCCGGAGAAGGGCGGCATGTGTGTGTGTGTGTGTGTGTGTGTGTGTGTGTGTGTGTGTGTGTGTATAATCCTACCCATCTATGTTAACAGGGATTACTAGATTACCATTTTGCCAGATAATTTGCTGCTTCCAAAATGGTCGTGCAAAAGAGTTAACTTTCTGATTCATTCCCTGAAAAATCTTGATAAGTATCTTCACCCATCTGGTGCTTTCAGTATCTTTTGAACCATATGTCCCACCATCTTCAGGATAATCAATCTTGTGATGTAACTGAAAAATAGAACATGAAATGTGAAAGTCCTACTTTCATTTATTTTGATTCTATATTTTTAAAACTGTTTCAAGGCAGGGGTGAAATCCAGCAGGTTCTGACAGGTTCTGGAGTACGCACATAAGGAAAGTAAGAACAGAGTTGTGTGACCGGCAGATAGGCTTCACTGATGTAACTCTGATATTATGGAACTGCTCTTCGAAGGATGTTCATCAACGTTTCCAAATCCAGGTACTGAACCACTATTCCCATAATCCCTTTGGGCTAGGTAAGGTGGAAAGTATTTATTTGAGGCCTGACTGAGTCTAGAACTGTGATCTTTAAAAAATGATGATGATGACGATGACGACCTCAGTTGCTTTTGAAAGGAAAATGTAAATAGTAACTTTTCAATAAAGGCTATCAGAATTATACTTTCCTTGGTCTACTCAGTCTTTACCCAAAGAAGTCTCTGACCTTATACAGTTTGCTAATATTCAGAGTTCTGCTACACTGGAATGTATGTTCTCTAGCAGCATTAAACTGGTAGAGCCTCTCTCATCCCACTGTGAATATTTTTAGCAGGCTGTTCGGAATTTAATTATTTTCCTTTCCTTTTATCAGCTGCATTAATTGATTCTTGCTATGTTGCACAATTGGTTATTATTTATTTATTTATTTATTTGATTTCTATAACTGCCCATCTCAACAAGGATATTCTGGGTGACATACTTCATGCCTTTTACCCTTACTATTTTATTGTTTTTATTCAAAAATTTCATGTATTTCTTAAAATGGTTGTTATAAGTGACAATCTAATTTTAAGGTGAGCTTGTTTAATTCATGGTTTGGGGATGATCTATAGCAGGGGTGTCACATGACGTATCGGGATTTTTTCCCCCTTTTGCTAAACTGGGCGTTGGCAGCGTGTAATGCATCTGACCCGCGGGCCGGGAGTTTGACAGCCCTGATCTATAGTCAACAGCAGAAAGATACAGCAGAAAAAAGATATAAATGGCAAAAAGATATACATCTCCATGAATGTATGAAGATTCATGCTACAACTGAATAAACAGATGACTATTTACAAATGATTTAATAAATATTAAGAAAGTAAGTACATTTATTTTCTATTTCATACCGTGAAGGCACTAATTATTTTGAAATGTGAAAGAACTTACTGGAGAATATCTATATTTTTACAGCTCAAAAGAGACACCTAGTGGTATCTGAAATTCTCTCTCCATCTCTCTCTCTCTCACACACACACACACACACACACAAACACACCGAGTTGTCAAATTCAGCAATGTTATGGCCTGTGACTGGAGAATTCTGGGAGTTGAATTCTAGACATCTCGAAGTTACAGAGCTTGAGAAACACTGCTCCAACCTATGCATTCAAGGAATGTGGCAAAGTTGAATAACTTCACACTTGGTGATCTGTGAAATCATTACATAATTTTGAGTAAATGTTTATAAATTTAGTATCATAAAATAATGCAACATAATGTTCAGTGTGGTTCCCAATTTACACCATTTTCACTCTTTAATGTCAAGTGAAGTGGTGCTACAGACAAGGAAGTCTCTGTTGTTTTTGCTATGGCAGGTGGACATAGTATAGTCCAGCAACATGGATATTGCTATCATAACATTTTACTGGTGGAAAATATTTACTATATGACTAACCATGGGAACAGTAAACCATGGGAGAAAATATTATTCAGATTTAGTTCTTCAACTTTTCTCCTAAACTTAGCATCACTCTTCCTTCCTTCCTTCCTTCCTTTCTTCCTTCCTTCCTTCCTTCCTTTCCTTCCTCCCTCCCTCCCTCCCTCCCTCCCTCCCTCCCTTCTTTCCCTTCCTTCCTTCTTTCCTCCCTTCTTTCCTTTCTTTCCATTTCAGAAAACACCAAATAGTACCATGGGAGGAGTTGGGCAACATATGTGTTTAGAGGGAAATAATAATAATTGTAACAATAACAAAATACAGAGCCCATTATGGGATGGCTTCTTGTGGTGATTCAGTGATACTGAGAAGTATTCTGGTAGAAACCTTGTGCTCGAAGGATTGTCCATTCAAGAAGACTTCAATTGAGGAACTAGAGTAAGTCCCAAAACAGTGGTGAAATCCAATTTTTTTTACTACTGGTTGTGTGGGCATGGCTTGGTGGGCATGATGTGGTTTGGTGGGTGTGGCTTGGTGGGCATGGTAAGGGAAGGATACTGAAAAATCTACATTACCACCCCACTCCAGGGGAAGGATACTGCAAAATTCCCATTCCCTCCCCACTCCTGGGGGAAGGATATTGCAAAATCTCCATTACCACCCCACTCTGGGGCCAGCCAGAGATGGTATTTGCTGGTTCTCCAAACTACTCAAAATTTCCACTATGGGTTCTCCCAGCTGCTGAAAATTTCCACTACCAGTTCTCCAGAACCTGTCAGAACCTGCTGAATTTCACCCCTGTCCCAAAGGTGCTTTTTCAAGAGGCAACTGGACTTTCTTGTTTTTTCTTTGAAGACGTTTCACTTCTCATCCAAGAAGCTTCTTCAGCTCTGACAGGATAGTGGGGAATGGAAGGATTTATACTCCTTGCAGACAGCTGGTCATTTGCATCCTTTTAGAGAGTCCTTGAAGCCACTTGGAAGTGCCTCCAAGTGCCTCAATGACTCTCTAAAAGGATGCAAATGACCAGCTGTCTGCAAGGAGTATAAACAAGAAAATCCAGTTGCCTCCTGAAAAACCATCTTTGGAACAACCATGACTTGGATGACTGAGAATCTCCATAGACTTTTAACCAGAGTAAGTGCATCCTACAACCCATTTATAATGGTTAAGACTAGTAAACAATTTTTCCTCCCAGATCAATGTCATCCAAGTCAATCACAAGGGGCCACAACGAATGTTACAGTTCCCTGGCATCATGTGACAAGCACGTTATGGGTTTGAATTCCTGCTGCTAGACAACCAGGCCAAAGAAATTGCCTGCAACATTTCAGTTATTACAAATCTACTATGCGCTGATTTATGGAAGAAAGTATTGTTTTCTCAATGGAACAATAAAGTTTATGCAAAAAATTACATGGCGAATAACAATAACAATACCCTACTAACTACAAAAAATGATTCTTTTAAAAACTGAAACAAAAGAAAAATATTTGAATGAATCAGGATCATTGTAGTTAATAAAGTTAATTTGAAAAATGCTTGGCATTTTCTTGGAATAAATAGATGTATTAGAACAGGGGTATCAAACTCAAGGCCCGTGTGCTGGATCCCGCCTGCCGGGTGCTTAGATCTGGTTCATGGTGCTGCCCTGGAAACAGTGAAGGTCCAGCCTGCGGTTCCTGTGCCAGCAAAAATGGAGGGGGCTGCAGGAGGCCGTTGTGGCTGAAAACAGAGCTCCCGAGGGGTGCGCTGCCCTCCCGAGTTCCTTTTTCACTGGCAGAATGCTGCAGGAAGTTGTTGCGGCCAAAAACGGAGCTCATGGCTCCGTTTTTGCTGGCAGAGGGCTGCAGGAGGCCATCGTGGCCGAAAACAGAGCTTGTGAGGGCTGCGTGTGGCCTCCCCCCCAGCTCCATTTTCACTGGCAGAGGGCTGCAGGAGGCCATCGCAGCCAAAAAGAAAGCTTGGGAGCCTGCTTTCGCTGGCAGAGCACTTGGGCTACAGGCGCCTCCCGACACAAGTGATGTCAAGCTGGCCATGCCCATCCTGGCCATGCCCCCCCCGACCCTCCTGAGGTCAAACACAACCCTGATGTGGTCCTCAATGAAATCGAGTCTTGAAAATGCCAAAATGTCATCGAAAAGAGTCATATGGTAATTGGGAAAGACATGGAAGAAAAATACAACAAAGCTCCTTACCAGGAGCTCCTTGCCATCATTACTCTTTGACAGTGGTCACCTGGATTTTTGTAATCTAGATAAAGTAGCCGTAAGAAGGACCCTCTAGCATCTCAACCTAGGAGCCAGAGTGGGTAACAGAGCCCACCCTGAAGTTGAGGAGAGATTCTGTCACCACTGGCCACATCTAGCTAGGATTTAAAATGCATCTTTTAAAACAAACCTTGTAAAAGCCATCTCCGGAGTAGCATCCATCAATGGCTAGGAGGCAGATTTAGATATTTTAAAGTGATCCTCACAAAAGTTCAAAGCTGCTTTTTATATCATCCGCTCATAAACGCATTAAAACAACAGCAGCCTTTTAACATCATGCTGTGAAACAGGTAATTGGAAAGTGATGGAAATGTGTTAATTTAAGAAAAGAAGCCATTTTCAGTCTGAATACATCATTATTATCCAGTGCATTTACTGAACTTTCTCAGACAATTGAAATCTCTGAATTGGATAATTTCTTAAGAGACCATAATGGCTATTAATGCAATATTATTTATTGTCTTTCAAAGCAAGTCTCCATTGAAATGAATGCTTCTCTCTTTCTCTCTCTCCCTCCCTCCCTCCCTCCCACCCAGGGGTGAAATCCAGCAGGTTCTGACAGGTTTTGGAGAACTGGTAGCAAAAATGTTGAGTAGTTTGGAGAACCAGCAAATATTATCTCTGGCTGGTCCCAGAGTGGGGTGGGAATGGAGATTTTGCAATATCCTTCCCCTGCCATGCCCACCATCTTTCCTTCTTCTGCTCCCACTCCTCACTCTTTTTTCATTCTTCTGGTTCTTTTAATGTGAATAGAATAGAATAGAATTTTTTTATTGGCCAAGTGTGATTGGACATACAAGGAATTTGTCTTGGTGCATATGTAGTAACTTAATTTTGCTTTGCCTTCTAGCTATATTTTTTTTCTTTTTCTTTTTTTTTTTTTTTGTGCCTTCAAGTCAGTGTTAATTCTTGGTGACTGCCTGGAAAAGTCCTTGCAGTTGCTTGTCAAGATTTCTGAAGTAGTTTGCTATTCCTTCCTTCCTAGGGCTGAGAAAGAGGGACTGGCCCAATGTTACCCATCTGGTTTAGTGACTAAGTTGGGACTAGAACTCACTAGTCTCTAGCCTAATGCCTTAACCACTATATCAGACTGGCTCTATTTCTTGTTTCACCCTTTGTTTTTAGCTGATTGTATGGAGACTGCATTGTATATATATTTAATGATCTGACCTTCTGTAAATAAAGTTGGAAAATTGTTGGAAAATTGGGAGGGGGCATATTGCTGCAGGAACTACAAAGCACATCTCCTGAAACATCCAAGGAAGAGCCTTGGCTTAAACCAAACTTGGCCTCCCAGGTAAGGCAATGTCCTGGTCTCCAGGGATCCCAGCTACTTGGCTAAGAACAGTGACCTACAGTTCCACCTTATCTGACTGTGGAAAGTAGCCAAGAATAAGGGTTTCATCAAAGAAGAAAAGAGATCCTGATTTCTGCCTTTTTCGGAGTTTCATCCATTGTGTTCATGGAGTCTTCCTTGGAACTAATAAATGCAGTCATCCCAACATCTGCATTTGGACATCGGTGTCATCCAGAGTGCCATGAACAGAATCAGGGTTCTCAACATGGTACCAACATCTCCTTCCTGACCAGAGGTGGGCTTCAGCAGGTTCTGACCAGTTCTGGAGAACAGGTAGTGGAAATTTTGAGTAGTTCAGAGAACCAGTAGTAAAAATTCTGACTGGCCCCGCCCCCATCTTTTCTTTGCCTCCCAAGTCCCAGCTGATTGGGAGTAAATGGGGATTTTGCAGTAACCTTCCTCTGGATTGGGAAGGGAATGGAGATTTTACAGTATCCTTCTCCTGCCATGTCCACCAAGCCACGCCCACCAAGCCATTCAGCGCCCACCAAGCCACACCCACAGAACCGGTAGTAAAAAAGTTTGAAACCCTCCACTGTTCCTGACTAGTACTTCAATGGTGAGCACTGGAAAAGTCCATTGAGTTAAGATAGCTTGGGTGGTAAAAAGGAATGGGAAAACAGAATCCATATTGCTGTATTCACCAGGAGAACTGAACTTGAGAGACTCTTTACCTTTGTACCTATACAGATGAGCTTCAACCTACAAGAGTTCACTTAATGACCATTCAAAGTTACAACAGCACTGAAAAAAGTGACTTATGACCATTTTTTCACACTTATGACCATTGCAGCATCCCCATGGTGGCGTGATTTACATTCGGATAAATAAATAAATTAAATAAATAAATAAATAAATAAATTTATTTCTATACCGCCCTTCTCCGGAAGGACTCAGGCCGGTGTACAGCCTATTAAAAACACAAAGACAAACATCAGTTAAAAATAATTAAAATTATTACATAATTTCGGCTCAGATTTGAAACCCCAAAAATTTAAAACACCCAATTTAAAAATCATTACATTGATAGCCCGGCTTGGTGGAACAGCAGGGTCTTGAAGGCACAGCAAAATACACGAAGGTCGGAGATCTTACGCATTTCCGGGGGCAGTTCATTCCACAGGGCAGGGGCCCCCACAGAGAAGGCCCTCCCCCTGGGTGTCGCCAGTAGACATAACTTGGCTGATGGCACCCTGAGGAGGCCCTCTCTTGGGAGCGAACTGGCTGGTGGGAGGCTGTTGGTGGCAGAAGTTGGTCTCGAAGGTACCCGGATCCTATGCTCGATGACTAACTCACATTTATGATGGTTGCAGTGTCCTGGGGTCATGTGATCTCCTTTTGCGACCTTATGACAAGAAAAGTCAATGGGGAAGACGGACTCACTTATCAACCATGTTATTAATTTAACAACTGCAGTGATTCATTTAACAAATGTGGCAAGAAAAGTCATAAAATGTGGCCAGACTCACTTAACAAACGTCTAACTTAGCAACATAAATTTTGCCCTCAATTGTAGTCGTAAGTCGAGGACTGCCTGTACTCTGGTTGCATTTTTTCCAGCTAGTACAAAAAAGTTTATGCTACATTTCACTGAGTTTGCATCATTATGAAAATGCTTTATTTTAATATTTTGGGAGCTTCCTGGAGACTATTATTATGGATGGCCTTTATAAAGATAGTAATGTATTACAAAAATTCCAGCCAGGTAAGGAATATATACCCTTGGTACAGGGGTGAAATGCTCCCGGTTCGGACCGGATCATCCGATCCGGTAGCGATGGAGGCGGGTGGTTCAGAGAACCGGTAGCAAAAATCCCTGTCCCCCCATGCCCAGCTGAGCCGCACAATCATCAGAGGCTTTTTTTTTTACTTTTAAAAGCATTTTTTCTACAACCTCTTTGGCTGAAAAAATGCTTTTAAAAGTAAAAAAAAAAGCCTCTGCTGATCAGGCAACTCAACTGGGATCGTCAAAGGCTTTTAAAAGAAAAAAAGCCTCTGCTGATCAGGCAACTCAGCTGGAATCGTCAGAGCCTTTTGAAAGCATTTTTTTTCAACCTCTTCGCCAAAGAGATTGTAGAAAAAAATGGTTTTAAAAGGAAAAAAAAATTGGCCACGCCCACCTAGTCACATTACCCACCACAACCACCAAGCCACGCCCACAGAACCCGTAGTAACAAATTTTAGATTTTACCACTGCTTTGGTACCATACCATGAGTTCCTATACCTTACTACTTTTTAAATATTTGAAAAGACAATAATGTCAATTTCAGAGTTAATGTTGTTTTTTTTATTTTGTTCTATTTTGTTGTTTGTTATTTTGTTCTATTTTCTTGGTTTTTTTATTTTATTTACAGAGACTGTAAAAAGCAGACCTCTGCATTTTACAGTCTCTGGCCCTTTGGCTGATCCTCTCCGGGCCATTTCTTTCATTTTTCAGGCTGTTGGAAGAAATATTCATCTGGTTCAGTTCCAAGCGGGGTTCAGTTCCCATGTGACCCAGTGGTGGGTTGCCCCCGGTTTGGACCGGTTCGCAAGACCTGGTAGTAAAACCGGTGGGATGGTCCGCTCACCAACCCGGACATCATTAGGAAGTTTCTGCCCACGCACGAGCGAAACAAGTGTGTGCGCGCGGTCCCGTTGCAATCCAGTAGTAAAGGTAAGTAGAACCCACCCCTGATGTGACCCCTCGAGAAAAATTAATTGTCTACTCCTGTTCTAGAGACACAGTAGAGAATGGCTCCAAGACAGGGGTCAAATGTTCCCGGTTCGGACCGGATTGCCCAATCTGGTAGCGATGGAGGCGGGTGGTTTGGAGAACTGGTAGCAAAAATCCCTGCTCCCCCCCCCCCCATTGCCCAGCTGAGCTGTGCAATCATCAGAGGCTTTTTTTTAATTTTTAAAAGCATTTTTTTCTACAACCTCTGGCTGAAAAAATGCTTTTAAAAGTAAAAAAAAAAGCCGCTGATGATCGCGCGGCTCAGCTGGAATCGTCAGAAACTTTTTTTAAAAAAAGAAAGCCTCTGCCGATCAGGCAAGTCAGCTGGGATCGTCAGAGGCTTTAAAAAAAAAAAGCCTCTGCCGATCAGGGAAGTCAGCTGGGATCATCAGAGGCTTTAAAAGCATTTTTTTTACAACCTCTTCAGCCGAAGAGCCCATTTTAAAAAATGGTTTTAAAAGTTAAAAAAAAAAAGTTGGCCACACCCACTCAGTCATATTACACCCCGCCCACAGAACCGGTAGTAACAAATTTTACATTTCACCATTGCTCCAAGATCTAATAAATAGTAGGATGCTCCCTTTTTGTCCTTTGCCACTAAGTTCCAATAGTGGAAAAGCATTTTTTTCTGCAAAATATATTCCTTAAGCTTCAGAAACCTCCACATTTCTTGACTATTGTGCTAGCTGGAGCTACCGGCTATTGAGTTTTGACAATGTTTGAAGGATCACGGCTTCTCTAGCTCTTACATATGTGGAGATATATCAGGAGAAGGGAGAAGAGGCAAGGACAGAGATGAATGTGGAGGCAGAAGTCTGTTCACGGAGTGTTTTTTCCTTCCTCCCACAGACTCCAGAAGCTGTAAAGAACTGAAAATGAAGCAAGCTTGTTGATGAGGTCAGATAATATACAGGATGGCCAAATAAATGTAGATGAACCCTATGGCAAAAAAAAAAGAAAAAAAAAGAAAAAAAAAAGAATTGAGCACCAGAATTTTTATTAGATTATTGCTTGAAAGCAACTTTACCAAATGATCTTGATCCCAAATGTGTGGGTTGCAGTCCCTGTAATTTAACTAAGAACAGCTGCAAGAATTTGGTATGTCTAGTTTAATGAAAAGAAGGACTAGGGGTGACAGGATAGCAGTGTTCCAATATCTAAGGGGCTGCCACAAAGAAGAGTGGGGGGGTCAACCTATTTTCCAAAGCAACAGAAGGCAATGAAAAAAACAATGGATAGAAACTAATCAAGGAGAGAAATAACCTAGAACTAAGAAGAATTTTTCTTGATAGTTAGAACAATTAATCGGTGGAATGACTTTCCTCCAGAAATTGTGGGTGCTTCAACCTTGGAAGTTTTAAAGAAGAAATTGGGCAACCATTAGTCTGAAATGGTACAGGGTTTCCTGCTTGAACAGGGGGTTGGACTAGAAGACCTCCAAGGTTCCTCCCAACTCTATTATTCTGATATCCTATTAACTAAATTGATCAATGTCTGAGTGAGAATTGCATAGATTACCATCAAGCCTCTTTAGAATGTACCAGGTTGGGCGATATTATTGGAAGGTATCCATGAAAAACATGTTCCTTGGAGACATGGCAGAAAATAGATGATGTTGAAAAAAGGGATAAATTGAAAAACTGCACCCAATAGCTTTAGCAGGTGAGCTGCTACACTTCAGTCTTGCGAGGAATTGATTTCTTTGGGAAAGAATATCAGCATATTACATGTAATGCGTTTTTTAATGAATGGGTCAGCTCCAGTTTCCACTTTCTGTAGAGGGCATATAGAACGGCCTTGAAGGACAGGCAGAAGAGCTGCTACCAAGGCAACAGTGAGATAAGCAGGGCTTATTTTGCTTGGCCAGCAAAATAACTTCAGAGAACATCTTCAGTGAGCCGCTCCCTAGTTCACTGAAAATAAGGGGGGGGAGAGGAGAAGCACATTCAGACTCGCCAGAAGCGAATTAATTAAATTAAATTAAATTAAAGCATGTTCAGACTTACTGTAGCGGTTAGAATAAACGTAGCCCTGGTATATATGGCATTGGTTTCTTAGTCTGGTTTACTTTCTTGGATGATATTTTCACTTGGTGACAGCCATCAGTACCAGTGTATTTGAGTCCATCTTTCCATTATTTAACCGTCTCCATTTCATCTTTTTCTCATTCAAAATAATTCCTTTAAAATAGTGGAATATAATTTTTCATCATTCACCAGCAAATCCAGGCATTTGGTATCCATGGCTTCATGTCTCCATTCTAAATAGTTGCTTTATTTATTTTATTTTATTTTATCTCGAATTTATATACCGCACCTTCTCCCGAGGGACTCAGAGTGGTGTACAGCCAGATAAAAACATACAATATAAACATTAAAAACAGTTAAAAGGATATATATTAATTTGGCCCCAATTTAAGATAACAGACCAATTAAAAATTAAAAAAATATTTAAAAATATGTTAAGCCAGCCCGGCTTGCTGAAAAAAGAAAGTAAAATAAATATGTTTATTAGGCACTAATACCCTGTTTCCCCAAAAATAAGACACAACCGGAAAATAAACCCTAGCATGATTTTTCAGGATGCTCGTAATATAAGCCCTACCCCCAAAGTAAGCCCCAGTTAAGATTGTCAACTATTCAGAGGTGTTTAGTACTGTATTTCCCCCAAAATAAGACCTAACCGGAAAATAAGCCATACTGCATCTTTTGGAGCAAAAATAAGACCTGGTCTTATTTTGTGGGAAACATGGTAGCTGTCAAGCTTTCTGGGCCAGGACTTACTAGTAAATCTCAGTCCCCTTACTCAAAAAGAAAAAAAATCAAATTTGGCTGCAAGATTAAGACAAAGTTGAGGTTTTTCAGACATAACAAGTTGCAAATAGAATCTTTATTGCAAACTAGAATAAAGCCACATTATCACAGGACAGTTGATTGCCTTCAATTGGCATGAAGATAGAGTTTCTTCTTATACCCATGGCAATTTTAATTCACTCTATCTTCTCCCATGGACTTTATATCCTTGAAGCTGGATGCTTGTTGATTATTGACATTCTCTATCTAGAGCCCAATAACATTCTCAAAATTCTATCTCTTAAATATTTATTATTCAATAAATGGTAAACATAAATACATATGTTAACAACACAAAAACATGTTAATTATGATATATTATGCAAAAAGAAAGTGAGTGGGATGGGTTTAGCCCAGTAGCTGAACATCTCCAAATAAAGCTGAGAAAATTCCTATTTGATTCCTAACAGCTGCTGCCAGATTTGGAACATTTGCACATCAGCTGTGTGTCCAGCCCCCACTTCTCACAATCTTAATAACAATTAGAACAATGGGACACAACAGACATATTCGCCTACCTTTCAAAGCAGTGGTGAAATCCAATTTTTTTTACTACCGGTTCTGTGGGCGTGGCTTGATGGACGTGGCGTGGCTTGGTGGGTGTGGCTTGGTGGGCATGGCAGGGGAAGGATACTGCAAAATCTCCATTCCCACCCCACTCCAGGGGAAGGATATTGCAAAATCTCCATTCCCACCCCACTCTGGGGCTAGCCAGAGGTGGTATTTGCCAGTTCTCCGAACTACTCAAATTTTCCACTACCGGTTCTCTGAACTACTCAAAATTTCCGCTACCGGTTCTCCAGAACCTGTCAGAACCTGGTGGATTTCACCCCTGTTTCAAAGCATACCTCTGAACTTTTAGCCAGTGTGTTATTCCATTTATCAAAAGAACAAATATTTTGTTCATGTGTGTATTTGTTGGCATCCCCTTGGAAGCTTTGAGCTTCAGCATTGCTTTTTGTCCTCTTCTGGCTTACAGGAGTTTTAGAAGTCTAGAAACCAGAATAATAGAATGTAAAGGTTTTTCCTCAATTAAAAGCTGGCTGGGGAATTCTGGGAATTGAAGTCCAAACATGTTTAAGTTGCCAAAGTTGAGAAACTCTGCTGAAAGAATTAAAAGGATAAAAGGATACATTTTTTTAAAAAGCCTCCCTAGCCATATGTAGGTCTGTTTAAAGAGATGCATAAGACTTCTCTTTCCAGCCACAATGATTAGTTATTGACTAATCAATACTTGTTGAACTGAGGTTTCTCTCTCTCTTTCTCTCTCTCTCTCTTTCTCCCCTCCTCTTCCCTATCAGCAATTCTTTCTTCTTTTTTAACTTTTCTAGCCTATTCTAATTTCATTATAGAAAGCTCCTTTGAACTATTGTTCTTTTCATACCAATAGATGAGACCTCTTCTCATAAGCAAAATGTATCACATTTGAATACACAACACGTTTTATGTAAATGGAACATTCTTCCTTGCTGCAAGTGAATGCAATTGGGCCTGAAATAACAGATTGCTTCTACCCTGGGATCTCCTTGGGAAGAACATTTTAAGAGTTGTTTACTCACTTACACCATGTTTTGTTTTACATCACTAATAGATTTGCACAGCAGGTAGGAATCTTTTTTTTTTTAATTTTCCGCTATCGAATTCCTAATAAGGTACACCAAACACATCGTGCTGAAACCAAAGAAAACATACATTTGCTATCATGCAAATGAAGAAAAAACTGGCTTAAACCAATCTGTCTTAAATTATTCATTTAAAAACAGCCTTTGCTGGTGTTACACAAAGACCTACTGTAGTGCCTTCAGATGATTTCTTACCATCTTGTCTCCTTTCCCCTGTTAAGCGCTTCCGCTGAGGGCCAGGAGAAAGCTACAATGATGCCAAAAGGGCAAGGGCGTCATGATATCATGCGCATGTTGCCATTACATGCTTGTGTCATAACCCCCTACACATTTGTTTTCTTTTTACGACCCTTTAATCCCTTTCTGTGGGGTGGAGTTGCGGCAACTGAATGAAGTTGAGAGTTTACTAGCTGGATGCCCTTCCTAATGCCTACGCGGAGTTCACAACAGATATTTTTTTTCTTTGCACCCTGATAGAGAAACATCTGCTGCTGCCTAGGATTGAACTCACAACCTTTCAAATGGGAGGCGAGTGTCTTCACCTTTATACCACCATGCCGCTATAACGCCCTACACAATTACAAGTATACAACACATAGCATTTGTGTGATGATGATGACGATATTAAGAATGTGTCAAGGCTCATCAACCTTCTGGAGTTGTGAAGGTGAAATAATATCATCTCTGAAATGTTATAACCAGAGGTCTTTTTCCTCAGTTGCTGGTATGGTTGAATTGGCAAGGAAGGTGATCAGTTTTAAGCAATACATATAAGGAAGGAGCCACGAATAGGATGCTGAAATTGATAGTGGGAGGAAAACAGAGATTAATGACTAATTAATCTAAAAACCTAAAACCCAGGTGGTAAAGTAAGGCAAGATACCACCCATAGAAAAATGGATTGCCCACAATCCCTCAATCCCACCCACCCCTTATCTCGAATCCAGCTCAACAGTCGTGAGGGGAAAAAAGCAGGCAATTGATGATATTATTAAGCAATACACTCAAAACAATTTTTGGTTTATGGAAAAATCTTTTACACATCTAGATATTTTCTTTGCCCACCCTTGTTAGAGAGGATTTTTCTTTTAAAAAAACTAACCAACACAAGTTAAAGGAACAGATGTCACGTAACAAATGATTTATAGCTTTGCAACTATATTTTTTTTGGGGTCTACTTATGAATTAATGTATGTCTAGTTTATATGCATAAACATAGGAATCAGCAGGCTACTTACAGGAGGTTCCTTCTGGGCTCAATTGGAGCAGATGGAAGCATGCTTTTTCAAGTACACCACTATTTTAAGATAGTATAATGACTCTTAATGTTATGTAATGTTGAGGCTTACATACCGATTCTAATTCTTTCAAAAATTATTGTGAAACAAATTAAAGTTTTTATGGTTTTAAATGGAAAAATAAAGGTTTCATGGTAAAGCTTTCCAAAACTTGGGATCGCTGTTAAAATCCAACAAACGTTACAAAATTTGCACTTAGATTTGGAAATTCTAAATTGGAAAAGTATCAAAAGCCTCCTTTTATGTCCCCAGCAGGAGCTAGAGCAAAGGACAAGAGCTCACCCTGTCCCACAGCAGCACTTGGTCTCTAATGCAGGCTTGCTAACGTCTGGCCCATCTTCCTAACCACAAGAGCTACCGTGCTCCTCTCTAGACTCTGTAAGACAGAAGTGTCAAACTCGATTTCATTGAGGGCCGCATCAGGATTGTGTTTGACTTCAGGGGGCTGGGGTGGGCGTGGCCAAGGTATGTGTGTGGCCAGCTCAATGTTACTCATGTCAGGGACGCCTGTGATGGCCCAAGCACCCTGACAGTGAAAACGGTCTCGCAAGCTCTATTTTTGGCTGTAATGGCTTCCTGCAACCCTCTGCCAGCTAAAACAGAGCTCAGGTGGGCTGCCCATGGCCCTCACAAGCTTTGTTTTTACTGGCAGAGGCACTGTGGGCCAATCCTTTGCTGTTTCCAGGGTGGCCCCGCAGGCCAGATCTAAGCTTCTCGTGGGCCGGATCTGGCCCCTGGGCCTTGAGTTTGATACCCCTGCTATAAGACAAGGATTCCCTCTCCCTGTGTTGCATTTCATCTCAAAGTCTGGATAGCTCAACAGACAGAGCTCTGTAATTTAAGACCAGCTGTCTGCAATTAAAGTAAGATCGAATCCCACCAGGCTCAAGGTTGACTCAGCCTTCCATCCTTTCTAAGGTAGGTAAATTGAGGACCCAGTTTGTGGGGGTAATAAGCTGACTTTGTATAAATATACAAAAGTATGAAGGCTATTGCTTAACGCATTGTAAGCCGCCCTGAGTCTCCGGAGAAGGGCGGCATATAAATCAAATTTAAAAAAAAAAGTCTAAATCATTTTGTAATCTTATTCCATAAGAAACTGCCTCTTAAGTCATATGTTAAATTGTAAATCTATATTGTTCTGAGAATAGGAAATAGTGCAGTGCAACTGTAGTCAACATATATATGAATGACAATAGATGAAATTCAACATTGCCCATATGCTGCTAAGAGCCACTTGTTGTGAGTTGGGTGATATAAATTTGGTAAACCAGCAAACAAACAAACAATACACATTCTAATTTTGACACTGGATTTTCCATGCAGGAGTATTTTAAAGGAATATAGGAAGTGCAGAGATAAGAGGAGTCACCGCTTTCTGTTCTATTGTTAAAAATAAATTTATCAAGGGAGGCATATCAAAGGATTTAATCCAATAAGAAGAATTTATGAATACTTTTTAGCTGGATGCAATGAGCCTTATAAATTAAACATGCAACCTCCAAACTCCCAGGGTCTTTAACTGTTAACTAAGCTATTTATATCAGCAATATTTAAAAAAATCGTCTCGAACCCAGACACGTCAATTAGATTTTCCATGAACATTAACTTTGAAGGGCTAGGAAAACAAAGTTTATACATAGAATATCTCCTTTTATAGCATGTCGTCAATAGCAAAAAGTCCACAGGAAATAAAGGAGCTGTCGCTGTTGAATTTCACCATTTCGTTTCTTATGATGCCAGCTCCTATTTTAGTTCAAAGCATTGCTAACTATCTCTGGAGATCTAAAAATCAAATAAGGCTTCAGCTTATCCAAGTTGGATAAATTGCTCCCTTGCTTTGAAAAAGAAAACACTCTTGAGATACTCCTGCAAAGAATGCAGAGCTAAAGACACTTTATCTGCTTGATGCAAAGAGAAGTTACCCACGCACTGAATTTGACAAATGTAAAAGATAATAAATTAGCTGGTTCTGGGCGCTTCCATGTTAAGGCTCCTGAGAGCTACTAATTAAAAGGCACCACACCACAGCCCCATTGTTTTCTCCTTAACAGATTCGCTCTGAAAAAGAATTACAGAAGAGATGAAGGTTGTCAATAGATATGGTGCCATTTGGAGCTCTGGCACTAATTTTATTTTATATCATGGTTGTCTGACCAACTCTGAAGCTGACCTGCCCAAAGCCATCTTGACAGCTTCAGTGTTGCCACACTGGAGCTGAGGGATAGGGAGGGGGGATTTGAGATAGCTGGGATTTTGTAGCCAAAGCAAAATACTTTCTCTTGGGAACCAAGGACATTCTCACACCTGGTCAGAGGAAGGCGGAGTGATATCACCAGGCAACCAAACCACACTGTGATTGGACCATGTGACTGATTCTTTTGAGAAAGTGACAAACGTTTACTTTTATTTAGGTGAAAACCACGGGAGCCTTTAGAGTCGGTTTTCACCAGGTCTGTGCCAATATAATATATCCAATAAAGCTGTTCTTTGAGGAATCTACCTGCCTCAGAGTTTTGCTTGTTATGGGTCTATTACTTGGAACCCTGACAATGGTCTTGATCATTCTGTTGGATGAAGATGTGGGCATACAGGTAGTCCTTGATTTACAACCACAATCCAGCCCAACATTTCTGTTGCTAAGTGAAACAGTTGTTAAATGAATTTTGCCCCATTTTATGACATTTCTTGCCACAGTTGTTAAATGAAATCACTGCAGTTGTTAAGTTAGTATTCATTTAACAACTGTTAAATGAATCTGGCTTCTCCATCGATTTTGTGATCACGTGATCCCAGGACACCTGTAACCGTCATAAATAGGAACCAGTTGGAAAGCATCCAAATTTTGATCACATGCCCATGGGGATTTTGTTTACAGTCATAAGTGTGAAAAAACGGTCATAAGTCACTTTTTTCAGTGATGTAACTGTGAACACTCATTAAATAAACTGTTGCAAGTCAAGGACTACCTATAATTTAAATCAATAGAATTAATGTATCTATACTTTGGATTTATATCCCTTCTGACACCCAGGAGCTTGAAGTAACATACATGCCATTCATTGTTCTTCAATGGTTTTCCCCAGGAACAGTTCTGGAAAATAGTTGGATCGTGTTGATTTGATGGCAACCCCAAAGATGCTTTTCCCTTGGAGCAACGATGATGTGGATGAGTGAGAATCTCCATAGACCTTTGACCTGACAAATTGCCAGTGGCCCAAAGTCATTCAGAAAGATGATAGGACTGGGATTATTTTTTTTTCAGTCTTGAGGTTGCAGGTAATATGCAGTGATACTACCACAATGGGCAAGGAGAAAAAAATTCAACTTTTCTAATCCCTTTGAGTAGGGATGGAGATTATCTCCAAGAATTTCTTTTTAAAGATTAGCAGTCTTGGGCAGAAGGAATAACTTTGAGAAGAGCTGCAACCTTCTCAAGGCAAGGATCTGATAAAAGAAATTTGAGTCCAGAGCAGAAATGTAATTTGAGACTGTGTCTCAGATATGAAGATAAAGAGCAGGGAGGGGGAAGCATATTCACACTTGCAGCATTCTCTTACTCTAACCATAAGTAATATTATCATTCATAACTTTTCTTTCCTAGTCTTGTTTATCTCAAAGGGCTGATAGCCGCAGAGGTTTTGTGCACCACTTTAAACACACATGCATCCTTTTATAAACCAAAAATCATACTGTCAAAGCTCACCTTTGGAGATCTGAGGTGTAGAGACTTCCTTGCTCCTTGGTTGCTCCATCTTATAAGACTATGATTCCAGGCATATTGGATGAGCTTCTCCTGCCATCCTGATCCTGGTGCTCTTCAGTAGGGTTAGGACCAGGGGTGAAATCCAGCAGGTTCTGACAGGTTCTGGAGAACCGGTAGCAGAAATTTTGAGCAGTTCGGAGAACTAGTAGTGGAAATTTTGAGTAGTTCAGAGAACTGGCAAATACTACATCTGGCTGGCCCCAGAGTGGGGAGGGAATGGGGATTTTGCAGTATCCTTCCCCTGCCATGTGACCTCCTTATGCACAGCAATTAGGTCTGGAATGCTCTGTTGGATGTTCCAACACAATTGTGGGGGAAACCAAAATGGCAAGCAGCATTATAGTCTCATTGGCCCCAAAGATTTTGGTGGGCATAAGCAATGATAGTAGCAACAGCAGCAGGAACTTAAGAATATGGATGTGACTTTGGTTCTTAATAGAGATATGACAGAATGTAGAATCAGTAGAGATTCTTTTGTTTATTAGAATTTTGTCACTGTGACCAAAAAAGGAGTATAATAAGGCTGTCATGCACATATAATTACACTGGATTCCAATACAAAAGGTACAATTAGGGCAAAACCATACTGAGCTTTGAAAATGCCTTCTTTAATGTCCAACTGATTTGTCCTCAAAAAGAAATTTATTTTTGCTAGAAGATTTTATTTGCCAGGGAGCTGAACAAAAGAAGTGAGAAACAAATACTTACGTTTCCTGTGTAATCACATTTTCACCGGGGTTGATGTAGTCCACTGACTTGACGTGCACAGTAACAACAGTGTACAACAGTAACTTACACAACTGCAAAAGTGTTAAATTGCATACAAGCAGTATACTGTATTTTCAAAGTCACTCCAATAGACACAAATAAATTAGCCAAGTGATTATATTCTGATAATATTTGAAACTACAGAGATGTATTAAGGAAACCATGTCTGATCTTCTATTATTTAACATTTAAAAAACAAGCAAAAGGATTTTAGCTTTAGAAATTGTACATCTGTGAAAGGTTGGGATGGGAACATTAAAATATGCACATAAGCTCTTATGCATGAAGAAAATACATATCATTAATCCAATAAAAGACATAGAGTAAAATATTTTTGAGTCTTAACAATTCTCTCCTAATCACCAGCTAAATTCCTTGGCTGCAAAGTGGTAATGGATATATCATTTACCTAGAGCTACCTGTCCTCTTCACACAAAGCTGCTTTTTGCTAAATTAAACAAACAAAATAAACAATTGCAACTGTACATCCTGCCAAGTTCATGGAACAGAGCTTTCAAAATTTATGTCAACAAAGACATGCATACCTAATGTATTTATTGGCAGTATGCATTTCAAGCAAAATCTCTACACTACACTACTATGTCTATTTTTTTCTTTACACCCAATAAATAATTAATCTGCATGATTTAAACATTTTCTCATATCTTTGGGCCAGATGGAAAGAACTGAATATTGTTCCACTTGGATACAATCTAAATTTTTGTAATTAGGTTATAGGTTTAATTTAGTACAAATTTGCATTAATCAGTTTAATATTTAATATGGAATTTCTTATTTCCTTAGATACTCCATCCTGGTCAAGGGTCTTTGCAATATACTATAATAGTAATAACAATAACCGAGCACTAGCTGTACTGGTCTGTTTGGACAAAAGAAAGAAGGAAGGAAGGAAGGAAGGAAGGAAGGAAGGAAGGAAGGAAGGAAGGAAGGAAGGAAGGAAGGAAGGAAGGAATTATTACTATTTATTATGTACATCCCCGTAGTAATATTGATAGATTATACCTGTTCTGCAGAAATGGAGGCTGAGATTTATTTCAAGCCAAACAAACTGTCAAAGAAATGCATGCATTGGGTATTTATGTAAAAGACAGACAAGAACAAGAACTGATGCAAGTTAAAAATTGGAATTTACTGAATGTACAGGAAACAAAACATGAATATTGAAATAAAGTAATAAATACATAAACAGAATGCTGGCAAGGAAAATCCATTACGTGGTCAGTTTCTACAAAAGATTAAGGGGAAGGTGGATAAGGATAAAATCTGGCAATGGCTTACAACAGGAACATGAAAAAAGAAAGTGAAGGCTTGATTTAGGCAGCTGTTTGAACTAATAAAATCAAGATTCGAACTGAAAAATCATCAAGTGATTTAAAGTGCAGATTGTGCAAAAAAAAAAAAAAAACCACCAGAAAAAACAATAGATCACAAGATCACACAAACTGATTATAAACAATTGTTATAATAAAACAATTATAAACATGTTATAGACATAACATAATGGCCAATCCAAACATCTGGCTGACTTCACAACCAACAATAATTCAACTATTCTGCAAAGCATCCTATTTTCTGCAGTGCTAAATTTGAACCTGAGCTGTAGCATTTCAAATAGGGATACCTATTCACACATACTCACCTTCCTTACTGGAAACTAGTACGTCAGTACTATTTAAAACTAGTTAACTAGTTGTAACTAGTACTAGTTAAAAAGCTAGGTTAAAACTCTTTCTTCTGACATTATATGGGAAGAGGAAATGTATGTGTCTGTATGTGTGTTAAATCCATCTTGTAAAAAGTACAATTTATCCTCTCAAACTAACATATGAACTGCTATCCAGAAGCAGCCATAGTTAGAAAAGTCAGTAATGATTATGGCGACCAAATTAGATGACTGTGGAAAGGAATTGACTGTATTCATGGAGTAACTTAGTCCAACTTCAGCAGTCTGTTGGGTTGCCATATACTTTCTAGAGATAGCCTACATCTGCATAGCAATCACTCAGAACAGCCCCTTAAGAGAGCATATCAGGCATGTCGATCTCTCATTTTCTTCTTCTGTCCTAACATGTTCTCATGTGGTTTCTAGATCTAAGCACACGTGGGCCAGCAGGACCACTCTGAGGTGAGGTTGGGGAGTTTCTAAGTTCCATCATGGAGAACATCCGTTTCCAAAATTAGCTCACTCTCACACTGAAAGGGAAGCAAAACTGGCATATTGGAACTGCTTCTGTAAGCCCTTGGAGAGGGTGGAAGCATCTCTTTCTCTGATACGAGCCTTCCGTAATACTCTTCGTGGATGCTTGCTGTGGAGGGGAGTGGCTCATTCCAAGCTACAATGGCATGTGCGGGTAATGACAACGGGGAATCTTCCTCTTTTCTGTGGGGGTAGGAGGTCAACTCACCGCTCAGATGGACTCTCTGGGTGGCAGAACGGTTGGGAACACAACAAGGAAGATGGTGGCCACCCAACAGGCTCCTGAATGCCCGCTGGAAGTCTACATTGAAAGCATAGATCACTGGGTTGATGGTGGAGTTGGCCCAGCCAAGCCACATGAAAATATTGAAGACAGATAGGTTGATGCAGGTCAGTTGCTCAGGGCTTCTGTCCATGGACCCTGTGTCACAAAAGGGCAACAGGCAATTGAGCAAGAAGAACGGCATCCAGCAGCAGACAAAAACTCCTAAGATGATGGTCAGGGTTTGAAGCAACTTGGTTTCTTTGCACAGTGAGCTGCGCAGAGAAGAAACAGGCTCCTTCCCCTTGACCAAGCCAAGGCCACCTGCTCTTTCCAAGGAGGAGATGCGATGGATCTGAGCCTTAGCAATGCGAAATATCTGTGCGTACATCCCAATCATGATGGAGACGGGAATGTAGAAGCTGATCAAGGAGGAGGCGATGGCATAAGTACGGTTGAGACGAGTGTCACAGTGATAGGGAAGCAAGCCAGGGGTCCCCTCGGCGGTGTGCCAATGGAGGTGGACAGGGATGAAGGAAATGAGGACAGAGAGGGTCCAAGCCAACGTGATCATCGTGAAGGCCAGGGACTGTGTCATCCGCCGCTCATAGCAGAAGGGGTTGGCAATGGCCCAGTAACGATCCAGGCTGATGATGCAGAGGTGGAGGATGGAAGCTGTGGAGCACATGATGTCAAAGGCCACCCAGGTGTCACAGAAGTGGCTGCCAAAGAGCCACGCTCCACCTGCAACTTCTGTGACCGCCTTCCAGGGCATGACCAGCAGTCCTACGCAAAGGTCAGACAAAGCCAGGGAGAGCACAAACCAGTTGGTGGCTCTGGTCCGCAGATGGGGGAACCGGAGGACGGCCAGGCACACCACACTGTTGCCCACCAGGGTGCTCAGCACCAACAGCGACAGCAAGCATCCTGCCAACACCCTCAAGCCACTGACTGGGCCCTGGGGCTCCCAGACCTCCCAGCTGTGGTTGGATGCATTCTCCATCAGGGAAGGTCTTTCTCTTTCTCCTTTTCTCAGCTTCTTCTTTGGAAAAAAAACTTTCCCTCCCCGAGCCTGAATTTGGCGGGGGCTTATAAGGGACCTGGGCAGCACAGGCTCATCAGCAGTTCCGCAACGCCAGCATCTTCGAATCAGGATCAGGATCACAGAATTGGAAGGGACCTTGGATGTCTTCTAAGAGCCGCGATGACGCCGTGGTTAGAGTGCAGTACCGCAGGTTACTTCTGCTGCCTTCCTGCAATTTGGCAGATCGAATCTCGCCAGGCTTGAGGTTGACTCAGCCTTCCATCCTTCCAAGGTAGGTAAAGTGAGGACCCAGATTGTTGGGGGCAAGATGCTGACTCTGTAAACCGCTTAGAGAGGGCTGTAAAAGCACTGTGAAGCGGTATATAAGTCTAAGTGCTATTGCTATTGTAGTCCAACTCCCGGCTCAAGCAGGAGATCCTATACCATTTCAGACAAATGGTGGTCCAGCCTCTTCTCAAAAACCTGCATTGATGGAGCACCCACAATTTCTGGAGGCAAGTTCACGGACGATGAGAACGATGAAACGGACGATGAGAACGATTAAACTTCTCTTAGGAAGTTTCTCCTCCATTCCAGCTTCGCTTCTGTCCTTGATCAGTTTCCACCCCTTGTTTCTTGCCTTGCCTTCTGGTGCCTTGGGAAATAAGTTGACTCCCCTTCTTCTTTGCTGGCAGCAGCTCCTCAAATCCTGGGATAATCACACTGCTCTCCCATCACCCTTCATAATGACCAACCAGCCCATGAAGAGTTCTACCACGGGCTGCCTTCATTCTTGAGAGTGGTCCAAGGCAACGCAGACTGGGGGGGAAAAAGACGAGGAGAGAAGCAAAGTGGACAGCGCGGCTCCTGCTTGAGTTGCCTCTGCTTCCATTGCCAAAACTTTCCCTTGCCTTCCTTGCGGCGAGCACGGATCCCGGTCCCGGTTGGATGGTCCTGGAGGAGACGGCCGGCTCCTTCCCGGCTGGAGCGGTCGGGGCTGCTGTGGAGCCGCTGGGATGCTACGAAATCTGGGCGCTCTGTCGCTCCCTTGACGCGGAGGCGAGCAGAGGAGGTGAGGCGAAGAAGGAAGGAGCCAGTCCCGGGTGCGATGCGCCCACGAAGCAGGTTAGCTGCTTGCCGGCGTCTCGTTTGGAGGTAACTCGCCCCGGATCGTCTAGCCAGTTTTTCGCTACTGAAAGAAGGGGGAAGATGCCTTCCCTTCGCTGGGTCTAAATAAGCCAGCTCAAATTACCGATGCCAAAAATAATAATAATAATAATAATATTCTGAGTTCTTTCCTATCCTGAGCCAGCTTCAGACTGGGCTCTTCACAGCATCGTGGGAGGGAGGCAGAAATTCTACAGGTGCAGCTTTCCGCTCTGATAAGGAGGAAGGTGGGTGGGGGGAGAGCCTAATGCACAACTGTGTAGTGCCTTACAATTAAAAAAAAAAACAACCGAAAAGAAAAACCCCACTGGATTGAAATGTCAACTGATGCTGAATTCCAAATGGGCCAGCAAAGTTTAAGCCTCTGAGAAAAGGGCTCTTACAGGCACTTTCTCCAGTTCCCTTGAATGGGATAGTAATGACAGGATTAACAGAAGAACAGAGTTGGAAGGGATCTTGGAAGTCTTTTAGTCCAGGGGTCTCCAACCTTGGCAACTTTAAGACTTGTGGACTTCAACTCCCAGAGTTCCTCAGCCAGGGATTTGAAGTCCACAAGTCTTAAAGTTGCCAAGGTTGGAGACCCCTGGACTAGTCTAACCCTCTGCTCAAATAGGAGACCTTGTGCTATTTTCAACAAAGACTAGACTAGACTAGACTAGACTAGACTAGACTAGACTAGACTAGACTAGACTAGACTAGAATAGAATAGAATAGAATAGAATAGAATAGAATAGAATAGAATAGAATAGAATAGAATAGAATAGAATAGAATAGAATAGAATAGAATAGAATTCTTTATTGGCCAAGTGTGATCATAGGACACACAATTTGTCTTTGGTGCATCTGCTCTCAGTGTACATAAAAAGACAAGTTACATTCGTCAAGAATCATAAGGTACAACACTTAATGATGGTCATAGGGTACAAATAAGCAATCAAATCATACTAGGAAACAATATCAATAGAAATCGTAAGGATACAAGCAACAGTTACAGTCATGCAGTCATAAGTGGGAGATGATGGGTGATAGGAACGATGGGAAGACTAATAGTAATAGTAATGCAGCCGTAATGAATAGTTGGACAGTGTTGAGGGAATTATTTGTTTAGCAGATAATAAATGAATAAATATAATAATATTTATAATATAAAATAGTATATATAATTTATATATTATAAATAATAAAAATGAATAAAAATAAATACAATAAGTAAATAAATTAGCAGATAATAAATGGTTGTCCAGTCCCTTCTTAAATGACATGAGTTCAATGTGCGGTTACCTGCCTTGATTGTCAGGAAGGAGATAAACCACCAAAGCGGATCGATCTGCCTCTCCCTCCTTCACACAAAAGCACCCAGTTTATCAGTGTATTTTATCGCAGCCCTGAAATCACCCTGAGGGTTTTTAATCTGTGCTATTGTGGCTTTTGAAAAGAGAGAGACAGCAGTTAATCTGATTAAAAGGGTTTCCTGAATTGTGGTTAGCCATTCCGCTCAGTTGTTTCTTTTGTGTTTTGATTCGGAGAGTTTATTGCTCCCATCCTTCAGAAGAAAATTATACCAGCCTGACATTTGCCTTCCTGATTGTCCGCCTCTATCCTGATTTTGTTACTCCCAGTCACTGCAAGTTAATAGGTGACAAAGCTAAACACATTTTACATCCCTTCTGGTTGTCTTGAGATGAGGCTGACACGAGAGAGAGAATGCTCCTTTAAGACCAGAATAGCTAAGAGTCTCACTCATGGATTGGACATGAAATGAAGGCAATACAATTAATTGTTAGCATTATTTGCATCTTTTAAAATTTTATATGCTTTTTAAATACAGAGCAGAAAATACATAAATATATAAATAGAAAACATATGAAGAATAATTGCAGGAATTAGGTATGTCTACTGAAAAGAAGGACATGATAGCAGTATTCCAATATTTGAGGGGCTGCCACAAAGAAGAGGGGGTCAAGCTATTCTCCAAAGCTCCTGAGGGCAGGACAAGAAGCAATGGGTGGAAACTAATCAAGGAGAGAAGCAACCTAGAACTAAGGAGAAATTTCCTAACAGTGAGCACAATTAACCAGTGGAACGTCTTGCCTTCAGAAGTTGTGGGTGCTCCATCATTGGAGGCTTTTAAGAAGAGACTGGCTAGCCACTTGTCTGGAAGGGTATAGATAGGGTCTCCAGCTTGAGCAAACTAGAACCTCCAAGGTCGCTTCCAAGTCTTTGATTCTGTTATTCTATTAAATGTTTCTAATATTATATATGGACACCTCACAGAGTCCCTCTATAATAGAGATGGGCAGTTTTTAAAATTTGATAAATAATTAGCAAACAAACAAACAAAAATATCAGAAGGCATGACAGAAAAAGGAGGCTCCCAGGGCAAAAATCTGTCTTGGTTAGTGGGATAATCAGCAAGTCATATGCAGGAACGTAGAAACTTGGCCATATGTTTTGGTCACAGATGGTTAAAATCATGGGTGCCTTCTTTACCAGGGCTTGATTACTGTGGCTCACTTAAACCTTGGTTTACTGAGTGAGCCATTGTTGGCTGTGCTAAGCCACAAATCACAGCATAAAATGGCAATTGTTGGCTGACAAATTCCAAGTCAAGTCCAAGCCAACCATGTCACAAGAGTGCATGATGGGTGAATGAGGCAACATGTTAAAGCAATTCAAAAAGTTTGGCCCTTCCATTAAAGCTTGTTTGTTCATTATCTATTTTCATATTAGATTTATATCCCACCTTTTTAATCCAGAACTCCAGACAACCTACTTAGCTCCTTCTTCGTACTTTCTCCAAAGCAGGAATCATTTGAAGTCAGTTGGGCTGAGAGAGAAAGAGACTATAATACTCCAAAGTCACTCATGGAATTTCTGTGGTTGAGGCTGGTGTCAAACATGTCCCCTCCCATGTTCCTACCACTATGTGTGTGCGGTGTTAGTGTTGTGGTCTGCCAGAGCCTGCGGAGCTGGCAGCAGAGTCGGACAGCGATGAGGCTGAGGAAGAACCTGAGGCTGGAGAAGGCCCAGAGGAGGGCTCTGCGTCGGAGGCAGAGATGGGGCCAGGGCCATTGGGAAGTGATGTGTGGACTCCGGAGCCTCCAGAGGCTGACAGTAGAGAGGCAGAGGAAGAGGAGGAGCCTGTTCCTAGTGCACATATGAGAAGAGCTGCCAGAAAGCAAGAGCAGCTAAAGCAAAGAGGACGACTCGGGAGTAGGGCCAAGAGATGATTGACCCCTCCCATAAGGCTTAAAAGACCAGTAACGGCTTTTGGGCTCTTTGTCAGAAAAGAACGTTGATAGACTTGTTCTTGTCTTGCTGCACTTATCTCTTGTCGGTGTCTTCTGCTTCTGAACTTTTGCCAAGAGAAGCCTTTGGCAGTTTGCCTAATTATACCAAGGTTGGTGATTAGACTGAAGAATTTGTGTTATGAAGAATTTGTTTTAATTTAGTTTGGACTACGCTGAGAATGAGTTAATTCTCAGCTGTTCTAATAAAGTCTGTTTCTTTTGGAACTGTTTGCGTCAACTATTACGTACTTGGGCCTGGGTCACAACAGTTAGATTAAAAAGTATCTTTCATTTATTGTGACATATATAGGTAGTCCTTGGCTTATAACAATTGAGCCCAAAATTTATGTTGGTAAGTGAGAATTTGTTAAGTGAGTTTTGCTCCATTTTACAACATTTCTTGCCACAGTTGTTAAATGAATCACTGCAGTTGACAAGTTAGTAACATAGTTGTTAAGTGAAGTTGGCTTCCCCATTGACTTTGCTGATCAGGAGGTCTTAAAAGGGGATCATGTGACCCCAGAACATTGCAACCGTCATAAATATGAGTCCGTTGCCAAGAGTCTGAATTTTGGTCATATGACCATGGGGATGCTGCAATGGTCGTAAGTGTGAAAAATGGTCACAAGTCACTTTTTTCAGTGCCGTTGTAACTTTGAAAGGTCACTAGTGAACCGTTGTAAGTCGAGGACTACCTGTGCTGCATATGATAGTGTAATCTTTTCCAAATCTCCTTGAATATCATATTCAGGAAGCCTGCATAAAAGTTTTTCTTCCATGAAATATTATTTAATGTGATATATGGAGGCTTTCCTTTGCTGGCGATGATTAAGAGAATCATGTCTTAGAGATTATTTTGCAATTATCTTTGCTGAATAGAACCTCTCTGATTAAGATGTTTTATACTGATGCCGTTTTTATTCCAGACACTACCAATATGAACAACTGATGTTCCATTTAAACAACGACAAAAGCATATTTCTAAGCTTATCTGGCAAGAAAAAAACCCTGAGAAGATTAAATATAAATTGTTGCAAGATGCTAAAAGAAAGAGGTGGTTTTGAGTCAGGAGTGGATTCCACTTAACTTTACTACCGGTTCACAATGGGGCTGCGCACGCACACTTCTGCGTATGTGCAGAAGCTTCCAGATGACATTGGGGTCAGTGGGCGGAGCCTCCCGCCAGTTTTACTACCGGTTCTATAGAACCGGTCCGAACCAGGGACAACCTACCACTGTTTTCAGTTGTCAGATTTAACACTGTGCAGGTAGTCCTCGACTTACAACAGTTCATTTAGTGACCATTCAAAGTTACAATGGCACTGAAAAAAGTGACTTATGACCGTTTTTCACAGTTACAACCTTTGCAGCAGAACCCCATATGGTCATGTGATCAAAATTCAGATGTCTGGCAACTGGTTCATACTTATGACCGTTGAAACGTCCTAGGGTCATTTTTTGCAACCTTCTGACAAGCAAAGTCAATGGGGAAGCCAGCTCAATTTAACAACCGGGTTACTAACTTATCAACTGCAGTGATTCACTTAACAACCGTGCCAAGAAATGCCATAGAATGGGGCAAAACTCAGCTTAACGAATTCTCACTTAACAACATAAATTTGGGGCTCCATTGTGGTCATAAGCCAAAGGACTACTGTTGTAAATCAGAGGCCCAGGCTTTTGCTCTGTTCCAAAATGTCTCTCCCGCTTTTGCAGAGAGCTATATTTTTATACAGTTTTACACAAGCAGATAAAAGGCAGGCAAGCAACAGTGTTCTAATTGGACAAACTATTCACCCCCCTCTCAAGGTGCCATCCTCTGAAGGTGAGATGAGATAATCCAGATCAGAGCCAAAATGAGATCATAGAAGCAGGAAAGACCCACAGCGCATGAGCTAAAGCAGTGTGTTGCTAAAGCTTGGCACCATGACCTTTGACCTACCTCTACAGACTACCTGTAATTTGATGCTTGCTGTTGGATCTGGATGAAAGACTGGGTGACCCTTAAAAATAAGTGGTTATTAGATTTGGAGGGCCATGAATTGAGATGGGGATGGCACACCTAGCTATTGTATGACAAACTTAAAATAAATGCTGATTTCAAGAATTGTTTTGTTTGTGGTGTCATCCTAAGAGTTTGGAATTAATATAAAATAAGGCTCTTACACAAGGTACATCTGTGGGTGTTATCTTCTTCTTTTTGTGCCATATCTGTCATTGGATGTTTGTGATCATGCTGGCGATCCTATTTTTATCAACAGCCGCATGAAAAAGTGCTGTTGAGTTTTGGCCAAACTCACCTTAGATTTTGAAGCCATGATGTTCTTCTGCCTGGACCTCGTTTGCCTTCAATCTTTCCCTGGAGGATTAAGTGAAGGATGCCATATTTTTCCGGGTGTCACATCACATGTCCAAAATATTCTAACTTTCGCTTTTGATGATTTCCCTTGGCTTTCCCAAGCGGCCTATCACTTATCCCTATCTTTAGGGTATCTCAAACAACTTTTTGGCTTTGGATTTCTCCATTAGTAATGCAGTAAACATTACAGACTACAGTGTTGGATTTATTCGTTTTAGAGCGCTCCTTTTTCTGATCTCACAGATACTTGCCATCTTCACCCTTTTTAATGTTAGAGCTGTGAAAATTATATGTTGTTTTGTGAAAGCTCTTGGCTCTAAATGAAGAAACCAGCTGGCATCCACGTTGGTAATAACATGTTCATTAAAAAAAAAAAAGTACTCCACATTGAATTTTTAACGTTGCAAATCTAAGCAATCATTTAAAATACAAAATAAGATTTGCAAAGAACAACCTTCCGTTTGGGCTTCTAAATGCACTAAGCATTTGCCTTTTTAAAAATTAACCCCATTTTGTTCAATAATTGTAGAAACCCTTCAAGGCAATCCTTTCTTTTCTTTCTTCATGTGATTTATATTCCATTCTATCCAGGCAAGGTAGATGGTGAATAAGCAGAATCCCAAAAATGGTAAAATATAAGCTAACTTTAATGCTTAAACCAATGAACAATTAAATGCATGCAAACAAAATACACCTTTCCATGTTTTCTTAAGAATTGGGTTTGATGGACTCAAATGCCTTCAGATAGTTCTTTGGAAGTAACTGTTTTGTGGTCTCAGAGATGAAACTACAGATAGTCCTTGACTTATAACAGTTCATTTAGTGACCCTTTGAAGTTACAACGGCACTGAAAAAAGTGACTTATGATCATTTTTCACACTTGCAACTGTTGCAGTGTCCCCATAGTCACGTGATCAAAATTCAGATGCTTCGCAACCGACTCATATTTATGACGGTTGCAGTGTCCTGGGATCATGAGATCACCTTTTGTGAACTTTTGACAAGCAAAGTCCATGGGGAATCCAGATTCACTTAACAACAGTGTTACTAATTTAACAACTGCAGGGATTCACTTAACAACTGTGACGAGAGGTTGTAAAAATGTGGCAAAACTTAGTTAATAAATGTCTTGCTTAGTAACATAAATTTTAGGCTCAATTGTGGTCATAAGTTAAGGACTACCTGTATTTCAAATAGCTATTTTTTTTACAGAAGTTGATACGTATCAATCACATTACTTTCAAACTGCAAGAAAAAGAGAAATATTATGCTCCATTGAGAAATAAATAGTCCTCTTTTATCAACTGCCTTGTTTAGTTACCATTATGACATCGAGGAAAAGTAACTTTATGATCTCTCTGCACAATTACGACCCCCACAAGTCTGTAAAGTAAAAGAAAGCTGAAGTAAGATCATAAGTTCATTTGTTGTTTCACTTAGTGAAGACTTCGCTTAACAACTGAGTTGCCGAGCCCAGCTGTGGCCACTAAGTTGCCACAGCTGTGAGTTGCACATCCCAGTGAGCTGCACATACCAGCTGTGGAAAAACGTAGTCCTTGTTAATGGAGCTTGATATATAGGAACCTTTTTTTCTCTAATAAGGTTCTTGATAGCATTGGACAATGGCCCTCAGTTTGCATCAGAGAAATCCCAAATTTTTGGAAATTAAATGAGCTTCTTCTGTTTGGAGCACAGAAAATAAATTCAAGTACTAGTCAAACTGAAAACGGACTGCTTGGATATTTATGAAATCACTACCACACTTGATATAATCTATCAATACATTGAGCAACTGATCAACTGTACCACACTTAATTTGGCATACCTAATAAGCTAATTTAAGATTAGTGAAATAGCACATCTATTCATCAATACACTGATCAAGCAGACAAGAGTCTTTACTGAAACATGTTAAACCAGGGGTCCCCAACCCTTGGTCCGTGGATTGGCACTGGGCCGTGGCATGCCAGAAACAGGGTCGCGCAGACAAGTGATGCCCATCCGCGGGATGCAGGCAAGATGTGAAACCAAGGCCCCTCTGGGCCGCAGAAAAACCTTTTCCCACAGAACCGGTCCCTGGTGCGCAAAAGATTGGGAGCCACTGTGTTAAACCACTGAATGTGAAGAAACTGCCTGACATATCAAACAGGTTTATTTATTTATTTATCTTGTCATATTTATGTTTATATTAGAGGTGGAGACCCTTTGAGAACTGTATGTAATGTAATTTCATTTTAATGTATGCTGATTAGTGTACATTCAAAGTGACAATAAAGTATTCTGTTCTGTTCTGTTCTGTTCTGTTCTGTTCTGTTCTGTTCTGTTCTGTTCTGTTCTGTTCTGTTCTAGGTATGGGCAAGATGTAGTCTTCCGAAGGTTTTAGAGAAACAACTCAATTCCATATTGAAGAATATAGCTTGGCAAAACTAATTATTCTACATACATGTAAAAAAAATTAACACTGCGGATATTAAGGAATAGCTTTAAAAGATGTGACCCCTATGGTTTATTAAAATAGTTTTATTTTGTAGAAATAAGAAAATGAAACAAAGTTTCTTATGGTCTAGATTTCAAAGGACTGGCTTAGTTTGATAGTAATAGTATGTGGATTTTGTTAGTTTTAGCACAATTATGTTTTAATTTCACTTTTGATCTTCAATGCTAAATTATTATTACTGTCTTTATTGTTTATTATATTTGGTTCTCAACATATTGCCATAAAAATAATTTTAAGAAATTAAAAAAGCAGCAGCCCCTTTATCCTATATGCCTGCCATTAGAAAACCACACATTGTTTGTCCCCACTGTAAATGAGATACTAGATTAGTCTGTAAATGAAATATTAGAGCAGTATCTTATACAGGATGGCTGAACAACATAGCTATATACTGTATGTTCATATTGCTGACTCAATAACATTTAAATATATATATAGCCCAAAAGGGGAGAATTGTGGGAAGCCCCCACCCCTTTCTAGAGAATGAAATATTTTGGGAAATATTAAAAGAGGTAGAATATTATATTATCCCAAAAGGAGAAATGGAGAAAAATCTCAACAAAGGTAGAATGCAGCTCCAGTCTTTCCTAACAGCCTCATGCAGAAGCCTCAAGTCTTTAGAGATGGGTATTTTGTACCTGTTAAGAAAGACTGGGCCAACCTATTCATAGGAAAAACACCTTCAGCCATAGGAGGCTGGAGTTGATGAGATTAAGAATTTGCATTCCCCCACCCAAATTCTAAGGACAGAACAAGACCTTTACGACATAATAGGATTAACCCACCGTCATTAGACATTGCACAACCCCCTGGAGCATCTCAAACAGAACCCTATAAAGATCCATTCACTCACCAAGCTAATTTGTCAGCTGTCCCAAAACTACATATTGTTGTTGGTTTTGCTGATCAATAAACAGAGTCCTTCTTTCCAATCAGTCTCCATTTTATTTCCAACGCTTTTCTCCTGGCTTGGAACTGGACCGGATTTTTCTTCCTACAAATATGTACTATGTATGTTCCATGTCATTCTTTAGAACTGGGAACCTTCCAGATATTACTCGGCTACAGATTCCAGCATCCAAGGCCAATCTGAGAGATGCTGGAAATCGTAGTACAACCACCAGTGGAAGGACTGATTGCTTCAGAGTGCTTATGCCTTTCTGTGATAAATGGCCAAAATTACAAGCTTGTCAGTGTAATAAAGAAACCATCATTAAACGAGGTGTCCTGATATTTTTAATTGGGCCCTCAAGCCATGTACTTATTCTATGAAGTTCAGATGTTCTCCTCCTTTTCCTCCTCCTCTCTTTCTTGCCATCTGTTGTGGCTCCGTTGCCTGAGCCTGCACTATTGACAGATGCAGACTCTGAGAGTGAGGGAGAGGAGTTGGCAAGGCCTCCCTCTTCAGGACCCTCCTTTCTGGCAATGCCTCTGGAGGACACCGAAGGCCAAGAGATAGGCCCAGAGCCAAGCACGTCCCTGCAGCCACAGGTGGACAGTGATGAAGGAGATAAGTGCTGGCTGGATCCTCGGCAGTGGCGCAGGGAGAAGCGTGTGCAGCAGAGGGGAAGGCGTGCCAGAGATTAGCTGAGTCACTGGACCACACCCCACAGGGTATAAATGTGGGTGTGGTGGCCGGTTCAGTTTGTGACGAGCAAACACTAGAAATAATCCATGATCTCTGCGTTACTGGACTTCTGCCTGCCTTGTCGGACTGCATTTGGACTAATCCTTGTATTGCTGAAACTTTGCCTGCTTTATCGGAATGCTTGCTGTCTAATCTTTGTTTTGTGTGAGTAAAGTCTGAATTGGCAGCTAGCCACTGGGTTTCTGCCAGCTTTATCTTCAAAGATTTTGTTGTGTGGCTTATTAACTCCGGGCTGTCTGTGGGGGGGTGTGTGTGGGACAGGGACAGAACACCATCAGAATCAAACAGGATATCAAAGAATTCCATGGAGTTGGAAGGAGAAGGAGGAGAAATCACCAAACATTTTTATTATTGCTTAAGGAATTAAGACGTCGAAAGGAAGTGATAAGGCATATGATGTTTAGACATATATGCTATGTCTAAAGATTTCATTTCCATTCCTTCTTTAGTATCTGATTGCTGGCTGTTGTTGAAATCTTAATTTCCAAAGATTTAGAAAACGATGCTGAGAACATGTTCAAGTAAGGCCAGATTATTTACTGGGACTTAAAATCATGTTTATTGTTAGACTTTGCTAGGCTGTAGGTATATTGTGCCTTCTTAAAAATGTGTAAAATAAAGTCTATGAAATATACTGGTAGGAAAAGGTTTTGCAAATAATATTGCTGGGAAAATGTAATCTCTGAGGATTTGCTTTGCAAAGTAGTATTTTTTTAAAATCGTCCAATTAAGCCTGTCCTCAGGTTTTGTTTTTTTTTAAAGCTCTTCTATTTTACTGATCATAAACTTAGAACAATCTTCTAAGTCTTTTTGAGAATAAGAGATTGCCTCATTAAAACTGAACAAATGAATCTAGACTACAGGGGTGACTAAACCTAAATACCACAGTGTGGTCATTGCTTGCTAATGACAAGACATTTGGTATGACTTATGACCCCTGCCTCTACTTTTCCTGTGAGGGAATAGGAGAATAGGAGCCAGTTTATTTCTTTAATAGTTAAACCTGGAGCTTCAGATGGAAAACAGAGGTGATTAAGAGCAGAATACCTCCGAGCATATGGCCCCTCGGGGAAAAAAAAAAACAAATTCCAGATTTGCCAATCAAACATAAAAGGATCTATGTTTTCGTAGATTTTCACAGGTAGAGGTATGCAAGTTTTGGTGTATTCGGATCTTTTCCCATGTAAGATTGAGAGTATCTTGGCGACGTTTCGACGAGGTCCCACTCGTCATCTTCAGGCTGGTGTCTTTGGCCGAAGACACCAGCCTGAAGATGACGAGTGGGACCTCGTCGAAACGTCACCAAGATACCTCAATCTTACACGGGAAAAGACCCAAATACACCAAAACTTGCAAAAGGATCTATGTATGTATATATATATGATCCAGCATAACTCTGGAATGGCTCGAGCAATTTCAACCAAATTTGGTACACAGATGACTTACTCTCTGGAAACAAATACTGTGGGGGTAAGATACCCCTAACACCCCTCGGGGTGTGTGTGTGTGTGTGTGTGTGTGTGTGTGTGTGTGTATGTGTGTGTGTTCCAGCATAACTCTGGAACACCTCTAGCAATTTCAACCAAACTTGGTACACAGATGACTTACTCTCTGGGGGAAAAAATGAATATATTTTTTTTAAATTGAGACTTGCATTCCCAATCACAATCAATAAGTCACAGGGTCAGTCTATTAAGTACTGTGGAGTGGATTTGAGATCACCATGTTTCTCCCACAGATAACTTTATGTTGCTTGCTCAAGGGTGGGTTCACCATAGAATTTATTTATTCTTGCTCCTGGAGGTGAAACTAAAAATGTTGTTTATAATCAAGTTTTGTCTTAAATTAATATTATACTTAATTTGAATAATATTTTACTTTATAATTTGTATACTGTGCTTATACTTTTAAAATCCTGTAAATAAAATTGCTTTGATTTGACACTAAAGATATAATTCATTCCTTTTCCTGTCTAATACAAGATTGGGATAAATAAATACCCCGGCAACGCTGGGTAATCAGCTAGTTCAATGATAAAATGTCCCTTGTGTTCTGAGGTAGTATAGGTAGTCCTCAATTTATGACCATAATTGAGCCCAGAACTATGGTTGTAGGTTGAGGTGATTGTAAAACCAAGTCCCCACATAATTGTCTCCCCTAATGGCCACAATCCCTGCTCTGACCATTGCAGCCATGAAGTGATCACACAGGTTGTTAAGAAGAACAGGGATGCCTCATGGAATCATCTTTGGGAAAGAGATGCAAATAATCTTCTGTGTGACTTTCCTCTACAGAGATTGAGTGGCACTGTCCCAGAAGCAGGTGCCATTTGGGGAAATGCAGAGGCTACTTCGTGCAGTCCCAGAGCACACACCATCCCACATGTCACAGAGATGGCTGCCAGAGAACCAGTATCATGGTCCCCCTCAGAGCCCAGTTTGGGGGAGGAAGAGGTGGAACTAGGACCATCTGACAGGAAAGGCATGCCAGGGGCTGAGGATAGACAATGCTGTCCTGGACCCCTCAGGCATTGGGAGGTGGTCCACCAGACAGACAGCTGGCTGCCTGCACAGACACAGGGAAGGATCAGCTGCTGACCGACAGTGCTGCGACCTCCTCTGATGAGGAACAATTGTCTACTCCACTCAATCTAAGGGCAAGGAGAGTGGAGCATAGGCAAGCCCAGAGAAAGGCTGCAAGGTACTCGGGAGGAGGCCACCCACCCCTCTTCACAAGGAACACCTGAAGGGAGTAACTTAAGGAGAAGGAGTGGGGAGTTAGTCTTTGCCAGGAACAATTGTTTGCTTTGGCTTACACTCCCCTGGCTTCGACTTGTGCCTGTTGCTGTTTGCCTTGCCTTGCTTGGAAGATCGTTCTTCATCTTTTGTTTGGATCTAGCCCTTCTCTTGTGGTCTGCTTTTGGCCCTTTGCTTCACTGGGCCTTTGGAACTGCTTCTTGCCTGGGACCTGCTCCTTGTCCTGAGGATTGCCCTTGTCTTGTGCCTGGAGTCTGCCTTGTGGATTGGACTTGGAACCCTGGACCTTGTTGTGGCCCAACAGCAGCCTGTGCAGATTGTAGCTGATTCTGACAATGAGGAGGCTGGTGTGGTGCTGTGCCAGCAGCCTGTGCAGCTGGCGCTCGAGTTGGACAGTGAGGAGGCTGGAGAAGATGTGGAGCCAGAGGCAGGGATTCAGCCAGGGCCTTCAGAACCTCCAGAAGCTCCTTTAAATGAAGAGGAAGAAGAGGAGGAGCCTCTTCTCAATGCACGGGCACGCAGAGCTGCCAAAAGGCAGGAGTGGCTCCTCAGGAGGGGGTCTCCTCGAGAGTAAGGCTTGGGGCTAATTGGCCACTCTCTTAGCCTATTTAAGGAGGAACGCCGATTGCAGCAAGCTGTAGGGAACAACTTTAGTTCACTCTCCTTTGCGTCTGGATTCTCTGCAAAATTGCTTCTGGGCTTTCTGCCAACCCTAGTAAAACTGTGATTACCTTATCTTATAATTCTTGTAGGCTGTTAAGAAAGTTTATTAACAGCCTTTGTTTGAAAAAGACTGAGTTATTTGAGTAAAATAAGCTTTATATAGATTTTGTGTGTGTTGCGTTCCTTGGGGTCCGTAGCTGGGGCAGAACAGATCTTGCCCTCTGAGCATGCTCCTACTCTGTGGGTTTTCTTTTTACTACTGGGTGTCAGTGTTCCAATTAACGCATCCAAAGAAATCAGAACGCCACAGCAGGAACGTTCCTCAGAGAACATGTTTATTGGACACATCATATTGACACAGCTAGTGAAAATCAACTCTAAAAGGTTTCCGTGGTTACCATGTAATTAAAACAACAAATGTTTCCCTCCCAAAGTGTCACAGATCACACTGTCCAATCAAAGCAGATGGCGGGCTCCCTCAAACACTTCTACTCCTCTTCCAAGTGCCACCTGTTGGGATGACCTTGGTTCCGGTGGTGAAATCCAAATTTTCTTACTATCGGTTCTGTGGGCGTGGCTTGGTGGGCATGGTGTGGCTTGGTGGGCATGGCTTGGTGGGCATGGCAGGGGAAGGATATTGCAAAATCTCCATTCCCACCTCACTCTGGGGCCAGCCAGAAGTGGTATTTGCCAGTTCTCCAAACTACTCAAAATTTCCGCTACAGATTCTCCAAACTGCTCAAAATTTCCGTTACCAGTTCTGAACCTGTCAAAACCTGCTGGATTTCACCCCTGCTTGGTTCCCACAGGAGAGCTCTTTATTTTATCTACAAGATGGTCTAGCTATTTCCCCCTCATCATCCCACCAGAGTGCATGGCAACTGTGAAGCAGCACAAGATGGCTTCAGCCAAGTTTGATTCAGAGTTGACACTGGGGTTGTGTTTGAGAGACAGAGGGTGGCTGCCTTCAGGGTAGTGTGGGGGGTGGAGCTTTACCTGTTATTGGAGAGTTGTTGGCTGGAACACTTGTTAAGAGAAATAAAGAACTCTCTAGAGCAGTGATGGCTAACCTTTTTGCCATTGTGTGCCAAAAGTGGGGGGAGCAGGGAGGGGGTCATGCACGTGCGTGCCCTCACCCATAATTCAATACCCCCCATGCTCTGCCCCCCCGCGCTCCCCTCACTTTTGGCCCGTGACAGCAAAAAGGTTACCAGTGGGCTCGGTTGGCCTGTTTTTCGCCCTCCCCAGGCTCCAGAGGCTTCCTTGGAGCCTGGGGAGGGCAAAAATGGCCTCCCAGAGCCTCCATGTGAGCCCTGTACTTACCTGGCATCCAAAACGGCCCACATGGAGACTCCTGGGAGGGGAGGGGCAGCATGGGTGGGGCCAGACAAAAATCAGCTGGCCAGTGCGAGTATGCGCGCTGGAGCTGAGCTAGGGCAACGGCTCGTGTGCCCACAGATATGGCTCTGCGTGCCACCTGTGGCACGCGTGCCACAGGTTCTCCATCACGGCTCTAGAGGCTTGCATTGCCTTGATCACCTGGGTCATAACAGCCATACCCTGCCTGCCACTTTGCAGAGTATGGCCAGCAACCTGATGCAAAGGTCAGATAAGGCCAGTGAGAGCACAAAGCAGTTGGTGGTCTGGCTCGCAGGTGGAGAAACCAGAGGAACCAACTGCTGTGGGGCCTACACTGGCTGATGCCCACCAGGGTGCCCGACACCGACCGTGACAGCAAATACCCTGCCAACATCCTAAAGTCAGAATATAAGATCAACATAAGGAAGCAAATTGCATACCTTTAATTTATTGCAAAATGAAAAACTGAGCAGGTATGGAAATTGCTAAGAGACTTGGCATTGTAGCCGATTGTGTTGAGAAGTTGTAAGCTGCTGTTTAAGAAGGGCAGCCATCTAAATATTTTAAAGAAGTACAAGTTGCTAAATTGAAAGGAAGCGTGGTAGACCAAACACTCGGTAGGGCATAAGAGCGCTGAGGAAGAAAGATCCTACACCCGTGGGGGGTGCATTTGTGATGGGATGTGAGTTGTCAAGGACAATGCTGTTTACAGATTACAGATTAACAGAGTTGGAAGGGATCTTGTAGGTCATCTAGTCCAACCCCCTGCCCATGCTGATGATGCTTTCACTCTACAAATGATGTGTGGTCTTCACTGGCTCCAGGACAAGGAGAAAGTACAGATCCGGCCACTGTGGAGTCAAAGCAACAAAAAATATTCCAAAATTTCAAAGAAGAAAAGATCCAAGCAACTGTCAGGACAAGCTATTATGATAGATGGAGAATGACAGGTAGTGAGAGCCTGGGGTAATAAGCAGGATGTAGAACAACTGAATGCACATTTTTAAAGGAAAGAATAAGAGAAAAAGATGTCAAAAAGTTAAAAAAAAAAGAGAGAGATATTTTTAAGAACAGAAAATCACAGAATAATTTACACCTAATTTAAGATTACTCCAAACTAATCATGGATGATATGACATTACAATAGAGACAAATGACATAAAGAAATACAGTAAGTTGATATTGAAATTCTGCAAAGAAGATTATAAAATGACAGAAACATTAAATCAGAAACCTATCCCCCTAGAAAATTACTTAGAAGACATAATAACCACCTGTCAAAAAGAAAACCATCAGATGTAGAAGAAATACCCAGTTGGTTATTTAAAAGTTGAGAGGCAGTTAAAGTATGAAATAAGATTTTAGAGTCTAGAAAAGATCATAGATTCATAGATATATCTTATACCAAAGAACAGAAATGCAAGAGATGGTATACTAAATTTTCAAACTATCATTTTTTTATAAAGAAGATAGCCATGCTTGGAAGGAGATGTATTAAAAAACAGGGAGCCATATGTGGAAGTAGAGATGATAACTACGGTAAATCTTTAAAAAAACAGGCAAAGGAATGTAAAATCAAATAGCTAGCATAAAACGAATTACAGAGGGAATAAATATAAAAAGAAGGTTAACCTTTCCTGTACTGACTATAACAAGATGCTTGATTATGTAGAACATATCTGATGATGGAAAAAAATGAAAGCTAGTACCGTAAGTATACCAGAATAGCTGATTATTCTTTTGAAGAACATTCACAGTGAACAAGAAGCTATGACATTGAGATGACACTCACTGTGTTAGATGAATTAGCTGAAGATAAAAAAACTTGAAACAGTTTATTAGGAAAAATTTTAAAAAGCAAAGAAAAAAATCAGGGTCAGGATTAAACAGTAAGACAGATAATGTCAACCAGCATGTTTAGTGAACTCACGGTTAATGAAAAAAAGATTAAGTTAATTTTGTATTCTGATACTCAAGGACAGATCAACATGAATAGAGTAAGAGAGAAGAAAAGTAGAGATTTATCCTGGCAAGAAGGCAGTGGAAAACTTTCACAATAATAAAGATATTATTACACTATGTTGTAAGATAATCCTCATTTAGCAACTACTTTGTTTGCAACCTTTCGCAGTTATTACCGTAATGAGAAAAATAACTGCAACCAATCCTTGCAGATCTGTAAAGCAAAGGAAAGATGAAGTAAAGTCATAAGCACAGTTGCAGTTTCAATAAGCAAATATGTTGCTTAACAAGTAAATTGCCAATCCCAACTGTGGTTACTAAACGATGGCTATCTATGTAATAACGAAGATCAGAATTGTTAAAACAATGTTTCTTTCGTTGGTGGTGTACAGTTATGAATGCTGCACCTTAAGAAAGAGAAACAAACAGATTCAAAGATGTTTATTATGGACTGCCAGAAGAAGCTACCAATTGGTTCTGGAAGAAATAAAGACTGACTCTTCCCTTGAGCCGGCGACTGGCAAGCAGAAATCACATACTTTGGTGATGTGAGCAGATAATAATAAAAACAATTGCCGTACATTTAGAATAGAATAGAATAGAATAGAATAGAATAGAATAGAATAGAATAGAATAGAATAGAATAGAATAGAATAGAATAGAATAGAATAGAATAACAGAGTTGGAAGGGACCTTGGGGCAGTGGTGAGTTGCCCCCGGTTCAGACCGGTTCACAAGAACCGGTAGTAAAACCAGTGGGAGGCTCCGCCCACTGACCCCGACGTCATCAGGAAGCTTCTGCACATGCGAGAGAAGCGAGTGCACGCATGCAGCCCCGTTGCGAACTGGTAATAAAGGGAAGTAGAACCCACCCCTGCCTTGAAGGTCTTCTAGTCCAACCCCCTGTTTAGGCAGAAAACTCTACACCACTTCAGACCAATAATTATCCAGCATCTTCTTAAAAACTTCCAGTGTTGGAGCATTCACAACTTCTGGAGGCAAGTTGTTCCACTGATTAATTGTTCTAACTGTCTGGAAATTTCTCCTTAGTTCTTTTGGTGAGATGGAGTGAAATAGAAAGGCAAGACAACAGATAAATTGGATGTACAAGATCAGAGATATCTTTGGGATGTTCCAAAAAGAACTGCAGGTTGTCACCAAGAAAAAAATAAAGATGGAAGATACTTGTTGATGCTCATCAGGATGAATATATATACCACAACGGTTGTAAGAGCTTTTTAGAATTTGTACTTTGTTCTTCTTGAAAAAAAAAAAAAGAACTAGCCAAAATGTGTAGGAAAATAAACACAAGGATCCAGTACCATAGACTTTCCTTACTGTAACAAATAGATAGGCCACGTGCAAATGACCTCCTCACTGCTTAATTGACAGCAGCTGCAGATACTTGAAGGCTAACATTTTAGATTTCTCATAGTGCATTACAGCCAGGGTATGAGGAGTTGTGGGAAAATTTGAAATGGTACCCTGTAGATGTAGGGTTGCCAGGTCTGCTTCCAAAAAATAGCAGACAAGTGTGGGGTGAGGGGGTGGTTAAGTAGTAAAAAAAAAAAAATTACAATTAAATTATATATTTTCTTACAAACATTTTAACACGCCATTTTAGGTCAGTCGACACAAGCTACAATACATTTTAAAAATGTGAACTGTACATAATTTTATAATATATTTTTATTTTAATCTCATCATTAATTTTTTCGGAGAATTGAGTTGAATGGATATTCGATCTTTGTCTCATTCTAACTTATGGAAAAAAAAGACAAAACGCGATTCTCCTATCCTTATTCTCTTAGACTGTACAGCTTTAGATTACGTACCATTTCATCATAAAGCTTTTGAATAAAAATAATGTCCACTATTTTGTGAAAAAAAATAGTGAACATAATGTGAAAAAAGTGGACTGTCCGCTCAAATAGTGGACACCTGGCAACCCTAAATATGTTGGAGCAAAGTCAGAAGAGGCGAATGAGACATTCCATTCAACCCATAGAATGTCTGGAGAAGCAGTTTTAAAAAATCGAAGTTTGATTTTTATGTCCTGCTATTTAATAATGTTGGTATAATCATCTATCCCAGGGGTTCCCAACCTTTTCGATACCATGCACCCATAGAACGCTTCTGATATATTCTCGCACCCCTTAAAAAAAATAAGTAATTATATGCATATAATTATACATGCACGCTATCATTTTGAAACTTCTAAACCCAAATTTTCGCACCTCCTGGAATATGGTCTCGCACCCCCAGTTGACAACCCCCGATCTATTGCTTTGGATGCAGATAGCCTTGAAAACACAAACAAGCAAACAAAAAAGAAAGGGACAGATTTCAAAAAGTGCCACTAGAGGGCAAACCTGACATTATGAAAAAGTCCTTTTTTCCTGATTGCAGTTGGCTGCCCCTTGACAGTCCCTCTTGTTCAATGATTCATACTGTCTGTTAACACATGTGAAAAATGTGTCTCTTTCATTGTTTAAGTGTTAGAAGTGTCTCAGTTTTAAATGTTAGGAGACAAAGTGAGAGACCGTTTTGGAGAAATACAAAATTGCAGGGAGAAATATAGTAGCTTGGGAAGTAATCAGTTCTGCTGAGAAAAATAAAAATAGTAAAAACGATTGCATCCTGCAACCAAACAGCAAGGAAAGTCCTTGAATTACAGCAGATTATTTAGTGACTGTCTGACACTACAATGGCACTGAAAAAAGTGACTTGTGACTACTTTTTCACACTTATAACTGTTGTACTGTTGTGACCTTCTGACAAAGAACGTCAATGAAGAAGCCAGATTCACTTAACAACCATATTACTGCAAGATTTGCAGTGATTCATTTAACAATTGTGTCAAGAAAAGTCATAAAATGGGGCAAAACTCACTTAGCAACCGAAATTTTGGGCTCAGTTGTGGTCGTAAGTCAAGGACTATCTATAGCTTTGCAATTACAAATATCATTGCATTCTGCAGCACTCAGCTCAGGACAAAGGGAACTGTAATTTATGCTAGGAGCACAGTTTTGAATATTTCTTGGAATGGACAACTGTAGAATTTTACCTAGAAAAAAAAAATTATCCTGAAATAATTATGCTTTTCCTCCATATTACAGACCAATTGATTTTCCTGTCCTGTACTATAAATGTTCTATTGAAAATAAATTCCACATTTTAGCAACTGAAAGGTTGGTATTGATAACAATGCAATATATGAATCGGAAGGTATCTTATAAGTCATCTAGTCCAACCCCTTCTTATGACAACTTCTTTTTTTTATTTATTTATTTATTTTATTTTAAATTTTTATTGACATAACACAAAACATAAATATACATACATACAAACAAACATACTATACATAAACAAACTAAACATTAAAATCAAGTATAATACCTGAACTTTGATAGTAGAGTTATCACGGTAGTTAAATATTTGTATATCTAAATATGTATATCTTTCATTATATAAAGATATTTATTTGACGATAATATGATAAGAAGCCAATGCAAAAAAGCCAATGCAATCCTAAATTGCATTAATAGAGGTATGGAATCAAGATCACATGACATTCTGGTGTCACTTTATAATACCTTAGTAATACCATATTTGGAATACTGCATCCAATTCTGGTCACTACAATATATAAAAGATGTTGAGACTCTGAAAAGAGGGCAGAGAAGAGAAATGATTAGGGGGCTGGAGGCTAAAACATATGAAGAATGGTTGCAGGAACTGGGTATGTCTAGTCCAATGAAAAGAAGGACTAAGGGTGACATGATAGCACTGTTCCAATATTTGACGGGCTCCTATAAAGATGAGGAGGTCAAACTATTTTCAAAGCACCAAAAGGCAAGACAATAAACAATGGATGGAAACCAACTAAGGAGAGAAGCAACCTAGAACTAAGGAAAAATTTCCTAATGGTGAGAACAATCAACCAATAGAATAGCTTGCCTTTAGAAGTTGTGGGTGCTCCATCACTGGAAGCTTTCAAAAAAAAGATTTGTCTAAAATGGTATAGAGTCTTCTGCTCAAGCAGTGGGTTGGACTAGAAGACCTCCAAGATCCCTTCCAACTCTATTATTCTGTGTTCCATGATCTAAGTCAGTGGTAAGATCCTTGGGCAAATTCCTTTCTCATCCTTTTTCATCATCTATATCTTCTGTCTCTCTCAAGGGTAAGCTATTCTGTTTGGCATTTATTGTTACAATTGTTTCATAACCAATAATAAAACAGTCTGTGAACGCATTCCTGATTAAAAAAACCATCTCAATATTTTAACACAGAGCTGGGAGATAGAAGCTTTGTTTCAGAGACTCAACATAATATGGATATCACAGCCAAGTTTCTTGAAGGCATTTTTAATAGCATATTTTCTGTTCATTACATCGGCCTTCTCCACATTAATGCTCACCAATTTTGGTTTATTTAGTTATCCATAAGTCACATAGTCATGTGTTTTATAACCCATACATTGCATCTCAGTAGCAAAAATGCTTCTCTTTTTTTTCAGAAAGAAGGCATAAAATAGATACGCTAAGCCACTACCAAGTTTGATGAATTGATTTTATGGAAAACACTCAACCTTTTAGTTTACGTTATACACTTTCCTGGCAAATAATTTTAAAATCAGGGGGAAAATTTCAACTCTTTCCTCCCCTCTGATGGCATAATAGTCGACCTTGGAGGTTAAAAACCTTGCAATAATTGGAGAACAAAATTGTTATTCTGTGGACGAGAATATGCTTCATATGTCATGGATAAGCCAGTATCATGAAGCCAATCTCTCTCTAGATGCTTCTTCACAGGTTCCTCCCTCATCAGGTAGATTGATCCATTGCCTTATGAACTGCGTAGTGTAGCTGACTCATCTGATGAGCCAGTAGGCACAGATTGTGCCCTGCATTCACTCACTGCTGTGTGGAAATGGATGAGGGAAGCCACAACATGTTTCAGGACTCTTGAACAGAGGAAGTTCTTCCTGTTACTCAATGAAGCCACGAAGTTCCTCTCTGTTTGCAGATTCTTTAAACATTCAAGCTGATTTTAGAATACAAGGTCATGTTTGCTCTTTCCTATGGGCTCTGAGTTCTGCTTCAAAGTTTTCTACAACAAAGGAATTTGAGGTTATCCAATCATTTCAGGTGAAGTAAAAACAATGGAAGGCAAAAAAAAAATGTTCACAAACACCTAGATGTGAAAAAGTTCTACAATCCAGCCAATCAGTAAAGACGGGACAATTAAATTTATTAGGGGTTAATTACTTTTATAAACAGAAAATACTAATAGCAATGTGATCTCTATGTATAACTAAAATTATTACAAGCCGAATGTACGAGACCATGTGGAACTCAAAATACCTGCTTGTCAGTGCTTTCTAACTTCTCTCAAACCTGGCCAGAATGACTTTGTAATCTAACATATAGCCGTGGTGGCATAGTGGTTAGAATGCAGTATTGCAGGTTAACTCATTACTCACTGCCAGAAGTTCGATCCTGACCAGCTCAAGTTTGACTCGGCCTTTTCATCCTTCTGAGGTCCGTAAAATGAGGACCCAGATTGATGGGGCCAATATGCTGACTCTATAAACTGCTTAGAGAGGGCTGTAAAGCACTGTGAAGCAGTATATAAGTCTAAGTGCTACTGCTAAGTGCTACTGCTATATTTGGAAAACATCTGATTGGAGAAGGCTAACCATGTTTATTGTGCTCAGAGGCTTTGGACTTCAAACAGCCATCTTCATTTCTAATTATGTAAAACAATGCTTATATCATTCCAGGTAATTCAGTGAAAATTAGTAGAAACGATCTAATGGACAGGTTCAACCTTTAGGATGCACCTAAAGTAGCTCTTCAGATTGCTCAAGAATGTAATGTATCACATGAGAAGGTTCAGTTCCTCAGTTTTTCAGGAAGTGTGCTTGGTGGACCATTATTGCCTTCTTCCAACTTATTTTGGTCAACTTCCCTGTCTAGCCTTCAGCTGTGGTAGTATATTCCAAGTTGAATGGAGAGAAAATGGCAAGTTGCAAAATATTGCAACTTTGGAACAGCAGCACATTCCTCTTTTCTCAGGAAAACGAGTAGCCTTCTTTATTTTATTTTTTATTTTATTTTATTATTTTATTTCTATCTCACCTTTATCATTCTTATAAATAACTCAAAGTAGTGAACATATCCAATACACTTCCTGTTTTCCCCACATAACAACAACTCTATGAGGTGAGTCTAGCTAAGAGAGAGTGACTGGCCCGAGGACATCTAGTTGACTTTCATGGCTAAGGTGAGATTTGAACTCTTTCTAGCCTGGAGTCTTAACCACTAGACCAAACTGACTTTACTGTATTAAAAGCAAGAAGATAAAGGAATTCTTGCTCTAACCAGCTTCTTTTGGAGTATTATTTAATATAACTGAACAAAGAAAAGCTTCCTTCCTTCCTTCCTTCCTTCCTTCCTTCCTTCCTTCCTTCCTTCCTTCCTTCCTTCCTTCCTTTCTTCCTTCCTTCCTGATATCTGCCCAGAAAGAGTTTTATCTCCTATCATTGCTTGGATAGGCAGTGAGGTTGGTGTACGAAAAGCACCTTAAGCTGAAGGTAAAGAGGGGGAATTGGCAAAATTGGGAAGATTTTAGTCAATTTTTTTGGCTTCAGCTTGACTGAGAAGCCATAAATCCGAGGTTGGATGTAGCATGTTTAGGACAGTGCCATTTTATGCCTAAATCACAGGATACAGCTTAGCATGGTGTGAACACATGATGGGAACACAAAGACTGTGTTTTCTTCAGCAAATCATAGGAGATGCAAACTATGGCCTAGCACACTCATATGAACCCAGTTTTGGCCTGATTTAAAAGGAAACGAAAGCAAAACATACTGTAATTGAGACAATTTTGACCACTATTATAGCTTAAGAAACACATGAACAAAAATTATAATCCATGATAGAAAACACTCACAAAGAAATCAACTTCGCTGCAACCAAATAAACAATTTAGGCAAATTAATTTCTTTTCCTAAGTGAAGATTTTTTTTCCCCATTGCTGTAGCTACCTTAAGGCTACCAAGTATTCAGCAGGCTAAAAACAGAGGCCTGGTTATTAGACATAAGGCTTTGATGTGATATAAGCTTGTTGAATAAGCAATTGTAGACAATTAGCTGCAACACTTGCAGGTTATATTAATAGGATCACTTGAGAAAAGTTATGGAGTTGACCAAATCATTTTATCTATCTAAGCATTACTGTACTTTAAAGAAAGCAGTTAGCAGTAGCAACCAGAAATAGAAGGGTGTAATCTGGAATAGTTGTAGGGGCATGTACAATGGCAGGGATGAACTCTATTTGTACAGCAATGTATCCGTGTTATGGAATGCAATAGAAAATCATTAGTCGCTGGGGGGGAAAATAGCAAATAAAAATCCCCAATCTCTAGTGTATAAATGTCATTCTCCTGGTTGTTTTTTCGTTAGCAGAAATTCACAATTTAAGCATTTTCTCTTCTAATACTTAATATGGTTGTTGCTGTTATTAACTATACTCAATTCTTGACCATCTGCTTTGCATGCAGACGATTCCAGATTCAGTTCTTGGCAATTTCCAGATACAAAGAGAAAACCTCTTGATTCTGATTCTAAAAAGCCATCATCAATCAATGTCAACAGTATTTGTTTCGTTGATCCAATCATTTGGTTTATGAGAAGGCACTTTCCTATGCTTCTTTTTCAAATATGTGTTGGTGGGATGCCTTGAATTGCAAAATACTCTATTAAAATAGCTGTTCGGCCCATGAAAAAAAATCACAGATGGGCAAGCTGACAGCTGGTAGGGGGTGCTTCGCTATCATATCCTATGGTCCCCTACATGCTTATGGTTTACACTTTATCCCTTTCCATAATAAATTTTATAAGATGAGCTAAATAATCACCGCCACCAGTTTTAAACTTATAAAGTCAACTCTTGTCACAGGTCACCATAGCTTAAGCAATAATACCTGGATTAGTTGTTAAGAGTACCACAGCACACTTTGTCATTTTTGCCAGAATTATCTTTCACAGGAATTTCTCTGGAAAGCAAAAATTTTCTGCCAGGAAAATTATGAGGTTTCTTTTTTTTCCATAGGGAGCTGCCAATTTGAAAAAAACTCTAGAATCAACTTCAAGCAAAATGGCTAAGATACTTATCTAAACAATATTTGGTTTCCATTTTGATTCACCATAATTTAATGGATGTATGAGGAAAAATATCCTCATAAGAGGGACCAGATCCGGCCCTTTGGCTATCCTTGCCCAGCCTACGTGAAGTCAATCAGAAATTATAAATCAAATGTAAATAAGTGTGCCACAGGCACACAAGAAGCCGAATCAGATCTGGGTCTGTCCACTTGTCATGCGTTCCATCTATCAGCTGGAAGACGAGGGAAGGCAAGAAGAAAAGTAACTTATTTGTACCTATGCAGCGCTCACCCCTCACCTGGAACAGCCTGAGAGGTTGAGGTGATAGAGCAGTGGTGGTGAACCATTTACTCACCGAGCACAGGTACGTGCTTTGCACGCTTTGCGCGTGCCATCCATACTAATGCACAGCTCCTCCCCCATGTGCTGCGCATGCAACCACACCATCTGCGCATGTGCACAGTTTTTGTACGTGTGTCCTAGCATGCGCTATGCCACAATTGCACCATCTGCACATGTGTGCAGGTTTCACATGGCTCCCCTATGCACGGCTTGCGAAATAGCACCATCTGCGCATGCACGCACAATGCACATGTGCGAACGCCATCTGTGCATGCATGCGCTGTGCACCAGTACTTGTGCATGCACGCACACATGCGCAGGACAGCTCCAAAGACCAGCTGGGTCCCCCGAATTGCACGCATGCGCACCAGAGGCCCAAACACCAGCTGGGGCATGCGCGTGCATACGCAGCTGCAGGTGAGTTGGGCGACAGCTCACGTGCCCGGAAAAATGGCTCTGCATACAACTTCCAGCACGCGTGCCATAAGTTCGCCATCACAGCGGTAGAGTTTGAGGACATCAAATCAGGTGAAATTGGTTTGGCCCTCTACAATAATCCCAGTTTCTTATGTGGCACCTTGGGAAAATTAACTGCCCAACCATGACATAAGAGAACATTATGAAAAGACAAGTGAGTAGGGAAGTAAAATGTAATTAATACCTTTGTCTTATCAGTCTTGAAATAGGAACTGGACCTGTCTTGTATTCTCATAGCAGGGGGGAAAAAAAGAAGACTAGATTGGATACAAAGGCCTTGCTGTAATTAGAACAATGAATAATGAATGAATTGAACAAGGAAGAGTAATTCAGGGGGTACTATCTCCCCTGATTTGGCTGAAATGACATTCTGTAGACTTAAACAACATTGATAAACGTAAGTTCCTTTCTGGTGATTTGAAAAGAAGGTTTTGTGAAAGGAGGTTGATCCAGCATTAGTCACCAATGGTTCTTTGTATGCAATCACTAGCGGCCTTTTTGTCTAGATGTAAATACTGTACACAGCTCCCTTTGCATCAGTCCAGCATGATCCATATTGACTAAGTTGTACAATAGCAATTGTACAATCCAGTGTGAAAGAGGCCACCCAACAGGGACATTTGCAGCAGAGATTAACAGGACACTGTAATCCTTAGCATGATTGTTCAGGGATGAATCCAGCGGTGAAATCCACTTACCTTCGCTACCGGTTCGGGAATGGGAGCATGTGTGCCTCTTCTGCGCATGCGCAGAGGGTCAAAAACAGGACGTAATGACGTCCCAGCGGGTGGACGGAGCCTCCCATCGTCGGCGCTACCAGTTTGTGTGAACCGGATAGATCCGGCTGGTTTTCACTGCTGGATGAATCCTATTGAGATGTATTTTTTCTTTTTATGACCCTATAATTCCTTGCTTCCAGGGTGGGGGTATCAGGGCAACTGAATGGAACTGAGCGTTTACTGCCTGGATGCCCTTCCTGACGCCTACGTCGAGTTTGCAGCAGATATTTTCTCTTTGCGCCCTGATAGAGAAACATGTTGATGCTAGGATTGAACTCTCAACCTGCTGCTCCCTGTTGAAATTTATTTATTAGATTTATATCCTTTATTTTTCTTCTTGTTGTTTGCGACCTTCTGACAAGCAAAGAAAATGGGGAAGCCAGATTCACTTAAAACCCATGTTATTTAATTTAACAACTTCAGTCATTCACTTAACAAATGTGGCAAGAAAAGTAGTTAAATGGGCCAAAACTCACTTAACTTTATGACCTATTACTAGCTGATTATAAGTAGACTCTGAGCATATGCACTGGAGACAAATTCCTTGTGTGTGTGTGATCACACTTGGCCAATAAAGCACTATTCCTGTTCTATTCTATTCTATTCAGCAAATTTCTTACTTAACCACATATATTTTGGACTCAATTGGGATCTTACATTGAGGACTACCTGTATAGCTTCTCTTCAGATTAACATGGATGAGAGGGAAAGGATAATAATGGAGATAGTCATTAATCTCCTTTTCTATCGAGTGGGGTAAAGGAATTTTTGATTCCAAGATTTACATCAGCCCAGAGATTGAATAAATTTTTTATGCTCCATTGATCAACCACAGAGTCCAGGATTTCAGTACATTCTCCATATTTCCTAGATTGGTAGCAATTTTCAACAGTTAGAGAACTTGGAGAGAGGAAACTGATGGTGTAGAAGTGTCCTTATATTAGAAGAGTCACTCTTTTCTCCCCCTCAGCCTTTTTCCCTTCAACTTTGAGGCACCTTCTTCTATCAGCTGGCAATCAGCCACCAGCTGAATTCTCCCTTTTCAGTTTTTAAACTTCCAGCATGAAATCTCTGCATAAGGTCAAGTGAAACCAAAACAGCCACAACTATCTTTTGTCTGGATTTGTCTTACTTGGTTATATAACAACTCATGCAAGGACATGCAAACTATAAACATTACAGTATACAAACAAATCTATAAAAATATAGTGTTCTTCACACAACCTCAAATGTGGCTAAGGAAAGGAATGCCCTTGTTTGAAGAATGTTTTTTCCCCCGTCTTTGTTCTATATTAGATTAATCAGTGGCTTATGCTACCGAGGTTGTCTTGCTCTTTCGCTCTGACTACAGACTTGGAATAATCCCAAGTGTTGAACTTTGATAACTGTATAACTAATGAGTTTGTTTAACAGAGTTGTAGAAAGTTTCTTAGGACACTTTATTAACATAAGCCACATAATGGGTTTCTTTGAGCCCAAAATAGGAGACATTTGGAAGCCATATGTATTTAGGACAGCATGAATAGAAGGATACAACAAGGATCAAATGGCCTATCTTAGTTAGTCATATCTGATAGTGCTAGTAGTGACCCTTTCTGCACCACTCCACGTGCCTTTCCAATAACTGTCATATCAGCAACATGAGCTACCACTGTAGTTGGTTAAATATTTCTATCCACCGCAACCTCAGGAAGAGTCTTATTTTTGTGTTTGTCTGATTAGTGAGAGTGAAAGTTTCATAGGCAGTTGACATGAGAAACATTGAACAGTGGTTGCCATTGGTGGCAGAGGTGGTATTCAGCAGGTTCTGACCAGTTCTGGAGAACCGGTAGCAGAAATTTTGAGTAGTTCGGAGAACTGGTAAATACCACTGGCCCCGCCCCCATCTATTCTCTGCCTCCCGAGTCCCAGCTGATCGAGAGGAAATGGGGGTTTTGCAGTATCATTCCCCTGGAGTGGGGAGGGAATGGAGATTTTACAGTATCCTTCTTCTGGAGTGGGGTGGGAATGGAGATTTTACAGTACCCTTCCCCTGCCATGCCCACCAAGCCATGCCCACAGAACCTGTAGCAAAAAAATTAGAATCCTACCACTGATTAGTGGGGTATGTTGAGGAGAAGAGGTGAGCCAGTTAATGTGATCAGGCATATTTATCATTATTTATAAGCAAATTTGTCATATTATCTACATGCACCCATGCACCTCCAGCTATGTATTTTTCCGCTTCCTCTTGTCTAAGAACCGCTCTCTTCCTGCTGTCTTCCTTTGAAGCAGAAGTGAAATAAAAAAGCGAAAACCGCTGCTGTTGTAATCAATCTATTCCCTTCCATGATCATTCCCAGATTACGTGATTGTGTAATTCAAACGCTGTTGTGGAAACTAAACATAGCTACAAAGCCTTGCCTTGTTGGTTATGAACAAACATAATAGAAACTAAATAGGGAGGTATTCCTGTTGTTTAAATGAAGATCTTTCAGGAGTCATTCCTCCCGAGGTTAGCCTCATAACTATTAGAAAGGTAGCTTTCTTAACGATTAAGGAAATATATGTGCCTAATATATATTCCTTAATCATGATATTTCCTTAATCATTAAGTATCTGTATAAATCTGCTGTTATTGACTATATTTTAGTTCCATCTTTATTATTCCATTGTGTTAATTCTACTAATTTTATTTTGATCCATTCTATTGAGTTTTCAAACACTTGGAATATTTGTTAAAAATAATTGCTGTCAAGTCAATATCAACTCTTAGTGACAATATTGATAGGTTTTCTCTATATATATATATCTCCAAACTTCAGCATTCCTAGTAGCTGCTACCATGCTGGTGGCCATCCTCTTCTTCTTTTATCTTTTCCATTATTATGGCTTTCACAGGGGAGCTAGGTCTCCAGGGGTGGTATTCACTTACCTTCGCTACCGGTTTGCAAATGTGAGTGTACGCACCGCCTCTGCACATGCACAGGGCCTTCTGCGCATGCACAGAGCATCAAAAATGGGACGTGATGATGTCCAGGCGGGTGGGTGGAGCCTCCCACAGCCGCCACTACCAGTTTACCCGAACCGGATAGAACCGGCTGAATTACACCACTGGTCTTCACATAATGGACCAAAATGTGATCGTTTAAGCCAGGTCATTTTGATCTCAAAAAGAACTCTGGATTGATCTATGATAATTTGCTTGTTTCTTGGTTAACCAGGATTCTTCTCCAACACCAAACTTCAAAAGAGTCAACACTCTTTCTAGCCTGCTTCTTCATCATTCAGTTTTTGCTTTTGCAGGGAAAAACATTGGTTTCATGATTGTGGCCTTTATAGCTACAGATACATCATGGTGTCTGAATATCTTTTTCCAAGTCCTGCATTTCTACCCCACCAGGTGCTGGTCTGCAGTTCCTTTACTTGGTAAAAGTAATGAAATAATTAATTAAGAAATTCTGCCAACCAGTATCCCTGAAGTTCTGAGCTAGGGCAGAAAATCTTAAGGAACTCTCCAGATGAGAAAAGTTCAAAAACAACAAGAAAACTTTGATTTTACTTTCCACGTACTGATATTGGCTGCCTGAAGCCATACCTCATTCTGCAAGCAGTGTGGAAGCGGTAACCATCATAAATTAGACTACATATGCATCTTCTCACCACCACCTTGGAAATTACACTAATCGAAATGTAGACATTTTACACGTGAACCCAGGAGCTCTATTGCTGAGTGCTGGTTCCACTTACAGATCTCTTCAGACTCCTAAAGTACCTGGTTTATTGCTACATCTTCTAACAGGGACCTCCAGAAATAAATCACAGTGAATTATGAAAGGCACAATAGTGGAAGAAAAACATAAATCCTGAAACCTCTAAGCATTATCTTGATCCTAAGCAACTGAATGTTTCCAAATTTGCTTTGAAATATTTAACTTCCAGATGGAGATACTGTATGCCAAGTTTCTGGCCTGTACTTTTATAGTTGAGTTATAAACCTGTGGAAAAAGAACTTTGTAATATTAAACCAAACAGATCCAAAATGACAAGGTAAAAGAGCAAATGCAGGACAAAAAAATATTTGATGAAGGATAACCAAAATAATAAGGGTGACATTGAGTTTGTCAATGGCTTAGGACAGGATAAACTTGTTTTGATCTCTACACTGGGATACACCCTGCAATGTAAAATATATATTATGAGGAAATATTTGGTCTCATATCATATATTATGAGGAAATATTTGGTCTCATATCTTGAATACAGTAATACACATGCATATTCAAATAATGTACATTCTGTAGAAAATTGCCTTAAGGAAAGTTTTGATAAAAGTTTGAAGTTATTATACTTTAATAATATATTAAAGTATAATGACCGTTGCTGTGTCCCAAGGTCATGTGATCACCTTTTGCGACCTTTTGACTAGCAAAGTCAATGGGGAAGCCAGATTCACTTAACAACCGTGTTACTAACTTATCAGCTGCAGTGATTCATTTAACAACTATGGCAAGAAAGGTCATAAAATTGGTCAAAACTCACTTAACAAATCTCTCACTTAACAACAAAAATTGTGTTTGTAAGTTGAGGACTACCTATATCTTTCTAAAGCTTTATAGACAGTGGTGGGTTTCAAAATTTTTTACTACCAGTTCTGTGGGTGGGGCTTGGTGGGCGTGGCAAGGGAAGGATACTGTAAAATCTCCATTCCCATCCCACTCCAGGGGAAGGATGCTGCAAAATCCCCATTTCCTCCTGATCAGCTGGGACTTGGGAGGCAGAGAATAGATGGGGGCGGGGCCAGTTAGCATTTTTAGTACCGGTTCTCCGAACTATTCAAAATTTCCACTACTGGTTCTCCAGAACTGGTCAGAACCTGTTGAAACCCACCTCTGTTTATAGAGCTCTGTTATGGGCAGATTCATAGAGTGTTGCTAGATAAAGCAATTCTATACTGTAGTAGCTTTAAGAGTCCTTGAACAGCAAGCATGCACTCGCTAAAGTGAAAGATCTGGTTTTTAATCAGATTAGCAGGAAAAACTTTTACTGGGAGAGTCCTTGACTGCACAGACAAGAAGATAAATCTTAATTCAATCACTGGCATCAAACAGTTGCTAATCTCTTTTATATTGTCCCCTTTTCTATTTTCTAACACACACACCCAAAAAAGAATTGAAGATGATTTTCAATCAGTTGGTTCAAAAACTCAAAGGAAAGTGAAGATCATTAGGTTACCTCAGTGGTGAAATGTAAAATTTGTTACTACCGGTTCTGTGGGCATGGCTGGGGGTGGTATGTTTTACAACATATTCGGGCGAATGCTTTTAAAAGGTAAAAAAAAGGCTCTGACGATCACAGCTGTGGCACTTTTTAAAAGCAGGAAGTAATGACACCCGGGCAGGTGGGCGGAGCCTCGTGCCATCGCTACCGGTTCTCCGAACCACCTGCCACAATCGCTATTGGATCACCCGATCTGGTCCGAACCGGGAGCATTTCACCCATGGGTTACCTTGACCTTACATTATATTTCTTTGTTTGGCATCGTAACAATGCCTGGGGATGAGGGGTAGGGGAAGCTGAAAGGAAATCAAGATACCTTTTTCCCCTGGAAAGGCTTACTATCTTGGTTATGGGAAATGGTTCACCTATAACAATGTTTCACAGCAGTATCGAATACACCGTGAGAAGAATCACAGTGGTGCAGAGCTGATCCTGAAATAAGTAAGCTATTTGTACTTGATCTTCAAGGCAATATTATATTCCGCTTTTGCATTGTACATGTGTTGTCTATTTCAAGGGTCTCCAACCTTGGCAACTTTATGACTTGTGGACTTCAACTCCCAGAATTCCTCAGCCAGCGCATGCTGGCTGAGGAATTCTGGGAGTTGAATTCCACAAGTCATAAAGTTGCCAAGGTTGGAGACCCCTGGTCTATTTGACTTCTGATACACAAAAACAGATCAAATTCAACTAGAGGCCATAACTACTATTTGTTCAGTGCCATTGTAACTCTTTGAACAGTTGCTGAACAAATGATTGTTAAGCAATGGCCTGCCACCATTTACTTATATATGTGTGTTGCTGGTGGGGTGGGGTGGGGTTATTATTTTATTATTTTTCTTTTTATTATTTTTCTTTCTTTTATATGGTGTTTTTTTTTATTCTTGCAAATAGAAAATTGTAATATCGGGGAAAAGTTAATCAGGATTTTTTCCCCTCCACTTTTGATATTTTAAAAAAATTATTTAGTATGTTGTGTTGTTTAATCTGAGAAATACTGAAATGCCATTTGCCTGTGAGGATGGTCTGCAGTCTGAAGTAATAGATCCATGATACTTGGTGCATATTAAGCAACAGTGGTTGCTTATAGATGGAGTCGGAATCCTTTTTATTTGTTGGAAGAAACGTGAGTATCAATGGGCTGGAGACATATATCATACTAAATCTAAATTATATCTAAACCTAGTCTGAATATTGGCTGGTGAGCTTTTCAAATCATAAGTGAAAAAAGTTAACCGTCAGCCCAAGGAAAGGTGTACATCTCTGGTGTATCTATTTTATGTATTTGTACCTATTTTATATATTTGTACCTATTTTATGTATCCAATCCATGCTTATACTTATTACCAAATACGTTCTTGACAAATAAAATAAATAAATAAAATAAAAACTGTCTACTGTTGACCTCACCCCATTCCTAAGAGGTCTGTAAGGGGCGTGCATAAGAGCACCAGCGTGCCTACCGTCTCTGTCCTAATGATTCTTCTATTTGTACCTATTTTATGTATCCAATCCATGCTTATACTTATTACCAAATACGTTCTTGACAAATAAAATAATAAACAAACAAATAAAATAAAATAAAATAAAATCATGCTTTGTCAGGCGGTGGGAACCACGTTCTTATATGCAACCTTTCAATTCAAACTAATTTAAGAGTTTTATGCATGCCTATTCAAAAGATAATTTGACGTTTAATGAAGCTTAATCTGAGGAGTCCACACAGAAATTTAAATCGAAAGTACATCGGACAGCGTTCAGTGTTTTCAAACTTGACAACTTCAGAATTTGTGGACTTCAACTCCCCCAAATTCCCCAGTTCAGCATGGAAAGGTTGGGAAAGAGGCAAAAAGAGGTGATGATGTCTCAAAACAAGACGGTCCCGTCCCCGCCACCACCACCCCCCGCGCCGCTTCTTCAAAACAAGACGCGCTCTTCCAGCCGCCGTAACCCCTTCGTAAGAACTCCCGTTTCGTAGGCGGCGCTTTTAGAGAATATACGGTAAGCCAAAGGCTTCCGTCAAATCTTACTCGGGGCGGCCCCCAGACCGCACCGGATGTTTACAAGCTGCATTTCCGCACCAACGAAATCGTCTCTATGGTCGGCCGCCCTTGGGACCACTGAAGGGATCGGATGCGCCTGCGCGAGCCGGGCCCCTTTAGGCCGCTCCCGCCGCCACGACCATCCACCGAACTGTATGCGTTGAGCGGGGAGACGCGCGGGCTCGGCGGCGGCGGCGGCGGCGGCGGCCACAGCAGCAGCAGCAGCAGCCCCGCCCTCTCCCCTCCGGTGGGCCCCGCTGCGCCGCCGTGAGGAGCCGGCTCTCCTCCCCGCGTCCTCTTGCTCTCGGCCGGGCCGCTGGCTCCCCTGGAGTTCCTCCACGGCAAATGGTGGGGCCGGAGGATGCCGGAGCTCAGGGCGGCGCAGCTTTGCTTGCCTCGGGCCGGGACAAGGAGGCGGAGGAGGCGGCGGCGGCGGAGGAGGAGGAGGCAGACGGGGAGGACGCGGAAGCGGACGGCGAGCGGGATGGGAGCCGAGAGGGCTCCCGGGACCGACTGCATCGCTACCTGGCCGGCAAGAGGCCGCCCAACGGGGACGCCTGCGGTGGAGGGAGGATGACCAACGGGGACGCCGGCTTTCTGCTCCTCTCGCCGCCGACTTCCGAGGCGGCCGCGGCATCGCAGCGCGGCGACAAGCAGCAGCAGCAGCAGCAGCTCCACAACGGCGGCTGCGCCTTGTTCCTGAGCGGCGTGGCCGGGGCTGAGCCGCCGAGCGGGAGCAACCTGGCGGGGGCTGCCGGGGCTTCGGCCCCGTCTCCTTCGCCCACCTCCTCCGCCTCGGCCTCCTCTTCCTCCGCCTCCTCCAGCTCCTCGGGGACCCCGGAGGAGGCGGAGGGCAGCCTGTCTTCCCCGGCCAGGGCTCTCCCTTGCCTGCCCGCCTTGGCCTTCATGGACATCAGCCTCAACTCCCGAAACACCTTCGAGGTGAACCGTCGCCGCAGCGCCCCGGAGCATTTGCCGCCCCCGGAGCCTCCGGACGATCCTTCGGCCGGCGGTCACGCAGCGGGGCCCGGCTCGGAGCAAGGGGATCGGGCCAAACGGTTGAGTGGGATCGCCGGGTCCAGTTTTGCGGAATTTTTCACGAGGTAAAATAAATAAAATAAAATAAAAATGACTCATCGGGCCCCTCCCTTGCGCGGGCAGGGAAGGAAAGGTACGGGTGCCGCAGACCCGAGTTGTGCAATGCCGGGTTGGCCACAAAGGAAGGCGAATGGATTGGAATAATCGTGTCCCGGGACGATGGTGCAGGATCCGATCTGGGCGATGGGCTCCAGGGAAAACCAAACCCCTGGTGACCGACTCAGATTGGATCCTGCGAGATTCTGGGCTTCTCCGTCGTCAATCCTAAAGTAGCATCGATCTTCCCAACCGCCCCCATTCTTGCTGGCCTTCCTTCCTTTCCTTGTTGGAGAGGCTTGCAGTGGAAGGAGTGTCTTCATTTCAGAGCCTTGGCTTTCCAAGAGCTGAATAAGGCTCTGAATTATGGATGGTGTGAGGTTGCTTATTTGCACTTTTTTTCCCCCTCTCCCAAGCAGATATTGCTTTTTGGGTACCCTGAAAGGTATTGCAAAGGATATAGATCTGGAATGAGGGGATGGCCTGCTAAAGACCTTAGGCTAAGAAATTCCTTGCAAAAGGAAGAAAAAAAAAATCTTAGCAGGTAATGTTTAGGGATGTCTTAAGCACGGCCCCTTCATTACTGATGAACCAGTTCTGAAGGCAAAGAAAATTACACATATGGGATGTGTGTAACCTTCAGAGAAGCGTCCTTAACTTTTATTGAGTGTCTTTCGCTTAAAGCACGCTCAACTCTGATGCATTCATTGCTTCATTTAATGCTTAACGTAGGGTACATTTTAAAAAATATTTTAACTCTGTTCCACTCAAAAGAGATTTCTACCTGTAAATGAGGTGCAATCGCAGTTTATGCTTTGGATAGCGTTTTTCTACTTCTGTACCAAATGCCATATTGATGGAGAATGGAGGGTAATGTTTTGTATCAGATGTCTTGTTACAATGGCTGCATCTTGCATTGCTACACATTTGGTTACTTTTGAAAGCAAAAGGTGTTTTTATTGAATTTAGGGAATTTGACCTCTACATTTCCTTAGAAGCCTATACCAGGAAATATTGACAGACCTTTTAATCAGAAGCATCTTTATCTCTCAGTGATACATCCTTTTTGAAGCAGGGATCTGTTTTTTGTGACATGTGAAAGAACATACCTTGATAAATCATTAGCTTCTGAGGCCTCTGAAGTAGCTGCACAGCACATTAGAATATCTGTTAGAATGAGACCTACCATTTGTGACACTGATATTTCCTAATCATTCTCCTCTTGCATGTTTTGCTGTATTACAAAATATTATTTTCATATTCTTTACTACAAGTAATTAAAGGCTTTACAATATTTAGGCTAATAGGAAAGAAAAAATTCTATTATAGCCTAGTGTTGCAGTGTTACATTGTTCTTTAGGTATGCATGACATACTCCAAATTGAGCAGTTTTCAAGAATGAAATCTTACATCATTATTTGGCTGTGTTTTCAGTTTTATGAAGGACCAATGCATTCTTATTTGTTCTTAGCTTCAATAATACTGGAAAACTTAATGAGTACTGGAAATGGTGGAGTAAAAATTAGCTACTTTAAATTATTTTTCTAAAGGGATTTTATTCTATCACACACTGATACAGTATTCAGTGTTCTGGACATTGAAGCCATTTATGTTACGTTACGTTAGCTGTTTAGAGTAGCCTTATAGCAAAATAGGCAACAAATTTAACAAATATATAAATTTATGCTCCCAAGCTTATAGAAAAAAACAGTAAAAATAGGTAGTATTTTAGTCTCTACCTTGATGTTTACAATCTATAAACCATGAAGACCTAGCTTTTCATCCACACCTTCAGAGAGAGAGAGTAAAACTCTTCATTATGCTTGCCATTTGTTATCATGTTTTATTGATTTTATTGTAATGTTATAATTATGAACCACCCAGAGTTATTGAGAGTCAGAGTCAAGTTAAATAAATTATTACTATAAAGTTATGATACAAAAGAAAAACAAAATGGAGCTTATAAAAGAAAACAAGATCATTATAGCGTCAGTTCTTAATGTTACAGGGATTCTAATTTCACTTGTAATAGCTCACTGGAGAGGCTCTTAGGTCACTAGTGTGGGAGAATCAAAAAAGAAATTTAATTTTTTGAAGAATGTAGATAGTGGCCCTGCTTTCCTTCTTTCCCTCTGACACAGTGCAGTGGATTGGCTTCTGGATTATGGCAGTTATTTAGAGTAGGAACTTTTTGTGCTAAAAGGTAGGATGGTAGGGTGTTTTAAGTTTTTCCACTATGTTGTTGATATATGTTTTAGCATACCTAATAAACTTAAAATAATCTATTTCTTCAACTTTTGCCTGGTGAAGGTGGGGAGAGATGAGAAGAAAGGGAAATGACAGTGGACAGATCCTTTTGAAGTAGCTAACTGATATTTTGCAAAATATCCTGCTGAAACTTACTTGCCAGAATTGTGATTGTTGTATTGAGGAAGTATTTCATATCTCAGTATTCATGAATAGCTGATTTGTTGCCTCTTGCTCCTTTAACAATTATCTAGAAACACTTCTCCATCTGAAATGCTCATTACCTCATAATATAGCTTAATCTAGAAAATGTATCAATAGAGAAGTATTAATCCTATTTACAGAAATGTGCCATTTATCCTGAGTGATATTACGAGACTATAGAATTATACCAGTGCTTTTTCTAACATCCAATTTTTTTCACCATTTCAAAATCATCTGGGTTTCTTCTAACTGCATTTCCTAAACATCAACAAATCATGATGAATAGAGTAATAAAACTATTTAATTATAATATATGTAAAAGTTGAGTTCCTAAATTTTTAAGATTAAGATAATCATGTGAAAGCTGTTAGTATTTCTTGAGCAGAACTCTTGTTTCTGCATTCAAGTTTAATTTCCAGTCTTCTTTCTCGTTTACCCTACAGCAATTTTGTGAAGTAGATTAGGCTGAGAAAGAATGAATGGCCAAAGTCACCAAGGATGAAGATGGCATAGACTATGGGTCATTTAACCACGGCACTATCCTGGCTCTGTGTCTTGTCTTGTGAGGTTCATAGTATGACAGCAGAGACTAAAGCCTGAATTACTTAGTATATCCCCTATGTTCATATAAAAAGTATTTTGAAATTGTGCCTGAGCATTGATCAAATATGAGTCAGTAATATGACTTGGCTTTTAAAAAGGCAAAATGCAAATTTGAATTGCATCAGTAGGTGTATAACGTTATAATCACATGAAGTAAATAGTTCCATTTTCTTTTTCATTAATCAGAGACCAGGAAGAACATGTCCAGTTCCAAATATGACATTTTAAGAAAGGTTCAAACAACTGGCACAGATGCAGAAAAATGGGTGCGGTGGGGTGGGCAGTACAGATGAAACTATAGATGAGATAAAGAATAAATTTATAGGTTTTGGGAAAAGAGAACTGGTAGGGAACTGTCAGCAAGCATTTTCCAAATATCTGAAGGGGGATCATAAAAGTCAAGACCTGTTTTCTATTCCTCAGAGAGAAGGATACAGGCTAACACAGATTTTGGCTGAATGTGAGGTTAGACTTCAAATTTAAGATGGTAGAAATGAATGTTTCAGGCAGCCATCTGTTTGATGCTTAAATTTGGGTTCCTGCACTGTGAACATAATTTGATTTAAGGGTGTAAGGAATCCTTTCCAATTTTATGATTCTGTGATAATTGTCCCAATTCATCACTTTTTGCTTTGACAAGCTGCAAGTAAAAAAACAACGCCAGTGGTATCTGGTATAATACCTCCTGAGAGGAAAATGGGTTCTGTATCCCTTCTAGAGTCATTTAGGAAATTCAGAAGGTATGTGAAATTGCCCCCACAATATTGTTAAAGGGGCATGTAAACTATGGACTTTGCTGACAGTGAATCCCGAGGATCTAATCTGATCCCACTGTTCATTCTGAGAACTGATAAAATTGCATCTTGGCATATTTGCTTGGTTTATCACTTTTCTTTCATACAATTATACATTTTAAAGTTCCGCAAAATCTGAAGTCTTCCTGTGTTAGTTGTTACTTGTTGCTGTATCTGGTAGTAACATGAAATGTCAATTTTATATTGAACAGCAAATGCTTAATTTCTGCTAAGGCTACAGTCTAGAATTTCTTTTGAAGTTTGTATCTCTGAGCAGCATTAATAAAGGGTTAGAATGTTAATCATTTCACAGTAACACTATGTCTGAAAATTGAAACAGTATTTAAGTACTTATAATACTCTGCTACATAAATACCCATTAGAATTAATGTATTTGATGTAGCAGTGTCCGAATTGTGGAGTCCTAGATGCTCTCTGAGCTTGGTTTTTTGCTTGCTGCCATTTTGTTACCGGACTTGGTAACCCCTTCAGTGTAAGCTGCATGTGAAATTTGGACAAAAATGACCAATGAGTAAAGGAAAAAAAAATAGCTGAATGCAATTTATATACATGATACACATTTCATACATTGTTATCTTTTTTATTACATGTTTTATATGCAGTATTGTAAAATATGCTGTTAAAACTGTAAAGTTAAGGTCATTTACCAAGGAGAATTTATTTCTGAGTTAATGCAATGCAGTAATATAATTCAGTCCTTCAGCTGTTTTATACATACAGTACTTTCATTATTGGTACTATAAGAGAAAAGTGTTTTAGGAATTACTTACCTAAAAATGAACCGAGAAAAAATTCTATAAAAGACACACCTCCATTTAAGTTTCTACTGAGATAGGGCTATAAGTAACTTGCTTAAAGAGTTGATAAACTTGAATGTTCCAGGGCTGCGATGTGCTGTGGCATGTTTTATTCAAGCTGTGATGTTTCATAAATCTAGTATTTTAATAAACACAAATTGAAACTGGAACAAATATAGGCAAAGAGTACCTGTTAGCTGTTATTTTAATTTAAGTTCTGCTAGTAACTTAGCTGAAACTGAATGTTTCACTTTGATTGTAAACTTGTTTTTCTGGTTGTGATTTCATTCTTTTTTCTTTTTCAAATTTATGTGGGTAATACTTATCAGTGTACTGAATGACTTTCACAGGTATCAGTTTCACCCTTGTCTCAATCCACAGTGTTTACAAAACTGCTGTTAGATATTTAGTTTATGCATATTTAATTGAATACAGGTAGCCTTTGATTTAAAACCATTCGTTTACTTACAGTGGCACCGAAACAAATGACTTGTGATGGTTTTTTACACGTATGATTGTTGAAGCATCCCTGTGGTCATGTGATCAAAATTCAGAAGCTTGGCAAATAGCATGTATTTATGACTGTTGCAGTGTTCCAAGGTCATGTAATCACCTTTTGCAGCTTTCTGACAAGCAGAGTCAACAGGGAAGTTAGATTCACTTAACAACTGTGTTACTAACTTAACAACTGTAGTGATTTACTTAACAACTGTGACAGATTGTAAAATGGGGCAAAACTCACTTAACAACTGGTTTGCTTAGCAAAATTTTGGGCTCAATTGTGGTTTTAAGTTGAGGACTACCTATAAGGTACTCATCTATACCTTGCCATCTAAGTCAGCTACTATTTCCTACCCTGTTTTCCCCAAAATAAGACATCCCCTGATAATAAGCCCAATCGGGCTTTTGAGCACATGGCAATAAGGCCAAGTGCTTATTTCAGGGTTCAAAAAAATATAAGACAGGGTCTTATTTTATGGTAATTTGATATTAACTGCAAAAAAAATAAACTGATTTTCTGGATATATGTCAAAGATATAATAAAGTTCACTGATAGATAAATTGTATCGTAGAACTGTAGAACTGCAGAATGTTACATACTGTTGTTCATAATGCTTGTGTCCCTTTTTTATTTGTTTGATGATGATGATTACATGCTATCAAGTCATTGTTGACTTTTAGCAATCACATAGATTTATCCATGATGATCTGTGTGTAACCTCGGTCTTCAGGTCTTGCTCATCACTACTGTAATTTAATCTATTTACCTTGTTGCTGATTGTCCTCTTTATTTTCCTTCCACTTTCCCAGCATTATAGTAGTCCTTGACTTAAGATCATAAAAGAGCCATAAAGCAGGTCATTGCATGATCAACCCGATTTTATGGCCCTTTTTTCCCCTGGTGCTTGTTAAGTGAATTGCCATAGTCGTTAAGTGAATTGCAGTCATGAGGCAAACATTGCAGTCTTTAAGCGAACTCATTTTCCTGACAGAACAATTATCCAGGGGAACAACTTGCCTCCAGAAGTTGTGAATTCTCCAACACTGGAAGTTTTTAGGAAGAGATTGGACAACCATTTGTCTGAAATGGTATTGGATTTCCTGCCTGAGCAGGAGGTTGGACTAGACGACTTCCAAGGTCCCTTCCAATTCTGTTCTGTTCTGTTCTGTTCCGTTCTGTTCCGTTCCCTTCCCTTCCCTTCCGTTCCGTTCATTGTTCAATTAGGGCGCGTTTTGCTGAAAACCAGAAGTAAACCTGTTTTCGGCAAAAACGTAAATCACAGTTGTGTGATCACACAATCTACTAATGCAGATTGAGTACTGCGTGCCTGAAATGTGGTCATGCGGCCATGGAGGAGACCCAGCCATCAGAATGTCAAAACTGAGTTATAAGTACATTTTGAGGAGGGGATCCATCGTAATTTTTAATGGTTGCTAAGTAACTGGTCATAAGTCAAGGACTGCCAGTAGGCTCTTTTCGTAATGTGTCCTAAGTAGGATAATTTCAGCCTGGTCATTTGTGCCTAAAGGAGATTTGCATGATGTTCCATTTATTTGTTTTCTTGACTCTCCACAATGATCTCGGGAGTCTTCTGCAACACCAAAGTTCAAAAGCATCAATACTTCTCCTAGCTTGTTTCTTCAAAGTTCAACTTTAGCTTTCTGAGTGTTACAGGGAATACCATGTTTTGCACATTTTTTTAATCTTTGTAGGCATTTACAAACAGTAAAAAGAAAATAAAGGTTGTTATAAAAGGGAGAGCAATATATTATTATCAACTCTTACAAGAAATAAAATATATGTGTTGTAGCACTGTCATATAAAACTGTAGAACATGGAAGAAAACTGTTTTGCTTGTGAGTAAAAGCCTGTTTTATATCCCATTATATGTCATTAGAATTCTAATGTTTGTTCGTAGGATTGGGATTTTATTTCTAAAGTTAAGTGACCAAATTTCAACTCAGAATTTCTTTTTACCTCTTTCCTCAATAATCATAAGACATTAACATTTAAGTTGAAAAATGGATTCTAAAATGGCAAATTCTGCATTATAGTGCCCATTTCTATATAATTTAACCACATGAGCTACATTAAAGTCAGTAAATGTGGGTATAATCACTTCACCACATAGAGACCCTATATAATAATATGGTGGAATATGTATTTATTAATAGTTAAAATTGCTCAACCCCCCACCCCATAAATTGGATCCTGACACCTTTAAAGGTTAAATCTTTTTTTTTTTTCTGGTTTGTATGCTGCTCTAGCTTTTTTTTAAAAAAATCACATCTTGCACTTCTCATTCCAGTCATAAGCTTAAAATATAATTTAATTATAAGAATACTTCATTTTTCTGTTAAATTACTGGTAGATATAAACAAACTTTCAAAGGAAAATATCAAACAGTTACGGGTAAAATGTAATATAGGTAGTCCTCAACATACAACAGTTTGTTTAATGTCTGTTCAAAGTTACAACGACACTGAAATATGTGAGCTATGACCGTTTTTCAGAGTTACAACCTTTGCAGCATCCCCATGATCATGTGACAAAACTTCAGATGCTTGGCAACTGGTTCATAATCTATTTATGACTTTTGCTGTGTCCCAGGAACATGTGATCACCTTTTGCGACTTTCTGACAAGCAAAGTCAATGGGGAAACTGGATTCACTTAACAATCGGGTTACTAACTTATCAACCGCAGTGATTCGCTTAACAACTGTGGCAAGTAAAGTGGTAAAATGGGACAAAATTCACTTAACAAATGTCCCGCTTAACAACAGAAAATTTGGGCTCAATTCTGGATGTTAAGTCGAGGACTACCTGTACAATTGGACCTTGGTTAATGACCATTCATTCAGCAACTGTTCAAAGTTATGACAGTACTGAACAAGGAGACTAGCAGCCAGTCCTCAAAATTGCAGCTGTTGCAGCATTCCCACAGTCACGTGATCACAATTCAAGCACTTGGCAACCAGCTTGCAATTATGACGGGCTAATTGAACTCACACAATTAGACTGCTAGATCAACCAATTTAAAATTGTTTTCATACTTAAAACTTGTTAAATGTTGAAAGATTTATTTCTGCAAATCCTTCATGAGAATGTAATGTGACTGGAAGGTAAATTATCTTCTTTTGGGGGAGTGAGTGGGTGGGGACTTCTCCTGTATTCCATTTAAAATAAAGGTGTGTCAAGAGGGCAAGCAAAAAAAGCACATTTGTTTTAAAAACAGAATTATAATGTAGCGCACAGTTGTTCATCAGAAAATACTATTCTGCACAATGCACCGTATTGTTATGCCTTTGCTGCGTTTAATCATGATGGTTCCTGCAACCTGTCTTCTCACAAACTAGGGTAAAGAAGAAAAAAACCTAAATGACTAGTCCATTGTGTCTCAAGTACGTTCTGAAACTGGCCACCAGAATTCATATTAGAAGCTGTATTCATATGAAAGGACTTAAGGCTTTTGTCACCTTTTCTAGAGCAAGGCTTTGTTCTGATGGTATTCTGAGAGGATTCCTCCCACATGGAATCACTATTTATACTTTTTGCTTGTTTCCATGTTGATAGAAGGATACAGGTATATACAGATTCAGTCTATAATCCATCTTTTTGGGAGAGCTGTCACCTCCCTGGAAGGAACACCATACTAGTTGTTACCAATAGGTGAGATACAAACACTTTGGTTAGGATCTTCACCTCTGATTATTCACCTGTTACAAAGTAATAAAGGTGGAATTTAAAAAAAACAAACTAAGATTTCCAAAGTTGCTGAATGCAACATAAGCAATGGCAATCTCAGTATCTCTGGATACCATGTTACTGTAAAAATGTAGTTGTCATTTAGATATGAATGCATCTGGCTGCAGTTGGACATGCCACATGAATGACTGTATGTCCCTCCGAACAAATAAGGTATCAATAAAAATGTCTAGGCAACAACCTTTTCTCCTTTCCCTATCCAGATTAGGGAGTGTATTTATTCATATGACATCATGAACTTGGGAAAACACTCCAAACTGCAAATACAAAATAGTTCTGTGATGTGAATGCTTCAATACTGGAACTTTTTAATAGAAGATTGGACAACCATTTGTCTGAAATGATATAGGATTCCTGCCTGAGCAGGGGCTTGGATTAGAAGACCTCCAAGGTCCCTTCCAACTTATTCTATTCTATTCTATTCTATTTTATTCTATTCTATTCTATTCTATTCTATTCTATTCTATTCTATTCTATTCTATTCTATTCTATTCTATTCTATTCTATTCTATTCTTGTGCAAAGTACAAAGAAAGTAGGAATGCATGTCCCCCATACAGCACTTCCTTCTCTTTAAAAATCTACTCCATCTTCATTATTTTTTCAGCATAGGGACAAGGAGCTGGAAATGGTTACAACAATATGTTAAGGTATAGATATTTCTACTCAGACAATAAATTACATTGAATGTTTAAAGTGAACAAAAACTAGTACAATCTCCCCACAACAGTGTTCCTAGCAGAACTCTTCTAACTCAAGAAATATTCTTGGGCTTCCTTGACTACACTACATGTTTGAAATCTCATAGATTTTTCAATAATATTCAAGTCTGAGGAATGCAAAGGCTATTCCAAGATTTTTGTCTTTTTTGTTCCTGGAAGTATTTCATGGCCACTTTGGAGGGATGCTTTGGATTGTTGCCTTTCTGAAATATCAAGCTTGTGTTCAACTTCAGCTTATTTACTGACTGGGACATCATCCTTGAGACCAAGAAAAATCTCTGTTACAACTGTCTCCAAAATTGGTTAGATCTGTAAAACAGAACCCCTGATCATTCCAGACAAAAACAGAACCCCTGGTCACTCCAGATAACTGCTGAAAAGTTTAGCTGACACTGGAGCAGTTTTCTGCAGTCTTATAGTATAGGATTGCTGATATAACAGTGATCTTCATGTGAGAGTTGTCAGAATTTTTTTTTTCTGGATCTCAACAACAAAAGCCAGTTGTACAATACATGTAGTCCTCAACTTATAACCAAATTTGAGCTTGGAATCTTCCATCATCGAACGAAATAGTTGTTAAGCAAGGCATCACATGACTGCTTCACTCAATGATCACAATCCCGGCTCTCCCAATGTGGTCATTAAGTAATCATATGGGCTGTTAAGCAAAGCATGGTGGGCCCTGGGGTAGAGGAGGCTCTTTGCAGACTACAGGGCCCACCAGGGTGTGGAAAGTTGTCACAGGTTGGGAGGCGCAGGCCAGCTGCTATAGGGGCCACTGGCACATGGAGCCTTTTGAACAATTGTAAGAATGGCATCTGCTTGCAGCAGCTGCAGAAAAATGCAAAAATAAGTGGAACAATTGATGTCCATATAGCTGTCCTGGCCCTCCCAGCCTGTGGCTGTTTAGAAAACTATATATACCGCTGGGGGCTGCAGTAGCTGGCCCAGGCTACCTAGTCCATGGCAACTTTACATGCACTGCTGAGTCCTGTAAATGGCTGTGGCCTCCCAGGCATGGTAGGGTGGGGAGTAGGTGAGGATTAAGCAAGGATTATTTGTATACAAAAGAAAACCTTGAGTAGCCTGAGATATTTTGGATTAAGATCAAAGGGGGGAAAAAAACTGCTTGGCTGAAACTATGCAAGATACATTCAGAGAAAAGGAGTGTAGTAGGAGTTTCAAGAAAAGAACCCCCTGACAATCATTAAGCCCAGGAGTGGCTCTATTATGCTTTGGGGTTGTGGGACAGCCAGCAGTACAGGAAATACTATGTGGCCAAGCCGAAGTATAGAGTCAACTAAATAGCAATATATATATCTGAGAATATTTCTGAATAGCAGAGTTCTGCAAGGAAGAGAGGGAAGTATTCTAAACAAACAGGAAGACTCTTTAACTGTCAATAGGAAATATTTGGAAGCTATTGTTATTCCAAAAGAAAAATTAATTAATGGCCAAAAGGCAGTCTGAATTTCTGCAATGGGTTATTCATTCTTTTTTTCATATTTTAATCTGTAAACAACTGCACATAAATATTCCTTAATGTGTTATTAAACTATATTCCAAAGGTTGAATTTCTTAGTTGGATTGTACCGTAGATATATACGGGTAGTTCTTGATTTACAATCACAATTAGGATCAGAAAATTGGTTGTTAAGCTGTGCAGTCGTTAAACGAGGTATCATGGAACTAATTTGCAACCTTTCCTGCTGGCTTTGCCATTGACTATGCTTGTCGGAAACTGACTGGGAAGTTGCAAATGGTGACTCACACAGTGGGAGGACTTGTCATAAGTCACTTTTCAATGTTGGAACAGGTACTAAATGAATGGTTGTAAGCCATTTGTTCACCTGCAGTGCCATAATATACGGCCTAAGTATTAGGATTTGTATGTTGTCTTCCCAGAGGAGAGCCATACCATGAAATGGTGTATTTCCATGGAATTGTGTGTGTCCGGTAGTATTGCTTGCTATGCTTGAATATTTGTTCAATCGACAATACAAAATGTGCATTTTCAATTGGATGCAGTACATCCACAAAAATGCCTGGATTTTTTTTGTGTTAAATCTTTCCTGGCTCTTCAGCAACATTTGAAAGAACTTCCATTTTAAATCTTCATGCTGCAATACAGAAGACAAGAGAGATTGTTATTTCTTCCTAGAAGTAGGAAAAACTGGATAGGACAGGGAGAGTGCCATTATTCAACAAAGAAGAATGGTGACTTTCACAAATGGCTTCAATGCTTGCTATAAACCATGTAGCTAATTTCTCTGAATAACCACACACATTGATTATGCAAGTCAAGTTTCTTGTTACTTCGAAGTCAGCATGGCAATATATTGTAGGTACCAAGCACTTCCCAAAATTAGATTTCTGCTTCTCCGAAAGCCTGTTTTCCCTCCCATGTGTCAGTTCAGTTTCTTGTCATGCATGCATATTTGAAACTAGTAAAACATTACCAAATTTTTGGAGTTGACTCTATCTTGTCACACACAAAAAATTATATTTATAGATAACCTTGTGCAAAATGTCAGTTGTGGCATGTGTGCATCTTTCTAGCTTTTTCCTTATGTTAATCCATGAACATAGGAAAAAAAACATTTATTTCATAGATTTCATACAAGAAAACAATGCTATGTTCAACAGGGAGAATGGATCCCTGGATCAGAAGTATATTACTGCTTGTTATACAACAATGTAATTATAACACAAAACAAGTTATTTCTTTTAAATATCTAAGTTAATTTTGTTTATTGTTTTATATATTGGGAGTAAGTTTAGGACTTTATATCATAAAACATCAAGGAAAATCATTTTTACTGGGATATTAAGTGTTTCTTTACTTGATTTCAATGATGGTTGTACTCTGTAGCATCTGAAAGTCTTATTTTTAATGTCAGTGATACGTCTGCATTAATTTAATCCTGTTCTTTTAAATATTGAGACTGGAAAAACAGGTTTATTTCATTCCATTCTAGTCAGAATAAATGAAAAAGATTTTCCAATTGCTGTAAAATTAGTAATATATAATGCTCACTTTTACATGAGACAGCTTTCTGTTTCAGTCTGTTAATATAGTGAAAACATCTACATTTAGAATTTTTTTTTTTTACAGGAACTTCTTTACCAAAAGAACAAAGGAACTCAAGCCTGGCATCCATAGTGCTCCTGGCTGGAAGTTATTCGGGAAAGTTCCACCAAAAGAAAACCTGCAGAAAGACTCCAAAATCATTCAACAGGTTAGCATTCTAGAGTGGTATCATAAGCTTTTACCTTTTTTTTAAAACTGTTCTTCCATTTCAAGTATTTCTCAGAGTGATCAACCCTTTAAAATGAACCTTGTATGGAATACAACGCACATCAAATAGATTTAATGACCTTCAGTTGAAGTAAACTCTGAGTTCAATGACACGGCCAGTCGTCCACTCACTTTCCTTAGCAGCGGCTGGCTGATCTTGTCTAAGCTAGAAAGCTAAGTGGATCTGGAGCTACTTAGTACTAGGTGGGAGACTACCAGGGAAATTGAAAAACATGCTGGAAGAAGAGATGGGCAAACTTACTTCCTACTGTAAGTGCTAAGGAACCTGGATGGTTGTGTTCATGTAGTCCTCAGGAATGAGCCTGATTCAAAGGAGATGTAACCTTTAACTTTGCTCTAGTGATAAAGATGATGGACCAGGAAAAGAAAGACCCCAGAACTGCCATTTCCACTGCTATCCCTGCCTATTTTGCCTATCTGGTCAGTCTTCCCAGTAGCTTCCCTCCCCCCACCCTCCCTACTTAGCCACTGCTCTAACTCATTACATGTTCATGTTTCCAATCTTTCCAACAATTTTCCAGCCTTTCTTTCTCAACTCTGTCCCAGTATATCAACCTTTCTTCTCTCACCTGGGATTCAAACCTGATCCATGCACAGAAGAAACTTTTTTTTTTTTTAGGGGAAGCAGAAACCATTTTCCAGATTTTTTCCCCACATAATGGACAAGTCCATTATTTCAGGGCATTATACCTGAACCCCTAATGTCCCCTAAGTAGTAAACAATTAAACTGAAGGTTTCTGTACAGACATAAATAGTGTAGTTAGAATTCTAAAGATCCAGTAGCTTAAAGCCATATGGGATGTTTCCAATAACAGTATAAGTTTCATCCTTCAAATTTGGAGGTGGGAAATCCCCATTGCTTCTTGTCTGCTTTACTTATTTTAGGAGGTCTGCTAACTCTAGAACAGATTTAAGAATGCATTTGGACTGCAGAGAAGAAAAAACCCTGTTAGGATAAGAATACCATTTCTACATTTCTGAGTTTCATCCCGTTTCATGAACAGAAACAGTCACGTTTTAATAAATAATACAAATAAAAATAATCACAAGACAGAAACAGATTATTTTACTATTACTTACTAAACTACATTTGTTGCCCAGCTCTTTCAGCATTTTTCAGTAAAAACATAAAACTAAAATTAAATCTGAAGTTACTAAAAACAATTAAAAATCTTTTTGAGAAGGCTAGGTTTTAGGAGCTTATAAAAAGGCCAGCAAAGATTAAGCCCTTCAACCTAGTTGAGTACATTTCAAAGAACTGACTTCTTCTCCATTTGAAATTTCAGATCAAGAACCAAATTGGCTATGTGCAGAAGTGCCTGTAACTGATTCCAATAGGTTCAATATTGTTATGGTTGCCAGAAATTGTTATCAGAAGAAACAAACCACAAAATAGAAGTTATCTAACACTATGAACCTGGGAGATTCCAACACCTGCTCAGTCACAGATTTCATTAAGTAGTGCATAGAGCAGGGGTCCCCAAACTTGGCAGCTTTAAGACTTGTGCACTTCAACTCCCAGAATTCTGGAGTTGAAGTCCACAAGTCTTAAAGCTGCCAAGTTTGAAGACCTCTGGCATAGAGCAACAGAATCCTCAACTTATTCCCTACTTCTAAAACTGAGATACACACACACAGTATAAATCCATTGGCTTTCAGCTGTTCTTGTAGATCATAGCAATACCATTTCCCTTACTTTACTATCAGTTGGAATAAGCTGAATCCATACTGGCTCATCTGTTTCCATCAGTCGTTCTTCTGTTACACAGACCCAATTAGCTTCCTTATCTTTGATTTATGTTGAGCTCATCTGCTATTACAAAAGATCAAGTCTTTTATCTTTACTGGGCTCAAAGCCTGAAAGATAAAAGGGGGAAATAGCACTTCCATTTTTAATCTCTTTTCCCCTGTAACAGATTGCTAACTTGTCAACACCAAGAATGCTGTTCCTCATTACTACTATAATTGCTGCTATGGATTAAATAGATACAGAATACATATACTCCCCATCCCCGATGAAATGCTGAATGAGTAGTACCAACAGCTATTTAATAGGGAAAACCAAATATTGAAAGAGGATACCTTTAAAAAAATTGTGAATCTTTCAAATCAGAATCATATTGGGGCTATCAGGAAAATCCAGTACATTGTAACTCACCCCAAAGATTAAGTATATTCCCTAAAGCAGGGGTCCTCAAACTTTTTAAACGGGGCCAATTCATGGTCCCTCAGACTGTTGGGAGCTGGAGGAGGAAGGCCAGGCTTGGGGGATGGCCCCCACCCCGCAAGATCCACCCCCACCATTCTCTCCCACCTGCCAGCCCACTGGCCGAGTGTAGTGGGCGCAGAGTGTGTCTCCCTCCCGTGTCATTTGCGGGCAGCCGCAGTGAGCTTTGCAAGCCCTGAAGGCTGGAAGGTGAGGTGACAGCCCTCAGCCCCTCCCCCAGCCCGCATCTCCACCCGGACTCTCCACAGCACAGCTGCTGGGGGCAGCCAGGGACCATGTGGCTGCTCCACCGGTATTGCCCCTATGCCACCTGGCGCCCACCTGCCAGTCTGCGCCCTTCAGCCTTACCTTAACAGTGAGCAGAGCCCCGTGGGCTGGAAGATAAGGGCGACTGCTGGGAAGGGCGGGGGTGGGGCTTAATCACCACTGTGTGCAGGCCAAATAGATTGCACCGGCGGGCCGCATCCATCCCGTGGGCAGTAGTTTGAGGATGCCTACCCTAAAGTATCAACCAAGCTTATACCATCACTCCCAGTGAGTTCCTTCTCTTAACACCAGTTGAGCTGGTTGGACTTAATCAACTATGTTTCTGCTGATCTTGGTTATTTCCCAGGGACAGCTTCAGGCTTTTTATATTTTCACACAAACACCCATACCACAGCAGTAAGGTTACAGCCCTCATTTTTATGTTATTCCAAAGAGGCATTTACCAAAGGAATAACTTCCATTGCTATCTATGCTAACCAGCCTTAAATGCAACAATCCCAATGAGATTCAGCCAGTAGCTGGTTGCTTGATTCTTCCAGGACAGGTCCTCTCCTGATTTACAGCTGACAGGCAGTGTGGTCTCCTCTTCCATGCAAGGCAGATTGCTGACCTAAGCAGTACAGAAATGCAACATTGGATCATATGTTTCCAAGAAATTTGTCTCATGTTGTCTTCTACTTCTGTAGTACTGCTTTACTGGCTATTGAAAACTATGGCTGTAATTTAAGATACATTTGCTATGTTTTTCTACTTACTGTTGTATAATTAGCAACCCTGCTTTAAACTTTTCACATTGGTTTTCAAGCAATACTTTTCAAGGTGAACCTTCTATCTTTTAAAGTTAATCAGTTCAAGCAGAGAAGAAATATTTTACATTCAACTTGCTGTTTTGAGATGGGTACATAAAAAAAATATTAGTAGTAAAATATATTGATTCAATTAGAGCCATTAACTTTTGTGCGCTGCAGAATTATACTGAACTACATAAAGACACATAATTGTACTTTCCATACACAGATATAAAACAAAAATATTTATTTGAATGCTGCAGAAATTCTGTAGAACAAAGTAGACTGAACCACACATTTCCTGAACATGATACCAACTTAATTTTCAATTTAAATGGATTGAGGTTCTTCTTGTTGCTTTTGGACTCATAAAATTAAAATCTACTGGTAATTCTGGTTTTGGTGATTAAACAGATCTGTAGCTATTTAATAAATATGCATGCTCTGATAATACAAACATAAAAGCTGAGGAATTGTTGTTTGTCATGAAATCAATTTAGATGAGTTTTATACATTATTCCAGCGATTGAAGTTAGTTTGCTATTTATTATGAACTTGTTAAAACCTCCATATTTAACCAATTTATTTTGGGGTGGGGGGAAGGGTGGATCAGGAATATTCACTAGAGCAGGGAAGGAAAATAATTTCTGCTGATCCTATGCTGTCCTGCTTCCTTAAACGATTGGAACAATGGTCTTGCTTCAGCATGAAGATGCTTTACTTGACTGTATTTTGAAGGACATGTCATGATATTGTTGGCCTCCATTTTATTCCCAGCTTGCTGCTGAGACCATCTTTAGTTGTTTCCATTTTGAAGTAGCTTCCTTTCCCATGCCAACACTCTAGGTTGCTCTGGAAAAGCAGTCTGCTGCACAAACACACACCCATTTCTGACAAGTCACAGGTCACTGCTTCCCATGGCCATTTTGTCTTTTATTCTTTTAATTGCATTTTTGATCTCCCAGGAGACTAAAGGATTTGTCAGCCAGTTGTTTGATTTGTGCACGGATACAGGTCTACATTGGGAGATATGTTTGTTTATTATTTAATATGTATACTGCCTGATTCCCACTGATTGGACAGTTTACAAATGATTTAAAACGTGAAAAACAAGACAAATATAACAAAAAGCAAAGGAGGGACACAGAGGATGGAAACAAAGGAAGCAACCGAGATTAAAAGGAATCATCCTCACCAAAGGCCTAGGTGAAGAGCTACATTTTCAGGGCCCTTTGAAATACTAGTAGCATAGGAGCCATTCAGATCTTTGAGAAAAGCTCATTCCATAGGACAGGTATGCTTCCATGGTTCCAGTAGATAACATTGTTTAATGGAAGGAACCTGCCATGTACCTTTAAATGCTATAGGAAACAGATGCTCCCTCAAATAACCAGACTCCCTGCACTCACCCTTGCTGAGCAGCAAGCCTGATCCAGCAAGCAAACCAGCAAACATTTCTTCAAATCACAGCAAGCACCAGTAAGCTTACATCAGAGGTCTTCAAACTTGGCAGCTTTAAGACTTGTGGACTTCAACTCCCAGAATTCTCCAGCCAGTATAGCCAGCATAGCTGGCTGGAGAATTCTGGGAGTTGAAGTCCACAAGTCTTAAAGCTGCCAAGTTTGAAGACCTCTGGCTTACATGCAGCCAACTGCCTTCTCTCCTAGTTCTCTGCACCAACCTTTAGCCTTTTGTGCCCAGCCTTTCTTCGCTGCCTTTGCTGTGTCCTTTTTCAGTCCCAGCTTCTCCAGTAACCTTCCTCCCTTCCCATTTCCAAAACGACTAAAGCTGCACCCTGCATTTGGAAACCTTTCCAAAGACCATGCGGCTTTGGCCGGAACAGAAGTGGGTCCATACATGAGACAGCAAAGACAACAAGGAAGGTGCTGAATATAAGAGAGAAAGGTTGGTATGGAGACCTGGGAGAGAAGACAGAATGCTTGCTGACACTTGCTGAAGCTTTTGTGGGGCATGGACAGGCAGTTCTGGGGACTGTTCCACAAGTCAGGGTACAAGGTGGCCAAAAGGGCAAAGATGGGTGAATAAGTGGGTGAGAGGAGTTGAAGCATCCCCTGTGGTCATAAGTGCTGTTTGGATGCCAAATGCCTGAATATTGATTTCTTGACTGCAGGGGTGCTACAGTGGCCATGTCTTCGGGCACAGGTCATAAGTCCATTTTTTCAACACCATTGTAATTTTAAACAATCACTGACCAAATGAACCAAGGACTATATACAGCTAGGATTATATTCAGCGTTACCTGCAAACAGGGTGAGGTTTTTTGTTCTGTTTTGGAGAAAAATCAGAAAACAAGTCTCTTTAAAAATATGAATTATTTCTAAATAGTGCTCTTATCAGTAGAGTAGAAAGCAGAGCAGGTTTATGTATATCAGTTACAAATGAAGCTAGCAATTCAGTAGTGCTAATAGGGCAGTTTTTGATCATGTTGTGTCAGGATAATGGGCAGAATCCAGACAGTCGCAAAAATAGTTTTGTGATCATCAGCAAACTTGAGGCTTTCTTCTTTAACAGTAAAGCTTTGTTCCATATTTTTCTTCTTGCCTGTTCTGTGTTAGAAATGGGCAAGCCTTAATATGGAAGTTGCTCTGAAGGAAAAGAAAAATCCCCGGACTCAAGCTTTTTGCATGAGTCAGGAAGTATCATGTGTGAAAGTGGGTGGGGTAGAAAGTAAAGTTATTCCTGCTGGGAAGTGGTGTTTCTAACTCTCTCTCCCTTTCTGATAACTCTTGATATTACAAAAGTTGTTTGGAAAAGTCTTAGGATTGAAATGAAGTGTTTTGGCTTGAGATCTCTGATCGCTTCTGGCCTACTATTAGCAAGAGTATAAACAACATAATTGTTTGCTTATAATCTTCTGCAAATGTTCTTTTTTAATCTAGCAGTGAAGGTCTTTTATGTCAGAATAGAGATACTTTCATCCAATCATTTCTTTTAATCTCTCCTATAGAAAGGAAGCAAACATTCCATATGTATTAACTGCATTAAAATACAGTCACCTCTGAGCACTGAAGCATGGTTGAAAAGAAAAGGGCCCTAGAATTACAATCAATATGGTATATTTTCCAGAGCTTCTAAGTTCTTCTTGAGTGGGTGAAACTGAAAATCCCTGATATCAGCTTTTCTGCTTCCTTTTTAAATATGTCTACTTGTCTCCTTTGTCACAATTTTATTTCTCTTAATACACTGTATACAGTTTGATATTGTTTGGTGATTTTTAAACAGGTTTTTCTGCTTAATTTTGGGAAAGTAATGTTAGAGCAGCTGAGAAGTGCTTTAACATGGGGCAGTATAATCTAATTTGGGGGTCAAGGTTTTTGAAAGTAACTTTCTAGGTTCATGGCCAATCATTTCTGAAACCAAGTCATTTTCAAAATCAGTATGTTAAGGTCACTGTGGCTGTCCATGGAAAACAATGTAAAATGAAATCTGTCTTTTGTATACCCAAGTTCTGGATATTAAAATACCTCAGTTAAATTGGAATTAATAGGTATATTTTGGTCAGGTTACTTTTTAATACCAAAAGGGATTCTGTGTAGTGATATTTCTTATAAATAAGTGAAGTTTTTTTCCCTAGTTTGCAAATATATTGATGCAGTACAGAAGAAATGCTTAGTCCCACATAATGGGCTTTCAAAGCTACGAGCAAATAATCCGTAGAAGTGGGTATTTGCTATTAAGTTTCCTGGTATCTCAGTTCAACCGGTCTTCTAGGATTTTTGGGATTATTTCTCAGTTTCCGAGAAGTAAAAAAAAATGTTGTCTTGTGATGTCAAGAAATACGTCAGTATTTTGATTGGAAGGGGCTGTCCAGGAGAGGGAGAGTCATTAACTAGAGTTGGTTAGAAGATGAGGAGGTAGAAAAAATGTTTTAAATAAATAAAAATTGTGGCTCATACCTGGCAAGGTTTACAGTATATCAATCCATTATCAGCATATCAATCTATCTATCCTGCCGCATCACATACAGGTTTGGCAATTCAATTTGAACAGTATGTTACGCCTCTTCCATGATAAACTCTGCATAAATTAATCATACTGCTAAAGCAATTTAATAATTACGTAATAGATATTTAGTGTACATTTTATCTACTCATTAACTCAAAAAAATATATCAACAACACAAAATAAAACCAACCAGTAACACAGGAAATAGGAGAACAGTATGAATTTTTCCATAAAATGCAAGTGTGCATGTATAAAATGGTTGGGAGAAGGAAGATGGCACAAACAGATAACTGGTGGTACCAGACACTTTCTTTGAGGAGATATTTTGTAAATGAGGGTACTCTAACTGAGAAGGCCTCTTTCTTCCCAACTCTCAAATTTCAATTAAAAATCTTAGAGAAAACGTAAACTAGATTTAACAAATGTAAATATTTTAGAATGAACTTTTAAATTCGATAAAGGTTAAAAAAAAAGACATTAAGACATTTCATAATTAAGTATCCCTGTTGAACTTCTCTACATAGATTAAATATTTGTCACGTGTAGAAAATCATTTTGGCAGAGCCTATGATATGAGAAATAAAGGTAATTAATGATAAGAGACTTTTAAACAATGGCAATTGGCTGTTATTTTCTACTAGAATGGCTTTTTAGTTTCGGAGAATGAAAATGGGATAGCTACATGACCAAATGCCAGATATATCTTTGAGATTGCCTCTGAATGTTTTCCTACATTTTGAAGTAATTGAAATCTTTGAAATTGTAAGACACTGTCAAATTTAAATTTAAACCTGTCAAATTTATTATTTAAAAAAACAACAACCCATAAATCCTACTGACTCTTAAATGAATGGTATAATTAAACAAGAAAGGTTTAGCTATGCAGTAGCAAAAGCCAAATCCCTGAAAGAATTAAAGATAATAGTTGGGTTTGATAAATCTTCAGCATTCAAAGATAAAACTCTATATCAGGGGTGTCAAACTCACGGCCATGAGAAAGTTGCGTCATGTGCCCCACCCCCATCCAGTTTAGCGAAGGGAAAAAAGTCCTGATACGACGCTGTGACGACGCGAGTTTGACACCCCTGCTCTATATCTACCGGTAACTAGAACTTAGAATTCTATTATAGTATGGTTCTTCCTTCGGCATACACGTCTCTTTGCATAAACTCTTGAAACAGCTAGAACTTTTTATAACAACTGTCAAATATATATTTGAGCCATTAATCTGATTTACCAGTACCTAGGTTATAAAGAAAAAGCTAAAATTTGCATGCATAATGCTGTATGTTAATGATTGTCAAATGTTTCTCTAAGGATCTACTTCTGTTTTTCTCATTAGGAAGAAAGTTCTGGCACTGTTGCATCAGTATCTACACTCAGTCTATTAAACACTGGGGTATGAAATTTAATATTTTTCTTTCACATTCTATGCCATTTAGGATCTTCGTAGCATTCATTGAAATACAAGGTAGATTACATAATTGTAGTATAAGTGAACAGTACTAACACATCACGTCATTAAATGCCATTAACAAAAAGGGGAAATTATATTAACTGCTTTTGTTGAATATTAAAAATTGATATTAATTGTCTTGTTTCTCTTAAGTTTACATAATTTTACTGTTCAGTTGAAATATGCTTTAATATATAAATTTCATTTATATTCAGTTGATTCTGCTGCACAATACATTTGGCCAATTTATTTTGTTGGTGTAAATGTATAGGCATTTTCAGTAGCTTTAATATCTCATTACTTTATGAAAGTTGTTACTTTAAATACAATGGGAGTGTTGAAATCTTCCGGCAACGAATTAAAATGAGTTGTTGAAAAAAAAAAGAATGTTAGACTTGAATTTGTTAAAGGCTTCAGTTATTTTCTTGTAATTTGAAGAAAAATGCTAAAAGAATAGTTGTTTCTTTGATCACCTGGGCTCATACAAAATATTCCTTTATAAACTGTTTACTCCTTCGAGCTCAGCTCTATAATTGTTCTCTCTTTAAGGTTCAGAGGTTCAGAAGAAAGTGATTTATTTGTTTAAAAAATCATACAGTAACTAATTACAAATAAATCTTTTAATTACAAAAATGAGTGACAACTAATAACATGATGTGACACATCACAGTTGGGGATGTGATGACAAATGGGATTGTGAATAACTAGACTTAGATTTTTATTTAGAAACCTGATCCTGCCCTCTTCAGAAGCAGTTACAGCTTTCAGTGTGACTATTTTATTAGGCAGAAAATCAAGCAAAATTTTCCTACCGTCTTAATTTTTACTAGTGTCTTAAAATTTTATTAATGTCTTAAACCACACACCAGACTAGCCTATTGAGAAATCTTGTTTTGAATTCTCAGTGAATTCAATATTTAGATCTTCTCAACTGCCATTTAATATCTTTTGCCCCTTTCTGTTGTTGTCAGTGGTTTTAATAGAAAGTCACATCATGTAAGAGTTACTGGCACCTCATTGTGTTTGAAAAAAAGATTATGTATTCTATTCCATTTAATATATATCAGAATTGGAAATAAACTGGGTCCATTTCAACATATATTTACAAATGGAAGGTTTGCCGTGATATTTTCCTTTCCTTGCTTTGCCTCTGTTGAGCTGGTTTTTCAATCCTGTATATATTTGAATGGCTTTTCTTATTCTGTGACTCTCTGTGAAGCCAAAAATAATAATCTTGGTAACAAGATGGAATTTGTGGGGTGATGATGGCATTTAGTTGGGGTCCTAATACTTGGGTTTTGTTTTTTGTTTTTTTTAACATCTTTATAAAACGCCTGACTTGAATTGGAGACTATGAAGAAGTCATAGAGTGTAGATTAGATTGGAAAGTTAAAAAAACCCCAGAAGATGACAAACCTTTTATGTACATACGCTTTGTAGCTGCCAAGAATTGAGTTTGACTTGAGGGCATCCCTCTTTTATCAGATGTTTTAAAATGCTTCTTCTTCTTAGGACTGCTTATTGCTTTGGATTCAAAGGAATAAAGTTTTTTGCATGCACATTGCAAAGAAAGATGTGCCTGCACTATCTGAAGACCTCAGTGCATCTGAAACATTCTATTGTTTACAAAAAAAAGACATGTTGATTGATTTGTTACTCCATTTAGTTATCTTCACTTCCTCTTTTTAGAAGTATGTTGCCATATCCACAGCAATGCAGCCTGCTTTTGTTCTGATTATTTTGTTTATGAGGCTTTCTGTTTAATATCCACCAAAGTCTCTTTGTTAATGCCAGCATTTTCTCTCTGAAGTGCAAATTTTGAAGTTAAATCCCTCGTTTTTAGGAAGACCTGATTTTGGTTTTGTTATTCATTTAAGTCCAGACAGAAATTTCCTTGTGTTCTACTCTGGGAAGAATGACATATCGTGATTTGATATATTAAATAGAATACTTAATAAATTTAGAATTCCTCATTTGAACTCAAATTCAAGTTTCAGTTTTTCAAGAAAGGATCATACAGAATGGGGTCTATGGTGGAAGAAATTGGATTGGTATCTGACTCAGAATTCCTCTAAATTGTATTTTTTTATAGTTTACATAACAAAAACTTTTGGGCTTCCATCAGTTCTCCTGAACATGTCTGTTTTCAGCAGGTAATAGACAGAAGAAAACCTTTTGATGAAACAAGACAGAATTAGCAAACTGTCTATTTCCTGAGTATTAATCTAAGGCAGGACTGTCAAACTTGATTTCATTGAGGGCCGCATCAGGGTTGTGTTTGTCCTGGGGGGAGGCATGGCCAGGGAGGCATGGCCAGCTTGACATCATTTATGTCGGGGGCACCTGTAATGGCCCAGGTGGGGTTGGGGGATCCTTCTTTCTGTCCTTCCTTCCTTCCTTCCTTCCTTCCTTCCTTCCTTCCTTCCTTCTTCTTTCTCTTCTTCCCTTCTTTTTCCTTCCTTGCTCTCTTCCCATCTTCCCTTCTTTTTCTTTGTCTTCCCTCTTCCCCTTTCTCCTTCCCTGTCCCTTCTTGGATGCTCAAATGCAAAAGGGGAAACATTTCTCCTTTTGTTTTGTTTTGGTTTTAAGTTTGTTTTGCTAGCCCTCTGCCAGTGAAAACAGAGCACAGGGGCTCTATTTTTGCTGGCAGAGGCATTGTGGGCCAGTCCTTCGCTGTTTTCAGGGCCCCCACAGGCCAGATGTAAGCACCCCATGGGCAGGGTCTGGCCTGCGGGCCTTGACACCCCTGATATAAGGAATCCAGTTGAGTGATGTGGTGGCTTAGTAGTGAAGACACTCGCCTCCCATTTGAAAGTTTGAGAGTTCAGTCCTAGGTAGTGGCAGATATTTCTCTTCTAGCGAATAAAAAAAAGATATCTGCTGTGAACTCCATGTGGCATCAGGAAGGGCATCCGGCCAGTAAATGCTTAGCTCCATCCAGTCAACTCTACCCAAATTAAGGGATTACAGGGTCGTAAAAATAGAGTTTTTTTTTTTAATCTAGGGAATCCAATATGTCTGTTTAAGGACTAATAGCTTTATGAATTCTAAGAGCGTAAAAGACATACAGAGATTAAAAAAACAAGATATTTCCTGCCTGAATACTAATAGTATAATATAGTTTTCCGCCCAAGTAGAAAAGGCAGTGGGAGGAAACAGATTGCCAAATTTCTTTGAGAAAAAACTCTAAACTAAGTAAACCTCAGTGGAATTAGGAGAACCTTAGATGCTGCTACATATCTACAGCAATGGTGCTTGCTGAGGCTGTGCAGCTGTTACCCTTGGCATTTCCCCCAATGCAGTAGACACGAAGCATATGAACTGAAATGCTTACAGTGTATAAATTAAAAGCTGTAGCAAATGTTCAGCTGTGATGTGCAAACATGATTCTCTGCAGCGTATCTTGCCGACTAAGTACCTTCAGGAAATGGATAGCTTTCCATCCTGCTTATAGCATCTTCATGGACAGTTGAGGAATCAACCGCATTTCAAAGATCTGACTGACATAATGCAACAGAATTTAAGGAATATAATGTGGATTAGTTGTATTATCTTAATCTAGACTTATTAGTTCTTAGAAGTGTTTAAGACAGCTTACCAAATTTGCAGCAATCTGAATTCAAAGGGCAAAACATGATTTGGAGTATAGGTGGATAACATTTTCAGATAACATTTTCTGGGGATTCTAGATGAGTTGATGAGGGAGGTTGTGCAAACCCAGATAAACCCACTGCAGATAAAGTTGCAGCTGCTTTAATGTATTCCCAGCAGGTCCTTTTATGCATGTATAGTGCTTCACCTTATATTTTGCCCTTCAGATTAGGAGCTCTTTACGGCTCTACTATGTATATCATCTTGTATTAGTCATAGACTTGATTTATATAAAGGACCAAGTTTATTTACCTGTGGTTTCCTTGGTTTGGATTCATGTGCTATGCACCCTTAGCCACTGTGGTTTGAAAATGATGGTGTATACTTTAGTATAATCTGTATAATGACTAGCTTCTGCAGCTTCTTCTGGAAAATTATCATTTAAAACTGGATTATACAATGTATGAGTGCAACCATTGCTTTGTAACTGCTTGATTTTTTCTTCTTGAAAACAAAATGTCACATAAGAAAACCAATATATCACAGTCTGGGGCAATATTGTATATTTTTCTTCTTGGTTCATATATTTGAATTCCTTGAGACTGTGCTGCGTACATAGCTGAAGATCATGAACATTACTTGGTCTGTTTTTAGCAGGTGTTACAGTTAAAAGAAGTCATGAGATAACAATATTAGCTTAAAGCATTATTTTATCTAAAATATACAGCACTATTTTATTACCAAGCATATAGGGGATTGTTTTTCATTTTTTCACATGTACCAAAGTCTACATAAAGAACTCAGGGTTTAGAACTTTTTCCTTCCTTTGATCCCAAAGAAAACAGTGTCCAAACTACATTTTTAATTGAGTTTCAGTTTTTTAATCAAGAAATCGTTATTTACCTTAGCTGTCCTTAAAAATCTATTTAAATATCGATTGATTTATTAAAAGATACAAATCATCAGTTTCACTGTACAGCATAAAATTTGCATTGGTACAGAATTCAATAATTTAATAATTTCAGCATTCATATTTTTATGTTATTTTGAAGAGCAGTTTCTAATCCTTAAATTTTGAAGGCTAGTATAAAAGTACTAATAGTCGACACCTGGGTAATTATTTTGTTATTTCACTTTCAGTCTGTATCCTAAGTTAATACCTAAGTTTTAACAGGACAAGCAAATAAAATCTGTGCAGGAAGCTGAAGAACTACAGTAATATTAGCACAACATGTTTTGAGTATTCTTTTGAGTGCGCTGCCTGCTAATAAACCATGAAAACCTCTGCATCCGTGTGTTCACTGACACCTTTTCTGTTGCATTTTGTTGCACCATTTGCACAACTGTATTGCTTCTGCTGATTTGTTCTTTGAAGTGTATCTGTGTATATTCTATGTCCATTATCTAAGCTACTGATTCTTCCCAATGGACCCCTGAGGTGGAGATAAATTTAAATTCAGAACTGGGGGGAGGTGCAATAATGTGGACTTCTATTGACAGTTATTTAAGATAAAAATACTACATATTAGGATATTAATAAAGATTTGAAATGTATTAGTCAAACAGTATTGTGTAAGGGTCAGTTCAAACTTGCTCAATAAAAAGAAATTGCTGATTCCACCAGTTAAGTATAAGTAATGAAGATATTTTTCATGGCTGATATATATAAATTATAAAACAAGCACAGGTAGTCCTTGACTTACAACCACAGTTGAGCCCAGAATTTCTGTTGCTAAGCGAGACAGTTGTTAAGTGAGTTTTGCTCCATTTTTATGAGCTTTCTTGCTACAGTTGTTAAGTGAATCACCGCAGTTGATAAATTAGTAATCCAGCTGTTAAGTGAATCTGGCTTCCCCGTCGACTTTGCTTGTCAGAAGGTCACAAAGGGGGATCACATGACCTCGGGACACAGCAACGGTCATAACGGTCATAACAGTCATAAGTATGAATCAGTTGCCAAGCCTCTGAATTTTGATCACATGATCATGGAGATGCTGCAGAGGTTGTAATGGTGAAAAATGGTCATAAGTCACATTTTTCAGTGCCATTGTAACTTTAAATGGTCACTAAATGAACTCTTTGTAAATTGAGCACTAACTGTGTTTATTTTAGATTGAAGTACCATGTAATATGGCATACAAAATGTAGAAGAGATACAGATATTCTTTGACTTATTACCACAATTGGATGGAATTTTGGTCACTAAGCACTGCAGTTGTTAAGTCTGTCATTATGTGACCGGACTTGATTCTACGACCATTTTTACAATGGTTTTTAAGCGACTCAGGTGGTGGTTAAGTAAATCCAGCTTCCTCAATTGACTGTTCTTGTCAGAAGCCAGTTGAGAAGGTTGCAATCACATGACCGCAAGGCACTGCAGCTGTCATAAATGTGAGCTGATTACCAAGTATCCAAATTGCAATCACATGACCATAGGGGGTAGCACAACAGTCATAACTTCAAGGATGGGACTTAAGTTACTTTTTCCAAGGCCATGGTAACTTTGAACTGTAGTTAAACGGTTTTAAGTCAACAACTACTTGTAGCAATATAAGCATATTCAGAAGACCTTCTTGGTGGACCATTGTTTATGGTGTAGCATTTTCTAGTAATGCTGTTCTGGCATGCAGCTTGATTGTTAACTTGTTTAATCAGAATTTAAGTTCAGATATTATATTTCAGTCCAATTGCTTTAAAATGGAAGGAAAAGATTCTCACTCCATCTTCAGTGAAGATGGAGGAGGACAATGGTGCAAGTGTGAATCCAAGGTCCTTGTACTCTTATTTCATTTGAACTAGGAAAGTTTTATTTCCGTGGTGTCTTGCCTTCTCTTTGCTTGTAACTTTCAGCTTGCATAATATTGTTGTAGGTTGTAAGTGTCAGAAACTATCTTTCTCTGTGGCACTGATCCAATGTTTCTCTTTTAATCTTAAAGTAGCCCTGCTTCGTGGCAACCACTGTTTATCTAAAATGAACCTGACAGAACTTTAAATCACCTGATCTCCATAGGTAGAGGGTAGAATATGAACTGTGCAGGTTATTATATTTACAAATCTGTAAAAGTATATTATTTAATTTTGTTTAGGAATATGAAGCACGGATAGGAAAATTGTGTAAACCACCCCAAGCAACAAGGCGTAGACATTTTGAATTTGAGCCACTTTCAACCACTGCTCTTATTCTGGAGGATCGACCATCGTAAGTCCCTGTGGATTCTTTTTACAAGTGTTTCACTGTCAAATCAAAAAGTAAGCTGAGGTAGATACTCAGGTATATTATGCTTGGATTGTAGCACACAGTGCCTCCCCTTTCCAACAATAATAAAACTTATTTTTTTTATAAAGGTATATGCAGTGGGAATAATTATATACATACATACATACATACATACATACATACATACATACATACATGCCATTCCATAGTTCATATTAGGAAAACTAAAACCTATCTTAATAGGAACTACAAAAAAGTATCTTAACTTTAATAAGTATCAATTGGGAAAAAAACTTTTTAGCTAACCATCATGTTCTAATCTGTAGTCTGTTTGAGTAAAATCTAATACTGCTTTACTTTTAAACTTAAACCATTTAAAAATCTAAGTGGATACAACTTTACTACATAAAATGTTAATGTTAGCATATATCTGAGGAACTGTACTTTGTACAATTGACCATGCTGCTGAAAATAATCCTGTTTCTAAAGCAACTGGTAATGCTTTCTTTGGAACTCTGATTTTGAAGCAAAGCTTTGAAATATAATACTAAGATTAAATAATAAAACCGGCTTTTTTATCACTTGAAAATAATTAGCGTCTACTCTGCATGGAGTTGATAATTCAAACTGATTCGGTGAAGTAACTTGTTGCTTGTTTATTTTTAATTTATTTAGAAGATTTACATGTCGAAGATCTATATGTTAAGGATTCAGAGTGTTTGATATTTTGCATATATCAAGAGTCCTTTTGGCTAAAGTCAAGTGTGAAGGTTAGACTATTTGGGTTGATAAAGAAGTAAACAATGAAACGTTTATAGAATAACACTTAATGAAGCATGAAGCTGCTACTAAGAGTAGAAATAGACACTTGGGTGATTTATACTTTGCTCTTTCAGCATTAATGAGGGTAACATACTTGGAACGATTTTTTTAGGGACCAGAGCATGCAAATTTGCAGCTGTCTATTTGCAGGTTGCAAGTACTACTTGTCCACATATGTAATGCTGTCAATTTCCCCTTGTAGATAGCTTTTTTTATCCTCTAATCAGCTTTTTTCTCAAATCATTCCTATCGCTAATTAGAGTAGCAACAGAACATTTTCTAAAATCCTTGAACATTTCTTTTAAGTTTAGTTTGGGAGGATATTATGACTTCAGGGAAGGAGTGAATTATTTGAGTGATTGGAGTAGGAGTTAGATGAAAAGCAACTTATTGGAGCTGCAGGGCTCGGGTAGTGAATTATTTTATAGCAAGGAAGGAGAGAAGGATGTCAGAATGGATAAATAAAGTTTGTGTGGAAGAGGTATGGCCCTATTTTTTTATTTTATTTTTTGAATGCTTTGGAATAGGTACAGTTCTCAAATATATGAACAGTTGAATAATGAAAACAGTGACGTTGTATAGTACACTGGAGAATAATTATATTATATCTCAGGGGTCTATTCCTTTGGGTTTCATGGAACCATTATCTTTTTGGTTTTATTTCCCCACATACTTGCATTGGTATATTTTTCCCATGTTCTCCTCAGAACCGATGATGGGATACGTTTATATTTTCAGCACTCTTATTCAGTAATTTCAGATCTCTTTCAGATAGAGCAATAATAATCCTGTATCATTTCATATTACCCTTCAAATATCCTTGGTCCAAATTTGTTTGACGTTCACCTTCCACTGAATCTAGAAACTGAACTGTTTTAGCGTAAAACCATTTAGTTCAGGCTGTAATTTGTTCCATTACTTGCTCCTAAAACATTAGTTATATGTTTTTATGTAAATTATTTGTGATAACCTGTAAAAGGAAGGATCTGTTGGGAAAATATACCATTCAAGTATTCAATTTTTTAAATGTATGGAACATGTAACAAGACTTTAATTTGATTAATCTATACAGTACTTAAAATTCTTTTCAGGAACCTTCCTGCAAAATCTACAGAGGAGGCTTTACGTCACAGACAAGAATACGACGAAATGGTGGCAGAAGCAAAAAAGAGAGGTATGTCTGATCTAATATATTTAGTCCATTATGTAATTTATCAGATTTAACCAAACTATAAAAACTGGCTTGTTACAGAGGCACTCTCCTGTTTATGTTCTTCAAATAAAGTTAAAACCGCATTCTTCCAAGTCTTACGGGATATTTTTACTACTTCAGGACCATGTGTACGCTACAAAGAAAAATTTATAAACCAGAAAATTTAATTTCCATGATTGATTAATTGACTGTTTCATATTTAAACTGAAACTTGAATTATAATTACTCAGTGAGTGTAAACATTCATAAACTAAGATATAGGTAAAGTGTTTTAAAAACATGTGTTTTCTCATGTGCATACAGAGACACAATATATCATTATTTATTTGCATTCTGCCTTTATTATTTTTACAAATAACTCAAGACAGCGAACATATCCTTCTTTCTCCTGTTTTCCCCACAACAACATCCCTATGTGGTGAGTTGGGCTGGTCCAAGGTCACGCAAATAACTACAGTAGATAAATCATATCTATTTGCAGATTATCCTGGAAGAATTTGTAGCATGACTTTTATAAATTTATACACACACACACCGCACATTGAACAAGTAAATTATGCAGTGTATTAATATGGACATGAAGATGGACATGAAGACATTTCCATTTTTCTATCCACAATAATCTTTTTCAGAATAGCATTCCATAGATCCTTTTTGAAGGCAAAACATAGCCATCTCTTTCCATGAATGAACTTCTTTTGCACAGTGTGCATTGTTTGTGTACCTGAAATGTTTGTTGTTTGATGTATTATAAATGTAAGTATTAAATTACTTCATGATTTGATCTTTGACTCTCTGTCAAGCTGATCATCTTTGATGACAAACCAAAGGTGCTACTTAAAACACACACACACCTTTATATATATGAAAGAGATTGTTTATTATATATGCTTCCCAGAACTGCTCAGATTCATTTGGCTGAAATGGAAAAACTATAGAAATTAAATGAATGAATGAATGAATGTTTCTTTCTAGCAGCAAGATGTTTGCTACATGAAAGAAGCATAAACCATCATACAAAATATAGCACATTTGGCACATGCTATTATGTTAAACACCTTTAGTTAGTATTTCCAGTATTTCCGTCCCAAGTATGCTACTAAACCAGATTCATTCCATCCCTTATTTTAGTGGGCTTGATCTGTAGAAAATTATGTTGTATTTAATCATACAGAGAACTCTTATCTTTAATACCACAAATATTTCAAAAATTGTAAAACAGAACATAAAACAACTATTGTTGATTGCCGCATATTTTCAGGTGGAAGTTTCCAAGGTGGAAGTTTCCAAGATTGTGATTATTCTATTTCATCTTTATATTTAAGTATAATATACTTATATATTTAAGTACAGTTGTGGTTCAGAGTATAGTAATATTCTGATGGGTCAAGAAACAAAGTTGTAAATTATTTTTAAATTAATTTTTTTAATTTTGAGGGCATTTTTAAGATTCTGAGAGACCAAGAGGCAGCATTTTATTTTGATTTTCCCTTTTTTGTTCGCTGAAGTCATGGCTAGGAGAATATGGGGAACTATTGAAATAATTGTTTCCATTATATTGTAACAGATTATTTTTGCTAATTTGAAGAAATAATACTGATCCACTCAGTTTGAAATACTAAATTAAGTTACGTATGAGGGATGGGGACCCCACCATTGCTGAAACCTATGACAATTGTCCCATTCTTTAAAAATCATTAGATCTTTCTTCTATGTTTTTTCTCATTTTGTATCCCTATAGTTATATACAATTATTTTGATAGGACAATGCCTCATGATATGAAGTGGATTCTAATCTAATCTAAGAAAACTTATTTTAAATAAAAGCAGTATTGCTCTCCAGGGGCACCAGCGTGCCCATAGTAGTTTTCCTTGACATCCGTCAGACTCTGTGTCTTGATGCGTAAAAAAGTGACATCAGAATTTACTATGATTATGTAGATTTTCAAAGTCACAAAATGGTGACTGTAAGATATGAGTAAAATACTGCATCTTTAGAAATGTAACATTCTTGGAAATGTTCTCATTTTATTCCAGATCATGCCACCTGACCATTCCAGGTGTTATGGAGCTATTCCCCCCCCCCAATCAAATCTTCCAAAATAAGGAAGTGATTTATGGTATTCCAAATCTACTTCTAGAAAACAGCTGGACACCACTCTTGGGACTGCCCAATAGGAAAAAAACCATAACATTCTAGAATTCCCCAGGATGCTACTTTTCTGGAGATGGAAGACTTTGCACATATCTGTTTACTTTTTCTGATGTTGAAAAAAGAGCTGCAACAGTGTAATAAATACATTCATTCCTGTAATCAGAATTATCTCTGCTATGAGCTGCTTTACATAAGCAGATATATATTTTATAAGCATTTATATTTAAGAGACCCGTATCCTTTAATTATCTAATATTTGTTTTAAACATGGCTTTTTGATGTCACATTGCAATTAAAATTCTGAATTTAATAGAAATTAAAGAAGCTCACCGAAGGAAGAAAATAATGAAAGAACGCTTCAAACAAGAGGAGAATATTGCTAGTGCTATGGTGATTTGGGTCAATGAAATTCTGCCTAATTGGGAGAGCATGTAAGTGTAGAATACTTGGTAAAACAAGATTGATGCAAACTTCTGCGTGTTTCCTTTCTGTTCTCTGCTGTACTTTTAATTCATCACAACATAGAATTACCTTCGCTTGTATCTGCTATTCTATTTTTTAAATTCAGAAATCACATATTAAGAGAGCAGTGCCATCTTATAAGATCAGGCAATATTATACTCGCAGGAAGCACTACTAGTAAATTTCATTAAAAGATCTCTGGCTTCTTATATGAAGCTAAAGTTTACTGCTGTATTTAATGCTAGGGTATTTCTAGCAGTGCTCAAACGATTGCATTTACCCTATTTTTACTTCTCTGTCTTTATAGGCGTTCTACAAGGCGCGTGCGAGAATTATGGTGGCAAGGATTACCTCCAAGCGTTCGTGGAAGGGTTTGGAGTCTTGCTGTAGGAAATGAATTGAATATCACTCCTGGTATGTTTGAAGCATATAATAGTTTCAAGTGATATTCTGCAATATCTTGGTTGTCTTGAGTGTATGATGGTGTGCATTTTGCCCAGGAATAATGGCATTATTAGGTGTCACACTTCAAAGGTGGTCACCACCTTTAAAGTGCTCCATGGCATGGGACCTGGGTATTTGCGGGACCGCCTTCTGCCGCCGACAGCCTCCCACCGACCAGTACGCTCCCAAAGAGAGGGACTCCTCAGGGTGCCATCAGTCAGGCAATGTCAGCTGGCGACCCCCAGGGGGAGGGCCTTCTCTGTGGCAGCTCCTGCTCTCTGGAACGATTTGCCCCCGGAGATACGAAGGATATCGGATCTCCGGGTTTTTCGCCGTGTCCTAAAAACTTTTCTTTTCCAAGCAGGGCTGGCGTGAACCCCCCCCCCCTTTTATTTAGCCTTTTTAGCCTTTTAAATTGTCAAATGGGTTTTAGTTTCAAATGTTTTAAATTTTGGGCCACAGTTATATAATTCTTTTAAAATTTTAAATTTTGTATTGGTGTGTGTTTTAGTTCTAGCTGTGCACTGCCCTGAGTTCACGAGGAGAAGGGCGGGATTCAAATTGAATAAAATAAATAAATAAATAAATAAATAACCTAGTGCTCCCCTTATAAATGATGAGATTATGCGGCACTCAGATCCCTGTCTTAAATTGAAGCGCTTTCTTTAAAGATAATAAGGCTGAATGAAAAAAATCCAGAGTTTTTGAACTATTCTACAAGTTAAACTTATGTGGTGGTTGACTAACATTTCTTTAGCTAGTAATAATCTATAATATTTTAAATGTTAGCTGTAAACAACTTAGAAATAATGTGAAGTTAATAGAAGTGTGAATTATTTGTGAAGTCTTAACAAACTAATTTTCTTTTTAGTTTGAATGGTTAATTTCTGAACAGATTATCAAAGGTTTTTCTATATTAGTGCTCCCTTGCACCACTTCTGGCTTAGGATCAATATCATTGTAATTAAGTAAATGTAGACAGATTTTCCCCAGAAGGAAGAAACTACTAAAAGGACATTAAATGGTGTGTGTGTGGTGTGAAAGAGAGAGAGAGGGAGGGGGGAGGGGGAGGGAAGCTTATTTTTAATAGCTGCAGTTGTGATTCAGTGACTAGAAAGGTGATGACCAGGTTGTTTGAGCCAAACAATGATAATCAACAGTTTCTCATCAAACTTTAATTAGGTGTCAAATGGTGTATCATTGAATTAGATCCTGGGCTTTCTACTCTTCATTTTTATTAATGACTTAGATATATCACATTTGCAGTTAATACAAGACTTGATGGTAAAGTTAATACTGTAGCTCACAAGAGCAAAATTCAAAATGTCCTTGACTCATCAGAAAGATGAACTAGAAGTAACAGAATAATATTTAATGGAGATAGATGCACAGTTTTCCAGTTAGGGAATAGAATGCGCAATCGAATGCGTAAGAAATGAGGATTATCTGACATGATAAATGAGAGCAGACTATTTGAATTGTAGTTGATTGTAAAATGAATGTGACTCAGCAATGTGACAATGCTTCTAAGAAGGCAAATTCAATTTTAGGGTCTACAAATCTACTTTCAAAATCATGGGAAGCAATCATTCCATTTAGCTTTGGATTGTTCAACCCTTTCTGTTGGCATGAGTAGGATAGGCTTGTCTTAGGAGGACAGAATGGTTCCTCAGGTAACCTGGACCTAGGCCATAAGGCAGTGGTTCTCAATCTTCCTAATGCCGCAACCCTTTAATACAGTTCCTCATGTTATGGTGACCCCAATCATAAAATTATTCCTAAAACCATTGAAAATATGTGTTTTCCGATGGTCTTAGGCGACCCCTGTGAAAGGGTCGTTGGACCCCCAAAGGGGTCGCGAACCACAGGTTGAGAACCACTGCCATAAGGGCTTTAATGGTCATAACCAATACCTTGAACTGTACTTGGAAGCAGACTAGTAGACCAGAAGTTCACAGGGCAGAGTTGTAATATGTGTCAGGTACAAGAAACCAGGAATCAAGTTTGTTTAAATGAGTACAATGTTATTCCATGGTAGCTCTCTTCAAGAATTTGAATTAGTAACAATCAAAACAAATTGGCAGATTTCAGTCAACGGAATTCAAGGAGGGCTGAACTTAGATCTCTTACGGTTACAGATGAACTCCAAATTACATACTTGATTCCTTCCTCAGGCTCGGTCTGGTCATTTTCTATGTCACTGGCCATCCTAGAGGCCCCAAAGACTGCTTTCAGTGCCACACTTTGTACCACCTGAAGCTTCTGAATGAACGACAAGGGTAGCCTCCTGTACATCCCAATCCAGTAGTCCAGGTGAAAAATGACCAGGACTTGAGTAACTGATTACAGGGAGTCATGATCCAGGAAAGGTCAAAACTGGTGTACAAACTGGAGCAGTGCAAAAGCTCTCCTGGTCATGCCTGCCACTTGCTCGTCGGGCAGGAGATGTGACTCGAGGAGAACCCCTAGGTCAGTGATGGCTAACCTTTTTGCTGTCGCATGCCAAAAGCGGGGGAGGGGGTCACGCGTGCGTGCCACACCCATAATTCAATGTGCCCCACCCCCTCGCGCATGACCCCCCTGCTTTTGGCAAGTGATGGCCCGGTGGGCCCGTTTTTCACCCTCCCCAGGCTCCAGAGGCTTTCTAGGAGCCGGGAGAGGGTGAAAACAGCCTTCCCCATACACACCCCCAGAAGCGCTCCGGAGGCTGGAAACGGCCCGTTTGCCGACTTCCAGTGGGACTGGAAGGCCCGTTTTTTGCTCTCCCCAGCCTCCAGAGGCTTTCTAGGAGCCTGGGGAGAACAAAAACGGCCTCCCCTCCCCCTCCCCCCCGAGGCCGTAGAAAGGTTCTGGAGCTGAGCTAGGGCACTCACGTGCCCACCGATATGGCTCCGCGTGCCACAGGTTCGCCATCACGGCCCTAGGTTGAGATGGGGTAGTGCAACCCTATCTCAGTATGGGCTGTTGCCTAACAACTGCAACTAGACTACCGGAACTGCCATCACTAAGTGGTACAAACAGGTGACATTTCGCCTAACCATCATTTTGCTTAGGGATAGAAATTTCAGTCCCAGTTAGGGTTGTTAAGTAAGGACCACCTGTATGTATATGCATATTCATGATAACAAAAGCATATATTTGTCACTTTGTATTCTCTTTTTACCCTTTGGTGAGTAGAGTGAATCTAATCACTGAGGTTAGAAGTTCCTAAATCAATAAACTGAGACTTCCATTAGTCAATTTATAAAAGTTCTGATTTTTTTAAAAAAAAATCAGTAAATTAATACTGGAATGGAAATTATACGGTTCAATTTGCAAAATCGTAAATTTGTTTTTTGACTACATTTTGCTGTGTTTTGCAGAACTCTATGAAATCTTCTTATCTAGAGCCAAGGAACGATGGAAGATTTTTGGAGAGACAGGCACTGAAAATGATACAGAAGGTATTTTGAAATGGCTGCTCATATCGTTTCACAATGCATGATATACTGTTCGTAGTGTTTATTATACCGTAAAGACACTTTCAGGGATTTTAACAATATAATTTCCCAACAGAACCATTTAGCAGACAATTGTGTGTTTCATACTTACTTAAAGGGAAAGTCAGAGAGAAAAATTCTAGAAATGTTATGTACCGTGTTTCCCTAAAAATAAGACCCTGTCTTATATTTTTTTGAGCCCTGAAATAAGCGCTTGGCCTTATTGTCATGCGCTCAAAAGCCCGATTGGGCTTATTATCAGGGGATGTCTTATTTTATGGAAAACAAGGTAGAAGGTCACATTTGGGACTCTAGGCTCTCTACTACAATTCTGAATTATCAGTGTCATGTGAAACTGGATGTGCTCAACCCTGTGTTAGAAGATCTTTGTTTTACATTACAACTTCATAGCTATTGTTGTTATAAGCTTCATAATGCCCTTCCGAAAAAACAGCCTGGCTATATAACTTAGTAAAAGTCTGATTTTATAAGCCATGCTAATTTTTTCTGCTAAGTTCACTTTTTATGTCCAGTCAGTTTTGCTCCTTTCTTCTTCTGACTATTACAAAATTGAGGAAAAAGATGATACTTTTTGATACAAGATCTTAACTAACCCTGTCATCCGCTAAATGGCTGTATGGTATACATATCCCTAACACACTTATGAATCTTAATGACATGCAGTCCTCATTCAGCAGCTATTCAGAGTTATTACGCTGCCGAATGAGGAAGCTTGTGACAGGTCCTCATAGTTGCAGCATTCCCGCAGCTCACATGATCACAATTCGGACGCTTGGCAGCCATCTTGGAATTATAACATTGCAGCATCCTTCGGTCACATAATCCATCATCATCTTCAGCCTTCACTGCTGGCTTCCAATGAGCAGAGTCAATGGGGGAGCCAGCAGGAGGCCACAAATGGCAATCACACGATGTTACTCCTAATGGCCCTGCAGGCTAAATCTAACAATAGCAACCGGAACTGCCATCATAAGTCGGTGCAGCCACATCACATTGCACTTTATAGTCGTGTCAATCAACAACAGAGTTCCAATTAACCGTCGTTAATCGAGGATTACCTGAAGATATTTTTCAAAAACAGTGCCAGGGTAGGAAAATTAAGTTTGCTGTTATGGAAACCTCATAATGAACAGCTTGTATATTTGGTATAGGGAGAAGAAAAGCAACAGAGCTGAGTCATAGCTGGTTATGCAGAAAAAAATGGTTTAATTAACTAAAGTAAAATGCCTCCCTGGTGTCAACGCTCAAATTTACTCTGGAGAAGGAAGGAAGAGTAGGGAACAGTCAAGAAGGGATAAGAGATAGGTGAAAAGACAAAAATAAAAAAAGAATGAGATGTAAACATAGAGAAAAAACATTGAGCCAAAAATTCAGATAGAGGAAAGCTACTGAAAATGACAAATGTGTACAATGCAGCATTTCACAAAGGCAAGAATGTGGATTCATAAGAACATGAATGAAGCTAGGAGAAATTCAGGTCCGCTCTTGGAAAATACACCTAATGCAGAGTTCCAAAATTTAGTGTTCTAAAATGTTTAAAAAATGCCAGTTTAAAAATATTTTCACAGCAGCAAAAGAAGTTTAAAAAAAAAAGGCTCCCTTCAGGTAGAAAGCAAAAATGGCTAAATTTGGTTCCAGATTCAAGGTATTTGGTTTTGTCAGGAGAGGAGAGGCATGCTGTAGTCCTAACTAAATTATGTTGTGGAGAAGTTTGAATAAGCAAGTCCATGATTTATGGAGCCTCCGGAAATTCAGGTTTAGGACAGCGTTCTCCATGTTAGGAAAGGGTGACTACTGCTTATTGTAGAATAGGAAGAATGGAGTCACACAAAATGGAGCTTTGGAGGAAGCAGGGAAATGGGAGAACTCTGATAATACCATTCCTTATATTTTGCTGTGGAAATAATGTTCTTCAGTACAATGGTATGTCAGTCATTACTAAAGTTTAAAGTAGATGTAACATAACAGAAATATTGAAACAATTGAAATGCTATGAATGCTTTTTACTTGAATATTGAAGTAGCTTGTGTTGAAATTGCTACCCTGTTCCTTCTTTTGTTTTTTAATTAGCATTCCCTTTGGAATACAGGTAGTCCTCAACTTGTGACAAGTCACTTAGCGATCAGAATTATAACAGATGTCTCCCTGGGTATAGTTATGACCTGGATTTGAAGTTCTGACAATTGGGAGGGGGGTGGACTGCAGTCACATGACCACTTGATGCACTGGGCAACTGGCCACATTTATGACTGTTAGCAGTGTTCCAGTCACATGACTGTGCTTTACAATGGATTTGCTGGAAACCAACATCAATGTCCAGTTTTTGGCAAAACCACAACTATGGTTTTGAGCCAAGAGCTCTGGTGGTGCAGTGGTTAGAATGCAAGTATCGCAGGCTAATTTTGTGGGCCGCCATCAGTTCGATCTTTACCGGCTCAAGGTTGACTCAGTCCTCCATCCTTCCGAGGTCGGTAAAATGAGGACCCAGATTGTTGGGGGCAATATGCTGACTCTGTAAACTGCTTAGAGAAGGCTGTAAAGCACTGTGAAGTGGTATATAAGTCTTAAGTGCTATTGCTATTGATTTATTTTAACGACCATGGTGATGGCAGGACCCATTACGTAATCCAAGGAGTACCCGTATGTCTGTGATTGATTTAAGGAAACTTGCAAACTGTGTATCAAAGCAACATAATCGTGTATTACTGGGAATCAGTCTACAGACATGTATAAATCTGCAGGTTTACTCTCTCTAGATGCTGGAGCATCACTTGCTGACCGAGAAGCTAGCTTGGAGCTAATAAAATTGGATATATCCCGCACATTTCCATCCCTTTATATTTTTCAGAAGGTAATATTTATTGATTATGCTTTGAGATTACACTGCTTTTAAAATAATGGTTGCTAAAAGCAAGAATTTTGTCGTTGGAAGACTTTTCTGTTATGGTTTAATGCAGTCAATAATTTCCATCTCCATTAAGAGGGGCTTAACTAGGATAAAGATAGTTATAAAATATGTACAGTTTGTCTATATTATAAACACTCTTGCAAGCTGAAGTATGGCAGAAAGGTTGATGTATGCATTTCTGTAGAACTGCAGCTGTTATGTGTTGAGCGTTTTAAAAGCCTATACAAAAAGAATAACGCAAGCAAATTACAAATTGTTTGGGAGTAGAACATCTGTGTTGTATTTTTCAATCAAAATACACTTGGCGAGAAAATTTACATTTTCATTTTCAAAGTTGTGTGAAGGAAAGAATTCAACTCCAGTGTGTACATGGTGAAAATGGTTATAAAACCATTTTTTAAAAGTGTATTTCTCTTTTGTTTGTACATAACTTAGTCTTCTGGTACTGGTATTATGCTCCTCAAAATGTTGATACTACAATTCCATCTCTTTATTACAGAGTAATAAATAAAATAGTAGGATCATCTGATTAGTGTCTCATTGTGAAATTGAAACTGCTCAATGTTTTACAATAGTGTTTCCCAACCTTGACAACTTTAAAATGTGTGTGGGCTTCAGCTCAACAAAACCCTTAGCAATGACTGTCAACCGTCCCGTTGACATATGCAGCAACATTATTTTACCAAGAGTATAACTTTACTGATAGATCCATATGGGCACAGAAGAAGTGAAGCTAGCTCTGAGGTTTTTGTGCGAAAATCAGCATAGTTAATTTCCCCATTTGGGCCACCCATTGTCCAATATTGCCCACCAATCCAACATGTTCTTTTTATTTTGGGAAAACAGTCTGCGCCTTTGGAAGGTTCCCATCGCACGGCCTTGAAGTATCGGGATTTTATCAGGTTGCAAACGGCTCACATACATTCCTTACCTTTCTCCCAGCTCCCAATACATTCCAAGCATTCTCTCTCCCCTCCCTTCATTTCTGTTGTCAAGTTGCCTTTACAATGGCTGTTTTGACTAGGAAATTTTGATAATCGAAGTCTACACACTTTAAAGTTGCTGATGTTGGGAAACAGTTTTGCAGTGAAGTCCTACGACTAGTCTGGGAACAAGGCTGGCCTATCTTGCTCAGGCAGGTGACAGTTCTGAGCCTCAGTATTTCCCTTCATGTTCAGTCAACCTGCACTTTGAAACGATCATTTATCAATATGAAAGCTCATTTCCCCTTCCTGTTTGGATTACAAAATGCTAAAACATAAT